>NC_080747.1:27930000-28555000 GCF_020826845.1 Diceros bicornis minor | reverse complement strand
GATCAGGGTTGCTTGTAAGTCAGGGAAGAGTGAGCTGAGGGGAGTAGTAGGCAGTGAGATTAAATATGCAACCTGAACAGCACCACGCACATCCTGTTAGATAATAATGAGAACTTTGGTTCTAAATCTGAATCATGCGGAGTGCCAAACTTTTGAAGGATATTGAGTAGGAGAGTGAGAACATACATCATATGTTTAAAGGATATTGGCTTCTGTGTTGAAAACAGACCATAAGAGATTAGATTACAAGTAATGAGAACAGTATGAGCTTATTGTATTTTCCTATGTGGGACATGATGGCAGCTATTTCCAAAATGTTAACTAAACAATGGTGAGACAGTCAGATTCTAGATATATGGTGAAGGTATAGCTGTCCAAATTTGTTGATACATTAAAGGAAACTGCGAAAAAAACTGAAAGAATTCCAGGATGACTTCTAGGTGTTTTAGAATAAGCAAATGGGAAAAATGAATTGCCATTTACTAAAGTGGGAGAGGGAGACGTTATGCAGTGGAGGAAGGGAGGGATAGGGATGTGTGAAAACTATATACATTTTTGAACATGTTATTTTTGAATTGTCTGTTAGAAGTGGAAATATTAAGGAAGCTATAGGATATTCAAGTCGTGAGTTCAGAGAAGTGTTGTAAGGAGACATACATTTGTGAAATAGATGATATTTAAATCAATGAAACTGGGTGAGTAAGGGTGGATAAAGAAGATTGCCAAGGATTGAACTCTGGCTCTTTCCAGCATTTAGTGGTTGGGTTGCTGAATATGAATAAGCAAGGAAATCTGAGGAGGAGGCAACGAAGTAGAAAGAAAAATCACGACTCTTATGTGAACGTTTATAACAGCTCTATTCATAATCATCAAAAATAGAATACAACCCAAATGTCTATTAACTGGTGAGTGAATAAACAAATTATGATACATCTGTATAATAGAATAGGAAAAAATAATTATTACATGCAACAACATGGAGGTGTCTCAAAGCACAACACAAAGTGAGAGAAGTCAGACCAAAAGGCCTATAACCTGAAAGATCCCATTTATATTCTCTTGTGGAAAATGCCAAATGAAAGGCACAGGAATCACAATCAGTAGTTCCAGGGAATAGGGGTGGAGGAGAAGGAACTAACAAAGATGAGCAAGGAAACTTTTACTTGCCTGTGTGTATGTATGCATGTGTGTATATGTTAAATATATATGTATACGTGTGTGTATACTAAATATATATAACTGAAAAAATATACAGCTAAAGGGGTACATTTTACTGTTTGTAAATTATACCTTAATAAATCAGATTTTTAGGAAAGGAAAAATCCAATTATAAATTACAGACTATGCACTATTTCATTTTGAAAATTTTGCTGACTTTATGCTTTAAGGTAATGTGTTTACATATTCTTGCCGCAAAGTTCTTCAAAAGAGACAAATTTGGCCAGAAAGAAGTTTTTGTTATTTTCCTGCACAAACTCTTACCCTTATCTCTGTTCCTCACAGCATTCCTGGGATTTGGCTGTCAGTGGAAATGAGACAAGTTATATTTTATTCATTTAGTCTCATTGTGTTTTATGGAATCTTATTTCTTTATGTAACATCTTGTGGGGCTGGCATGGCTTCCTCATCAGTTCTAATAATAATTTAAAATACAATGTATATAAGTGCTTAGCTGAGTGCATAAGATATCTTGTCAGCATTTAATAAACATTAACTATTGTTCGTTACTACTGTATTTTAATAATTAATTGTGCAATTTTTGCACAATCTAACACATGTAAAAAATATAAGCTTTATGAGAGGATGCACCATGGTTTATTTATGACTTCTATATATTCAGAGTCTAGTGTGGTGCTATGCAAAAAAGATATTAATAAATATTTCTTGAATAAATAACTATAAATAAATAGGGTCATAAACAAAGAAGCATATAATAATAATAGTGTTAAAATAAATTAAAATAGCATAATAGAAGATACTAAGCCTTAAATTCTTATTTTGTATTTGAGCCTCACAGGAAAAAAAAGAACTAGAAAGGACTGTAGAAGAAAACTGCTGAATTTAAGTATATATTATAAAAGATATTTTAAAAATTGCTATCCAGTAACCCACTATATTATTGGCCATAAGACATTTACACTTTTCCAAAATGAAAGACGCTGTGTTCGTTTCAAGGATTAAAATAATCCTTGAACTAATACATTCAAGTTGTCCTTTTATTAGCACTGACTGTCTCTTGGACAACAGGGTTCATTCTTTCAAGTGGCCTTCACTTCCCTTAGCTCCTTTCTCTGAGATGGTGTTTCTGTATGATGTGTAGGGAAGGCTGTGCCTCACACGAACGTGAAGATGATAAGAGCAGGTTCATTGGCTTGGTGTTCTCTACTTCCCCATGACCTTTGTCCATCTGGTGACTGCTGGCTTGATTGGCATCTGTGGCTGAGGTCTGAAACTGTCCCTCAACTTGGTTGCCCGTTAATCTTCTCAAATGGCTCAGCCTCACCCTGGCTCCTGTGGCTGTTGAGTTCTCATCTTCTCCATATCCTGCATCCCACAGTGATATGCCCACCTTACCTTGCTACAGTGAGACCCATGGTACACTCACTAGCTCTCAATTCTTTGCCTATCCCCTCAGTAGTGGCACAAACCTTGGGGTCAACTTTATCTGACCCCAGTGTATCTGTAGATTGACTTGTATCTAAACTATAGGCAGGTACTTATGGAAGCTAGAGAACAGCTGTCTTTCCAGAATTCTAAATGGTGAGTGGACATACAAGAGGCTTTCTTTACCTTGAATTTTACTCCTCACTAGACTAAGACCACTGCATTCCCCTGAGCTGAAGCCCAAAGAGGAAAAAACTTGGCCACATTGGCTCAATTTATAATCCTCCCTCCCTCTCTCGCTTTCTCTCATTTCCACAAACTTCCAGGCTCTCCAGAGGTTTTGCTTTTGTCGTTGCTGTGTTTATTTTATTATTATTATTATGTTTTAAATTGCTGTGCATCTGATACCTATTCTGCTCATAAAAGGCAGAAATTATGGTTCCATTATCACAGGGAGAAACTTATTTTCTCCAGACAGTAGGAGAATTCTAGGAGATCATTTCCAGACCTCAGCTCCCAGTACTTAAAGGAAGTTTGTGGATGAGGAAAGAAGGTCATAAAGCAATTTCAAATATATTTCTTCAAGGCAACAATTTGGGTGAGGTTATGGTCCCCTGAAAATTCTTTTTAGTTTGTTGGAAACTGAATATTGTCTTTTTACATTCCTTTGTAATCCTTCAATAGTGAACCATATATTTAACTCCAAGCAGAGACATTTCTTACAATGCCTAGGGTAAAGGTGATATACTCTGAAGGAGATGGGGAGGCACATTTTTAAAAAGTTCACAATTTTTCCCCACTGCCTCTGCCATATTTTCATCATAGCATTTATCATATGCTATGTTACGGTATTTATTTATACATTCACTTTTGTACTTTCTGTCTTCCCCACTGGAATGTAGTCTCTATAAAATAACTGTTTAACCCTGTTCATCACTCTATTCCCAACGCCTACAACTGTGCCTGGCAAAGAACAAGTAACTCAGTTACATTTTTAGAAGCAATAAATAAATGGAGAACAGTAAATAGTTTTAGAAGCTTTAAAACAAATTATAAAAAATTGGAACGTGCTTCATAGTATAAGGGAAGGTCTAAGAGAGTGACAGCAGTTCTGGAATCTCAAGATTAATTCTAATTGTGTTTGTTTCTTAGTCCAATGACTCCATCAAACCCAGGGCTTAATTTACTTGATTCATTCTTTCTATTTTTGCCACGCCAATTATGCCTTATGAACGTTCATATTTTCAATAGGGCCATAGCTTCTGCATAGTGCATTCTGTGTGCCTTTCATCTTCTCAAAAATTGTTTTATTTTTCACTTTATATATATGTTTCTTACATTTGTAATGTTAAAAACAGTTTGATTTGATTTATTCATTACCATCCGGAAAAGAGATCTGATCTAGGCTTGAATCCCACACTAGACCACATCGTATGCCATTGGCCATTTATTGACGGCTATATTCTGGTTAGGTATCAAATTATGGTCCAATTATCAGTGACCAGAATAGCAGGGCTGTGCAATACAAAGCATAATGACATATACATAAAAAAGAACTTCCTGTAGTGCTAATCAGAAGGAGAGCTTCCATGTTATCATAAAATTTGTTGACTTTTATTTAATGGATTTTAAGAATTTTATTGAAGTTGTAAAAAATTTACATATCCACTGATTAATGCAGTGCATTATTTTAATAGAATTCTTTTTTGTGTGTGTGTGTGAGGAGGACTAGCCCTGAGCCAATCCTCCTCATTTTTGCTGAGAAAGATTGTCCCTGGGCTAACATCAGTGTCCATCTTCCTCTAATTTATATGAGACACGCCATAGCATGGCTTGACAAGAGATGCGTCAGTGCGCACCTGGGACCCGAACCTGTGAACCCCAGGCCGCCAAAGCGGAGTGCGTGCACTTAACCGCTGCGCCACTGGGTTGGCCCCTAGAATTCTTAATATTATAATATCCTAACATTCTTAGGATAAACATTACTATAGGTGAATTAATCTTTGAATATACCACTAAATTCCTTTTTCTACTCTATTATTTTTCAATATATGTATGAACATTTGTAAATGATATTGTTATTTGTGTTGCAAGAGTAGTCTACATATTCAATATTAACTTGGCTTAAATAAACTCATAGAGTTCCATCTTTTCTTCTGCCCCCCACCATATTCTGATGATAAAATATCTGCTACTTTAAGATTTGAAAGAACTTAACAGTGAAATTCTCCAAAGACATCAACTTGTGGGATAACTTTTTCCATTGCTATTGGTCTATTCGAATTATCCTATTTGTTATGAGATTATTTGGTATTTATTTTGTTGAGGGGAAAAAAGTTGAAAGTGACGTGAAGGAAATTTTTATGATTTGCAGATCCAACCCCATTGAATCACACAGGCTTGAGATAATATGTCAATAGATAATCTACCATACTCTGCAGAATTGCTGAGAGAACTCCAAACATGGGTGACAAGTGAGTGGTTGTGTTTTTTTGTGCTTTTTGTTTCCTGCTCATAATATTGCAGGAAACATCTTTTAAGCAAGACCAGATTGAGACCATCTGCAAAGACCCTAAGTACTAAGGTAAATGCTTTAATCCTTATTTGTCATTCAAAATAAAAATAACATTAACAGAAGAAAATTAGTGTTATGGAGCCGAACACAGTTCTGATTTTTTATGAAGACTTCAATGCTACTTTTGAAATATCAACTATCAAATTTCTTTCAAATTAAATATTTGGTGCCCCTGTTTTACAGATCCTTACAATTTTGTTCTACCTATTGGTTTATCCAACAATGCATTTATTGATTTCCAGAAATAGCATTGCAGCACTTTGAGGAGGACAAGAGGTCTGCAAGTGCATTTGGCGATAGGATATTTTGAAATTTAGGGTGTACACTGAATTTGACCCACATTTACCTATGTGTTGGCAATGTGCAGAGATATTGCACATTTAGCTAGAGCTAAACTGAAATACTGTTATGAGAAGCATCTCTGAATATTAGGTAATGTAGCTTTAGAAGGAAACCTATACTCCTTTTTTCAAGCATACAATAGTTAACTTATGGATTTCAACTCAACAGACTTCTGTGAAGTACATGTTTATAACCAGAATTCACTAGAATTTAACATTTTGTCCTCTGCAGATAAGACATACAATCTGAACTCCAAAACTGCAAAATAGGGTTTCTTTCTTACCAAGTTTGTGGAGATAAAAGCCCTCATGCATTCAGTTATTTATGTAATCTAAGAGAATGATGATTATCAAGGTAACATACACTGTTAAAAACAGTACTGAATGAAGCGTTGAAGTGTACTTTTTAACTTGTTTGCATTTAAAAATCTCATGAGGTTTCATGAACGTACAAAAAATGTGTAGAACCTAAAAATAATCCTAAACACAATATAATTAGTTTTTAAATTAAATCAATAAATTGCAGAAGTTAAAAGTATATTTTTCAATTATTTTAATAAAATTAAAACACATATATCTTGCATACATGTAAATTTATGATAAAGTTTTATAAGCTTGAATTCCTCATCTTTGGTGATTTGTACTAGTTTACCAATGCAATTTGCATACATATATTGCCTTTTAAATATGTTTTGGTGTTTTCCAAATAGTATTCTGGCATAAATGTTAAATAATTAGCTATCTTAGGAATCAGATACTTAATTTTTTAATTGAATTTATTTTTTTAGAGAAGTTTTAGGCTCACAGCAAAACTAGATGGAAGGTACAGAGATTTCCCATATCTTCCCAAGCACTTTAAGAATGAATTCTGTAGAAATCGTGTGTTTTTTTCTTATTAAACTTTGCATTATTTATGATAATGAGCTAATACAAACCAGTGTCTTTTTTTAAATTAACCCGTAGTAAATGTACACTTAAGAGAACTAGATTCAGTTTTAGCTCCTTGTAATCCTTGGAAAATAGTTGTCCAGGTGAAAGAATGCTACATTAAGAATAATAACAATAGTATACAAGTTATATGTATTTGGATGTGGTACAATAAATAGCAGATGTCTAAACAATGGAAATTCCAAAAGTGGAAGCACTGTGATTTTTCCTTTTTAAGTATTTTTATTCAATTTTTGATTATTTCTGCTGTAATATATGCACTTGACATATGGTTATTTTAAATGCAAATATTCCGTATCTGAAGAGGAACAGTCACATGTCTATTTTGGAGATTATCCAGAAGCTAAAGTGGCTTGACAATAGATAAAATTACTTTATCTGAGCATAAATTTACCTTGTCCATCCATATATCAGTAAGTACTTGACAAAATAAATTCAAAAAGAGAGAAAGCTTATTTCCCTTCTCCCTAGTTGAGAAGGAGAAGGAAAAAAAATAGATCTGACCATCTATGCGCAATAAACAGATTATATAACAAAACTTCTAATGGCAAACATTGATTCTTTTAAATTAGAGTCATTAATCAGGAAATTATTCACAGAGTTCCTCAAATCAAAAGCATGAAGAAAAATGAGTATATAAACCAGTTCCAATTTTAATTTGGTTAGAAATGCTAATGATACAGCCATCAGTCAACAAACAAAGAGAAAACAAGCTTTTCTGGTTAAATTGTTTCTGCAGTCTAGTTTTCTGATTTACTTTCAATAAAAGTATGATGAAGTAAGTTAAGTCACTGAATTTAATTTATTCTGCAGCTATTTATTATGTATAAAAAGAAAATTTGATGTCAATGCTATGTAGTAAAACATAATTAAAACTGTTTCTAAAACAAAATTTATTTCAATCATCTCATCAATTTCATTGAAATAAAGCGTAATGAATACATATACACTAAGATAAAGCTTTTAAACTCTCTCTCTCTCTATATATATATATTTTGTTCTTATTAAAATACTGAATTGAAATTTGTGGTAGAGATAGTTCCTGTTTGTTTGCATCATAAAATAAAATTAGTGCTTAATATACTGAACAGAACTTTTAAATTACTACCATTGTCTTACTAACTGAGGAAGCTTAATCTTAAAGTTAGCTCTAAAGAATTAATTTCTTTTGTTCTAGTTAGTTAAGAAAAAGTAAAATCATTTAGGACCTAGACATGAGCTTACTGTAATTTACTAGAGCCCTAAGTGTCTAATACAGATTTCCAGTTTCTTTTCTGACATAGAAAGATCCTGGAAGTAGGAGAAGAAATAATTGAAGTAATAATGGCTGAGAATTTTCCAAAATAAATGGCACACAAAATTATAGATCCAGGAAGCTGGGAGAACTTCAAGCAAGATAAATACCAAAAAATTTGTACCCAAGCTTATCATATTCACACTGTAGAAAACCAAAGGCAAAGAGAAAATCTTGCAATAAATCAGAGAAAAAAACACCTTATCAATAGACGAACAAAAAAATAAAAATTAAAACGGCTTTCTTGTTTGACACAATGCAAGCAAGCAGAGAGTGGAGCGAAATACTGAAAATGTTGAACAACAAAACCACCCACTCTGAAGTTCTCTATCCAGTGATATTTCCTTCTAAGGTGAAAGAGAAGGACTTTCTCAGATGAACAAAAACTGATGAAATTCATTGCTAGCAGATCCTTCCATGCCAGAAATGTTTAATAAAGAATGTTCTTCGGAAAGAAGAAAAATTACATAAGTCGGAAGCTCAGATCAACATAAAGAAAGGTAGAACATCAGAGATGGTATAAAAGAAATTAAAATGAACTCTTCTATTTTTTTCTTATTCTTAATTGATCTAAAATATAACTTTTTATGTTAATTAATAGCAGTAACAAAGTATCAGATAATTATAGCATATACATAAGTGAAATGAACGACAGCAATGGGATGGGAGGGAATACTTGAAAATATTCTGTTATAACTGCAATACCCACCAAGCACTATAATGTTAAGTAAAGGTTATTTTAGAGTAGTAAAATGTACGTATTGCAAACTCTAAGGGAATACTAAAAATATTTGAAAGAAGTATATACTAACAGAGGGGACAAAATGGAATCATATAAAATGCTCAATTAAAACCAGAGTAGGCAAAAAAAAAAAAAAAGAGGTAAAGATAAGAAAGAACAGAAAATGCAATGAATGGAAAGCAGTTACAAATATGGAAGATATTAATTCAACTATATCCATAATCATATAAATGCAAATACTCTATATTCACCAATTAAAAGAAAGAGATTGTTAGAGTAGATTTAAAAAAAACTCAAGTATATACTGTCTATAAGAAACTCACAACACATAGGCACTCAGGTAAGTTAAGAGTAAAGGGATGGAGAAAGATATGACATGCTAACACCAATCAAAAGTAAGCTGGAGTAGCTATATCAACTTCAGGCAAAGCAGACTTCAGAATAAAGAAAACTATTATGGGTAAGAGGGACTTTACATCATGATATGGAGGTCAATTCTCCAAAAATACTGTTGCTTAATGTGTATGCATCTAATAAGAGAGCATCAAAATATGGAAAGTAAAAACTAACAGAACTGCAACGAGAACAGACAAACCAATATTATAGGTGGAGACTACAACACTCCTGTTTCATTCATTGGTAGATCAAACAGGCAGAAAATGAATAAGGATGCAGTTGACCTGAACAGGACTAACAATCAACTTGATCTAAGGAAGATTTGTTTAATATTTCATAAATGACAGCTGAATATATATTCTTCTTAAGCTTGTGTAAAACACTCACAAAGATAGACCACATTATGGGCCATAAAACATACTTTAACACATTTTTAAAAATTGAAATATTACAAAGTATGTTTTCAAACTCAACTTCTCAACATCAGAAATGAAAGAGGGGTCATCACTACTGATCCCATTGACGTTAAAAGAATAATAAAGGAGTACTATGAACAACTTTATGCCCACAAATTTGATAACTTAAAAGAAATGGACCAATCTCTTGCAAGTCACAAAATTCTAGAATGCACACAAGGAGAAATAAACTGAATAGGACTACATCTATTATAGATATTGAATCAATAATTAATAACTTTCCAAAACACAAAGCACTTGTTACAGATGATTTCACTGATGAATCCTACCAAGTATTTAAGGAAGAAATGAAACCAATTCTTCATAATCTCTTGCAGAAAATTGAGGCAGAAGGAACATTTCCTATAGTGGGTTGAATGGTGGTCCCCCAAAAAAGATATTGGCCTTGAAATTTGTGAATGTGATATTATTTGGAAAAACAAAGGGTTTTTAAAGATGTAATTATTTTAAAGATCTAGAGATGAGATCATCCTGGGTTTAGGTGGACCTTAATTCAAATGGCAAGAGTCCTGAGAAGAGAAGGAAAGGACAGAAACAAAGAAGTCGGCATATGAAGATGGTTGCAGAGATAGGAGTTATGTAGTCCCAAGCCAAGATATCAACAAATGGACTCTGAAGTTTATAGAGAAATGCATAAGACCTAGAATAGGCAACCCAAAACTGTAAATAATGTATAAAGTAGTAAGACACACACTACCTGATTTCAAAACTAAAATAAAGCTACATTAATCCAGACAAAGTAGTATTGACTAAAGAATAGATAGATAGATCAATGGAATAGAATTGAGAGCCCAGAAATAGACCCACACAAATATAGTCAACTCATCTTTGACAAAGAAGCAAAGACAATTCACTGGAGAAAATATATTCTCTTCAGCAAATGGTGATGGACCAATTAGACAACCATAAGCAAAAACTGAACCTAGACAAAGACCTTATACCTTTCGCAAAAATTAGCTCACAATGGATCATAGACCTAAATAAAAACACAAAACTATAAAACTTCAGAAGAAAATCCAAATAATGTTTGGTGTCGTGATGGGTTTTTATATCCAACGCCAAAATCACAATCCAAGAAACAAAAAACAAACTGATAAGTTGTTTAAAACTTCTACTCTACAAAGTTAATTAAAACTTCTGCTCTACAAAGGACAAACCACTGCACGAGAGAACATATTTGCTGCATATACATAGGATAAAGGACGTGGATCCAAAGTATACAAAAAATTCTTGAAACTCAAAAATAAGAAACCAAACAACCCAATTATAAAATGGACAAAAGATCTGAGCAGACATCTCACCAGAGAAGATACACAGATAACAATTAAGCATATGAAAAGATGCTCCACATCATTTGTTGTTAGGAATTCTCAAGTTAAAACAGCACCAATTAGAATGGTTAAAATAAAAAATATGGGCAATACCAAATGCAACAAGAACTCTCATTTATTGCTGAGAAATGCAAAATGGTACTGCTACGTTGGAAGGCAGTTGATCAGTTTTTTACAAAACTAAACATTGCATTATCATATACTCCAAGAATCATGCTCCTAGGAATTCAGTCAATGGATCTGAAAACATGCCCACACAAAAACCTGCACTCACATGTCCATAGAAGTTTATTCACAATTGCCAGAAACTGAAAGCAGCCAAGATGTACTTGAGCAGACGATGGATAAACAAACCGCACTACTCTTACACAATGGGATGGTATTCAGTGATAACAAGAAATAAGCTATCAAGTCACAAAAAGGCATGGATAAATTTTAAATGTATATTTCTAAGTGAAATAAATCATTCTGAAAATGCCATATACTATATGATTCCAATTATATCATGTTTTAGAAAAGGCAAACTATAGTAATGGTAAAAAGATCAGCGGTGCCTGCTGTTTGGGGGAAGGGGAAGGCAGTTGAGTAGGTGAAACCCAGGGGAATTTTAGAGCAGTGAAACCATTCTTTTTGACACTGTAATTGTGAATATGTGACAGTATGCATTTGTCAAAACCTGTACATTTACAGCACTAAGAGTGAACTTTGATGTACGCAAATTAAGAAAAATCTTTTAGGAGCTCAGAGAACCCCAGGGAGAAATGCAGAAGAAGACAACTGTCTTTTTTCATGATTTTTTTTTTATAAGTCCAAAACTCCATTACAAAAATAAACTTGTAAATGTCTGTATAGACAACTATATTATATTCTTGATTATCAAAGCTTTTAACTTTCTTATATAAAACTGGCACATTTCAGAAACTATTAGAAGTTTTTTTTCTGTATTTTTTGGTAGATTTAATATAATTTTAAATGATAGTTTATATAAATTCTTATAGAAATCTTTGCCATGACTTTTCATCAAGCATGGAAATGTACAGCAAAAATACTGATCTAGTATTCAAGAATAAAAATTGATTGTTTCACTGTGCACGAGTGCTGAATTCTGGAATGTAAACAATTGATTGCTGCCCGGGGGTAGGGTCATTTTTTGCTTTTATATTTAAAGCAAAATGAATTTTTGAAGAGAGTTGTTGGCAGAAGTAACAGATACTGCCTTTGTTTAGTTCTTTGCCATTTAAAGAGGGCAATGGATTCTTTTCTATGTTCCAAAACCATCTTCCTTTTCCTCTCTTTCTCAAATAAGTGATATGTTTGAAATGGGGTTATTTTCTAAGTGTTTCACAAGGTAAGATTATCTGTCATCCAGCTTTCCACTGAAGCAATGTAAAGCTTCTTGCCACCAATCCAACTCTCTGACTCATAAATTGACAGTAAATCATTTAATCGATGATAAAAAGTATTCAACATAGTTTAAACTCTCTCTCTCTTTCATCTCTGACTGAACTACAGAAAACATGACACCCTAAACACGGAGCAGCTCTGGAGCTGTGGGACAGAACTGAAACTTCTTAAGAAAACTTTCAAATAAGATGCAGCTTAACTTCTTACCTGCTATCCTATATCATCTTTGATACCATCTCAGATATCCGTAAATTGCTGTGACTAATATAAATATAATTGAAACATCATATTTCTTTCTTGGATTTCCAGTGTAGCAGTAAACAAATTAAATATATTTAAAAGTACAATACAATATTTCTTTTCCTCCTAAAATTTACTTTTCAGGAAGTAAAGAACATGCATTATTTTTTGAGTATTACAAGGGATTTCACTTTACCCAGAATTTACCTTAAACTAAACTATCCTGGATATAGGAGACATGTAGCCTCAAATAAATTCAAACAATCTTAGTTCTGGATGTTTCTAAAAGTTAACCAGTGGAATAGGTAAAATAGAAGGCAGTGAAATTAAAGGCATAGTGATTTTACTTAGGCATGTGAATTCACACATTTAGTGTAGTACAATATTGTAAGCAAATCTTTTAAAGATCACTTTAAAAAGTAACAAGTGAGGGGGGCCAGCCCAGTGGCGTAGCGGTTAAGTGCGCACACTCAGCTGGAGGCCCGGGTTCAGATCCTGGGCGCGCACTGATGCACCGCTTGTCAGCCCATGCTGTGGCGGCATCCCATATAAAGTGGAGGAAGATGGGCACAGATGTTAGCCCAGGGCCAGTCTTCCTCAGCAAAAAGAGGAAAATTGGCACCAGATGTTAGCTCAGGGCTGATCTTCCTCACAGGAAAAAAAAAAAAGTAATAAGTTGGTGTTATTTTGAGATCACAAATAAACACACATGGGAGGAATGAAAAAATAAAACCTACTATTAATAGGTTCTTGTGGACTTGGAACATTTTTGGTGAAAGCATAATAATGATTTCCACAAGTACTGTATCTCAGACTGTTTAGATATATACGAGGATAATGCATTCTAAAAACTGTTAGATAACTCCAAAAAATTTTGAGTGATACTGACAACATCATGTGTATGAATGGTTTGAATAAAATTATTTTATGAATTGGAGAGTACAAAAAGCAGTGTATCTAAGTTAACACTTGTGCTAATTATATATGTGCTTAAATTAGTAACTTAAATGCTAGTCATAAACAATTTTACTATTTTTTGCACTTTTAACACTTATTCAAGTTTTATCAAATATTTTGAGACAATAAGAAAAGAGGGCATCCCTTTTTATAAGGAGTTGTCTTAAATTATGACAATAGAATGCATATGTGTATTGTGTCAGTTTGCTTGTACATCAATGTAATAATGATTATAATAAGGGAAAGTTTTACTAGAGCACAGGCTAGGGAGTAATGCAGGCTAGATTTTGATTCTAAAGTTTAATGCTTCCTGCACTCTGATTTGATGGTTTGCCTTCTAAAAGAAGCCATCAAAGTGTTGCCCTTACCGGTAGGACAGACCTAGTATTTGACTGAAAAACATGAACTAGCATTATTACTAGGTCAAGTATTGTAACTGCCTTTAGGATTTAAAGATCCAAGAACAAAGAAGAGAGATCAAATGTGAGCAAAGAATAAAGGAATTCACAAGGGAGATTTGTTTAACGTACTATTTGTAATGTGAAGAACTATAACTGTCATTCGTCAGTTAACTCAACATTATTTCAACTTTAGGATTTAAGCTGGAAAAGTTAGTTATGTTCCGCTTCAATCAAAGTGAAGAAGTAGAGAAGGGAATGGTCCCTCGTTCGTTACTCAGAAACTATGTGCAAAAAGAAATTCTAGGACACATCCACTATTCTGCTGCTCATCACAGAGACAAGATCTATAATCAAAACTGCCTTACAGCCATGACCTAATTGATTGTGGACCAAGAAATTGGTTTTGTGGACCTCATAAAAGTCATTAAGCTATGCAGGGACATTGGGGAAAAGATTCTGGGTACTATAAGTGGTTCTCTGGATTTGAGATTACTTCTTTGTCCACTAAACACAGTATTACAGCTGTAAAAAGTAAAAATATCTAAGCGTTAAAACAAATCAAAGTGTCAAAGGGTATATAACATAACTTAATTATCCCCATCATATCTTTTGGTCTTTCTAAATCAGACTTCACCTAAATCACAGAGCACGGAAGGTAATTTGAGTGATTATTTTCTCATTTCTCCCTAGAATGGCGCATAACTAGTACCACTGTAGATGAAAAGGTGAGAGATTAGTTCATTACATATACGGATATGTTAGGACACTAGTGATTAATTTTTTTACAGAAAACCCCACTTTAAAAACATTGTGGTACTTGTGCATTCTTCCAGCCCTCTTTTTAGATAGGCTGTTTTCATTTAGGGGAATGTACATCCCCAAGAATCTAACGCATATACTAGCATGCAGGCATGTGAGAATGCGTGCATATATCTGAGTGTATACATAAATATGTATGTATGTGTGTATATGTATGGCTGTATTTAAAAACACAAGTGTGCTATACACCTTGCTACTCTAAATCTCCAATATTCAAAATCTGTACATTGGATGTTATTCCTTATCAGGTGACCTAAATGACTGATTTTTAAAAGGCTGTTATGATTTCATTGCAAAAATGTACCATTAATTATTTGACTCGCTCCTGACTTACAAGCATTTAATTTGTTTTCAATCTTTCACCATTAAGAACAGTGCTGCAGTGAATATCCTTATTATACTATTTTGCACACATGTATGTCTGTAGGATAAATTACCATAAGCAGAAATTCTAGGCAAAAAAAAAAAACAAAAACGCACCTGTACAAAAGTAATATATACAGTCACATTGTTCCCCAAAGAGATTGCTCCAATTTATACTCTGAACATCAATGTTTCTGAACATTTGCTTTGAGTATTTTATTTGCCCTTGTGTATTTCATATTACATTATTTCTAGATATTTTATACTTTTATTGCAGTAGTAAATGAGGTTTTATTTCCTTACATTTTGCAACTGGCAGCTCTTTATATAATGAAAGCTATAAGAAAGCTCTTGCTTTGATAGCTTTACTTAATTCCCATATTGTTTAGGATAGTGCTTTAGTATATTATCTTGGATTAGTATTTTAATGTACTTTCTTGTGTCTTTCAGGTAAGTTATAGCATCTAGAAATGATTAAATTTCTTTTTCTTTCAATTGCTATGGTTCACAACTTTCTCTTATCTAATTTTATTAGCTAGCCAGGCAACATTTTACATAATATTCGTGCTAATGTATGGGTTGTCATTTTAATCCTAACTTTAATGTTTATGCTAGGAATATTGCTCATAACATAATAGATTAAGATTCCTAGTTATTTATGAATTATCTCAAATATTGAGTAATTTTCTTTTCTGTTTTTCTATTCTTTTCTTGCTTTTGTATTTTTCATATTCTCTGTTTTGGAGATAAAGAAGATGATAGAGATGTCTTTATTCTCATTTTTTTAATATCTGATGTTAAGAGTACATGCCCTGCATGTGTATTAGAAATGACAAGGGGTGTTGAAGATATAGGGTAGCTAGTTATACATTTCTCCTTTCATACAGTTTCTACTAATTGCTAAATAAGGAAAAGGAACTAACGGTGAATCACTTCAGTTAGTGATAGTGAAGAAGGTGGCTTCAGATCAGAGTGGGAATGGGAGTGGGAGAGGATGGAGGATGCATCTCAAGGACAATCTCACCTTGCATTTCAGGCACCCACTAATCATAGGGGCTGATAGGACTGGTCATTGTGTAATCTAACCAATGCTTGCCTGGGGAAGGCATATGGAGGAACGGTAGGGTGAGGGGTAGAGAGAAGTAAGTCACTGAGGGATGTTTCCAGTCTTCTCTGGATACCCAAAGCTAGAAAGTGGGGATGGAATAAACCTTGCCATTCTTTACTGTTTGAAGATGAGCATATGATCGTACATATGCTCACTTTGGGGAGGGTTTCATGAAGATAGGATACACATCATGAGCAAGAGAAAGAATAAAAGACCTGGTGTGTCCCCACTATAAGCTATGGAATGACATAGAAAGGAAAAGTAGCTTGTGTAGCAGTCAGCATCATATTAAATTGTCCAGCAAGGCAATCACAGCTGGCTTGGCATGAGGTTATCAGTTTGGTGAGTAAAAAGAGATGGCATCGCTGAATAGCTATCTTTCAGCAATTAAAATATTAGATTTTCTATAAAAAAAGAACATCAACTTAAGGAAGCAGCGTCTTTAGCTGGAGTCCCAAGAGACAACAGAGCCACTGCTGGCTGTTGAACTACCCCAGAATCTGAGGAGAAGGAAGGGAGTTATGGGCACTCCATTTTCCCTCCCCACTTACTCATAACAATATTGAAATGTGGGAGAAATAAGTCGCCACTAAAGGATATTCGCCAGAGTTGAAGTACCAACATATTTTGGTTGTGGGGTTACAACACTGGTTTTGTTGAAAACACCAAATAATTCCTCCCTCTCAATCCCAGGGAGGAGGGAAAGAAAATATAATAAGATGAGAAAATATAGCTTAAAAAACACATGATACCAATGTAAAATTGTAGCATCTTAATTTTAGAGAAGTGTTAAGCACCCATTTAATCCACCTTTCTAATCTATCTCTAAATTCCACTCCATGTCAATGTGTACAAAATAGTATTAGTCAGAGGATATTAATGATCTCTTCTAACCAAATTCCTCTCTCTAGTCAATCATGATGCCTTTCATTCCCGGGATTAATATCATGAAAACCCTTTCTTTTGGATTTTCAATTTTTTTCTTGGATGAGGTATTATAAAATCTAGGAAAACTAAAACATTGACTGATTAGCAGTAATTAGTTATACTGATAATTTTTCCTCACTACCATATTTTTTTTAGGTAAACCCAGAGTTTTAATTAAATTTCCTTAGGGACTTTGAATGCACACTGAAATAAAATCTCTAAGTAAAAATGCAACTATATTTCATTGGAGAAAGATAATTTTCAGAAACATGCTATTTTATATTTTCCAACAGAAATTGCATTTTATGTGACGTATCATTTTAATCCATTGTGCTGAGAACTGTTGAGAGTATGGCTTTCAAAACACTTTTCCTGAAATATCTGAAACATAGAATGAATCCAATTAAAAATATTAATTAAATATGATTAGATTTGATAAATATTCACATTTTTAATCTTTATTGTATGTGTACTGTATCTCGTATTCTGTAATACAGTTGGTAGAAAGGTTAAAAATTTTGTTCTATAGTATTTGCCTATATAATATCAAAAAACCAGTTAGAAGTATTCTTCTCTGCAGCTGAATCTGAAGAAACAACTCTTTCCATGAATGCTAACTTAAACTGGTACAAACAACTGCTATTTGATCAAATTAGATTTCTTCACATTACTTTTTAAAAATAATAATTACTGGGGCTGGCCTGGTAACATAGTGGTTAAGTTTGTGTGCTCTGCTTCGGTGGCCTGGGGTTTGTGGGTCGGGATCCCAGGCAGAGACCTACACACTTCTCATCAAGCCATGCTGTGGTTGCATCCCACATACAAAGTGGAAGAAGACTGGCACAGATTTTAGCTCACTGACAATCTTCCTCCAGCAAAAAAGAGGAAGATTGGCAACAAATGGTAGCTCAGGGCCAATCTTCCTCACCAAAAAAAAAAAAAGAAAAAAGAAAAATTGTGATTACTTTTTAAAAATTAGTGGCTTGTTGATTAGTGTCAGTCTCTCTTTCAGATTTGCCTTGGTCTAGACAAAAACTTAACTCACTTTTGGTTTGACATAGACCAAACTGACTTTTTTTTTTTAATTGACAACTTGGCCTCACTTAAAACTGACCTTAAGTGAAAGTTTTTGTTTGTTTGTTTTTGTTTTTTGCATTAAACGTAAGGATATTTGGAAGAAAGCTATTACTTCAGCAATCACTGATACAAGTAGATGATTTTACACGTGAAGAAACACATTTAATCGTCTGAGTAAAATAATTGTTATATTCAGAAACAAGAACAAGTTCTTGTGTGTATGTTCATGTGATTAAAGTGCTGTTATAATTAAAATATTTAGAGCTTCAGAACCAACTCCTATCCGTCTGGATAAACATGTTTTTATTTCTTTAGTATACTATTTGAAGAATCATTTTACGTATGTTATTTCCTTTTCTGATATTGAATTTAATTTTATCAACGATAATAAAGATGAAAACGTTGCATTAATCTGGGAATATCTTTCATTAGTAAGAAATAAGCTACTCCCTAGGAATTTCTTTATTTTTCACATTAAAATTTTACTTCCTAGAATATATAGTTGTGTTAAAATATTCCAGTAAATTGTTGGCTTTTGCATTCATACTATATCTTAAGACCATTATTTAATTTTTAATTAGATTTATGCCATAAAGAATGAACCAGAAAAAGAACTACAATATTTTTTGTTGTATATGATGTGTATTTGCTGGATGGCTTGGGGATACTCATTTTTCTGTTTATATAGACCCATTTTCGTAAACCCTACTATGACATAATATCTTCTAAAAGGTTATAAGTATAGCCTCAATCTCTTTAGAGTAACATTGAAACAAGTAAAATATGGCCAGTTAATTATGGTTTGGTTTCTCATTAGCTAAATGGCTCTTTCTAATTTGTCACACTGTCTCCTTGCACATTTTCCACTTTCAAAGCCTCAATTACCAGCTATATGTTGATGATCTCCCAATCTGTATGTCTGGTTCAGACCTCGCTTCCAAGGCCTAAGTCTGTTTTTTCAACTGCTCCCTGCTCAGGGATAAGACATCCCTATCTAAAGATGCCAATTCAGTACTCTTATCATGGCACCCTATTAATTTTCTTCAAACAAAGTGCTCCAAGTTCCAGCTATACGTGTATTTGTTCATTAACCTGCTTGCTATCTACCTCATCCACTAAATTATAATATTTCATCATGTCTGTTTAATTCACAAATTAAAAAACTGTGCCTAGCATATAATAAATACTTAATAGGCAGACTTTTTGGAAATTCAGTAATGAACAGATGAATCTTAGAAATTCCCAGCATACACACAAATTTCAATTTATAATTCTCCCTTCTGAACTCACAGTCTTCATTATCGTTATTATTATTATCATTAGTATTTTGGTTTCCTTCATTAGCTAATAGCATTGCCATCTGCACCGCCATCCTCAACTCATTCATCTCCTTTGATCTTAATCTAGATGATCATTAAATCCTTCAGCTTCAGCCTTTCTCCATACTTCATGACACTTTCTCAGTTCAGTTCTCAGACAAATCATTGCAGCATTCTTTTAACTGTTTTTGTTTTGTTTTGCCAACCACACCTTTTTTCTACAAACTCTTTTTTAACGCTCTCCAAGTCATCTTCTACCAAAAAAGATTTCATCATGTCAATTCTTGACAAGTTTCCATTGTTTCTTTATGAACCAACTGTATGAATACAGTGATCTTACCCTATATATTTCCACCATTCTATCGCACATGTTCTTCTCTCTTACCTGAAGTGATTTTCTTTTCCAACTCAGTCATGAAAACTATGAATTTTCCTTTAAGATTCAGTGTAAACACCAGTTTTTCTGTGAACCTTTTCTAATACTCCAAAAGAAGCAGTTGTTCATATCTGTTTTTATGTGTCTACCGGTGATAACACTGATGAATTCTCTATTATTACACATTATTCTGGTCAATAATCTGTGATTGATGAGAGATTAATGATTGATAACTTACTCTCTGCTATGGTCTGAATATTTGTGTTCTCCCAAAATTTGTATGTTGAAAACGTAATGCCCAAGATGACAGTATTAGGAGGTAGGTCCTTTGGGAGGTAATCGGATTATGAGGGCTGAGCCCACATAAATGGGATTAATGCCTTTATAAAAGAGGCTCAAGAGAAATCTCTTGCCCCTTCCACCATGTGAGGACACAACAAGTTGCAGTCTGCAACTCGGAAGAGTGTTCTCAGCAGAACCCAACCATGCTGACACCCTGATCTTGGACTTCCAGACCCTTGAATTGTAAGAGAGAAATTTCTGTTGTTTATAAGCCACCCAGTCTATGGTATTTTGTTACAGCAGCCTGAACAGACTAAGATAGTCTCCCACTCAATTGTGAGTGCCTTAATACGAGGACGTTGTTTTATTATTCTCTATATCCTTAGTATCTAACATAGTACACTTCAGATGTTGGACTTGATATATTGTCAGTTAAACTGATCAGTAGAAATAACTTAGTATCTAAATATCTGTGTTCAAGTTCTGTCCATAACATTAAGGTTCATGACTTTACGAACTACTCCTTTTTTAAGCCTCAGTTTATTAATTTACAAAAACAGAAATAATAATTTTGATAAATAAAATATACAGTCATTCTTTGTTTAACAATGTTGATATGTTCTGAGAAATGCATGATTAGGTGATTTTGTCATTGTGTGAACATCATAGAGTGTACTTACACAAACCTAGATGGTATAGCCTACTAAACACCTAGGCTATATGGTACTAATCTTATTGGACCACTGTTGTATATGCAGCTTGTTGTTGACTGAAATGTCATCATGTGGCATGACTGTATGCCCTACCTAATTCATGGACTTAAAAAATTCTAGGCAGAAGATATTATTACAAAAAGTATTCAGAGCATTACAACAAAGAACAAGAGACTAAACTTTATCTAAGCCAGTAATTTCAGAACTACAAATGTAATTCCAAGCAAATGAGTTAGTGGTTACAATTAGGCTCTACAGATGAATTAGATTAAAGGAGGTCAAATTTCAAAACCGATTGGCCTGCGTAATTTCCTAGATATGAATATACTTGTTAGAGCCTTGGTTTAT
Organism: Diceros bicornis minor; assembly: GCF_020826845.1. Classification (NCBI taxonomy): domain Eukaryota; kingdom Metazoa; phylum Chordata; class Mammalia; order Perissodactyla; family Rhinocerotidae; genus Diceros; species Diceros bicornis. Next base: position 28,533,959 of record NC_080747.1, on the reverse strand, counting down.
AGTTCAAAGGATGGGCATGTGACATATGAATATAAAATGGTGACATAGTTATTTTACACTGAGATTTAACACCCAAAAGTTGATGATACAATTATTGGATTGATTCTTGGTCAAGGAAGCAGATTGTAAAAGTGAATTTGGGAAAATTATGTTGTCATTCCTCAATTTCAGTCTAACAGACCCTGGAGGGTAGTGTATTGTTACAACTGAACCTAAGCCAAAGAAATTCTAAGACTACATATAGAGAGAGCATCAAGGCCAGTTATCTAAATATGGAAACAATCTCACATACAGCCTCGAGGCTAAAGGCTTTGTTCATGGGGGAAGAGACATGTGTATGCCTTTAGCAGATTAATCAAACCAAATCCAAGGTTTAGGATGTTTACCAAGAAAATCCTCAAAAGGTGAGTAACAATGAGTAACAATTTGAGATTCATACAGGAAATATCAGTTACCCAATCATTAGAAGATTAAGATAAAGAAGAAAAAAATAGAAGCCAGCCAGAAAATAGACTTGCATGAAAGCAAGCATCAAATCATAGTCTATAAGGGCATGAATTTGCTCATAATGAAGTTAGAGTAACAAGCCACTAAGAGAACTTTCAAAATAAGTCAATCTTTAGAATGGACTACAGAGTAGTAGGTTTTATAAGACCAGAGTCAGGTTTGAGAACCGCTTTTAACAAGCCAAAATTTTTTAACAAATTATCTTTGTAAAGGACTATAATTATGAATATATCATAACATTTTACTTTTTCTAATAAAATATAATAAGATATAGCAGATAAAATAATGACACAGCCAACTTTTTGCCAAACTTTTCACGCCTCCTTGATAATTAAAAAATAGGCATAATAAAACTGATAATTTTAAGTCTTTGAAATTATATGACTCTCTTCTCAAATTTCAGAACAAAGGACAGAAAATACCAGTCTAGTATTGGATTCTATAGAATCTGATCAAAATATGTGGTATGTCTATTTCCCATTTGTATTTCAGCAAGTACCCCGACCATATTGCCTGCTACTTCAAGGAAAAAAAATCTAAAAATGAAGTTATGGATGCTACAGATCATACTCAGAGCACAACTTTATTTTTAATATATTTAGTCGTTAGACTGCCATTCTCAAAAACACTTCTCTCTATTTAAATCCTATGAAACCATTTTGCCTTTTCAACTGTTTATTTTTTTGTGAATAAATTTTTTGTGAATCAAATTTTAGTTATTGAAATAGTGAGAAATATTGTTTCATTGACTTAAAATTTTACCTAAAAATGAAATAATGAAAAGTCTAAATTTTCCATGAGTAAATATGATAGTTAATATTTACAGCTTAGAAAATATTTTATCTTTATCACTTACACTATCACAGAATTTCAGAACTAAGAAGGGACCTGAGAAATTTTCACATCTAAGCCTGCTAATTCACAGAGGAGCAAAATGATTTTGAAAGGCGACAGCCGGTTAATGAGGAACTATCCAAGTCCTGGTTCATTGCTCTTCCTACCCTATAGCGTGTTGGCTCGCATTTCAACAATTTTATCAGACCTCGAAGAAAGTATTTTAGTTCTGATGTTAGTGCTTCTCAAATCTCTGAGAGCACAGGGCTAAACTTTTTAGAGTTCTTTGTGATATTCGAGCATTATCTATCAGAAATTATAGGTTTTAAAAATTACTTTCAGGATAATCTTTAAAAAAATAGTATAAACATATTGTATATTACTTGGAACCTGATAACCAAGTACAGTAAAATGATTTCAACGTGTCTATTTGCAGTTGTGTTTAATATCATGCAGGTGCCAATTATTACCAACTTATTACCTTTAATTTTTATGAAATAATAAAAAAGATCAGAAATTTCTGATTTTATAACTCATTGCAAATGAACATTAATTGTGTTGCTTACTTGAGTTATTTGAACAGATAAAATTTTTGTGAGTATTGTGTCATTACATTGTGAATCATGGTGTAGTCATGCTACATTCAAAAGGACATTCTCCTTAAAATTAAAGTCATGTATTTTTTTTTGCTCATCACTGTAATTCTAGGATAGGCACGATACCTGAACCAATATGTACATTCTATAAACCACTCTTGAATGATTTAATTAATATGAACAGCTATTTAAATTTATGAACAATATAATTGCATCACATTAAATTGGTATATTAATTTAAATTTAACTTTTAGATTTTTTGTATTTAATTTCTAAATTTTCCTTTGTTTCATAGTTGTATAAAACAAAAACATAAACTTAAATCCACCTCTGTTTGCAGATATTTAACATTCTAATTAATAACAGAACTCAACCGGAAATCTATAAAAAAAAGTTAAAAAGGCTTTAATGTTATTCTAGATTGAGAAACAGTTAATAAAGATCTCACTTAATAAAGACCATAAAACAGTCGCAGAGAAGTTAATATATGTGGGTAAGTTCATGTGGCCAGTTGTGAGCGCAGGACAGACTTTAGCTCTGATCTTCTCACTTCCAACGTGTTAGTCTTCCTACTACAGCTTTTTGTCTACAGAATCAGTAAATTTTAGACTCTATTGTATTTTCCACTCAGTTATACACTTAAATAGTTATAGCAACGACAGTTGTTTTTACAGTTATGAATAGAAAACAAATTCAAAACCTTTTGTGGTAACAAAAAAGAAAAAAAAAGCCAACACGAAATTGTATGACAAAAATGGTCTGAAACTAAATTAATTTACTAGAAAAAACTCGACAACAAAATTTCCTGAAAGACACTCTCCATCAATGGTAAAAAAAAAAACAGAAGACTTACAAAGTACCTAAAAATTACAGATGTTAAAAAGCAACTTTTTATATAAATATATAAATTAACAGTGTCAATATTGAGTAAATATTAAAATATTCATGAGATTGCTTGCAACAACAACCTGAAATAAAAATATAAATCCCAAGTTGTCTCTGGATCTCCTAACAAACAAGAAAAGAATCCCATTTTACTTAAAACAATAGTTTTCCATTAATCTGTTCTTCCTTATATATGTGTTTGTTTATCTTCCATGTATGAGTGAAGTCATATGGTATGTGTCTTTCTCTGTTTGACTTATTTCACTTAGCATAATATCCTCAAGGTCCAGCTATGTTGTTGCAAATGGCATGATTTTGTCTTTTTTTACGGCTGAGTAGTGTTCCATTGTATATATATATACCACATCTTCTTTATCCATTCATCTCTTGATGGGTACTTAGGTTGCTTCCACGTCTTGGCTAGTGTGAACAACGCTGTAATGAACATAGGGGTGAACATATCTTTTTGAATTATTGATTTCCTGTTCTTTGGATAAATACCCAGTAGTGGAATAGCTGTATCATATATTTCTATTTTTAATTTTTTGAGAGGAGAAGGGCGTGGGGGAGGGTAAAAGGGGTAAAAGGGAGCGTATATATGGTGATGGATAAAAACTGGACTGTTGGTGGTGAACACAATGCAGTCTATACAGAAACTGAAATATAGTGATGTACACCTGAAATTTACACTATGTTGTAAGCCAATACGACCTCAATAAAATAATTAAAATAAAAACAACAACAGAATTAAAAACTTCCTCCTCCATGCCGTGCTGACATGGAGATGATAATCACACGATGTGGTACACATCGTGTGAGTTTTCTCCACGAGAGCAGGAAGTTTGGCTTATTGATTCTAAATCCCTGGCCCAGCACACTGTGTGGCATATGAGAGACAATTAGTAAATGTTTGTTAAATAAGTGAGAGACTGACTGAATGAATAAAATATATGAAGGTTAATAAGAGACCAGAAGACAGCAAGGAATAGCCCGGAAAATCTAAATAAGAAAGAGTAGCAAGCCAGACAGTGAACTACATCTAAGCTGGTAACTAGCTAGTAAGCTACTAACCAGAAGATGAATTTGGGTAAAAGTCAAGTAATGAGAACAATGACCAAGAAGGATATGACTGATTACATGAAGTACCCAACTTAAGTTACGGTAAAATAAATACAAACACCACTTACGGAAGCCTGTTTATTTAAGGGGGTTGTTTGCTCCAGAGGCAGGAGGAATAAAAGAGTTTCCTCTGTAAAATAAATGTATTATCACTGTGAAAATACAAACAATAGTTTTCACAGAACACAATTGCAGTTTTCCTATATAGCAATAACAGAAGTAAAAGGTTTAGAAAATGCTTATCCAATGGACTCTGTAAATTATAACAAAGGAATCCACATTATTCAGGGTAACAAGAATAACAGGTATAACTTTTTTTACCTTGTGGGATTGAGCTGATGTGGAGTTCTACTATGCATATTTTATAGCCCTCCTTCAGGAAGATAATGAATATATGCAAAGTATTTCACAAGAACTTAGAAAGCATATCTTGAATTCAAATCGAAATATTGATCTCCAGGGGCTGGCCTTGTGGCGTAGTGATTAAGTTCACGCACTCTGTTTCGGAGGCCTGGGGTTCACAGGTTCGGATCCCGGGTGTGGACTGCTCATCAAGCCATGGTGTGGCGGCATCCCACATACTAAATAGAGGAAGTTTGGCACAGATGTCAGCTCAGGGACAATCTTCCTCACCAAAAAAAAGACAAATGTTGATCTCCAGGTCAAATCTGGTTTCTTACTTCATAATTCAGTACATAGTTGAAACTATTGTTGAAAATAGAATACAAACATGAATTTCTTATAAATTGCACTCTTCTATAGGAAGATTTCGCTTACTGCAAGCGATGAAGTTGAATTTCCAGTGGTAATAATTGCCTTATCCAGAAGTAACATATATTTTACGAGGCAAACTTCCTTTTTGACAAATGTTGTGTACTTATAGGGGTGTAGCCTTGATAAGATGCTTCTCAATAGATGATGATACTGACCCTTATGAGAATGAAATTCTTTGTCTCAGTAACACACTCTTGCCTCAAAACCTAATTGACTCAGTACTTGAGTAAGAATAGTATTTTTTTAGGTTCATATTGTGAACCTAAATAAATTTCACTTTCCAAAATCATTACTTAATAATATATAGACAGGGCCGGCCCCGTGGCTTAGTGGTGAAGTGCGCACACTCCACTACTGGCAGCCCAGGTTTGGATCCTGGGCACGCACCGACTCACTGCTTCTCCAATTGTGCTGAGGCCACGTCCCACATACAGCAACTAGAAGGATGTGCAACTATGACATACGACTATCTACTGGGGCTTTGGGGAAAAAAAAAGGAGGAGGATTGGCAATAGATTTTAGCTCAGAGCCGGTCTTCCTCAGCAAAAAGAGGAGGATTGGCATGGATGTTAGCTCAGGGCTGATCTTCCTCACAAAACAAACAAACAAACAAAAAAAACAATATATAGACTATTCTATCCATTTGGAATACACGTAGAAATACTGAAACAAATTAGAATTATTTATTCCAGGCCATGCTCCAAATCTGTCTCATTCAAAAAATCGCTTATCTGTATATATAAATTTGGATACACATACCAGAGTATGCTTATGCCAAATTATGTTATGGAAATGGTTTTGAATATAAAACTAGGAAATCATAGTGATTTTATTTTCAAAATAATTTTTAAAAGCATTTGCAGATTTTTTCTTTAGATGTTTTTTATCAAATTGAGGAAGTTCCCCTCTATTTCTAGTTTGCTTATAGCTTTTATCATGAATGGGTATTGGAGTTTGTCAAATGCTTTTTCTGCGTCTATTGATAAAATCATATAATTTTTCTTCTTTAGCTTCTTGATGTGACAGATTACATTAATTGATTTTTTTTGATAAAGATTGGCCCTGAGCTAACATTTGTTGCCAATCTTCCTCCTTTTTTCCTTTTTTCTCCTCACAGCCCCAGTAGATAGTTGTATGTCATAGTTGTACATCCTTCTAGTTGCTTTATGTGGAATGCTGCCTCAGCAAGTCTTGATGAGTGGTGCGTAGGTCCACGCCCAGGATCCGAACTGGCAAACCCCAGGCTATCAAAGCAGAGCGGGTGGACTTAACTGCTACGCCACTGGGTCAGCCCTACATTAATTGATTTTTGGTGTTGAGCCAGCCTTGCATTCTTGGTATATTCCACTTGGTTATAATGTATACTTTTTTTACATTATTGGATTCTATTTGCTAATATTTTGTTGAGGATTTTTGCATTTATGTTCATGAGAGATAGTGGTCTGTAATATTTCTTCTTTGTAATGTATTTATTTGGTTTTGGTATAAGAGTGATTCTAAACTTACAGAATGACTTATGAAGTATTCCTTCTGCTTCTTCTTTCTGAAAGAGATTGCAGAGAACTCGTATCATTTATTCCTTAAATGTTTGGTAGAATTCACCAGTGAAACCTTCTGGAACTGATACTTTTTATGTTTTAAGGTTATTAATGTTGATTCAGTTTCTTTAATAGATATCAGTTTATCCAGATTATTAATTTTTCTTTGTGTGAGTTTTGGTAAATTATATCTTTCAAAAAACTGGTCCATTTTATCTAAATTATCAAATTTGTGGGCATAGATTTATTCATAATACTCCTGTATTGTCATTTTAATGTCCATGGGATCAGTAGTGATGCTTGCTCTTTCATTTTATATTAGTAATTTGTGTCGTTTTTTTGGTTTGCCTGTCTTAGGGTTGTCTACTTTATTGAAGTTTTCAAAGAACCAGATTTTGTGGACTGTCTCTACTAGTTTCTTACTTTTATTTTCATTCATTTCTGCTCTAATTTTTATTATTTCTTTTCTTCTGCTTACTTTTGATTTAATTTGCTCTTCTTCTTCTAGCTTCCTAAGCTAGAAACTTGGATTACTGGTTTTAGATCTCTCTTCTTTTGTAATATATGTATTAATTGCTATGAATTTACCTCTAAACACTGCTTTTGCTGCATCCTACAAATTTGGATAAGTTGTATTTTTATTTTCATTTACTTCAAAATATTTTTAAATTTCTGTTGATACTTCTTCTTTGACACATGTGTTACTTGGAAGTGTGTTGTTTAATCTCCAAATATTTTTGGCTTTTCTAGCTACCTTTCTGTTACTGATTTTTAGTTTAATTTCTTTATGATCTGGGAGCAGACATTGTATGATTTCTATTCTTTGAAATTTTTTAAGGTGTGCTTTATGGCTCAGGAATGGTCTATCTTGAAAAAAGTTCCATGTGAACTTTAGAAGAATATGTATTCTGTTGTTATTGGATGAAGTATTCTATAAATTTACCTCTATTAGACCCATTTGATGGATAACATTACTTAGTTCAACGATATCCTTATTGAATTTCTGCTTGCTGTATCTGTCACTACTGACAGAGGAGTGTGGGAGTCTCCAGCTACAATAGTGGATTTACCTATTTCTCCTTGCCGTTCTATCAGTTTGTGTCTCACATATTTTGATGATATCTTTCTGGGTACATGCCACATTAAGGATAACCATGTCTTCAATAAGGGGTCTATGGGTAATTGGCCCACTTATCGTTATGTAGTGCCCCTCTTTATCCCTGATAATTTCCCTTGCTCTGAAATCTGCTGTATCTGAATTAATATAGCTACTTCTGCTTACTCTTGATAAGTGTTAGCATGGTATATCTTTCTCCACCTTTTTACTTTTCGTTTTTATATTTATATTTCTATATTTAAAGTGGTTTCTATAGACAACATATGACTTAGTTAATCACTCTTTAAAATGTTTTATTGAAGTAAAATATATATAAGGAAAATACAAGTGAATGAATTTTCACAAACTGAATACACTCATATAACCTACACTTAGATCAAGAAATAAAGTATTAACATTCCAGATTGGCCCTCAGGCTCCCTTCCAGTCACTTCATCTCACCATGTATAGCCACTATCTTAGTCTACTCAGGCTGCTATAACATAGTCTTAACACATGATCTAGCAATTTTGTTCCTTGATATTTACTCAAAGGAATTGAAAACTTATGTTCATACAAAAATCTGCATGTGGATGTTTATATCAGTTTTCTTAATAATTGCCAAAACTTGGAAGCAACCAAGATGTCCTTTAGTAGGTGAATGGATAAATAAACTGTGTCACATCCAGAAATGGAATGTTATTTGCCCTAGAAAGAAATGAGATATAAAGCCATAAAAAGACAGAGGAAACTTAAATGGATATTACTAAGTGAAAGAAGCCAATCTGAAAAGTCTACATACTGTATGATTCTAACTGTATGACATTCTCAAAAACACAAGACTATGGAGACAGTAAAAAGATCAGTGGTTGCTGGGGCTGGCAGAGAGAAAGACGAATAGACAGAACACAGAGGATTTTTAGGGTAGTGAAAATACTCTCTATGATATTATAATGATGGATATGTGTCATTTTACTTTTGTTCAAACCGATACAATGTACAACACCAAGAGTGAACTCTAATGTGAACTTTGAGTGATTATGATGTGTTCACGTAGGTTCATCCTGGGTAAAAAATGGACTATTCTAGTGAGTGTTGTTGATAATGGAGGAAGCTATGCATGTGTGGGGGCAGAGAGCATATGGGAAATCTCTGTACCTTTCTCTTGATTATGTTGAAAATCTATAACTGCTCTAAAAAAATAAAGTCTTTAAGAAGCAAAAGTCATTTAAAAAAAGGAAGAAATAAAGAAAGAAGAAAGTTAGATATGTTTTTGGAGCCAAGACCTACAAAGTCCTCACGATGAAACTGGTCCAGCAGCTGGCTTAGGTCAAAGGGTCCAAGACTTTCAGGTGGTAAGGAAGATCACTTCCTGACAGGCCAGGAAGCTTTGCAAATTTTGGAGATGTAAAGAAGAGAGGAATCAATCCTAATTTATATATATTAATATTCTATCAAAGCTAAAGAGATCAATCAGCCTTATTTTGACTATCAAAAAAGTTGTGACAGACATTAAAAAATTGGGAAAAAAAAAAAAAGAATACTAGGCATCCTGTCTGGTTTACCCTTCCAGATTATCTTGGTCTTTCATTGTCCTGGAGCTTTTTATAACTCTAAATGACAGGTAATACAAATGACTCTTGTTCATAAATATGCAAAAAATTATGTCTTGTGCAGGAACAACTGATTCCCTCTACTCCCATAACATCCCTTCCCCTCCAAAAAAGCAGTTTTTTATCTATTTCTAAAGATACAACTGATGTTTAGCATTTCTGAATATTTGGTACTCTGAGTCCTCCTGTGGGCAAACTACTGGCTCTCTCATTAATTAGTGACTTAAATAAATCTTTGACATCTTTATTTAACATTTATGAGAGTCAATTTTATCTTTTTTAAAATGTTGTTCTTTAACACCTCTTTTTGGTCAATATTTTGTACATGAGATTTATCCATGTTATTCCACATAGTTGTAGATCAAGTTAGAACTATTGCATTGTCAATAGTTCAATACTTCTTTCTGTTTTAATGAGAGGTAATACTCTTTGTTTTGGTATGTACTCAGTTGATAGTTTTTATTATTTCCTAACTTGCAAGGTCTTGTCTGGGATACTTAGGTAAATTAGTATAATCTGATATACTTGTCCACATACAAATGTCAAAATAATCAGTTGATATCACAAATTTCCCAAACTTACATCCTTGACTATAATTTGAGACCAATCTTTGAATATACTTATGTAGAGTAGAGAAAAAAAGAATGGAAATTAATATAAATATATTTTCAATTCATATTTTTTCACATGTTTTCAATATCATACAAATTTAATTTACTTTTCCTACCAGATTTCACAGCTTCTAATTCATTTGTTTACTTACCTAACATTTAATTTTTTACATTTTTCCTTAGAGCAAAAAATGATGAAATAGCAAACAAAATTACTGAAGCTTTCTATCCAAGTTACTGTACCTCTAAACAGATGGGCTCCCCAGGTAGAGAACACCTGTTTCAGTACATTTTATCATTTGTCAACTGGTCCCCTGATAAAATCCTCCTTTGGGTGCTTTTGATTAGAGAACTTGAGATTCTTGTTTCCTTTCTTTTTCATTTATGGTTCTGTTGTCTTTGTTATCACAGAGCCACAGTGTTTCACTAGACAGACTTCGAAAAAGAATTAGGGAATATCTGCTGATTTTCTGTCTCCTGGAAATATTCTCTCAATTCCTGGTTTTCCCTCAAATGAGTTATTGTTTCTTTTCTTTTCTTTTCTGTCGTGGAATCTTGACCAGGACATATGTTCTATGGCTAAAATTCCAGACATGAAGGGGGAAGGGAAAGTAGATAAAAGCCTTATTTTCTGCCCAGGCAAATCTTTCATTCTGGGTCACAATCAGCCTTTAAACTAAAGCCTGAAAAAGTCAATAATTCTCTTGATCAACTAATTCATAGGTACTGAAAAAATGTATTGCTGCTGTAAAAACCATCAATGAAAAGGTGATATGTTAAAGGCAAAATTGTGGAGACAGTGAAAAGATCAGTGGTTGCCAGGGGTTCAAGTAGAGGGGACAAGGGATAAATAGATGGAATACAAGGCATTTTTAGAGAAGCAAAGCTATTCTGTGGTACTATAAAGGCAGATACACGACATTATGATCTTTCAAAACCCACAGAACTGTACAACACAAAGTGTGAACTCTAAGGTAAACTAGGGACTTCAGTTAATCATAATGTATCAGTGTCAGTTGATCGTGTCTAACAAATGTATCACACTAATGCAAGATGTTAATAGTAGGGGGAATTGGGTTGGGGGGGTATATGGAAACTCTCTGTACTTTCTGTAAACCTAAAACTGCTTTAAAAAATAAAATCTATTAAAAAATGTAATAGATTTTTTCTCAATTATTAAAATAATCATATGCAGAAAATTGGACAGTTTGCCAGACATTGGAGTTAAGTAAACTTGATTGAAATTAGGGGAATGTTTTTAAAACTAGACTTGGTTTCACTCACTTGCTAGTTAAATAGTAGATTTCTATTTGTTCTATCTTTTTATATTCTATAATTATGTCTTTAATTTTATTTGTTTTTAGTTTTTTACTAATAGATATCTGCTATTTTAGTTATTGTTGATTATACTGATGAACTACAAAACTGATATATGTGGGAAGATATTAGACATTATACCACCAAAGTTTTATTTTTAGAAATGAAAACACAGGTAAATGTGCAATGTTATTTAAGAAAAGCAAACTTCATTGCAAAATGGTAGAAAAATAACCTCTACCATTGAATATAAATATATGTCTAGAAGAAGATAGGGTCTAAATGATCCAATAACTCAAAACCACTTTACTATTGGAAGTATAAAGTACGTTTTACTCAATTTAATTTGAAAGGGGAAAAAAAAAGGAATGATCACGAATAAGTCACTGATATCTGATTTCATTCAGTTGTCAAAAAAGCAAAAGCATTTGTCTTTTCCACTTGGAACTTAACTGTAAAATTTCTTGTCTGTTAAATTGGTTGAGAAAATAGAGCAAGTAAACTCTCTAACGTTGAAATTTGATACCCATTGCTCTTTGTATTGAAGTAAGCAGATTTTATCTTGAAGTTACTCACTGCCTGGCACACTCAGCTTCTTGTGTTTCCCAAAAGTTGTGGCTAACGGAACTTATGAAAATGTAAAATGTTATCTCTAGAAATATTAAATCCTGTTTGCAAAGATGAGCAATACTGTGGAAGCAGGACTGTGGTTACTTCACGAAAAGTTCTCCTGGGATCGCATTACAATATAGAGATACTATATACTGTAGTATACAGAGGCTTCTAAGTGAAAATAGTGACCGAACATCCTCCATTGGACATTTCCAACAGGAGACCATTCCAATGGATCCCTTTTGGCATTTCTGGGTGTCTGCTCCCCAGCTTCTAGGCAGTGGCAGCATGCTATTGTCAGAGGACTTCCCAGGGCTACTAGAGCTGCTTCAGATTCACTCACGGAGATCCCCAGGTGCCTGAGGATTTACACTTCCTTCGTTCATCCCACAGCCAATGACTGTCAGAGTAGAACTGTGAAAGCTGAGCTCACTTGCATCTAGGATTGATAAACTGTGAGGTAAATTTACACTCTAGGACTCACTGTAGGATCCAACTTCACAGGGTCTTCCTCAGAAACAGCAGCTCAAAGCAGAAGCAGATTTCAGAGCAAAAAAGATGAAAGGATTGTTCAAGGAAGAGATACAAAATATCACAAACTTTGCTGATGACTATGAGTTATAGATGGTTTAGTGCAAAAACATTTTGATAGTTGATGAGGGATGGGTGATAGAAACAAGAAACTCAATGCACAGAATCCTATGGGAATTAGAATCCCAGGGAAAAGCACTAATCTGGGAGAATCGGAGTCCTTGTGGTGAATGACAGGGACAAGATTAAAAGGTGCCACAGAAATCACGATGGTTAAAGGCTGGGGGAACCACGACAAACAAGACTGTTGGCATATCTCTCCTCAAGGATGATTTGAAAATAGCAGAATATATCAGAGATCCCTAAACTAGTTTAGAAAGTTAGGAAAACTCCATATTCTATATTTTATTTTATAATCCTAACATGTTTTGAGTGCACTATAAGAAACAGAATATTTTAAAATAAATTCCTCTTAGTACTCTCAAATACCCAAAGATTCTTACTAAGTTACTCAAAAGAAGTGGTTCTTCTGGAAAGTTTTAGTGACCATGAGTAATTTGTAATAGTGTCTTCATCAATTCATTCAACAGATATTATTTAAATATCATATTGGGTACAATAAAATGAATACAAAGAAAATATTTCTGCCTTTGGTACTCACAGATTAGTGGAAGAGCCAATTATAGCAACAAATAACCCTAATACTGAATGAAAGGTACAATCTACGATTAGAGCCCCAAGAAAGAATTGCCTACTCACTCTGGCATGAGGGTGAGGGGAATTAAGTTGTCTTAAGAAGATAATGCCTGACTTATATGTTTTAAGTGATGCTTAAAACAGGAGTCAAGAGAATGCCCATCCATTTAAAGTTACCTCAGCTGCTTGTAAGTCTGTTGGCAGCAGACGAATGAGAGGTCCCTATTCTCAGACACAGTAGACTTCAAGGCCTCCATCATCAAAAGTGAGCCTGCACTATTGGAATAAGATCTTTATTTTGCCAGTCTTGGCACCCGTGAGCAAGTGTCATGCAGGACTCTCTGTACAGAGCGCTTCTGGCCAGATCACCTGCTCCTCCCTCCTCTCCTACATTCTTTGCTCCCCACCACTCTCTGTCTTGGGAACATGAGGTATAGTCTCATTACACCTTAGGATGCTTAGGATTAGGAAATCTCCTGAAGCAATATCATAGACAAAATGAATACCATCCATTCCCTCTTTCTTTCTGTTTAATAAGATGCCAATTTTGTTCAGGTGCCATGTCTCCCAAATATAGTCATGACCAACAATTTCCACTGCCCAACTCAGACCTTCAAAGGTGGCCCTGATTATTCTGGAGGTGATCCCATTCTTCTTGTGTGTGACTGGTTCAGAAATGACCATATTACCCAATTATGACATACCAGTTATGTATGAGGAAAACTGTGCAGGCGGTTATCTGGAAACAACTTCCTGGCTCCTAAAGGAAAATCACAGAAAATTATGTCACTTTTTATTTTTAAAAATATTGCTGTGTTGGGATATGAACCTTGAATAGCTACTAGGCTGGAGATGAAACCCATACCCAAAATGGCAGAGCTGAGAGAGGGAAAGTGCCTAGACATTGCTGAGATTGTTGTGCAGATGAGTCAATCAGCTCTCAAGTCTGCCTTACTTTTGGTCTTCTCGTCATTGGCAATAATAAATATTCTTACTATTTAAACCGATTGAGTAGAGAGCTAAGACACATGTCGCAGAATGCAGCCTAAGTGCAGTCAGACGTGTGAGGAGTACTCAGTTGTGTGTTTCATGAAATTCCACTAGGTAAAGCTTAGTTATAGGCAGAGGTAGGTTGTATATTTCTTGTGCATGAAAATAAGGAACACAAACTCACGTAGTAACTAATGATGACTTACTGAAGGGTGGCAAATAAGATATTAAGTTTATACTTTAGAGAATAATTCTTGACTTTAGGAGGCAAAACTGGAATTAGGAAGAAGAGTAAGAAGTTAGTGCTGTAGTTTAGGAAAATAATATAAGTCTGAACTAGGGAAGTAGTAAGGAAATGAAAAGGTAGAGTATTATGACAGTTTTTAAGGAGTTAAAATAGCAAAACGTGATTGGTGACTAATTTTGAGTGATGAGGCTGTGAATAAAGTCAGGGATTATTTCCACTTTTTTCTTGGATTAGTGAGTGGATAGCGTTGCCACTTATTGAAACAGATTCAACAGAAATTTGGTTAGTCTGAAACACTAATTGATGGGTTGAAATTTTTATAATGTGTTCTAAAATCTACGTTTATAAACTTGAAAAATGTTTCCCCCCTTCAACACTTCCCAACTAAATTTTAATTTAATAAAATTAATAGTCCCTGGCTAAAATTCTGAATTTTACTTACAAATCAATTATTATTAGTAGTAATTTTTATTTTTTGTAATCATATCAGTTTCACATGTTACACCAACTTTTACAAACATTAAGTTTAAACACATGGACAAGTTTAAATATAAAAATGAAATGTTTCTACCAGATTTTATATTTGATATTTTTGAATCAGGATGTTTCTCACATATTTTAAGAAAAAAATGTTTTAACATTTTTTCACATATCAGTATTAGAATACTTTGTATTTTCTACGGACTCTGAAATTCTTAACGACTTGGGGTGGCCCATTTTACTGGTTAAGATATACTTCAGTGACCTGAAATCAATGCCCATTTGTCACCACTTCTTTTCATTTGACCCTCCTACTTCCCATTGTCACATTGTTCAGTTACATAACTAAGCATCACAGCACTTCTTACTCAATGTTCTTGACTAGATTATCCAACTCTGACTTTTTTGTATCAAAAGATCTTTAAAATCCAATAGTCTGCCAGTAAATTATATAACACATTGTGAGGTTTTTAAAATGTGTTTACCAATGCCTAGAAAAATCATCATTTTTCTTTTTTCAAAGATATAACCACAATGTATATTTAAGCCATCATGCATGTATATAAAATTCAACCTATGTTGTATTTCTTCATATTAATGGAGAGAATCACATATAGGTGGAAACAATTGAGCATACTAATGTTCCATTATAAAAATTTCAATATCTGGGGGCTGGCCCCATGGTGTAGCGGTTAAGTGTGTGTGCTCCACTTCTGGCAGCCTGGGTTCTGATCCTGGCGGGTACCGACGCACTCTTGTCAGGCCGTACTGTGGCAGCGTCCCACATAAAGTGGAAGAAGATGGGCACGGATGTTAGCTCAGGGCCAGTCTTCCTCAGCAAAAAGAGGAGGATCAGTAACGGATGTTAGCTCAGGGCTGACCTTCCTCACAAAAAAAAAAAAATTTCAATATCTGAATGGGCTTTGTAAGAATATATTATCAGGTATTCCTGATAAAAGGGTTCCATGTTCAAAGAACTTTGGTAATATACAGTAGAATATATAGAGGGCATATATTGATCCCTCGATTTCCTTTGAGGCCTGATTCTCTTGCTTCTTAAGCATACAACATAACCTTTGTTGGGCTAGGCACAGTATTGCTGGCATCAGTGATCATTTCAATGGCAACCACAAGACCTAGGTGGGTCTACTTAAAGCCCTTCTCTGCATGCACATACAGATTTACCAGTCAGAGAGAATGAAAACCTACATATGTCTGTGGTCCTTTTCATACTACCCAAAGAGATTCCCTCTATAGAACAAAGCCAACATATAGAAATAAACAGAAAAAGAAATGAGAGAATGAGAGCCCTTGATGATGTAAATTTTGCTCTCGGATCCAGACATCCTGTAGACAATTTATCCCTTGGACTAATTGATATAATAAATTCCTTCTTCTGAAAATTTAGTAGGGTTTGTATTATTTAAAATTTTTAAAAAGCTTGGTATTAAAACATACTTCTCTATCACATGACATCACAGAAACTTTTTAAGGTTAATTTGCATTATGAATCTCCAAGAAGGTTAACCAAATTTATTTAACTATGGAACTTATTTTTCTTTTTCTGGAGAGAACACATACTAGATTATACTACCTCATAGCCATGTAACTAAAACCCTGCACTAAGCTAAATAAAAGTAAGTCAAGAAGGTCACTGAGATATGTGCTTGCAAAATTGACTTTTAGGTTCTTTTTTTCTTCACCATGTCTTCAACAAAGATATTTCAGAATGCAATAGTATAGATATTCATAGATGATAAATGAGACTAGCTTATTCTGAACAAAGGAGTAGAAAAGCAGGTATAAAGAGAAACAGACCTAGAGAGCAAGATTCCCTATTTTAGGATAAGAAATATATTTTTCTGTCCTCTGTAAGAGGCAGCCTGGAGCTCCACACATTTTGTATAATCAGCACGTAAATGTTGACTTGGTTCATCATAATACTGAATACCGGGGATGGAATGCTCATATCTTTGATGTGGTTAGGACAACTGGTGATACTGCTACTGATGTTTCCTTCAGTCACGGTAATATATGAGAAATAACAACATCAGAAGTATTAAGTTCTTAACGATAATACAGGAAATATATGCATCAAGTTGCATACATATGATGCCAGATTATGTCAATAGAGCAGAAATGTTGAAGACTATGTACCTAAGGTATATGAAAATGTCTAGATTATTGTCCACAGAGTTCACTTATCAGTTACGCTGGCAGAGTCAAAGGCTGAGCATGAGCCCAACAAGGCCTTTCATTCAGATAAATTGTCTAGTTGCTGCTCCCCAAGAACATCAAATCTCTCAGCAGAAGAGACAAAATGTTGTTCCCTTAATGAGGTACCGTCCCTCAAGGAGATCAATCAGCTGCTTCGTAGCAAGCTGATCACTTTGGATTTATTCCATCTTAACAAGTGAAATAATTCATCCTTACTGAGATCAATATGTATTTCAGGTCTGGGTTTGCTTTTACTTTCTGCAGTGCCTCAGCCAGCAACTCTATTGGAGGACTGAAAAATTGCCTGATTAGTAATATAGGATTCAGCCTAACATTACCTTGGACAAAGATATTCATTTTGGAGGAAGTGTGGCAGTGGTCACATAGGTAAGGGATCCACAATTACATATAGCATTAACTGTAAACTGCTTGCCTTATGAATATTGGAATAGTCTCTTAAAAGTTTAACCTGGGCACCAGCCTGGTGATGATGCCTTTCAGTGTTGAGAGAGTGTCCTTCAATTTTCAGTATAATCTTTGACCCAACGGCCATTTTACAATGCCATGTCCCTACAGTTAGAATACATAGGTCCAGAAATCAAAAAAGGATAGAAGGAGTGGTGAATTCACCATCACTCTCAATGACACACTTGGGGAATTTGTGTTTTCCCTCCTGCAGTTTTAGTACAGCACCCTAGGACACTAATGTTTCCCCATTCCCTAAAATTATGCTGTCCAGTCATTTTGGGCTTTACGTAGAATTAGACCAGCAGGCAAAAAAAAAAAAAAAAAGTGCTAATAATATGTAGGAAATTAAAGTTATTATGAAGATCAAGAGTTTGCTGCTACATAATGGCAGCAAAGGTGTGCACGTCTGGGCTCAGGGGATACCCTGTGATGATACACCTTCTTGATACACCTACGTCATTGACAATAGCAAATAGGCCATTGTACCAACTGAACCTCATAAGGGTGGGGCAACTGAAGCTCAGACACCTTAAGGATAAAGATCTGATTCATTCCATTGAAAAAGCACTGTAGAGCAGCAGAAGTGCTGGCTTAAGGTGAAAGAAATTGAGAATCAGTGGACAAGAAGGAAGATGATGATATCAATCATGGTCTCAGGACTGACATGCACCTCTAAGAAATTGTGACCTTGAAAAGGTTAGTGGTCTTATTCTCTCTCTTTTTTTTTTTTTTGTGAGGAATATCAGCCCTGAGCTAACATCCATGCTAATCCTCCTCTTTTTGCTGAGGAAGACTGACTCTGAGCTAACATCTATTGCCAATCCTCCTCCATTTTTTTTCCCTCCCCAAAGCCCCAGTAGATAGGTGTATGTCATAGTTGCACATCCTTCTAGTTGCTGTATGTGGGACGCGGCCTCAGCATGGCGGGAGAAGCGGTGCATCGGTGTGCGCCTGGGATCCGAACCCGGGCTGCCAGTAGCAGAGTGCGCGCACTTAACCGCTAAGCCACAGGGCCGGCCCCGGTCTTATTCTCTTTATCGTCACGAAAATAGGAGTTAACCTAAATGAATTTCAAGTACCCTACTGACTTTATAAAAGTTTAATAGTACGTAAAAGTTGATATAATTGTTTACTTATATAATGCTTGATACCTAATAGGCACTTTTTCAAGTGCTTTCACTATATAAATTTAACATTCATCCTATGAGATAGTTGTCATGATGATGATGAAAATGATGATGTTGATTCCTATTTTCCAAGCAGAGAATCAAAAACCGAAAAAAGTTAAGTAATATGCCCTTGCTCACACAGCTAGTAAATGGCAATTTGAACTCAGAGTCTGCCTCTACAAGCTTGTGCTTTTAATCAATGGCCGTATGAAACTAAATATTAATTACTTTAATTTTTTTTCTATTGAGAATATAGAATTTCTTTTCCACTTAACATGTTTTTGATGTTCTGTAGATAGTTTAATGAGTTCCAAATAAAAGATTTGTGATTGTTGAATTTGAGTAAAGCAGGCTTACTAACAATATATATCTTTCAGAAAGTAACGTTCTGTTCCACCTCTCCGAGAAAATAAGGTCTTGAAATAATTTTAAAATATTTTACGGGTGTTTTTATAGCAAATGTACTAAAAAGAAATAGTATCTCCCTTCAGGTCAGAGGGTCAACTTTTTTGCTGTCCAAGAGGATAAAGAGAAAGTCTCTCTCCAGGGCAAAGTTTGTGCATATTTGCTATCAGCTCCCTAAACACCTAGGGGTTTTCTAAGCTCAAGATTTCTGAGCTGTGCTGAGCTGTAGCACAGACACGTGGTGTTCACATCTACCTGGGCATATGTCTGCATCTTCCCTTCCCTCCGTGGGATTCGAGGACAAAAAGAACAAAAGGGAAGATGAAGTTCATGCCGCCTTCTGTGCCATAAGGAATAAAATACTTTGTTTCTGGCTCAGGACAGAATCCTGGTTATTCAAACTGAAGCAAAGCCATCCAACCTTTATGAGTTTTCCTAATATATACTTGAAGTTTGTTACTTAATTTTTGTGTTTTAAGTTTAAGTACATTTGTAAACTATTCTTTCAGGATATGAAGCTTCCAGCTCATAAAGTCGTTGTTTGTTTACTAGTTTAAGTGAATTTTTCTCTTGCTACAAATCCTAAGCACAGGTGCCAGGTTTGTGTAGGTTTATTTCTGTGAAACGTTGGGTACAATTTCCCTAATTTGATTTTTTTTTTTAATATTGGGCTTGGTCATATAATGTTTTGACTTCAGGGTGGGAGTATACTTCCTACTCTTTGACTTTGGACTTGTCTCTATGACTTGCTTTGACTGGTGGGTGGTTAGTTGCCATATGCTTACTTGCTGGGACTTGGCCGCTTGCAAACCTATCATTACGTAAAAATAACATCTCTGGGTTAGCTGCTGCCACTTCAGCCTGAGACATAGAATGAACACACACATGATGCAGACCTAAGCCCAACCAAGGATAAAGAGCCACACCCAGAGCGAGCTTCAGCTTGAGCTGAACAGCTCAGCCAGGTCCCGCATAGGTTAGCCAACCTGGATCCTGCCTAATGAGAATAAATGAGTATTGGTGTGTTTATTATTCAGAAATAGTTGACTGATGAGAAAGAGAGAGAGAGAACGAGAGAGACTGAGAGAAAAGGAGAGAGACTGAGAGAGAGTTGAAATTTTAGTAAAAGCTTTTCATTGCTACCCAAATCACATTCTTTCTTATTAACAGAAAGCAAATTAATTTAGGTATCCACCCCCAGGGAAGATGATTTATGAACTTCCAAGACAGTTTAGTTGTTCGTAATTACTAGTTTTTTGCTTTATTTATTTTTGTTTTGTTTGTTTTGCACATAGAAGAAGCCATTAATATTTAGAGGATATTTCTTTGAAGAGAAATATAGCCCTGAAAGTGTGCAACCTTAAAAGTGTGAAAGCAAGTCTCAGATCAAATTATTCTACAACAGATAGAATATATATTAATAATCAGACATATAAGCACACTGATCATTTAATCTGTTGTGTAACTTCATGCAGTCCCACCTCTCTGAATTAGTTGCTTTAAACTAGTGGTGCACTGTTAAGGCAGCTCAGTGAATGAATAAATGAATGAATGCATGAATGAATAAATACTAAAAACAAAAATTGATATCTAGCATTTGCTGCTTCCCATGTTGTAAATACTCTTACTCTGGCAATTTTAAGCAATAGATACTACATCTCTGAATGTGACACTGGGAAGAGATGCTAACCATTGATGTTTGCAAGCTGGTACAAACTGGCAAGAGCATATCAGTCTTTAAACTCATTTTTGATGAAATGTCTACTCAAGGCAATATCATTCTATTCTAGAGGCTGAAGGCTCTAGAGGAGAGTCAACCTCATAAAAGGCACCAGATACCCACTGTCTTCTATATCCTGTGTCTGGAGACGGGAATATTTCCAAAGAAACCCTGCACAGCATTCTGAATGGTAAAAATTGAAGGGCTTACTAAATTCTTACACCCCGTCCATGCAATGCAGCAAGTGTTTCTATAATAGTTTAGCTGATCCACACACTTTCACTAAGTCTCTAATTTAACCAATTCAATTCAATTCAAAATATCATTTTTTCTAATTTACAAGGTATCAATTTATTTCATGAAAATCTGTTTTGAACTTTTATTGCATTAATTAGCAACATCTCTAGGACTGCTTAATGACAAATATAGCTGAATCATGAAATATGGACCTCAGATTGAATAGCTATTTCAGGTTATAGTAACTGGCAAAAATCTGGATATAGGTTAAAAAAAACACATACACGCTAGCACACATAAGAATATAACTTACATACTACATAACAGTGACTGCCTCCAGATGTGGCACACATTTGAGTAGACTCAGTCAATGACAACCACTTTGGTTAACAGTGATCTTTTGAATCATAATTTGACCCAGTTTGGGCCGATGAGGAAAGGTCTGCTATAGGACAACTGAGAAATATGTCCTGGCTCTTAAAAAGAAACACATGGAAGACAGATATCTCATTTTACTGTTTTTTGTTACACTTCTAGATGGGACGTCAGGAATTATAATAGCCATATTGTACCTACAATGAGAGCTACATTAAGAGACAAAACCAACGCCCTGTGGAGCCCACAACAGACAAATGGAAAGAAACTGTGTACTTAATGATGCCATTGGCACAGAATTAGAAACCCTAGTAGCTTTCCTAATTCGTATTTTTTAATGTGAAATAATAAATTCACATAATTTTAAAGCCATATTTACTTTTTTGTAACCTGGCTAGAAGATATCCTACCTGATATAAATTTGTGTCTGTATCTAAAGAGCCTGGTTTGTGTATTTTCTCAGAGTTTAAGATAAAACCACTAATTTAGAGAAGGAAACTTCTAAATAGTTCTTACTATAGAATAGTTAGCTATAAGAAGTATAATAATCTCTTCTAGCGCAAGAAAAATTCATTTTGATGTTGTAATCATAATATAAAGTTCAAGATGGCATATATCCGTAACCACATATACATATTTGAGATGAATATTGAGAAAGTGAAAAAAAAATGTCAGATGTATCTGAAAGCATATCTTTTGGCATTATCTCTGGCATTGTGGGTGGAGTAATTGACTTTTTCCCCACTATATTTAAAGATTATTATATATCTAAGACAAATATTGTTAAATGTCTGAGATTGTTATTTTTTATAGTTATGAAAAGTAATTTGTTTTGTAACATCACTTTTTTTTTCAATTACTAGGATGAAATATGTTTACAGTTATTTAATATTCCTATTTTTTTTTTTATTTTGTTTTTGGAAACCAAACATGAATAGTACTTTTCTATTATAGTTTACGCCTGGAGATGCTGGAAAGGATTAAGTCAGAAATTTAAAAAATCATGATATTTCTAGTTTTACCACAATATGTCAAATATACATTTGAATCAGTTTATTTTAGTGTTAGTTTATTTTGATATCTTTTCCTAAAGTTCTTCCTCGTGGTAAAGAATGGAAAATAACACTCATAAAGACTATAAGATTAGCGTGAAGGATGGTTAGCAGAAATGAATGGGAGGGTAAAATCGTTTCACAGATAGAGATCTGCAATAACATCTGAGAGAATAAAGCTTAACCAGATTTTGTTCCCAGAAAAAAGGTATAAATGTTTCAAATAGATAAGAAGTGATGCTGTGGCTGCAACATAGTGATAAAGACTGACGCAAAGTTATAATATTCCTATTCTTGGGTCTTCCCACATTCCAACCCCATCCCTGCCAAAAAGAGAAAACTACATTGAAAGAAAGGTGTAAGGAGACATTAAGAATATAATTTTTTCTAATGCCCTATGGAAACCTGCTTCAAACAATGGCCCCCAATATTCCTTCTCTTGCTGTGTATATGTACCATTTCTCATATCAAGAGATAGAGGTTAATCCCTCTGCTTTGAATCTGGGTAGGCCTTGTAACTGGCCTTGACAATGGAAGTTGTCACAAATAACATTAACGGACTTTCAAACTCGGTCTTAAAAGGACTGCCAGTTTTTGCCTTAGAATGTAGCCACCATCTGTGAGAGGTCCAGGCACACACAGAGGCCAAGCTGCTAGGAGCAGAGGTGTTGCACTTGACAGCTCCAGCTGAGCCCCCAACTGATTGTCCGTACTAACTGCCAGCCCTGTGAACAGTTTCGATGTTCCAGACAAATCAATCCCTTAGTTGACTGCAGCCCACAGAATCATGAGAAATAATACAATTGCTCATGTTTAATTCACTAAGTTATGCAGTAGTTTTTTATACAACAATAAATAACTGAGAAAGTCTTCAAGATCCACATCCTTACTGAATCATCAGTTTCAACTTTGAGAATTGTCAGTT
This sequence comes from Diceros bicornis minor, assembly GCF_020826845.1. Lineage (NCBI taxonomy): Eukaryota > Metazoa > Chordata > Mammalia > Perissodactyla > Rhinocerotidae > Diceros > Diceros bicornis. Next base: position 28,510,945 of record NC_080747.1, on the reverse strand, counting down.
CTTAAGATTGAATTGACCTCTCTTTTATGTTCCTACTATCTGACTGAAGACATTTGTAAAGTTAAATAAAAGAAATAGAATGGCTATTTGCAAGATACTGTGCAAAGAACTGAGCAACAGAGAGATAAATGACAAAGACATTTCTCTCAATATCTTGTATTGTTATGGAAAGTCTAATATTGTAAGCACAGAATGCTTTATGCATACATTAAATTTGTATCTGGTAAAGAATGCAGATGTTAAGTAAAGGAAATCTGGAGGGATTTTTGAAAAAATGATGAATAATATAAAATTAAATGGAATTAAAATTAAGAGAAAAAAACAAAAATGTGTTTGAGAAACCCCAAATTGTTCCATATAGGGCATTTTTTCAATTTAGTATATTTTCAGTATAATTGATGTAGTATGAATGAAAACTGGAGAAGTAAGCAAGGACTAGATCCTGAAGGGTATTTTAAACTCATCTAATAAGTTTGGATCTTTTTGTACAGGTATCATTTAGCCATTTTAGTGTTTCAAGTAGAGAATTGTCATATATTAGTCTAAGAAAAAAATTGTTTTGGAAAAGTGAAAACTCTTTTAAAGTGAGGTACAACATTTCCACTTGTGCTCACGAAAAAGTGTAAGTAAGGGTCTGGAATGACTTTTCTAACATAAACACTTAAACTTGACAAAATATGTGAAAAAACAATTTACGGCTATCAGGCAATGACTAGTATGCATATATACTATATATAAATAAATAAAATGGAAATGACAATCAACATACTTAAACCAGATTTTTACTCAAGAAATCATATTCAAAGGAATTTTCTAGCTCTAATTATATTTAGTCAATTTTCCAATCCCATCTATACCAGATTCAAGTAATTTATCACAATTATATCCAATCTAGGAGAACAGATACCTTACATCTTATATTCACCATTATTTCCTGAACAATGCCTTGCACATGGTAGTTACTGCAGAAATATTTGTTGAATGAATACATGTTCCTGGGACAACAATAAGAAAATTGAAATGTTACTATAATGCAAGAAATTTACAGTATATCATTTTAAATAATTTATGGAAAAGTAATGACACAAACTAGAAAACAAAACAAAACAAAATGTATGTTTTAATAGTTAATATTCAGTTACACAAATTACTTTATTCTATTTCAGATAACTCTACTCTAGATAAAGAGCCATAAAATCGGTTAGATCACTTCTATGATTATCTTAATTTTGCTAAATAAAGTTAATAACTCAAGTATTGCTCAATCCCTGAATGAGTCTCACTAATAGATAATGAAAGTTTATGTAGAGTAGAGTAATAGGCCAAAGAAAGTGAGGAAGAAGCAAGGAGTTTACAAAAAGTTTGTAGGAGGATGCTGCACGTAGAAAAAATGAGTATAAAATAATTTTATGATTTTAAAAAGAAAAAATCATTCTTTGGTAATACAGGTAGCACCTCTCAAAATAAAATAAATTATACAGAATGCACCACAAATACTGAACTATAAATGGGTGGATGAGGAATATTTAAAGAATAACAAAGGAACAAGAAAACCAGACTCCTGCAATGGTGTGTTTTATTTCGTTTGATAATTTATTTCCTTGAATCTCTTCCATTCAAAATAGCAAAATAAAAATCCTAGAGAAAATGTCCACAAAACTAGTAAAAAGTGTATTGCTATGAATTATAGAATAGAAATAAGATGGGTCAAACTATCACAAGCATGAAGACTTGAACCACAAAAGCAAATATGCCAAAGAAATGATAGAGCAAGGGGCTTCTCACGTCCTTGAGAGCTACAGAACTCAGAAATAGCCAACAGGTATTCATCTCCAGATGAAGGGGTCCCTAGTACATGTGGAAAGTTCAATAGTGTGCTTTGAGAATAGCAGCCAAAACTGACTACAGGCTTTGGAGTCTCCAGTTCACTGCTGAGTACAAGATCATTGAAATTCAGTCAGTTCGGAGATGGCTTTGACTCTATAAACTCTGAAAATTTACCACATGAAATTCCCTTCCATGATAAATCCCTTTAACACTACGAAACTTGTGGACATCTAATCTAAATTGAACAGAACAGGAAATCTAGGGATAAAAGAAAGAGAAGATCTAGATAAAACTTGAAAAAGGAAAATCAAAAGGCATCTTTTATAAAGAATATGTCTAACTATGTTAACACTTTTAATTAGAATAAAAAGGAAGGCCTAGAGTTGTGTAGTTGAAAAATATTCTGGTTCAACAATCCCTACGCCTACACAGGAACCACCTCCTAAGAGTCCTATAGTAAAATATATCTCACCTAAATATGAGATAGAGAAAAGGATTGAAGTCAAATCTTATAGAACTATAAAAAGAAAAAAAGAGAGAATAATAAGCAGAATAATTGCCTTACAGACAATAGAACCACAAGGAAAAGATATACAACCAAAACATAGGAATTATAAACTAGCATTTTTAAATAATTTAAAAGAATTTTTTAAAATAAATTTTAAAAATTGTCTACATTGAAACTCAAGCATGAGATTATTGGAGAAAAGAAAGACATGAAAGGAGAGCAGACAGTGGTCAAGAATTAGAAGTGAAACACAAAAATCACTTCAAAATGTAGATTAAGTTATGAGGAACACAAGAACAATTAAGAATTGTTACAGACAATGCCGTATCAAAGAGGATGAAAAGGTGGGGAAAAAATCCATGAATTTAACAAAAGATCAAAATGATTTTAGAGAAACTAGTAACCATACAGGATAAGAGAAGAGGGGCCAACATGTGCATAACTGGAAGCTACAAATATGGAAACCAAAGCTGGAGAAGAAAATGTGCAATTATACACTCTTATATGTTTAAGAGAATTTGGCCTTTTAGAATAACTGTCTTGTAACTCAAATTTAATATATCTAAGTTAATAATTGATTTAATGTCATACTTTCTCTTAAAATCTTATTAAATGAATGCATGGTGCTACAGCATCAAAGAGATGTTTACAGGTGCTGGCCCCATGGTGTAGTGGTTAAGTTCAGCATGCTTCACTTTGGCGGCCCAGGTTCATGGGTTAAGATCCCAGGCGCAGACCTACACCACTCGTCAGCCATGCTGTGGAGGGGACCCACATACAAAATAGAGGAAGCTTGGCACAGATGTTAGCTCAGGCCTAATCTTCCTCAAGCAAAAAAAAAAAAAAATGAGGAAGACCAACAACAGATGTTAGCTCAGGGTGAATCTTCCTCAGCAAAAAAAAGAAAAAAAAAGAGAGAGAGATGTTTAGATTCACTGTATTTGTAAACTTCATTTATTTATTTTAGTTGATTTATTTATTTATTTTTTGTTTATTGCTGTAACACTGGTTTATAACATTGTATAAATTTCAGCTGTACATCATTATGCTTCTATTTCTGCATGAATTACATCATGTTCACCACCCCAATACTAATTACAATCCATCACCACACACATGTGCCTAATTACCCCTTTTGCCCTCTTCCCTTCCCCCTTCCCCTCTGGTGACCACCAATCCAATCTCTGTCTCTATGTGTTTGTTTGTGTTGCTATTATCTAGTACTTAATGAGTGAGATCATATGGTATTTGACCTTCTCCCTCTCACTTATTTCACTTTGCATAATACCCTCAATGTCCATCCATGTTGTCACAAATGGCTGGATTTCATCGTTTCTTATGCCTGAGTAGTATTCCATTGTGTATATATACCACATTCTTTATAATGGAAAGATATTCTGTGCTCTTGGATTGGAAGAATTAACATAGTTAAGATGTCCATTTGTTTATTTTTGTAAGAATTGTTTAGGTATTCAGAAGATGGTTGAATCTGAAAACTGAATTCTAAAGAATAAACCAAATATATTAAATATATACATTTTGCTTAAAAGTTTTTGAATTTCGCTTGCAGATGAGAACAAAATTATTCAGTTTGTTAAAATTACTAGACTTATGCATAGTCTACTAATATTTGCAAGCTGAATTTAAAAGCCTAAGATAGAGGTCAAGTTTTGAAACTGCAACTTTCATAAATTGAATATTAATTGCTTAAATTCTTAAATAGACTGTCTACATTCAAAAACTACCCTTGAAGACAACAAAAAGCTTGCATCAACAGGCTTAGGAAGTTTTAGTTCTTGGGACATAATTACACCGAAGAAATTATAGATGTGGCTTGTCTGGGAGGTTTTCCTAGAAGATGGTCACTTTTATCTTCCTTTCTAAAGTAAGAAAAAGAGCACTTGCGCATTGTAGAAAATTTTCTTCCACTTTTCCTATATTTTCCCGTAGCAAGTTGTCTTGTGAAAAATGCCTGCTACTTAGCAGAAGGTCTACAGCTATAATTTTCATTTTCTACTGTAGAGGGAGTGTAGTACTGAGAGAGGAAGCAAAGTTCAGAACCTTTGGGCCAGAAGCAATGAGGCTGCATCATGAGCACTTCAGTGGATGACTCTAAAGGAATTAGCATCGATTTGAATGATGTCTGCAGTGCCCTCTTCTCTGGGAACAATGGCTTCTCTCTCCCTTTTTCTGAATTACTTACATGAAAGAGACAACTATTTCTTCAAGAGGTGTCCTGATTGGAGGAGCCAAGAAAGAATCCCACAGCACCAAACCTGTGAGGGAGGAGTGATGGCTTACTTTTCAAGGAGCTTGCTTTATTTTCACAAACGCACACATCTACTGATAGATGCTAGTATTTCAATATGTGAATATGCATGTTTTCCTTAATCCAGGGAGTACAGTGTTGATTAAAAAAAATGATTTCAAATGTAAAGATCAAACAAAGGGGAACAATTCAGAACAATAAATCCAGGAAAAACTTTAAAGATTATCAAGGCTCCCTCTCTCATTTTAGTGTCTGTTGCACAAAATAAGTGAAATAAATTTTCCAATTTTATAAATAACACCTTGTTAGTTCAGGAAGGATATGCTTAGCTTCTGGTTCTGTGTTTATTTTTCTTTAACAACTATAGTTCCATGATTAATCTGTTTCTCTGAATACCAATTACCCTGATACCAAAACCAGACAAGGACAACACAAAAAAAGAGAATTACAGGCCAATATCACTGATGAACATTGATGCAAAAATCGTCAACAAAATACTAGCAAATCGCATACAACAATACGTTAAAAAGATTATACACCATGATCAAGTGGGATTTATTCCAGGTATGCAGGGATGGTTCAACATTCGCAAATCAATCAACGTAGTACACCACATTAATAAAATGAAGAATAAAAATCACATGATCATCTCAATAGATGCAGAGAAAGCATTTGACAAGATACAGCATCCATTTATGATAAAAACTCTGAATAAAATGGGGATAGAAGGAAAGTACCTCAACATAATAAAGGCCATATATGAGAAACCCACAGCTAATATCATCCTCAATGGTGAAAAACTGAAAGCAATCCCTCTAAGAACAGGAACCAGACAAGGATGCCCACTCTCACTACTCCTATTTAACATAGTACTGGAAGTCCTAGCCAGAGCAATCAGGCAAGAAAAAGAAATAAAAGGGATCCAAATTGGAAAGGAAGAAGTGAAACTCTCACTATTTGCAGATGACATGATTTTATACATAGAAAACCCTAAAGAATCCATCAGAAAACTTTTAGAAGTAATAAAAGAATACGGTAAAGTTACAGGATAAAAAATCAACATACAAAAATCAGTTGCATTTCTATACACTAACAATGAAGTAGCAGAAAGAGAAATTAAGAATACAATTCCATTTACAACTGCAACAAAAAGAATAAAATACCTAGGAATAAACTTAACCAAAGAGGTGAAAGATCTGTACACCGAAAACTACAAAACATTGCTGAAAGAAATTGAAGAAGACACAAAGAAATGGAAAGATATCCCGTGCTCTTGGATTGGAAGAATTAACATAGTTAAGATGTCCATACTTCCTAAAGCCATCTATAGATTCAATGCAATCCCTATCAAAGTTCCAACAACATTTTTCACAGAAATAGAACAAAGAATCTTAAAATTTATATGGAACAACAAAAGACCCAAAATAGCTAAAGGAATCCTGAGAAAAAAGAACAAAGCTGGAGGTATCACACTCCTTGATTTCAAAATATACTACAAAGCTATAGTAACCAAAACAGCATGGTACTGGCACTAAAACAGACACACAGATCAATGGAATAGAATCAAAAGCCCAGAAATAAACCCACATATCTATGGACAGTATGCAGATTCCTCAAAACATTAAGGATAGAACTACCATACGATCCAGCTATTCCATTGCTGGGTATTTATCCAAAGAACTTAAAAACACCAATGCGTAAAGATACATGCACCCCTGTGTTCATTGCAGCGTTATTCACAATAGCCAAGACTTGGAATCAACCTAAGTGCCCATCAAGGGACAAATGGATAAAGAAGATGTGGTATATATACACAATGGAATACTACTCAGCCATAAGAAATGATGAAATCCAGCCATTTGTGACAACATGGATGGACATTGAGGGTATCATGCAAAGTGAAATAAGTCAGAGGGAGAAGGTCAAATACCATATGATCTCACTCGTTAAGTAGTAGAAAATAACAACAACAAACAAACACATAGAGACAGAGATTGGATTGGTGGTTACCAGAGAGGAACAGAGGAGAGAGGAGGGCAAAAAGGATAATTTGGCACATGTGTGTGGTGATGGGTTGTAATTAGTATGTGGGTGCTGAACATGATGTAATCTATTCATAAATAGAAGTATAATGATGTACACCTGCAATTTATATAATGTTATAAGCCAATGTTACAGCAATATACAAAAAATTTAAAAAATATAATAAACATCTACATATTGAAGAATAAAAAATTAATTAATTAAAAATTTAAAATTTCCAATTTTACATATAACACCTTGTTAGTCCAGGAAACATATGCCTAGCTTCCAGTTCAGTGTTTATTTTTCTTTAACAACTATAGATCCATGATTAATCTGTTTCTCTGAATACAACCAAATTATGTCACAAATATTATATATAATACTGGCTTTTTTAGCACACAATATTGGGGTTCTCCTGCCCGATGCATGTGAACAAGCCAATTAATTATGGCATCAGCTTTTGGGGAAAGAATTCAGCTTTATTCTGTGAAATCGATCTGCAGGGAGACAGGGGGTGTGTGCCCTCACATCTGTCTCCACGATTCAGGATTTAGAGTGAAATGTAAGAGGGTAAGGAGAACAGGCTGGCACACGGAAACACTGGTGGGACAGATTTTGATTGGTAGGCTTCAAGCATTTATGGTAAGGTTCTAAACTTCTATGGTTAGGTTCTAAACATTTATGATGAAGTTGTAAACACTTATGGTGAGGTGGTGAAGGAATTTTAACACCAGATCTTCCTGAACGATGGACCCCTCACTTCTTATAAGAGCCTGACTTTAAAGTTCCGGTCATCCTGGTCCTTTGGTTCCATGGAGAGGAGACTCTTTGGTTCTGTGGTCATTTCAGGTCAAGATTTCTTCTTCTGAACATGCTCTGGCTACATGACTTTGCAAATTTTCTGAAAGACAATTTCTTAATCACTCTGTTGACAAGAGATGGGGTCTGTTCCAACTGGCTCTAACTGGACCCCTGGTTACAGCTTTAGTCTCAGGAACCCTATTTGGAGTGTGTCTGTAGAGACTACACATTGCAACTATGTCTATTTCTTTCTCTTGTTTAACTAAATGCATGTTTCCACTAAATATACAAGTAATTTGTGGGAATTTCTGGCCTACTCTCCTGTTTGATATAGCCTTATCTTCATTTTATTTACTCTGATATATAAGATTTAAAGTTGAGACTTGACTGATATGTGTGCATGGGAGATGGGACTACAAAGCATAGCATAGAAAACATTGAGCATACTCAAAGCAAGAAAATATGATCCCTGTGCTGTCTTATTTACCTCTAGGGGAAAATCTTACTCTTTTTCAAAGTCTCTTCCTCCTGACAGAAAAAAACAGAAAATTAGGCAAACTGATCCAGGTCTGCCATCATTCACTTGATTTTCCCTTCTGACAATATCTACATCTGGCTCAAAAGAGTTTGACCCACTGAGACTAAAGCACAATGGTAATTCAAACCAGATTGGCTATAGGGTTTTCAAAATTGCAGACAGGGGCAGAGAGCTTTGTTCTTTTCACAAAAGAACTACTGTCACCTCTCTCCATACTATAAAGTGATTCCTGCATGACCTGTTCTAAGTGATTTTCTTGAATTATGACCTTCATATTGAAGTGTGGATGCCCACCAAGAAAAGCTGTTCTCATTAAAATTCAGTGAGTGAAATGTCGAAGCACCTTGGTTGTTTGAGGAGAAGACTGTGTATGTAAGGTCATGGGTTGTTTCTCGGAGTTTTTGGCAATGCCATTTTATTCAAGTCCTATGTTGCATTATTCAATTTGTAAGCAACTGTCACGGAGTGAATATATATTCCTCAATTTAGATAGGTCAATAATTGGGAAGATTTAAGCACCAGGAATCCCTTGGAAATACTCTGGAGTCTTTTCCATTAGCCAGAAGCTGTTAAGGGAATCCCACTGAGGTTCCCCAATATATCAATTCTATATTTTGCAATGTGAAAATATAGGTGAAAAAATAAAACAAAGGCAAAGTGCTACTCTAAGCAGACCAGAAGAGTACGGTGTCTTTCTTTATCACAGAAGGTCTGCATTTTCTCAGAGCAGACTTCTCATCTTGACTTGAGTAAATTAGACTTTTAATGTTTGGGCTTCATCTCACCTTAACTGCTTCTTGGGAATACACATTTCAATTTTGAAGATGTCGAATCAATAGACCCTTTCTTCTTCCCCCACCCATTTCTCATCTTCTATCTATTTTCCCTTTCTTCACTCCACAAACAAACGAAAGATTTTGAAAGGTTGATTTTATAAGTACTACTTTCTCTATAAATTCTAGGATACTGAAGTGAATCAAATAAAATCATTTTGTTCTGTGAGTTCATAGTTAGAGATACGATCAATATTTCAATAATCTTTCATGCCTTTAGTTCTCAAATCTATAACTACATAGATATATTCTTTAAACCCATGTTTACTATATTGTTAAATTTTTATCTTCTTTCTTTAAAAATAGAATTTTTTTTAAAAAAATGGGTTCTTAGTATAAGTATAAAAAATAGATTCTTTAGCCTATTTTTTCAATTAACAGTACATTGTATTCCATATTTTATTGTCTTTATGAATTGAATGTTTAATGGCAAAATTCTTCAAAATAGAATTTTCAATGGCTGTATTATATTCCATTGCACAAATTTAATATTAAACATTAATTTACTTTCGCTTAGGGAGTTTCATCGTTTCCAGCATTTTATTGATGAAAATAATGCTGATGTGCACATATAGTGAAAATATTTTAATTTTTTTTAATGACTTCTTGACGATTGATTCCTAGAAATGAAATACTCTGTCAAAAGCTTTTTTCAATTGATTTTAAGAGAAGTCTTGAAATTTACCCTTTAATTTCCAACATAGAGTGACTGTGTCACTCCTCTATTAGCAGAGTTCATAAATTTATTATGATCTGATTTATAAATATCTCCTTTATGTTTACTATTCTCTGTCTTATTTAAGAAATTATTACCTACTTTACAGTCAAGAAGATATTCTCCTATTTTTCTCCAGAAGTTTTACACATTTATGACTATAATCCCCCTCAAACACAGTTTTTTGTGTCTGGTGTAAAGGAAGTGATCAAGTTTCATATTTTCCATATGGATAGCCAATTGATCCAATGCATTTATTTAAAGTATCATCTTCCACTACTCGGGAAGTACCACTCTGTTATAAATTAAGTGCCCATAAATATATATTGTTTTCTACATTTTCCATTTATCTGTTTATTTAACTTTGTACTAAAATTCCACTTCTTAATGACTGTACCTTTAAGATAAACCTTGACACACAGTAGAATAGGTTCTCTATCTTTGTTTTTTTTTAAGATTTTCTTTGCTCTTTTGACCCTTTATATTTTCATATAACTTTTAGAACAGCTTTTCAATTTCTATTAAATAAACAAAACATTAATTAGAACAGATTTAAAGCTCTGGATCAATTTAGGGAGAATTGAAATCTTTACAAGATTGGATCTTCCAATCCATAGAAACTTAATTTCTTTACGTCCTCTTTATCTTATTAATGACTGTAAATTTTATATAAAAATGTTTCATGTATCTATTATTAAGTATAACTTATAGAATCAGATATATTGATGGAATTCTAAATTGTTACTTTAAAAAATGTTATGTGTTTAATACTTGTTGCTGTATACAGAAACAAAATTTAAAATAATTATCTTTTAATATAGCAACCTCCATAAATTTACTAATCTAAATATAATTGTCTTTAGAATAGTATAGTAGTTTATACTATATATATATATAGTATACCCATATTTTTATCTTTTCACTTGTTCTTTGTGTTTTCGTGAATCTCCGTGCTATCATCTGGCACCATTTTTCTTCTGCCTAAAGTATAACCTTCAGTAGTTCATTTCTTGTGGGTCTACTGGTGTCATTTTTTGAAAGATGTTTAATTGGTATTAAAATTATAGATGTTCAGTTTTCTTTTGCAATTTGTAGATATTCCACTCTCTTGATTTCATTATTTCCGTGAGAAGTCTGCTGTCATTGTTATTCTTGCTGTCTTTACTGTGTGGCTGCTTTTAAAATTTACTCTACGTTTTCTGTGGTTTTCAACAGTTTTACTGCGATATTCCTATGTGTAGTTTTCTTTTCTTTACAAGATCTTCAAGTAATTGATCTACTTGAAAGAGTGACTTTCTTTCTTTTGCTAGTTTTGGAAACTTTCCATACTATCTTTTCATATATTAGCTTTCAGTTTATTTTCTCTCCCTTTTATCTAGTATTATAATTACACATATATTAGCATTATTCATGTATAGTTTTCAAAATCGTTTCTATATTTTCATATTTAAGTGTTTGTCTCAATATTTTCTTCCTACCATCCATTTCAGAATTTTTCTTCTTAGATGTTTCTTAACTATAAATACATCTATTATCTTTTTAGCATGTTCAAATTACAGTTTCCCTATTTTTTAGTCAAGTCTTGTATTCTTATGTGCTTTTGTCTGTTTGTTTGGGTTTTTTTTTTCATTGCATGATGGAAATTATATGAGTCTATATAAAGGTATCTTCCTCTAGATGCTATTTACTTTTGCTTCAGGTAGGAAGCTAATCTAAGAACACCAGCTATGTCAGATCACCCTAAGCCAATCCATTATTTAATGATTCAAATATGGGTTTCATTGCCTATTAAGGTGATCTTTTTCTGATTCTCTTACTTCAATATCATAGATCTTCAGGGTCTCAACCAAAAGCTCTGCTATATGCACTATAAGTTCTATTCTTTAGGGGCCCTGAATTTCAATTCTCCCGCCAGTCCCATGAATTTGCTAAATGTCCTGCTCATTGTCTCAGATTAAAAACCTCAGGTTTTGAAATGAAATACCTTAAGGAGAAAATTAATATCTGATGCAGGGCTTACACCTCTGAGCTTCATTTCTCTCCTGAACATTTTGTCTCTTCAGACATTGCTGCTTGTGTAGCTTCCTGATCAATTCATTTTTCCAGATTTTCCAGTTAGTTTAAGTAGAAGGAGAAAAACAAAAAAAAAAACCTTCTTCAAATGATTTATAACCAAGGAACACCTCTGAAAAATCTTGACCAAAGAATATAGGGAAATTAGTTTCTTATATATGACACACAATGACTGTTCAAAATCTAAATATACAAATAGATACATTTGGGCTATGCCTCTCTATTATATGTGCAGGTACAGGTTCAACATTATTTAAGCATTAGTGTTAATGTGACTTCATATGTATTCAAAAACCAGAGACCCCTGGAATTCAACCTAGTATGATCTTGTAAGGATGGGAAAATTTTAATACAATAAACCTACTACATAGTATCATCACTCTTAAATTACTTCTAGTGTTCTGAACTTGATTTACTTAATGAGTCATTATATTTCTCATTAAATAACAAGATACCCATGAAAGGAAAGAGAATTTAAAACAGTTTGACAAAGTAAAACAATCAGATATAACATGGATTAGAATGCTATATTTTAGGAATTAAATGAAAACTTCTTGGAAAAAATATTATGCTTAAAAATTAATAGTACTCTCAGAGGCTTCAAGGATATGTATAGACACTCCTCTGCTGTGCTTTAGAATACAAGCAAACTTGTTTTTAAATAGCCCTTCCCTATAGTGATTAAATTGGTTTAATATAAGGTGATTTAAACATACTGGTTCTAGTTTAGCTGCATTTAAAAGTAATAAAGTTCTTGGAGGAAAACTATTGCTTTTGCCACTCAAGCTAATAGACAATGAATATTTCATTGGTCTAAAGAACTTTGACAACAGAGCAAATACAGTCGTCTCTTTGTTTACATCTTTCAATGATTCCACAGTTTTTGTGAGTCTTGATATCCTTCCTTACCTGTTTTGAGGAACTACATTGTCAATCGATAGATATATAATAAGATAAATAATCATAGATTGATAGATAGAAGATAAAAGTGTGCTTTTTTGATTCAAATGGTGCTGGAGGTGGGTCTAAGACTCCGCAAAGTGCCTTCAATCTCTAACTCGTGATGATGCTCCTTTAGACAACAAGGGATACATATGCAAAGCTAATAATTCTCTTAAAGTTTTGATGAGCTCATCTTGATAAAAAAGACTGCCTTATTTTTAAATATGCAACAAAAAATGCAACTTTCTCTTAACTTTTGTCATTTCTTCTTGGAATAACATCTCTTAAGAAAGAAGCAATTACATTTCAAGTATCTATTTTTAGGTCAAAACCAAGTTTTTTGAATTAGTCAAAGAATATGTGTATCACTATGGAGTCACACAAACCTGTTCATGCCGGGGCCTTTTTTGAACAACTGCTTGTTGAGCCTAGACTAATTTCCATAGTATTGGCTATACACAGCACACTGTAACAAAAGAGATACTTTTTGTGTTTGCAGAAAGGAAAAGATCCCTCTAGCTGTGACAACATTCTTAATTAGGTGTTGAAATGTTGTAATTATCTGTCAACAATTACTCCTTTTTTAAAAACAATTTCTTCAAAACTTGCCATGTTTTAGCTATTAAGAAAATAGCCAATATCACTATTATTCTCTCAGGGACTTCTCTAAGCGGACTAAAAAGTTATAATTCAATATAGCTTTTAAATATACTTCCAACCACAGAGAAACACCGGCAAATATTTTCAACAAAGAATTTCAGCTGAGAGATGGATGATTGGTAGATATATATCCAAACATTTTATATATATCATTAAATTACAAGACAAACATACTCTAGGTAAGGAATAAGATGGGAGGCAAAAGAAAATCAATATAAGTGTAACAGGTTATGGAAGGTACAATCATGTTCTTAAAGTACTGCTTAGTATTCCCTTACAACACCATGAACTTTTATATACCAATATGGAACTAAAGCAAAATTCACTAATTTTCATAGATTTCAAATAAAATTAAATGCATTAAAATAGCTTCAGGTGTTTTATGTGTATAGGAAAAAAATTCATATAAAGTAAATAAAGAATTAGATAAAACAAAAATATGGATATCATTGGCTAGTATTAATGCTGTTCATATTGAGCTTGTTTCAGACTATAAAATATGACATTAATCATCGTGGAGAACAGACTGTAGGTTAATCTCCAATTATTCTTACTTACTGTTTTTTTATGCCTTTCTGTAATCTCTTCCTGCTGAGTGTAAATGGGTCCTGCATCTTGCTTCTAATAGAATATGGCAAAGGCAATGCTGTGTCACTATCATGATTAAGTTACATTTCATGGCCAAGAAGATGGGATGTCACTGTCATGAATACATATGTTATATGACTCCTTCCTAGCCTACTGGAGCTAGAGACTCACCTGGTAGGCTTAATGAAGTAAGTAAGTGGCTATTTTGAAGAAGTCCATATGTCAGGGAACTGCAGGCAGCGTCTAAGAATTTTGGGTGGCTTCTATGATCTGACTATAGCCTCCAACTAAAGGTCAGAAAAAATGGTGAACCCACAGCCATAAGGAAATTAATTCTGCCAACAACTTGAATGAGCTTAGAACCAGATTCTTCTCCAGTTCCCCAGTCATGCCTCCAGATGAGAACACAGCCTGACTAATACCTCAAATGCAGACTTGTGAGACTGAGCAGAGGACCCAGTTGAGCCAGGCCTGGACTTCTGATCTCACAGAAACTGTGACATAATACATGTGTGTTGATTTAAGCTGCTTTGTTTGAGTTAATTTGTTATGAAACAATAGAGAACTAATAAAACCATCTAATTCTGATAGTAAAAGATAAAAAAAGATGATAAAATAAAAACATTATGTGCTACAAGTAAACAACTAATTTAAGAGTCCTAATTTTCAGTCCTATTTTTACCTTATTCTGTATTTCTAACCCTTAATTCTTACAATATATGATATAATATATTTAATTTTCCTGTTCATCTATAATTTGTGTGTGCTGATAATTAACTTATTTAGAGAATAGGATGTATTTCATGTGATTTTTTTTTGTATTTATTTACTTAGCATTCAGTTGACCTCATTTATATGCAGTGAGCGGTTTAACATGACCAATGTTTTTAAATAACTTCTGAAAACCAAGCTTAATTTACCAAACCTCAAAGAAATGCTATTCTTTGTCATTTTATCTTAGAGATAGAAGATATCAAAGAGAGAAATAAGAATATTTACATGAGGATTAGCAATAAAAATAGTGATCATAAACTTAATTTTAAGTTTATGTGGTTAACAGTGTTCTATAAAATGTATGGCTTGCTCAATAGTATAACTGGTCGAATAGTATAAATAGTCGAAACTGGTAATTTTACTACTAAGAAAGGATTCTCTTAGAGAATAAATTACTAAATAAAGAGACAAATAACTTATATTCATCATAGAAAAATCAGTTCCAACAAAATCAGATAAGCAATAGGAAGAAAATAAAACAACTTATAATCCCAAACTCAGAGGTAATCATCATTCACAGTTTAGGATATAAAGTCTAAATGTTTTCTATGCTTTTTGTGTTAAGTTTTTAATAGATTACACTCCAAGTGGTTTTCTAGCATACTATTAAAACAATAATGATCCATGAAGATATTAATGCCAATACACTATTACTCGTAGAAGGACAGACAACTAGGAGAGTGGGAATCTGAAATATAGATTCAGATTGCTTAGTTCTTTATCTAGTGTTGTTCTTTACTGGCTATGTGACCTTTGGCAAAGTACTTAACTTAACTATGCCACGGTTTTTTCATTTGTAAAATAGCTATAATACTATACCATATGCTTGTTGTAAAGATTAAAGATATAATAGGTGTTTTAAAAATGGAAAAATATCTGATGTATTTTAAACACAGTGTTACCAATTACTACAGTTAATATTGTTGATTAATTAAAATCATTTGCTCTAATAATTTACAAAAACTTATCAAAGAAATTCCTATTCTTAGAAATCAGTGTCTAAATTATTTTGTTATTAATACTCAGAAAAAAATCATATTTAATATTTGCATATATTCTTAGTTCCTCAGGATTGATTTCTATAAACAAAAGTGTTGGATCTCATATAAATCATATATAAAATTTTGATGCATATAAGCAAGTTTCCCTTAAAAATTGCCCATCAATTCATAATTTCCAGAATACTGTATGAAGATACCCTACATCCTCCCAAATACTTCATAAATTACGTGGATATTGAATCGGGTTTCTTTTGTTTTTTACTATGCTGTTTATAATTATAAATTTCTTTTAAAATATTCGTTGGCTATTTCTTCTTTATTGAATTAATACTTCTTAATCTTTTCACAACTTGCCATTAGGAAGAGTGTCATATTTTAACTTATTCGAAAAGACGTTTTATATATTGTGAATTAGCCTATTGTTTCTCACATATGTTGAAAGAAAATTTCCCAATATGCCATTTGACTTTAATTTTTTTGTAATAAAATACTTTAAACTTATTATTTATTACATTTGGCTTATTTTTTATCTTTCAGATTTCTACTTTTGCAATCTATAAAGTCCTTCCCTACTTCCTACCTTTACTTTTTCTTTCACATCCTTTTATGTAAGAAGACACGAATGTTTAAAAAGAAAAAAAATTAAAAATGAAACACATTAAAAGTAAGAACTCCTTCAGAGATGTCTTTAAGAAAGTGAAAAGGCAAGCTAAATAGTGGGAGAAGAGGCTCACAAAACACATAATCTCCAATAGCCTTGTAGCTAGAATATATGGAGCTCCATTAAATCAAAAAGTAAGCAAAAGTAAAAGGAAAATCCATGAACGTGGGGAAATTGTCTTTAAAGAAAAAATAATTTGTCTTAAAATTATTAAAATTTATATAGGAGTATGCTATGATCTGAATATTTGTGTCCCCCCACAATTCATATGTTCAAATCCTAACCCCCAAGGTGATAGTATTAGGAGGTAGGGCCTTTGGGAGGATTAGCTCTTGAGGTTGAGCCCTCATGAATGAGGTTAGTCCCTTACAAAAGAGGCCCTAGAAAGCAACTTTGCCCCTTCTGCCGTGTGAGGTTGCATGGAAAGATGGCTGTCTAGGAAGTGTGCTTTTACCAGACACCAAATCTGCCAGCACCTGGGACTTCTCAGCCTCCAGAACTGTGAAAAATAAATTTCTGTTGTTTCTAAGCCACCCAGTTTGTAGTAATTTTTGTTATAGCAAACTGAATGGATTAAGACAGTGTAACACTCTTTTATGATGATAAAAGAATATAAAACCTGTAAGTACTAAAAGGTGAAAATAAGCTTGGACAGAGGATGAAAAAGAGAGCCCTGTCTTTAATCAGTCTGAGTGGATACACGGAGATAAAGTCAGAAATGAAGTTAACGAGAAACCTTGTTTCTCCCAAAGTCATGCAGTAGTTGTAAAGTGTCACATGAACCCACTCTTTGAGTGATAACTTCTTTCTTACCACTGATGCCCCTGAACCACTTTGCTTTTTTATTCATGACTATATAGATGCCCAGTTGCTGAACCGCCCACACCTCATGACCTCACCCCATCTTTGGTTATTGCTCTCTTCTACTTCCACCTGAGAAACAGAATTCAGTCTAGTTTGTTTCCCTTAGACCCTCCTTGTTATGCATCAGCACAAACCCAGACCTTACAAAAGACACCTCCTTCCAACTCTTGTGAAGCTGTATTCTTCGGTTTCTAAGACACATCCTCCTTCACTGCATCATATCAAAGTGTCTGATGCTGTCCGACTAGAGACTTATGCTGGTGTTCTTGGCTGATTAGGCTTTAATAATACAAACATAGTGCCTCTTAAGAGCTATGAAAAAAATTTTCTAAGACTAAAGAGAGAGTATGAAATGAAAACAGAAATATATTTATAGGGAATCGGGTGAAATTTAGCATATAAGATAGGAATAGCAATTAAAAAATAGTAAAAAATAATAATAGAACACATATTAATGAATTTGTATTTATGTTTAAAGTTGTTTTGGTTAGAATTAGATGGCTACCAAACTGTCTTTTCATTTTAAAATAAATTAGTTTTTGTATGTTATAAATGTCTAATTACAAACACATGCTAGACATTACCTCCTCTTATATATTCTGAATGAGTGTACCTTCAATAAAAACTTTATTTTTTTCAGATTGTGTGCCTATATGGGTTGGCATAATATAATAATAAAGTCTGATGAAACTCCATGTTATTAGACTAAAATAAATATTTTGAGAGCTTTTACATATCATGATTATAAATCTCTAATGTCTTTGCCTTTTTTTCCTCCTTTACAATAGTACCTAGAGTAACCGATAATAGAGTAGAAATTAAATGTTCTATTTATTATATAGTGTTCTAACATTTAAAAATATGACTCAGGGTATTAATAGACCGTAATAGTATTTTTTGGTAGAATATTTAAAGTAAATAGAGATTCTTCATGAAATTCACATAGCAAAAAGATATCTGGTCTCTGAAAGTGGAAATGCATACAAATTAAAGCACTCTTTATTAGCATCTTAACTCATGCTTTTCTTCCTTACTTTCTATGCCCTAAATACCAAGCACTTAGTTGGTAATTAGTACTTTTACAAGAAAATTGCTTCTTTGCTTCAGGTCAGTGATCAGCAATAATTAAAGTAGCTAAAACACTAGGAAAATAGGCTAGGAAATAGAAGGACGTGGTAACTGAACCTAATTTTTAAGTTGTTAATTAAAATAGGCAAAGACACATGCAAAAAGAAGTACGCCCTCCAATCAATATACATAATTCCATTTTTGTGCTATTGAATACCCTTAGCTTAATTTAACCTTTATTTATTATTCTTAATGTTTTGCAAAAAGATCTAACTAAAGAAACCATAGAGGGATGAATTCTGCTTTGGCCTGCTTCATCAAGGAAGGTATTAAACAACTAACAATGAAAAATAAATGACGTTCACCAGGTAATCTAGGCTGAGGAATATTCCAAGCAGAGACAAGAATAGAATTAAAATTATGTAGACTGTAAGGTAGCAGATCGACTTGAGAATTATCAAGTTGCTCCATTTGGGGAAATTTATTCTGGAGAAAGAATTATTTGAAGAAAATACTTAGACTATATTGAAGATATTTATTCATTTTTTCTGTTTATTTATTCTTTCAAAAAAATTTATTGTTTGTCATGCATTGTATCAGTTCTTGAGGTACAATAGTAAGAAAAACAGAATCAAGCCCTATCCTGTGAGAGTAAAATATTAATTAATAATTATACAAATATATAGATATAAACTCATATATATGCCACAAAGAAAAGAATATGGAATCATATTTTTTAAAAATGGATTAAATAGACCATTCATTATATTTTATAAGCATGGATTAAAACTTTGAGATATGGAATGCTAACCAAATTACGTGGTACTTTAAGTTTTGTGATTAAACAATTCTTATGCACCTAACAGTCCTTCTTTGAAAAATACACACTGTAGCATCCTGTTCAAAATTCAAAAATACTGTAATAGATGATAACTGGAAAATGATCTTATCTTTCAAGTCAAATCAAAATATTTTAAAAGAATAAAAATGTGGAAAAGATAATGTTAAAATAGTTTTTCGTGGGGCCGGCCCGGTGGCGCAAGCGGTTAAGTGCGCGCGCTCCGCTGCGGCGGCCCGGGGTTCGCTGGTTCGGATCCCGGGCGCGCACCGACGCACTGCTTGGTAAGCCATGCTGTGGCGGCGTCCCATATAAAGTGGAGGAAGATGGGCACCGATGTTAGCCCAGGGCCGTCTTCCTCAGCAAAAAAGGAGGAGGATTGGCGAATGTTAGCTCAGGGCTGATCTCCTCACAAAAAAAAAAAAAAAAAAAAAAAAAAAAAAATAGTTTTTCGTCACCTGTTTTTGTTAGAATTCTAGTTTAAGTAGAGAATAGAACTTCTACAGAGAAATATGGTAAACTCTAATATTTCTTTTATGACACTTTTTTTGCTTAGCAATAATCTGAATAGGAATTACTAGAACAAAAAATGTTAAGCACTAATTTATATCTACATTGAACTCACAATTTGATACTTCCATGTAGACTTCCTTAAGCTTGTGTAAGAGGTAACCATTTTGAATAGATCTCACATCTGAGGTTTAGTAATAGCCCACGATTCTATGTTTTTATCTTTAGTGGTAAACAGCTGTGTTACAGTAAACAAGCTCTTCAGAAAAAAATAAATTTAAAAAGCCCTAATATAGCATTTGCTGATTTATTTGGTATAAATACTCCCATAATGGCCAATTTCAATCTACCAAACATCATTGAAACCTGGAGTTGGGAGAAATATGGACAATTATCACTTGCAAGCCAGTATAAACTGGGTCCAACACAACACTGGTTTCACCTTAGGATACATCTCAACCTTGTAAATTTGTGTGCCCAATTTATTTCTAAACCTACTGTAGAAATTATAATATTTGGAACACTGTTTTTTAAATAGTGTGTAAAGCTAATATACAGTATGAGACCCCAATCTAGGCTCCTTTCTTAATTTCCCATCTCCTTTGTAAGAGAGAAACTATTTTGATAAAAATGAGTGTTTGATTATTTTTCCCTGCAAAAAATAACAAATAACACTGAAAAGCAGTGCTCACGTTTAAAGGTTACAGAGTTTTGGCAAGCCACAGCATTCTTTTGGCTTTCTTCCCATGGAGGATCATATTGTACTGCATGTTAATTCTTCTTGGCATCAATTCTGTTGATTTTAGCTTTGGAAATACTGTCTAGTAGTGTTAAGTTAAAATGTCACTAATCCATGTATTTTGTTTCTTCTTGGATGGAAATTGTTTCTAGTGATAATGACAAAAATAATCAAGAGAACCAAATTGAAAAAAAAGAAATTTGACCAATGCCATAACACATTTTTAATATTGCCTCATAATTTAGAGATTAAGGATATCAGAAGTGAGGTAGCAGGGAAATAGTCTGCTGAAAGCAGCATGTTAGCATCATCATTTAGCAGTGTATGCTGGAAGAGGGTTCAAAAGAATTAGGAATCATTGTCACTATCCTTTGGAGGCTAGTAACAAATCAGAGAAAAAGGAAAACTTGGAATCCGTATTTATCAACCCAAGGTAGTGGTATATTAAGAATCTACATGCAAAGGAAAATAAGAAAACATAAGTGGGAAGTGAAAATACTCTTTCGAGAGATGGAAAAGATGAGTTGTGGATGATTCTTATTCACTAAGTGATGCTGTATTTAAGCAAGGTAAAAAAAAAAATCATGGTTCATGGAAAAAGTTGCTTTGCTCAGAGATTACAGAGGGCAGGGCATCAGGGGATAATGGGAGGGGGAGATTTCTCAAAGATCAAGAAAAAAAAGGATAGGGTATATTTTAAAAAAATCCAAAAAGGAAATAAACATAGGAAGTTTTTTAGGCTGTTGAAGCATAAATCAAATGAAGAGAAGACAGTTCCAGTGAGGCTTTGGTATTTGAAACCTGAGGTATTCTCTCCTTGGCTAGTGATCTTTCTCACACTAATTTTTTTCTTTGAGCCATAAACTCTGTGCCATTGCTTTTTTACCCTGAATCTGATCAACTCTCTGACTAGCTTTGGAAATCTTAATCTGTTTTATCTCTCTCTTTTTTTTCTCCCGGTATCTAAACTAAGAATCTCCGTTCTTAAAACTTTTTATAAACTTAATTCCTAACTGTTGCTCAGTTTAGCTGCCTGGCATGTGACTTAGAATTACTCCTTGTGTAGGGTTCACCCAGAAAAATATGACACAGTAGAAATACAACAAAGCTTTCCCCCTGAGAGCAATTATATCTGATTAGAACCAAAAGGAGATACAGGTGGATTTGAAGCAGACCAGAGCCAAACAGATGGAAATTCATTTGCAGGAATATCCTTATATTATCAGAGATCTAGTTGGTGTGTGAAATCTCTTTTTCCTTCTTTTAAAATCTTTGATTTTGCAAATCAAAGTACATATTTTACTACAAAACATTGAGCTATTTTTAATTCTTTCCTTACATAACACCATAAATACCAGGAGATCCATTAACTTTAGATCTTTAAGACATATTGCAGAGCACATATTCAGGATAACTAAAAGGCATCTTACACAAAAGAAATCACTTCCACCTGTGAAGAACTGTGAAGTGTTTTAGATTTTACCCTATTTTCAAGCCAACAAGTTAGTATGCTACACTTTCATGGATGCTGGTAGAAGACATGAGTCTCCTGGGTCAGAGAAAAAGACAATTTATTAATCACAGTAATGACAATGTATTGTCATTTTTCAATGGTCCTCTGACCACCAATTTCTACAGGGCCTTGCAAAGAGGGCCAGAGGATACTTGCATACACAGTGAGTTTCATTACAGCAGAGGGACCCTGACAATGGGGAACCCAAATCTTTTATAATGGTGGTAAGCGTGCCTGTCCTCTGCTCTGGGGGGATACGTTATCTCTGGACCAAGTCTGTTCATGATACAAATCTCCTTGAAAAAATGGTCGGGAACAAAGTTAAATCAGTGACTCTACTCCAAAATGTGCAGAAAAATGAAAAGCCGGTAGAGAGTTGTCGCCTATCACAACGGTGAGGAAGTATATAGGAGTAAAGAAATACGCTTGTAGTCTATTTGGTGATACAAAAGGAAAGTTTCTTTGATGTTAAATTTGCCTTTGTACTTAATGGCCTTCAACAAATTACTCATATTTAAAATGGCAATGCCAGAAAATGTATACACACACACAGAGTGAGAGAGAGAATTAGCGCTCTGGTAAGAATTATAATGTCACCTAAAAAGACAGTTAACAGGTAATATCTGGTATAAATTTCCTATTGAAGAGTTGATGTGTAGAGTAGAAGCTGGATGGCTAAAGCAAGACCTAGGTAGGTTGGAGAGAGGCTTCATTATCACAGATTTTGTCTTTGAAGATGTCTGAATCACAATGATCACCCCTCAGGGGATAAGATTGTTACTACATCGGGGAAATAGGCTCAGAAGTTGGAAGTGAATGTGTGTTTCAAGATAATGGCTGACAGTCCAGAGAGAGTAAGAAAAAAAGGAAAACCCTGGAAAGTGTCTTGTTTACGATGTATTGACAGTCTTGTATTTGTAAGCCAAATTTTTTTTACGTGTTTGGAATTTCAAAAGAATATTTTTGGAGGCTGGCCCAGTGGCATAGCCGGTAAGTCCCCATGCTCCACTTCGGCAGCCAGCGGTTTGCGGGTTCGGATCCCTGGCACTGACCCATGTGCTGCTTATCAAGCCATGCTGTGGCAGCATCCCATATAAAGTAGAGGAAGATGGGCACGTATGTTAGCCCAGGGCCAATCTTACTCAGCAAAAAGAGGAGGATTGGCAACAGATATTAGCTCAGGGCTAATCTTCCTCACCAAAAGAAAAAAAAAGTCATCATTTCAGAGAACTAAAGAATTGCTTAGTCTCAGTTATGGAGAGGGAAGATTTAGTTTTGACTTTAATATTTGAGAAATATGAGGACAGAAAATGGCTTCATATTTCATTTCCAGGCTATTATCTATTTTGTTATAAGGCACTAAGGAGAGTTCACTTGGATTGTGCTAAATTTCTAAGCCTCATGGCTTGTGTTTCCAAAACTTGGCAGATTTCCACTCCCTGCTCTATTTCTACTAAATTGAAATGTCCAAGAGAAGGCCTTGGGAACCTGAATTTTTAACAAGTACACTAATGGATTCTGATCATTAGAACTCGTTGAGAAACTGGGGCTCAGAGCAACTGAGTTTGTGGCGCCATCTACATAAATGAAATGAAAAGGATTAGGCCTCAAATTCAAATAATTTAAACACTAAAATCGAGGTGTTCATCATCATAACATGTCACATTTGTTAAGCTCTGCCCCTCTGGTAGATGTGTTGCTAAATACTTTAAATGTATTATCACGGGTACCACTCGCACCACGCCATGAGGCACGGTAATATCACATCCATATTACTGATTATAAAATGAGCTCAATGAAGATAAGTAATTTGTCTAAGGTGAAAATGGAGTAATGGATGTTTGGAACCAGGTCTGCTAATTCTGGATATGGGCTCTTAACTTCCTGTCTTAATTACTTATTTATCTCTTTTTAAAGTTTGAACAAAAATATCACCCACCTTTGCCACTTGGTCCAAGTTCACCCAGACTTTATAATTATAAGGATTTGCTCTTGAGTCAGCCTTCTATCCCTGCCTCACTCCAAATTCTAAATGTTAGTTACACAAAGAAATACAAAAGATTAGTCTATTCCTTAAAATTGTGCTCTCGTTATAATGTGGATCTATAGTGTAAGAGGTTCAAATGCTAATAGCATTTTCAATTTCATTTGATTTATTTGTGGAGAGGAAAGAGAACCCATTCTGGCAGTATTAGGTTTAGTACTGGAAAATTCCCAATTTATTTTTCATGTTTTACCTGTAACATTAACATAATTGCAAAATACAAATGTATGCTTTCTTTGCATAAAGCTCTGCTAATATTTTCTCGTGTTTTAATGGTGTTTCAACTTCTAACTACAGGCACATTCTACGAAGGTGGCATTAAATGAACTATTCTTATCAATGGGAGTTTTGAATGTGGCTCAAGGGCTCTTGGTACACAGCAGAGAGTGACTAAATATGGTAAAAATAAGCAAATGTTGCACAGATGCTCGTAGCTGACTTCTTGGTTTCCAACTTATTAAATGGTCCTTTTGCAAACCTATAGATCGTTATTCACGCAGATTCTCAATCGAGGGTGCTTCAATAGAGGCTGCCTATTCTGAGTTAATGAGAAAAGTCCTAATTAAGCTAGCCATATGTTCAATTGCATTTATAAATGGAAAAATAGCCCTTTTTTTGCTGCTGATACCACCATTGTTGTCATCTCCTGCTGCTGTGTGTGTCACTGAAGCAGTTACTGTTTCCACAGTCTCTTCTGTACTCCAGCATGTTCATTCCAGGCCTGTATTCTGTTTCACGAGATATTCTTGGCACACACAACTGAATGCCTGCAATGCTTGCTTATGAAAATATCTTTCTGGAGATCTATGTCTGTATTGAAACCAACTATGTCTTCAATTTTGCCCTGGGGATATAGATCTAGCACTGCTGCCAAAACATATTCCTCCTTTTCAAGCATTTAGTCTATTCTGGAGCACATGGAGAGCCAGGAGTCAGGATTGCCCTACAAAGACCTTGCCCCTTTTGCTGTGATATTTAGGGTTTGTTTGGGGGGGCCTTTCCTTCAGCGCAGGTGCAAAACATTTGTTTGAAGCTGTATCTTCACTGGAAGTCAGGTAAATACTCTAAATGTAAAAGCTCCACTACCTTGAGCCTAAAACTGCTTAGAGGAACCTGCTTTTGTATTTCAGCTACTCATATCTAAATATTTGAAAACCATAAAATAAAAACTTCTAATTTCTTGATGGTATCAGACCAACGTTTAATAGTATTATATTATTCATTATATGATTAATGATATGATATATATATTTAATACATTATATTATTCATTTTTTTATTCTACAGTGTTTATTCATATAATAAGCATATATAGTGCACCTATTATGACCTCTATATTTTCTGGAGAATAGGAAGAATAATTAGCATCTATTTGTAAGTATCTCATAGACATAGTCATCAGTGGTTTTTGTGCATATATACATAGGCTCTGTGACACTAAACATATATAATTATATTAAAAATTTATATTAAGCATATATAATTAACAGATTTGGATAACTTAGATGCCTTGTCTAAATAAAGAAAAGAAAAAATGCTTATACACATATCACAACACGATAAGTATAATCTTAATAATCAGATGCTTTTATTTGAATTTTTTTGTATCTTTATCCAACTAACTCGTCTTTCTCAAATTTATCTTGTTATATGATATAGGATAGAATAATTTTTGTTTTTTGTTTTCTGACATTGTTATCCAGTTGAGTGATAACCATCAATAAGCTGTCCTTTCCCAGTCACTGTACTAAAGTCAATTAATAGTTACCCTAGATTTTAGTTGATTGTCTTGGGTATTTCAATTGAACTTTACATCAACTGCAAATGATGATGATTTTCTCTTTCAAAATTTATGCCCTATTTCTTTTTAAAAAGTATTTGAGCTAATTTCCAAAACAATGTGTAGTGTAAGTATGTGACAATTAGCTTTTTTGATTGTAATGTAAGTGCCTGACATTAAGCTTTTGATTGCCTAGGCATCCATTTCAAACACATCCGTGTTGAATAAACACATTGCCAGTTAGTCAACTAGATAAAGAGCCAGGCCACCCCATCCATGGAATTTCCCTTTCTAGAAAGCTCTGGTTGACTTAGGTAACTGACCCTTTGACTGACTGCTTGCTTTTCCCTTCCCACGCTTCAATTCCTGCTCTTATGTTTTAAATTCACCAATAAAGAGTAAACTCGCAAAACCCCAGGCATCCCACCCTCAACCCCGATAAAAGCTGAACCCCAGGTCCACGCTCTTTCTCTCTCCCTGCAACCTCACTGTGGGGCCCCAGGTGTGCTGTGTACACTCCAGAACCTGTGAGTAATAAACCTTGTCTTTTCAAAATTCCCTGATGATTGTTGCGGAGGTGCATCTTGCAATAGTAACAAGAACGACAAGGGCCAGTCCAGCCACAGCATTGGCTCTGATCAGGAAAACGTCTAGAGGTCTCACCACAAGTAGTAGGGGCCCAGGTGAGTGCCCCCAGGCATTTCCAGCTGATAGTGTCACTATCAATAGGCTGATACCAAAACAAAACATGTTACATATCATTCATAGTAAGCCTATTTATCTGGGATGTAACGTTATTGGAAATTTTACCTTTTTCTTGATAGATTTGATGTTAGTGTTTGAATTCAGATAGACATCCTTTGGTGTGTTGATAAGTAAATTCTCATGCATAGTGTAATTAATGTTTTCTTTTTTTATCAGTAATGGATGTTGAGATTTAACAAAGACTTATCAAACCGACAATGTGATGTTCCCTTTTTGACCCGTTGATGTGATAAAATCCTGTAGTTTGACTTCCTAAGCTATATGAACTTGTTATTCACTTGATAAATCATACTAGTTTTGGTATTTAATTTTTTTTGATATATTTCTAGATTTAGATTTAGATATATACTCCTTAAGATGGTTTCCTTGGAATGAGGAAGAAGGAAGACATACTAGTGTTAGCCTTTCTCATTTTGACTGCTAATTAGTATAAATGAATAATTGAAAATGATTCCAAGCTTTCTGCCTTAGTTTTTTCTATTTCTTCTTTTTCAATGTTTTAGTGCCAAATTATTAGGATTGTATTGCATTAGATTAAGTTTAGATCTTAATCATAAAGCGGTGGAAAAGGCACATATGTGAAGATGATCTTTTAAAAACTTCTGTGTTCCACTGGTTCCCCAGGAAAGAGACTCTAATGTGGTGATGTGGATGTAGGAAGATTCTAGGGGAGTGCTTTAGAGATCAACACCAGTGGGAGGAGGTGGAGGAAATCAGATTGGTCAGAGTGAGAAGTTGAAATGCAGTAAAGTCTCATCAAAGATGTCAGCTGATCCTGTGATTCCACAGGGAGTTTGGTGCTGAACGGCCCTTCATCGTTGTCCCTCTTTGGTGCATGGGGGCCAGGCCTATATGCCTTGGCATTGACCAGTCATTGTGGATGCTCTGGGCAGGGGTCGTTGGGGAGATATCTTTTTCTGCTTGAGACAATTCCTGGAAGCCTTTAACCACCAACACTCCCAGCCTCTCGAGCAACGAGTGAGTTCTAGAGTGCTGAAGGAGGAATTCAAGAGGCACACCACAGCCACCACTACAACATCTTACGTTTTTCAGTTGTTGGTTTAACAGGTACTTACTGATCAACCTCTATTTACCAGGTGCTCTTCTGAGTACTGAGGATATACTCGTGAACAGAGCTAACAAAAATCTGTGACTTTTGAGAATTTATAGTCTGTTAAATAAGAGAAAATACTTATACAGAATTTATCATATGCCGGTTGTAACTGTATTTTACGTTTATCCACACATTTAAACTAAAAAAAAAAAACACGAGTTAAGAACTAATATTATCTCTCCTTTACAGATGAGGTAACTAAATTCTAAATAAGATAACTAACTTGCTTTGTAATAAATCCAATAATATTAGTCAAGTCAAGATTTGGACCCAGGAGTTCTGGGTCCAGAGACCACGGCCATAATCTCTAGAACACATATGCTTTATTGCTGAGGTTGTTTGTACCTTCTGACATTTATTTTTCCCATTTTTTTCTTTGATTTGAATTGCTAAAAAATTTTAGTGTTTTATTGATCTTTTCAAAAATTTGTTCCTATATGTTATCAAACCTACTAATTGTTCTTATAATTATGTTTGCTTTGCCTTCATTTTCACTAAACTGATATTTGTACATGGCCATGAAAACATGCCTCTCAGATCTTCTGCTGCAGGAAGCATAGTTGACTGACAACACTGTTACACCTATGCCACATCTCCGGTGGGCTGCCTCAGTGAATTACCGAGCATGGTGCGAGTATTGGTGCTGGCTCATTACTGTAAGATAAAGGACTCCAAAATTTGATGACACCTTGTTAGGCAAGTGAAAAAGATGGGAAACATGGTCCAGGCAGTTTGCATATATGTATAGTGAAGGCCCTGGAGGTGAAAGAAAATATCATTGCTCTAACAAGTCCATAAACATTCAGTATTTAATTGCTTAATGTTTCGTAGATGTTATTTTTCTATTTAAACATAAGTTTTAAAAAAATTAGCTAATTCATTAAATTGTAGTGATTTTGTTTTTGTATTTGCAAAAACTTGTATTAGGTCGTGAGTGACATTGCCCCCTAAAAACACCGTGGAGGTTTATCTCTAGTCGAAAGGAATATTACCTGGTTGAAACTCCTGGTAATACTACCTTGTGTAATCATGATTAGATAACTCTTGTCAAAGAAATGGAGATGTAAACTTTATATTTGGACCAAGGTCATTATAATATTCTAATTATAAGTCTACTGATTCTCTTTTTCCATGACTAATGTTCACCATATTGACAATATTTTAGCATCCTATTATGTACAAATGCAGAGAATCTAAAAGGGGACAAGATGGAGCCCACTTCAATGAAAATCACAGTGAACTTTTTTAGAGGATTTATCACCCGATTAGGCGAATGTTGCACCCTGGGTCCAAAGATCACTCCTTTGGGAAGGAGATATTTTGGGTATTTATTCCATAGACTTAGCCATAAAAATTTAATTGAGTAACCATAATTATACAAGGTTTTAACAATTTGAGAAGCACCCTAGTTCCATTTTTCGTTTCCAGAAGGGACTGATATTTGAACATGATAAGAAAGAATCACTGAGTGATGTAAACTCTGTCTTCCTTGCTATATATACCTAAGCATGTTCTGAAAAGGGTGAGCATCTTCTGAAAAGCCAATCTTTCTGAATACGATACATTTCATTATTTTATTATGGACATCTATCTCCTGGGATTATATTAATTCCATTTTTTTTTCACAGCCAGATATTAGAGATGATTTAAGACACGTAAAACTGAATTTAACCAGTTTATCTAATGCACTATGGATTTCTTTTTCTCTCAAAATACTTTGAATTTTGGGAAATGTTGAAATTACTTCTATAATGTGTAGTTTTGCCACGTCCTGTGATAGTACTGTATATAGATTGAGTTAGTGATTAAAAGGACAATTTATGTCACGGATTACAATTAGGGTTAATTGTTTATGAAATAGTTTGGTAAAAATAATTGTATATATTTATAAAATAATATTGGCACAATGGTTAATCTCAAGGCAAAATTTTTAAAAAATAAATGTTTGCACTCCAATATAAGGCCCTAATACCAGATAATAAATTTTAAAAATATGGATACAATTAATCATTTAATTGTTCGACATTACTATCAGAGATTGACAGGATGCTTAGGGTAACTGTTTATCAATAAAGTAAATACCCGATAAAGATTTTTGAATTAGGATTCAGGTTATATACAATTGCTCATAGTGTTACTAACTGCAATACATGACAATCTGTAAGAATGTTCATGCTATATAATTCTATATAATGTACTAGAAATGTTTTAAAATGCATTATTGAAATACAGTGTCATAAAAAAAACACATAGAGACAGAGATTGGATTGGTGGTTACCAGAGGGGAAGGGGGGAGGGAGGAGGGTGAAAGGGATAATTCGGTACATGTGTGTGGTGATGGGTTGTAATTAGTATTTTGGTGGTGAACATGGTGTAATCTATGCAGAAATAGAAGTATAACGATGTACACCTGAAATTTTTACAATGTTATAAACCAATGTTACTGCAATAAACAAAAAATTTAAAAAAAAAACAAAAAAAAACCAATATCCATTTATAAATTCAGGTTGTCTACATATAAGGTAAAATCTAATCAGAGAAGTCTAACCAGAAAATAATGTTATTTTGGAAATTATATCACAAATTATTATTTTAAAAATGATTGAAGCCCCAGTAACCAGGACTAAGCCATCTCTAGGAGAATAATTTTAATAGTTTTAAAAAACCAGAAATTACAAGAGTAATATAACTGAGAATATGTTCTTCTTTTGTAAAATAGAGATGATAAAAATGAACATTTATGAAGTTTTATATAAGGACCAAACAACTAATATATTGTGAAGACATTAAAAAATGTAATAGCTGAAAGTTTTGATAATTATATAAATATTAAAATATATTTTTTCTTACTAAAGGAAATAGAATATATCATAGTACTTAATTAGTTGAAAACCAGTATAAACCTAAATTTTTTTCTCTTTGAAAACATGAGAATCTTTAAATGCCATAAGCTTAGAAATGCCTTATTTGACCTAATAATGTCACAGTTCAGAACATAACCATAACTTT
Organism: Diceros bicornis minor; assembly: GCF_020826845.1. Taxonomy (NCBI): domain Eukaryota; kingdom Metazoa; phylum Chordata; class Mammalia; order Perissodactyla; family Rhinocerotidae; genus Diceros; species Diceros bicornis. The sequence goes on along the minus strand of NC_080747.1, from coordinate 28,480,486 downwards.
CCTGTCAATATATTGTTTAAATATAATTACTCTGAAACTCAAAGGTGTGCAGAAACTTTAACAAGCATAATCTAATCAAGTTTTGAAATGCTTTGCTAGAGCTGACCTTTAAACATGTATTCTAATCAATAATGAAATTTTATTTTGCACCCTATAATAGTCCTCTGAATGGCATTATAGAGGAATAAGAGAAAGTGCACTTGAACTATAATCTTTCAAACATTATAATACATTTTTAGATTATATTGTTAATGCAGAGAATATGAAATCTATATGTAAATTATGTTTGTGATAAAGTAATAAACTCGAGTTATTCCTTAGAATTGAGCTTTAATTTAAATAAATATTTTAAATGTATAGTGTTTTCTAAGTAAATAGTAATTTTGAAGTTCTAGTAGGAAAATCCTAGTCAAAGTGATCACTTTCAAATGATAATTCTACTTTTTTTTTGACATTTAACTAAATGTAAGAAGCATGACTGAAATGATGGGACGAAATGGAGAGAAAACTAATCTTTTAAATTTGTTAGCTTCAATAATGTCAATTTTTTATGTTTAGATAATTGTTAAATATAACAATTAATTATGATTATAATTTAATTCCCTCAAGATAATCACCTTTAATATGGTGACATACATATTTCAATTATGTTCTGTTTATATTGGGCCATTTGTTGCTAGAAATGGGATTATTTCCTGAACAATGCTGTTTTATCCTAATTCCCATGGAGGTGGCTCTCCATAAGTCAAAACATAATTCTCACCACATTTTCAGTCAGTATCCTCCAACTGAGTTTCAATTCTTGCAGATAATACTAATGTTTATAAATGCTTTCCAGAATCGCATAGAAATTCCAACAATTCAAAATTTTCTCTAAATTTTTACCTGTTTCTACTACAATTTTCTTAGAAATTCCTTGTGTAACTCTAAGACGTTTTACATTTAGAATTGTCCTTTGTTTCTTTGGATGGGATGCAAAACTAACTTCCTGACCATTTTTCAGGCCTACAGATCAAAAACATTCTTTCAAATAAAAATTAAGGCAAAAGGAGAAATTATAGAGAAATGAATGACACAAGATCCAGATCACGGTAAAATCAGGACAGCACAATGTAACATTCACTGGCTGAGAACAATTACAGTATACAGGATTAATAATGTTCATTGGTTGAGAATGTACAGTAAAAAAAGGCCAAAGTGATTCTCTTTAGTTAATAGCGTATGATAGCACTCAGAGAGTGATGAAAATAATGTGTGTATATATATTTGTGTACATATGTGTGTGTGTATATTACATATAGATGTATATCCTATATATATAAACAAACGACATTTCAGATAGAAATAGATTTGGACTAAATTGATGCTGATAGGAGGAATTTTAAGTAGGAAATGCATGAATGCATTTATACATATAGATATTTATTGTGTACATTGTTCTTAGACTTCCCTCTTCATCTAACATATCATATTTTTCTTATCATTAAACATTGTTTTAATATATCATGTAGGTATTTGCATGGTATTTTCTTGTATTGCTATGCCATGTCGAATTTGTGAATCCCCTGTTGCTAAGCATTTATATTGTTTCCAATTGTTCGATATTGTAAAATATAATGAAATATAAGCATGACTATGCTTGGCTTTGCACATCTCCAAGATTATTTTAAACTGTTTTATTAACTTAGAATACACATAAAGAAAAGTTCATAGATTATGAGGTATAGATCAATGAACTATGACATAGTGGACACACTGGGGTATCTACCACCTAGGTCAAGAAATGAAGTATAATCAGCTATCCAGAATCCCTACACAGGTATGTTCCAATTTATTACTCCTTTTCCTCTCACCAAAGGTAGGCAACCAGTGTCTTGGTTTTTAACTCTATAATAAAGTTTTGCCCAGTTTTTACCTTGATATAAATGAAATCTTATAATCCTTTTATATCGTGCGTCTGTTGCTTAATAATAGATTTTAGGATTTATTCTTGTTACATGTAGCCATAGTTAAGGGCTCATTCATTTTCATTGCTACATAGTGTTCTATTACAGGATTTTACCAAATGGACTTCCAGATCCATTTTACTGGATATTTGGGCCACTTCAGTTTGGGACTATTTTGAATAATACTGCTGTAAACACTCATACATGTCTTTGGAGTCACATATGTGCAAAATTTTGTTAAATATTTACCTAGGAGAGAATCAATAGGTCTTAGAATTTGTATATGTTCAGTTTCAATAGTAATGACAAACATTTTCCCAAAATGTTTATACCAATTTACATTCCATCATCAGTGTATGAAATTATTAGTTGTTCTATAAACTCAACAGCACTTAATATTACTAGGCTTTTTAATTTTTGTTATTTTGACTGGTGAATATTAATATCTCATTGTGGTTTAATTTGAATTTCTTTAATGATTACAGACATTGAGCATCTTTTCCTAAGCAGTTGGTCTTTTGAAAATTCTCTTTTGTGAAATGTTCTTGTCTTTTGCACATTTTTCTAGTGGGTTCTTTAAAAATCAATTCTCTCAGTCCTTGGTTTGCCTTTACACTCTCTTAACGGTATTCTTTGATGGGGAGAAGTTCCTAATATTATTGATATGCAAGTTATTAATCTTTTTCTTAATGACTTCTGCTTTTTGGTCCTGTTGGGGAAATCTTTGCGTACTTAAGGTAGATGAGGATAGTCTCTCACATTACTTTCCGGAAGCCATATTGTTTTATCTTTAATATTTAGACCTACAAGTAACCTGCAATTGATTTTTGGAATTATATAATGCCACAGGAGATTATCAAGAGCATAATTAAGTCTCTTAGTCACCTGTTTCAGATTTACAAATGCCTTTGGAGAAAAATAGCCCTGAATCATGTCCTTTTGATGATCTTTGCACAGCAAGTCTGTTTACATTGTTAGCTTTTATTGAAGGACTTTTGAACATGTCTTATGTTTTCTATAATGTAATTTTTTTCTCAGGAACATTTGGTCCAAATTACTTATCTGCTATTACCAGAAGTAAAATTTAATTGCTGTGGATATTCTCATTGGAGCTTCTTTTTCTCTGACTCTGTATTTTAGGCCCTATTTAAAACAATATCAGGAGTCTAGATTCTTTGTTTTCTCATTCTTGCAGAGGGAGTGATATAGTCTATTCATTACTCAAAATTTTGTGGATTCTCTAAGAAATGATGAGTATCTCCATTTAATTGTCTTATCCTGAGGTAAGGGAAAAGCGTACATTTATTTTATTTCAAAAACTGGAATGATCAAGCATGATGGGAATAGATTAGCATAGACATCCCATGGGAAAAACTTTAACAAAGAATAGTATCTCAGGCCAAAGACTTAATTCTCTGTTTATTGGGACAGGACCTTCTTTTTATACCTTTCATAAATACCACCATTCGAAGCTAACTGTGAAAAAATTTCTATTTCCCGCCTTTAATCATCAATGCTATGCATTTCAGAAGAGAATGAATGAGCAGATCCCCCACTCCTTCAACACTCCATCATCTCGTTTATTTCTTACGAGGCGGCGTAATTAAGAATACCCCACCCTCATTTGACTTTTCCAGTGTTGCCTTCGTTTCTGGTCCCTGGGGTTCTGAGTTCAAAGGAATTAATTAGGTTTTGCTGGGCACATATTTTTCTTATTTCTCAGTGTTTTTACTTCTCAATCAACATATTATAGTTGGTTATCTCTTTCTTTAGCCTGCTTTAACACATCACCTTGTAGAAATGCCTTGAGATTTCTCATGTGCAAATGTTTTCATTTCTGAGTTTCCAGGGCAAATGAAGATTTTTCTCTATAATTTTTTTTTCATCATTTCATTCTTAATTTGTTTAGGTAGGTTTAATCCATTACTACTAACAAATGAAACTATTTATGAAAATATGCCTTCACACTTACATGTTCATAAACCCGTCTACTCACTACCCTCAGTAATTTAAAATGTGTCTAGACTATGTGACATCATAAAAGGGTAATGAAGTTTTCCCTCTGTCATCTTAGTTGATTGTTTTTTAATATTTTATATCAAAACTCTTCTATTGCAGGCTAAAGTTACATTTATTACTAATTTAAGAAGCAAGTGTGCATGAACATACACACAAACATACAAGAGTAGATTGCTTTAGGAGTCATTCTTTAAACTAATTCTGAAACATTTTATTTGTTTACATTTTTAAGAGTAGGTAGACCAATTTTTGCAAATGTTAGAAATATTTCTCCATATCAGTTCTTAGTTCATTTCTATTTCTTTCATGGTATAAGAATATTACATGAAAATTTTCTACTCAAATAAAGAATGATGAAGATCAGATTAATTGTAGAAGTATACAAAGCTGTTATTATATTGATAATTATACCTATATATATGGTATATGGTATCTATGGATAATTGTAGCTATATATATATATATAATGAGAATCCTTGCTCAGATTTTAAGGAAATTTAAGATTAAATTATTCTCTGTTATAATCTAAGAGAAAAAATGACAACCAAAATTTGCATTAAGTAATCCTTCAGATTAAATTGTGAGTTTAGCATACTCTTAGAAACAATTTCTTAAAATATCCTCTCAATTATTTAAATCTTTAAGGAATTTTAATTTTGAGGCAGAATATAAAACATTTTTTTTGTTTTTCTAAGAAATCTCTAGATCATATCACATATTCTTGAATGACATTTTCCTTGTTTATATATTACTCTAATATATACATATTTTCATTTCCACTATTTTGGGTAGTAGGTATTTGCTTAATTTTTTCTAGTAGAAAACAATGTATCCTAAACAAAATACCTCTGAAATGTTATCTGAGGGAGCATAAAAATATTGTCTCAAATGATGTATGAAGTACACTTTTTTAAATAAAATGAACCCATAATATGAACAAGCTACGTAAACATATTTTTTTCAAGAATAGTGAACAATAAACATGAAGTTCTGTTTCAAACAATTATTATATTATTTGATTCAAACCTGCTAAACTGCTTTAGAAACTGGACTCTATTGAGGGTTTGAGCTTCTTTCGATAATCTTTGAAATTAAAAGGAGAACATGGTGATGGAATTTTTTTAAAGCCATCATAAGTATATATTGAGCCCACAAATGTATTACAGTGCTATACTCATAGGAAATATCAAGATAATTGAGAATTTTTAATTAGAAATATATAATTTACTGAAGGAAAAATATACAAATAAATAATATATAATATAAGATTGATATAAATCTCTGGGTAAACGTCACCCAGACATATAGAAATATATGTTTTTCCATACAAAAGCCTGGGCAGTAGCAGGGAGGGGTGGGATTGGTTTCCACTGGTGATAGCAATTGAGGGAGGAGCTTAAGAAAGGCTTTAGGTAAAAGAAGAGGTTTGAGCAATGCTACAGAGATGTGCAAGTGCATACCACATAAGCTGGAAAATGGCCAATGAAAACGGTATTCAAAAGAAAAAGGCACTAGTTGAAACAAAAAAGATAAGACATGTCAGAAAAGGGACAAGCTTGAAAGATGTGCAAAGGAACTGAGATTGCGTGGAGGAAAGCAGAGTCATTGGAGGATTTTGATCAGAGGAGAGAGTGACTTTTCTGTTTGTTTTTTATTTTATTTTATTTTATTTTATTTTATTTTATTTTATTTTATTTTATGAGGAAGATTGTCACTGAGCTAACATGTGTGCCAATCTTCCTCTATTTAGTATATGGGACACTGCCACAGCATGGCTTGATGAACAGTGTGTAGGTCCACACCTGAGATCCAAACTCACGAACCCCAGGCTGCCAAAGTGGAGCGTGTGAACTTAATCACTATGCCACTGGGCTGGCCCCTCTGTTTTTATTTTTCAAAAATAACTCTGATTACAGTGTGGAGGGAAGGAATTTGTATAATTTTTAACTCTTTTAATTTAATTTTTAGTTTTGTTCCAAATAGAAGCTTTGAAGACCTGGAACTCTCTTATTCACTGTCCTTTACTCAGCACCTAGCACTATGCCTTTTGTATCCTAAGCCTTCTTGCATTGTGTATTGGGTGAAATAATAAATACAATAATGGATTAGTGAGGACAGTTAAGAGGCAGGACAATTAGAAGAATTAGATTTCTATCAGAAAAGTTTAGGTCTCTGGTCCTTGGGAAATGAATGCATTTAGCAGCTTTGAGAATGGAAACAAGAAGTTGGAAACAAGAATCCAACAAACGTTTAAGAGGTATAATTAGCATAAATAGGTGGCTAATTGGTAACTTCCTATCCATTACCACATGTGCTCAGGGTTGACATTCAGTTTTCTAGTCTGGATAAAATTAAGATATTTATATCTCCTTTTCTTTTTGTCTCTCCTGATTAATCATTATGCAGTACTATCTGGAACAATGGTGAGGCCATTGATTTGAAATGATGATTACAAAAAGAAGTATATTTCTAGTGGAAGAAAAATAATTGGTCTTGATAAGAATATATTGAATTTGAATCACCTGCAACATATCTGCTTGGACATTCCCTCTCAGGTGTTGAAGAGACATAAAGGACACTTTTAAATTGAAATTAATCTTCCTTAGAAGCATTATCTGAAGTTGCAGGAATAGAAGAGATCACCCAGAGAGAAAGAATAATGAGAGAAGACTGCACACAGACCTCAATCATTTATTCATGCAGCTATAAACTTTTTAATGGAATAACTGCAATATATCTAACACTGTATTAGTAGCTGGATATTCAAAGATGATTAAGTCATAGTCCTTACCCTCAAAAACTTATGTGTGGTAAGGGAAACATAAAGTTAATATAGTATAAAAGGATCTATTAAAGTCATATTCCAAGTGTATTGTTTATGTTACGAAAGAATTTGCTTGACAAATCCATGAACACTGTATGTATGAAAGAGTTAGCAATCTTTTTCTTTAAAGAACCAGTTAGTAAATATTTTTGTTTCCGGACCATATAGTCTCCATTGCAACACTTGACTCTACCAGTGTAACATCAAAGCACCCAGAAACAATAAGTAAAGGGATGGTTGTTACTGTGTTCCAATAAAACTTTATTTACAAAAACTGGAGATGAGATGGATTTAGCTTACAGGCTGTAGTATCCCAACCTCTAATGTAGAAGTTGATGAGTGGGCTGCATCTGAAAGAATGACTAGGAATCTGTCAAACATAAAGGATCAGATCAGGTACAAAATTCTTTTTTTCCTCTATTTTAGTAAATTCCATGATAATATAGACATTTTTTATTCATTGCTCTATCTTCAATGAAAAGAAAAATGCTTTATACGGAGTGGATGCTCAATAAATATTTGTTAAAGAAAAGCGCATTTCTCATAATAACTACTCAGTAAATATTTGTTAAATGAATAAATATTTTTCCTTTGAGATTGATGTTTTCCCCTGGCTATCAATAGTAATTGCAGAAGATTTCTACTAGCTTACTCTTCAAATTTTTAATCAAGAATAGGCATTGAAAATTATCAAATATCTCTTCTATCTCTCTTAAGAAATAATTTTCTTTATCTTTTCAAGTCCTAAGATAAACCATTCTTTCATGCTTTAAATTAATTCCTCTTAAGCATATGTGCTTGGTTAATACGACTTTGGCTCTACTCATATCAAAAAGCGGGAATCCATGCCCTACGCCTTGAATAAGGGAGATTTGTAACAGCTTTGACCAATAGCGTATAGCAGAAGTGCCACTGTGAGATTTTCCAAGATTAGGTCATAAAAGGCCACATAGCTTCTGCCTTGGCTGCAGGGAAATTTACTTTTGGACTCTTGAGTTACAGTGTGAGAACTTCAGCCACACTAAGATCACTTTGTGGGAGAACCCATGTGGAGGTGCTCCAATGGACAGTTTCAGCACTGCTGAAGCTGACAGCATCAACGGCAGCCAAGTGAGTTAAGTCATCTTGCATGGCCAGCCCCATGGGGACTTCAGATGACAGTAGCCTCAGATGATGCTCAACAGCAACCATATGAGAGACCCTAGAAAGAACTGCCTAGCCAAGCTCTTCCTGAGATTCTGACCCAGAAAATTAAGAACAAAATAAAGATGATGCTTTAAGGCACTAAGTTTTGGTATAATAAGTTTTGCAGCAATAATAAGTGGATGAGAATTGCATATTATCTTTTAGCATACTACTATATTTAGTTTGAGCCATATTGAGAAATCTTTTTCATTTATGTTTCTGATTTTTGCCAATTTTGCTGTTAGAGTTATATAGAAATATTTGGATATTTACTGTCTTAAATACTCTAACGTTTTAATATCTTGAGGTTTTGAAAGGGCTTAATTGTAAAACCAATGGACATGGACTTTTCAAAGGAGGAAGGAGTAGATATAATGATAATATTAATTTATGTGCTAGACAATACACTAAAAACTTTACATAAATCATTTTTTTTAATTTATTTATTTTTTTTATTTTTATTTTTTTTGTGAGGAGATCAGCCCTGTGCTAACATCCGCCAATCCTCCTCTTTTTTTGCTGAGGAAGACGGCCCTGGGCTAACATCTGTGCCTATCTTCCTCCACTTTATATGGGACGCCGCCACAGCATGGCTTGCCAAGCAGTGCGTCGGTGCGCGCCCGGGATCCGAACCAGCGAACCCCGGGCCGCCGCAGCGGAGCGCGCGCACTTAACCACTTGCGCCACCGGGCCGGCCCCCATAAATCATTTTTTAATTCATGCAATGACAACAAAAAGCATTACGAAGCAGACATTGTTATTCCATTTTTTTTAAAGATGTGGGAAGTGGGGTATAAGAATTGGCCAAGATCATACAGTGTGTGCCAGAACCCTCAAAAATCTAATTTCAATGATCATGATCCTAGGTACTATACATTGTTTTTAAATTTCTTTGATTGCTTTAAATTATTGGTGGTCTTGTAAAGTTTTTGTTGTTGCTGTTGTTAATTTTTTAATGATATATATTGCTTATATAGGTTTTCCCAAAACATCATTCATCTGGATTTAAAATTTGTTTACAGATATGTACCCATCTCCTTTTGAATAAAGCTCATTTAAAGAAAATTTCTCTATTTACTTTATTGAACATGATAGATATTTTTATGTTCTATCATTATTTTTAAAAGTTGACACCTGTGTTATCATAATATATATAATTTACCTTCCCATCCTCTTAAACATAGGTTTTGCATTTTCTCTCTCTTCAAACTTCCAACTCATCTTTCACTATTCTCATTCTCTGCTGAAGAGCTTGATTCTTACTTCACTACTTCTAGGGTTATAGTTGGATAAGTACTGAAATATTATGCTTTCTTTCCTTTCTATGGGTGAGCAATGCATGCTCCTAAGAATCCTAAGAAAACCTTTCTGTTCATGGACTAAAAACCAATTCCTCTCACCAGCCATTTTCCCATGTCTCTTCTGTTACATTAAAAAAAAAAAAAAAAAAAAGCCTTCACTTTGCTCCTCAATCTTCATTTTAGCATGTAACCATAATGCTATTTCTTCCAGGTTAAAAAACAAAACAAACCTCCTTTTTGATCCCACTTCCCCTTTCCTATCCAGTATTTTTCTTGTTCCACTTTGAGCAAAAGTTCTTGAAAGAACTGCTTATATGGCTGTCTCAAATTTCTCTCCTTTCATTCTTTTTTAAACCTATTTCAATCAAACTTTTAATGCACCTGCCCTAGTAAAAGTCAAGCATCACCTCCACGGTGTTAAATACAAAAGTCAATCCTCAGTTCTCACCTTTATTAACCTACCGGTAGGCATACAAAAAAATCAGTCTACCTTAGTTGAAACACTTTCTTTATTGGCCCCAGGATACCACATACTCCTAGTTTTCCTCTTTTCTTGCTAGCTCTTTATCACTATTCTTTACTGGACTATTTTGATCTCTCCAACCTCTAAACTTTATAGTGGTGCAGAGATGATTTACTTTTCTATTTTATAGCTACACTAACTTCCATGCATATTTCATTTAGTCCTATTGTTTTAAATATCATCTGTATCCTGATGACTCTAAAATTTATATCTCTGTCCCAATTCTCTTCAATTCCTAACTTATATATCTAACAGTGAGCTAAAAATATCCAACTGGATATCTAATTGGAATATTAAATTTATCATGATTTGAACATGAGCTCCAAGTATTGCCCATATTTGCTTCTCTAAGAGTCTTTCCCATTGCTATAAATGGCAACTGCATTTTTCCACTTGCTCCTAGCCAAAAAATTAGAGTCATTCTCAAATTTTTTCTCTCAAAACAAATTCCATATGTCAAGAATCTCATTGGGTATACCTTTAAAGTATAAAGAAAATAGCAATGTCATCTAATTCAAAGCACCATCATATTTTGCCTAGAATGTTGTAATAGCTTTCTAACTAGTCTTTCTACTTCTGCCCTGGGTCACTTATAGTTTACTTTCAACCATTAGCCAGAAAAAAAATCTGTTGAAATATTAAACATAAGTCACATCCTGTCATTCTTCTCTTCGTAGTCCTCACTAATGTAATGGGCAAAATCTTAATGATGACTTTTAAGGATGTATATGATCTGACTTCCTCCTTCCTCACCCCCAACCCAATCTATTTCTCTGACATCATCTTCTACTAAATTATTTATCTTGTTCTTTGTGCTCCAACCACACTGGCCTCCTTATCATCTTGAACTGTCTCAGTAATTCAGTAGCTGCTGTCCATTCCGCCTGAAATGTTCTTCTCCCACAACATTCTTCCCTCACCTCCTTCGTCTTTTAGTCAAAGCATCTATTTTCGGAGAGTTCTTTCATGTCTTTACTAAGTTTGCAATTTTTCCTGGCCCTCCCCAATACTTTCTAGCTTATTCTCTGCTTCATTTTTCTCCTTAGAATATGCAAATATCTTATTTATCTTTTTGTTAGTTTTCTCCCCTTGTAAGATTAATGAGGATATAGTTTTTGTACATTTTGTATACTGTATTTTCCTAATGCTTAAAAATTTTTTTCATGTTGAAAGCAACCAATCAATATTTATTAGGTGAGCAAATATGGAATTATTATCTCATATATTTTCATATATTATAATACATAATTTTTGTAAATCATTACTTAATACTCACCGTAAATTTCCTGGCTAGACTGTCAATAATGATTCAGTTTACTGGTTTCTTTCCTTTCTGTTTTTTTGTCTTTTATTTTAGGTTACCCTTCTCGTATTTATTGATTTAATATTTATTTCATTTGATTAAATATAATTTTATTTGAATATAATGTATTATTTATGAACATTTTGAAGTTTTGAATGTTCAAAGATATTTTTATCTTGCTTTGATTTTTGAAAGACAGAATATAGAATTCCATGTTAAAAATCTTTTTTCCTTAACATTTAAGTTGAACTTGCAAAAATAAAAAGTATTCATGCTTGGGAGGTGGAATTAGCTGGATTTTGCTTTAAGGCTCATAGTGAACCTATCTTTTTGTCCTGTCAACTTCTTCTCCCTCTGGAAGTCACAATTCACGAGAGTACTGCTCCACATTTCTCTGTTGTAAGTATCTCCTCTGGAGGCATCTGGATATAGGTCTTGAGTTTATTTTCGAGGTTACCATTCTTAAATTTAGTTTTAGGGGAAAAATAAGCACTGAGACTAGAGTCCTAGAAGCTACATTCAGTATTTTAATTAATTATCCTCTTCCTCCACTTTCTTTTACTCCAACTCCATTTCCTATGATTGAAGGATGTTTTTCTAGGTGTATTAGAAAAGTCCCTTTTTAGGTGACTTCTGTTTGGCTTAAATGGTGTTTCAAACTTTGTAATTGTTGAGATTAACATTAATCCTGCCCCCATTTTATTTTATATTTTACGGAAATTTATCAATGTTTACATTCCATTGTTTAAACACTATCTAACTTTGTGGGATGATTGACTATTTATTTTTATATTTATATTTTTTCTCTAATTTTATTTTGTTTGAGAAAGGAAGATCGGCTTGGTCTGAAGCTTGATCACATGTCCATCTCTGTATTTTGATTCCATAAGATTTTTTATAGCTTTTTTGAGATATAATTGATATACAAAAAAACTGCACATATGTTCTATGCAATTTGATTAGTTTGGACATATGCATACACCCGTGATTACCATCACCACAATCAAGGTAACAAAGCTATCTATCACCTCCAAAAGTTTGTTCATGTCCCTTTGTTTTCGTTTGTGTGCTTGTTTGTTTTGTGATAAGAACATAAACATGAGATCTACCACCTTAACAAATTTTTGAGTGCCCAAAACCATATTGTTAATAATAGGCATTGTGTTGTATAGCAGATCTCTAGAACTTATTCACCTTGTATGACTGTAACTTTATACCCGCGGACTTTTAATTTAGATGTTTGGGTTATTGTATCATGTATCAGTAAAGGCCACAGAAGAGGAAGAGCAAACTTCTGGGGTGTACCAACTTAAGAAGCAGAAGAGTGAAGAAAAGCCTGCGAGGGATATATAAAATAGGAATCGAGATAGAAAAGCTCAAAAAATTCCAATTCAAGAGTTCTGAATGTTAGGAGATATTTAACAATATGTTATAGAGCTTAGATAGAATGAAGAAGAGGCTATCAAAGTTGGCTTCAATGAGCATTTGTGTCTGTGAAGACATCCTGCCTGTACTACATGATGCTTTTAATGAGTTAGTAATAAGGAAACTAAAATAGCGTTTTGAGTTGGTAGCACCAGGGCTTCATAAGATTTAGGAAATCTTTGTTGTTTCTACTGCTGCTGCTTTTTTTTTTTTTTTTTTTTTGGTGAGGAGATCAGCCCTGAGCTAACATCCGCCAATCCTCCTCTTTTTTTTGCTGAGGAAGACGGCCCTGGGCTAACATCAGTGCCCATCTTCCTCCACTTTTATATGGGACGCCGCCACAGCATGGCTTACCAAGCAGTGCGTCTGTGCGCGCCCGGGATCCGAACCAGCGAACCCCGGGCCGCCGCAGCGGAGCGCGCGCACTTAACCGCTTGCGCCACCGGGCCGGCCCTGCTGCTGCTTTTTTTAAAGGCTAGAGAGATCTATATGTACTTGAAAATTGTGTATAAGAATAGCGTGGAGAGAAAGAAATGTAAAAAAAAGGGGGGAAGAAGATTGCTAATTGAAAATGTTTACAAGACCATGGTTAAAATAGTTCATTTGGTAAAGTCTAGGGTATTTCTTCCTCAGAGGTCTCAATGAAAGAAGATAGGTTGTGAAGTTGTTCACAGTGGATGGCAGATATATGATCTTGGATTTAGGAGCAATGACCATTGGCCGAGAGTAAAAAGTGAAGGTTGAATGCAATGATGTGGATGATTCATTACAACTTTAGGATTCCACGAGTAAGGGAATGTTGGCATTAGATTTGCTTGTTAGAAAACGTACATTGTCAGCTGTGAAAAGGTTGAATTTTAAGGGTCCAGGCAAGATGCAGGAAGACTGAAGAAAGGAGTTATTAAAATTGTCCTGAGAAAAGTTAAAGGACTTAACTAGGGCAATGGAAAGGAGATGAAAATTTGTATTCTACTGTCTAGATAATTTCCTTTTATTTTAAATTTTTCATTTAATTAATTTTAATAAGTATTGTCCTTAAAATTCAAGAGGAATATAATTAAAGATTGTTCTTTTTTTTCAGATTTCTAGTTCCCTGCTATATTTGTCTGCTAAGGTTACCATTAAAAAATACCATAGACTGGGTGGCCTAAACAACAGAAATTTATTTCTCACAGTTCTGGAGGCTAGGGAATCCAGGATCAAGTTGCTGGCAATGTAGGCTTCATTCTGAAGCTTCTTCTTTTGGTTTCCAGGCAGCAGCCATCTCGCTGTATGATCACAATAACCTCTTTTTCAACATGAAGAGAAAGACATGTCTTTCTCTCTTCCTCTTCTAATAAAGCCACCAGTTCTATCAGATTAGAGCCCCATCCTTAAGCTCCCATTTAACCTTGATTACCTCCTGAAAACCCCGTGTCCAATACAGTAACTTTGATTAGAGTTTTAATGTATTAATTTGGGGGAGACTCAATTCAGTCTATAGAATCTGCTTTAATTTATTTTGTCCTATTCAGATTTGACTCTTAAATGTATCATTGCTACCACTCTTTTTCTACCAGTAATACCTAGCTCATTTTCCTCTTTTTTTTTGTGAGGAAGATCAGCACTGAGCTAACAACTGATGCCAATCCTCCTCCTTTTGCTGAGGAAGATTGGCCCTGAGCTAACATCCGTGCCCATCTCCCTCTACTTTATATGGAACACCGCCACAGCATGGCTCTGTAAGCAGTGTGTCAGTGGGCGCCCGGGATCCGAACCGCGAATCTCAGGCCACCGCAGCAGAGCGCACGCACTTAACCGCTTGTGCCACCAAGCTGGCCCCTCATTTTCCTTTTTCCGCTCCAATCTCCTATCAAGTCTCTACACCAGGTTTTGGCCCATTTTTCCAATTCTCTGATACGCAGGGCATATAACACATTATAAAATGCGGCTAGAAAAATATCACACAGATAAAGACATCCTCATAAATTCAAGAATTCCAACCATTATATGGTCCATACAATTCTAGGTTTCCCTAGGAGTGGTAAGCAAGATAATATTTCTTTCAAATATGCCCACATCTGAATGCTCCTTCATGAAAAAGGGAAAATAACTCTGGAGGCAGAGCCTCAAGACATGGAGTCATAAATAGGATTATACACAGACTTTGAAACCTAATGTTGTTATCCTGGCTGGATTTTGGATTTGATCCTTTTTTTCCCTTCCATTGTCTCCTTTTTAAAGTAGGAATATCTATAACTGGGATCCTATTCTTGTTCCACCATTGTAGTTTGGGGGTAAGTAGTAACTTGGTTTCTTGTTTCACAGGTTCGCACATGGGGAAGATATTTGCCCCAGGATGGATCATAGCCAGAGTCTCACGCATACATTATTTTGATGATACAGACAATGAGATTTGGGTATTTTGAACGGATGCCATAGTGGGTTGAGAGTTTAGGGATGTTAAGTTTGGGTAAATGGATTTTGCATATGGGATGGACGTGAATCTTTGGAGCCTAGATGTTGGACTGTGGTAGGCAGAATAATTATCCCCCCACCTCCAAACATGTCCCTCTTCTAAGCCCCGGAACCTGTGACTATAATAACTTACGTGATGAAAGAGACTTTGTAGATCTTTAATCAAGGATCTTGAGATGGAGAAATTATCTTGGATTATCTGAGTAGGCCCAATATAATCACAAGGGTGCTAATAAAGGAAAGAGGAAGGCAGGAAAGTCAATAGGTGATGTAATTATGAAAACACCCATCAGAGTGATGTGATTGTGGGAAGGAGACTAAGCCAAGAAAACAAGTTAACCTCTAGACACTGGAAAAGACAAATAAACTTATTCTCCCCTTGAGTCTCTAGAAGGAATGCAGTTCTGCCAATACCTTGATTTTAGCCTAAAGAGATGTTATTTTGGACTTTGGACTCTCAGAACTGTAGGGTAATAAATTTATATTCTTTTGAGCCACTAAGTTGGTGGTAATTTGAAACAGCATCAATAAGAAACTAATACAATAGTCAAGCTTCTCACCCTTTCATCAAAGGGTCTTTTTAAACCATCTCCCTTTTCTTCAAACATCTCACCTTGTCACCTTTCTTACCCTCAGGATAAATCTTTACCTCCTACTTTATAAATATGATAATTATCCAGAAAATTCTTCAATATACTGCAAGTAACCCTGTTTTCGTACATAATTTTCATATACAAATGATATAGAAGTTTCGTATACATTTTATTAATGAAAATGAAGGAAAGTGTCCTCATTAAAAGGTTAATATAGATATAGAATTAATACCAAGCTAATGGAAATATGAGAATCTCCCAGTCTTGAGACAACATGAACCAGAGAACGTTAGTGGTACTAACACACACACACATACTTACACACAAGTAATGTGGAAGGAAAAGCAGGTTTTAGGCTTAATATGATAACCACTTTTGGACACACCACATAACTGTTATCCCTGGCTATCATATTTACAATAATCAAAAATTGAGGGAGGGAGTCAGAGTTATGAGTAATCTAGTCCAACTATCTTTTTTTTTTAATGTAAGAAACATAACCTATGGAAATTAAGAGACTTGATCCAGGTGAATATTCATGTTAGTCATAAATCCAAGACTGAATTTTAAGTCATCTGACAATAATTCATTTTGGTTAATTCTAGTGCCTTTCTAATGTTTCTCTATTTAGAATACGTTTTTTTTCCTGGACTATCTCTAAAAATCCAATCAAAGTAATGTATTAACCTCATTAGCTACTTTAATTTCAGAAATGATATTTTACACTTTGTTCTGTATTGTCAGGGCCTGCCATACCAAAAAATTATTATGAATCTAGTTTGTTGGGAAATTACATATTATTTACTCTTTATATACAAGATTTTTGTCACTGCAATTTTAAAAGTCAGATAACCTATCATTACTCTCTACACACTGCCAACAATGATGGTCATAACCTTTGCTCCTTTACAACAATTATAATTTTGTGACATGATGTTATACACTCTCTATTGTTTAATTTGAGCCTTTCAATATCAATAGCCAACTAAATATACATCTCAGACTATATACTAATAGCCATACAATCATTGCAATCTTTGGACTGACTACTAGCTTGTGCTATCTCTATGTGTGGTCTCAAGTGCCAATAATACATAAGTATCTGTAACTCTATATTGATATTATAAAGTTTGTGTTCATATTTAAAAGTAGAAGCCAAACTGATTTTCAGAGATAACATTACAACTAAAAACCATTGTTTTTAACTAATTAACTAATTAACTTTATTCTACCTCCTTAAATATACACATTCACATGATTATGAAAAAGAATATTTCTGTTTAAATCAGTAAAAAAAAATACCACTTGTAGAATAAATCAAAATTAGGTGGAATATATAATGCATCCAATTTTTTTTTCCTGAATGGTTCCAATTTCATATTTACTATTTTATAACTCCATAGTTCATTAAAATTTCCCAACGTTCTCATATTATAACATCGCGGCTACACATACTATTGCTGGATCTTTTGATGTCAGAGATACTTTTATATGCTAGAGAAAAACTTGTATTAATATTTGTTCAATGCCCAAAAACCTATGTCTAAATCAACTATTGACAACTGCTTTGCTTGAACTTTTAATTATTGATTATAAATAGATTAATAAAATCAATATACTTAATAGAAATGGCAATCCAAATGGACTTTTCAGACACCAGAAGACATGGATTATTTATATGTGAACACAATTATTAAAGTGTTATTAATGCTGATGAGTTAAGACTATCTGCACAAATGCTTATAAAAAGTTAATACATTTCTTATAATATGCCTTACTGTAGTTGCAACTATTATAGTCTTTAATGTTAAGGTAAATTTGCTAGGTGTCAGTTTTTTCTTTACTTTTTCTCCTTCTTCAAAACGTGGACTTTGTGGCATGGTCAAATCTCATTAGGTTGATTCCCCCCAGACAAAAAACTTTACTCATTGTATAATAGAAACTTTAGATAGTTGTCTTACAGGTAGATTTTAAATGTTTAAAAAATGTTGGCTTTTCCATAAAGTAGGTGTGTCTTAACTTTTGTACAGCCAGCAATACCTGGAGTATAGTCTTGTCATGATTGTATGATAAAGCTGATTTATTAGCACTGTTAAAAATGTATATTTTTCTCATTAGTATTTTATAATAATTAGTAAGAGTTATTATAATTAGAAGAAATTTAATTTCCTATGAGATGAGGAATTGTGCCTGCATATTAACTCTCATCTTTTAGGCTATTTGCCTAATTTATCTTTTAAATATACTATTATCCCCTCTTTCTAATTAGTTTTTGTGTAACATCCCCCAACATAATTCAGATGGTAGACTCCCCTTCCATCTTCTTACTTTATATGAGCCACTAAAATTCATGTTTATTTTCTATTCTTTGAGTAGTTCCTGATATTGGACTGTTTAAACACACAAGTTTTTGTTCAATCCTTTATGACTCCATAGATATTAACTAATGTACACTTATATTTCTAACCAGATACATACTTGAAAAAAATACTAAACCCATAAGTTGACTCTCATTATTAAAACCATAAAAATATAAATCTCACGTCACACTTTCTTTGTAGTTTCTTTTAATAATATCTATTAATCTTCTTTACAATATCAATTATTATTATGTACTCATGTAATTTTACAAATTTACCTTATTATGATAAATCGTTATTATAATGTCGATGCAGGTGTTGTTTGCTTTAAATAAAATGGTCATAGCCTCACTAGAGGGTAATCCCTTAACTAACTTCTTTGTCATTTTACAAATAATCACATTGCTCCTGAAAGCATGATGATGAAGAGCCAGACAGCCAGAATTCCAATCCCATCCCTGCTAGCTGAGTAAACTGAGGCAACTTATCTAACCTCTTTGTGCTTATCTGTAAAATGAAGAAAATAATGATTCCAACTTGAAAATATTATGATTAGGATTAAAGAAATTAATACTTATAAAACACTTGAAACAGTGCTTGCTAAGCACTGTTATTAATATTAAACATATTAAACATTTAATAGCTATTAGCTACCACTACTACAGTTTTGTTGTTGCTATTGTTATTACTATTATCATTATATTACTATTAGACACTAGAGAATATTCCAGGAACATATTTATTTTTTCTTGTTCAAATATGTACTACCAATTATTCTCCAAGCCTATCAGATTACTTTCAGTGTTAATTTCTTATTAGATCCCCAGATCCAGGCATAGGAGGGCATAAAAGAGTTGTGGGCAAGAATGTTGCTGCAGATTTTGAGTCAGCTTTGTCATGAAAATAACTCGAAAACTATCTCTTGTTTGGAGTTATGAAATTTTATCGACCTTTTCAATATAATTGCGTGGCAATGCTATCTAATGTTTTAAACAGCTTTCGAGGTATAATTCACATACCACATAATTCACCCATTTAAAGTGTACAATTCAATAGATTTTAGTATATTCCGAGTTGTGCACCATCACCACAGTCAATTTTAAACATACTCATCACCCCAAGAAGAAATCCCATACTTATTGACAGTTACCACTAACACCCTGCCCAGCCCTAGACAACCACAAAGCTACTTTCTGTATCTATAGATTTCAATTCTTTGAAATGTTTTGCACACTTCATATAATTAGAATCATACAAAATATGACTGGTTTAGTTTGCTTAGCATAACATTGTCAAGGTTCATCCATTTTGTAGCATTTTTTATTAATGTATTCCTTTTTATTGCCGAACACTATTCCGTTGTATGCAAATACCACATTTCGTTTCTGCATTTATCAGTTGATGGACATTTAAGTTGTTTACAGTTTTGGTTATTAGGAATAATGCTGCTATAAACATCCATGAATAACTTTTTGTGGATATAATTTTTCTCTCGTGTATGTACCCAAATCATATGGTACTTCTGTGTTTAGCATTTTGAGAAATTCCCAGTGTTTTCCAACGTGGTTGCACCTTTTTACATTCCCATCAGCAACGTACAAGAATTCCAATTTCTCCAGATCTTCTCGAACATTTGTTATCTTTTTTTTATTATAGCTCTCCTATTGCACGTAAAATGACGTATCATTGTGGTTTTGAATTGCATATCCCTAAAGAATAATGATATCGAACATCTCTTCATGTGCTATTGGCAATGCTTATATATATGTATTTTTTGATAAATATCTATTCAAATTCTTTCCCTATTTTTAAAATTATTTGTCTTTTTATTATTGAATTGTAACGGTTCTGTACACAAATTCTTTATTAAATATGATCGGCAAACATATTCTTAGTCTGTGTTTCACCTTTCAGTCTCTTGATGGTGTCCATCGAAGCATAAACATTTTTAAGTTTGAGGAAGTTCACTTTCTCTATGTTTTTCTCTTGTCACTTGTGCTTTTGGTATTGCATCTAAGAAACCATTGCCTATTCAAAGATCATAGAGATGGACTACTGTATTTTTCCCTAAGATTTTTTATAGTTTTTCCTCATACAATTAGGTACATGATTTATATTGAATTAATTTTTGTATATGGTTTGAGATGAGATTCAAACTTAATTTTTTTTTTTTTTGCATGTGGATATACAGTTGTTCCAGCACCCTTTGATGCAAAGTTTCTTTTTTCTCCATTGGATTTTCTAAGTACACTCATTGAAAATCAATTGACCATAAATGTTAGTGTTTATTTCTGAATTCTCAATTCTATTGCATTGATCTGTATGTCTATCCTTATGCCAGAGTCACAAATTCTTGATTACTGTAGCTTTGTAGTAAATTTTAAATGGGAAAGAGGGATTCTTCCATCTTTGTTCTTTTTCAAGATCATTTTTGGCTGTTTTGAGTCTCTTGCATTTCCATATTAATTTTCCAATAAGCTTGTAACTTTCTGCAAAATATTCAGCTGGGATTTTGATAGGGATTGTATTGATCTTAATTGTCATATAGTTGATGATTTCATCAACATGTAAGCTTTTCTCCTACAGTGACATATATCAGGCTGCCTCTTACCCATTAAAGTATCATTCTCACTATTTGATTATTCTCTTGAACAATAACAGTCTCAGCAATATTTTATAATGGCCTGTGCAAATTACATTTTCTAATGACAGATATGTAGGTAGAAATTGATCTATTGATTGAAAGACTTTTTCAATATATTCTTATATTTTCACTGAAAAGTATTCTCGTTGACAAAAACAAAACAAAACAACAACCAGAGATGATAAATTTTGGAGTAGAGATAAATATCAATTCAGTGAATTTTAAAATACTTTTTAGAATCTTGATATTTAGTGTAGGGGAGCAAAAGGTAACTTATAAAAAAGAAAAACAACAACAGTTAAGAGACACAGAAAATTTTTAATCTCTAATATTTTGCTAATAGAAGTTACAGAAGAATAAAATGGAAAACATGATAGCAAAGAATCATTTAAAGATACTATTGGTGACTTTTTCTAGATTTAAGAAAGAGATAAATTCTCAATATAAAAGTGCACTCTGAATCTAGAGCAAAATTCCTAAATTAAATTGAATCTAGATATGCCTGCAGTACATCAAAAATAATGTCCCTGTGCTAATGAAGGAATTATAAACATATGGATTTAATTTCAAACTATTCCAACATTTTATTAAAACTATTTCACTCAGCTTTTTTTGTTGTTGTTGAACATAGGCTCAAGAGCTGGGTAAAGCAGAGAAGAGAAATGGCAAGGAAATTTGGTAGCTGGAAAGGAGATAGATAAAAGGCATAAATAAATGATTCAGCAGACTCAAGGAAGGTGAATCCCAGGACAGTGCTAGGAGGGTAAAGAACCACCCCTTTTAAAATGTAGAATTCTCAAAAGTCTACAGAATTTGTGGCGCTATGTACTTCATTTGTAGTCGCTAAATTTAGAGCAGTACCAACTAACTAATATGACCTTCTAGCATAATATGTCTCTTAGTACGTAAGTCAAAAATAAAATGTAGCATTTAAAGGAACAAGAAAACATACTAAAATGGAAAAAAAGGGAGACCATGAAAGGACATTACCAAAAGAAGCAACCATAATAGAGTATGTCATCAGAAATTAAATAAGTGATGCAAAACAAACAAATAACTACAGTATTTGGATAAGAAAATCTGAGTTAAAGTTATGTTATTAAGCAGCCAATTCACCTAAGTTGCCACTTCTAAAATTGATGGTAATAATAAAGTCGGTTTGAGGCTCAAGTTAATTATGTACGTAGATATGGTTAATGCTAGTTATTACTATTATTAGGAATATTAACAAGATCTAGTTGTCAGGAAAAAAATAGCTGCTATTAATAACATGTCTAAAACTCATACTTAAAAAGTTCTCTTTGCACAGGTAGAATTTTTACACTCTGAATAGTGGGAATAGGTTCAATTGGTTTATGTCATAACTAGGCAAGTAGCAGCAACAGAAAAGGGAATAAAATAGTCACGGTTATTTTATATTTGCAACTTCCATAGGAAGCAAATATCTATTTTAGAATTTACCATCAATTTTTAAGAGTACACTTTGTTATCCAAATGTCATAACTCCTGAAAATATTTTAGCCATACTTTTAAAAATATAATAAACAAATTACATTGAGTTTTGTGTAACATTATCATAGTCTCAAAATACTTTTTATTATTATATAAGCAGCTTATTTTCTTTAATGACTATTTTGGGTAAAACACTGAATTATATTATTAAATGATTATTATAACTACAGCTGAGGAATTTAGGTAACATTCACATATTGTTGTGTTTCATTTCATTTTTTTCTACAGAAATTTTTGTCTTTTTCAGGTTGCTAACCATACTGTTGAAGTAGTTCTTCATCCCATGTATTTTAGGATCTTTCTATATTATTACATATTTATTTCCCCTATAGTTGGATATAAGTATTCTTTTGAGATGTTTTAAAATATGTGAATTTTTCTTTTTTAGGCAGCTTATTAGTTAGCACATCATGTTTTAATTTGAAAATGCCAAATAAATACTCCTGATTATCATATTTGAGAATAAAAGTGGCTTTTAAAATATAAGCTTCAAGCAAAGTATACAGAATTATCATTCAAATAAAAAAAATTGTAACTGCCTTAATTGGTATATTATCACCAACTCATAATTATAATTTATGCTTAAATAAATATGAAGCGTACCTCATTTTCCAAGCAAAGTTAGATTAGTATATCATAGTTGTGGTATTAACTCTGATTTGTCAAAGGGATCAATCACTTGTTCTAGCGATAATCAATTTTGAGCACATGCTTTAACATTCATATTTCGTATCATGTTTTGTGAAATGATGTGATTTTAATAACATGATTCTGGAATCTACCATTATCAAGAACTGATCACTTGAGAATTTTTGTCACCTGGATGACATCACTTTATTTCTAGTTGACAGCACCAGAAGCCTATTTTTAGAGAGGCAACCTACTCCTCAGCAGTGGACATCTATAGTAGAAATGAAAAATGGCTGAGATCACCCATAAAACAGCCTTATGTTGTTCATGAAGCAGTGAGTTAAAATGGTAGTGTAAGCCTTGAGGACAATGTTGTAAACATCAATCTTAAAGTATGTTCTGCTTATAATAAATATTGACTGCATCATAGATTGGTCTTTCTACCCATAATTTTTGGAACTCTAGTCCCTTTAGTATTTATGTCATGTTTTGATTTAAAAACAGTATTCATGGAGGAACATTAATTCCTTTCAAATCACTAGCATGCCCACCCTTTCTACAGTACTGCTGCAGAGTAATTCAACCAATGACCATAGCGCCATCTAGTCTAATCTCTCATCTCACACTTCCGTCTCACCTATACTCATCTCAATAGGCACTTCAGTTACCATTAGGAAATACTACAATAATAAATTCCCTTTTCCTTCAGTGAGTGTAGGGTATAGATGTAAGGAATGATAAATGTATTTATAGGCCATTTCACTCCAAGAATACCTTGCCATATTGATTGATAACTATAGTTTTGTTTATAAGGTCAAAGTGCCAAAATTAAACTATACACTAGTGAACAAAATTAATTATTGTGCTTACTGAAGGGTGGGAAATTTGGAAGGGTAAAAAGAAGGAGATAGAAACAATAAGTAAATACTGAATTAAGGTGAGATATCTTATTCCTAATTAAAATGAAGCAAATATGATTATAGGGTAATTTATTAAGTTAATAAAAGAAATGTGATAATAAATTAATCCATATCCTGTAATGAAAATTAAAAACATAGTATTACACAGAATGAATGTGTTATGCTGTAACTACTTATCAAGTGGATTTCTTAGTCCATTTGGGCTGCTACAACAGAATACCACGTACTGAGTATCTTATAAACAACAGAAATTTATTTCTCATAGTTCTAGAGGCTGAGAATTCCAAGATCCTCCCTTGGCAGGAGAGACAGGGAGTTCTTTGAGGTCTCTTTTACAAGGGCACTAATCCCATTTATGAGGATGGAGCCCTCATGACCTAATCACCACCTGAAGGCCCCTGTCCAAATATTATCACGTTTGGGATTAAGTTTCAGCACATGAATTTTGGATGGAAACAAACATTCAGTCTACAGGTACAGCAGCCTGTTATCCATTTGCAGTGCGCCCTCGCTAAGTAACTCACTGGAGGCCTTAGCGGTGTGGGACAGTTGTAACAATCTGGATTCATGTCTATTTTTCCCCACTTGTTACTGTCACACATGTGCTCTACACTGGAATGTTTGATTTTTGCTTCAGGGTTCTTAGTAACTTAATTTTCAGCTTAATCTTCTTTAAAATATGTCAAATTGCCATGGTATTTAGATTTGGTTGAAGCATTTAAATGAGTTATATATCAATTTCATTTTTAAATTCAATGTTTATAATACATCGGGAATTACATTTGCAACTACTTACATTTATGACAAAAATTTTGGATATCAACCTAAAAATATGCAAGGTAATATGTATATATAAACATGCATATATTTAAAAATATGTATATTCAAAAAATGTAAATTCAAAGGTATATTATATATAGTCAAAATTCTTGAGGGAGTAATAAAGCACAAGAATTGTAAAAGCAATGGTTTAAAGGTTGTTAAACACTTTTATATTCCTTAGTCAGAGGTTGTGAAATGGAAGTGGGACTATAGTCTATGTACCTTAAGAATTTAAATGCAAAACTTAAGATTAAGTGGGTTTTTCAAATTATTCTTTTATCAATAATTATCATGCGGTTCTCAGATCAGTGAGCCAAAGTAATATAAAGGCTTATCATTGTATATCTATACAGTGCTGAAATGGATCAAATTTCTGACTTCAGAAAGTAATATTATAAAAAGTAAAATTTAACACTCTAAATTGGTTGGGATTTGTCTCTATGAAAACCGTCAAATGAACACATAAGAAATGTCTTTGCTTTAAATACATTCTTAGCAAAAGACTTATCTTTTTTATGTGCTTTGATGTCTCATTAAAATTTAATTCATGAGTCATATATAGAAACTATTTCTAAAGAAAAAAAATTATTTCTCTTCAACTATCTTGTTAGCGTTTTTTACCTTTTATTTTATTGTGATAAGAACACTTAACATTAGATCTATGCTCTTAACAAAATTTTAAGTGTAAAATACATTATTGTTGACTATAGGTGCAATGCTGTACTGCAGATTTCTAAAGTTTATTTGTCTTGCCTAACTGAAACTTTATGCCTCTTGGTTAATAACTCCACATTTTCGCCTCCCCCTAGCCCCTGGCAACCACTCTTCCATTCTTTGAGTCTATGAACTTGGCTATTTTAGATACCTCATGTAAGTGAAATTATGAGGTATTTGTCTTTCTGTGACTGGCTTATTTCACTTATCATAATGTCCTTAAGGTTTATCCGTGCTGTCACATACTGCAGAATTTCTTTCTTTTTTTAAAGCTGAATAGTATTCCATTTTATGTATATACTGCATATTTTTTTAATCCATTCATCTGTTGATGGACATTTGGATTGTTTCCACATCTTGGCTATTGTGAATAGTGCTGTAATGAACACAGGAGTGTGAATTAATATCTCTTAGAGATTCTGATTTCAATTCTTTTGGGTAAGTACCCAGAAGTGGGATTTCTGGATCATATAGTAGTTCTATTTTTAATTTTTTGAGAAACCTCCGTACTATTTTCCATATCAGCTTCACCATTTACATTCCCACCATCAGTTTCTCAAGTGTTCCCATTTCTCCACATCCTCTCCAACATTTGTCTTTTGTTTTTTTGATAACAGACATTCTGACAGGTGTGAGGTGACATCTCATTGTGGTTTTGATTTGTATTTCCATGGTGATTAGTAAAGTTGAACATTTTTTCATATACCTGTTGGACATTTGTACATATTCTTTGAAAATATTTCTATTCAAGTCAATAGCCCGTTTTCAATCAGGCTTTAGTTTTTTAAAAAAATTATTAAGTTGTAAGTGTTCCTTATGTATTTTGAATATTAACCCCTTAACAGATATGTGGTTGGCAAATATTTTCTCCCAGTTTGTAGGGTGTATTTTTATTCTGTTGGCTGTTTCCTTTTCTGTGCAGAATCTTTTTTGTTTGATGTGGTCCCACTGGTTTATTTTTCTTTTTGTTGCTTGTGCTTTTGGTGTCATAGCCATGACAGCATTGCCACAACTAATGTTATGAAGCATTTCCCTTATATTCACTTTTTGAAGTTTTACAGTTTCGGGTGTTACCTTTAAGTCTTTAATTAATTTTGAGTTGATTTTTTGTATATGGTGTAAATAAGGGTCCAGTTTCATTCTTTTGAATGTAGATATCAGTTTTCCCCAACATCATGTGCCAAAGGAACTATTCTTTCCCCGTAGTGTATTCTTGGCACCCTTGCTGGCGATCAGTTGACTGGAGATTGTGTGGGTTTATTTCTGGTTTCTCTATTCTGTTCCATTGGTCTCTATGTCTGTCTTATGCTGGTACCATACTGTTTTGATTACTATAGTTTTGTAATATATTTTGAAATCAGGAAGTGTGATGCCTCCAGCTTTATTCTTCTTTCTCAAGATTGATTTGGCTATTTTTGGTCTTTTAGATTCCACATAAATTTTAGAATTGTTTTTCCTATTTCTGTAAAAAATGCCAGTGGGATTTTGATAGGGATTGCATTGAATCTCTATATTGCATTGGGTAGTATGGACGTTTTAACAATATTAAATATGTCAAATCATGAACATGGGATGTCTTTCCATTTGTTTGTGTCTTAATTTGTTTTATCATAATTGGTTGTTAGTGCATAGAAATACAATTAATTTTTGTATGGTGATCTTGTATCCTGCAACTTTATTGAATTTTTTTATTAATTCTAACCGATTTTTTGTGAAATATTTAGAGTTTTCTACATATAAGATCATGTCATCTGTAAATAGGGACAAATTTATTTCTTCCTTTTCAATTTGGATGCCTTTTATTTCTTTTTCTTGCCTAATTTCTCTGACTAGACTTCCAGCACTATGTTGAATAGAAGTGATGAGAGTCGGTGTTCCTGCCTTGTTCCTGGATGTAGAGGAAAAGTTTTCTGTTCTTTACCATCGAGGATGATATCAGCTGTGGGCTTTTCATATGTGGTCTTTATTATGTTGATGCAATTTCCTTCTTTTCCTAGTTGCTTGAGAGTTTTTATCATGATAGGCAGTTGGAATTTTGTCCAAGGCTTTTTCTCTCCCTATTATGACAATCGTGTGATATTTATCCTTTATTCTGTAAAGGTAGTGTATCACATTAACTGAATTTTGTATGTTGAACTATTGTTAAGAATTTTTGACTCTATATTCATCAGAGACATTAGCCTATAATTTTCTTGCTTGTGGTGTATTTGTCTGGCTCTGGTATAGAGGTAATGATGGCCTCATAAAATGAGTTTGGAAATATTCCCACCTCTTCAATTTTTTGGAGGAACTTGAGAAGGATTGGCATTAGTTCTTTCTTATATGTTTAGTAGAATTCACCAGTGAAGCCATGTGGTCTTGAGCTTTTCTTTTTTGGAGGATTTTGATTGCTGATTCAATCTCCATACTAGTGACAGTATGTTCATACTTTCTACTTTTTCATGATTTAGTCTTGGTAAGTTGTATATTTCTAGGAATTTATCCATTTCTTCTAGGTTACCCAGTTTCTTGGCATATAATTGTTCATCATAGTCTCTTATGATCCTTTTTATTTCTGTGGCATTAGTTGTAATGTCTCCTTTTTTATTTCTGATTTTATTTGAGTCTTCTGTCCTTTTTCTTAGTTAGTCTAGCTAAGGTTTGTTAATTTTGTTTACTTTTTCAGAGAACAACTGAATTTTGATGATTTATTTCTATTGTTTTTCTATTTTATTTCTTTCAGATCTAATCTTTGTTATTTCTTTCCTTCTGCTAACTTTAGACTTGGTTTTCTTCCTTTTCTAGTTCCTTCAAGGGAAAAGTTAGGTGGTTTATTTGATAATTTTTGTGTTTACTTCTATGAACGTCCTTTTTAATACTGCTTTTGCTGCATTCCATAAGTTTTGATATGTTATATTTTCATTTTTGTTTATCTTGAGGTATTTTCTAATTTCCTTTTTGATTTCTTCTATGGACCAATGGTTGTTCAAGACTGTGTTAATTTCCACATATTTGTGAATTTTCCAGTTTTCGTTCTGCTTTTGGTTTCTAGTTTCATTCCATTGTATTCAGAAAAGATACTTGGTATGATTTCCATCTTAATAAATTTATTAAAAGCTTTGTGACCTAACATGTGATCTATACTGCATAAAGGTCTGTGTGCAATTGAGAAGAATGTTCATTCAGCTGTTGTTGTATATCATATATGTCAATTAGGTCCATTTGGTCTATACTATTATTCAAGTCCTTTTTTTCCTTATTGATCTTCTGTCTGGATGTTCTGTCCATTTTTGAAGTGAGGTTTTGAAGTCTCCTCCTATTATTATATGGCTGTCAACTTCTTTCTTCGGTTATGTCAATATTTGCTTTATATATTTAAGTGCTCTGATGTTGTCTACATATATGTTTATAATTGTTACATCTTCCTTGTGGATTGACCCTTTTATGAATATATAATGTCCTTCTTTGTCTCTTGTGAGTTTTTTAATTTAAGGTCTGTTTTTTCTAATATGAATATAACCATCCCTTCTCTTTTTTGGTTACCATTTGCATGGAGTATCTTTTTCCATCCCTTCACTTTCAGCCTATGTGTCTTTAAATCTAAATTGAGTTACTTATAGACTGTATATAGTTGGCTCTTGTGTTTTTAATCCATTCAGCCACCTTATGTCTTGATTAGGGAGTTTAATCCATTTACATAAAGTAATTATTGATAATGGAGGACTTAATATTGCCATTTTGTTAGTTGTTTTCTTTTACTATTGTAGTTCTTTTGTCTTTCTTTTCCTCTTTTGATGTCTTCTTTTGTGTTTTGTTTATTTTTTGTATTGATATGCTTTGATTCATTTTTCTTTTTCTTTCTTATAACTTCTATAGATGTATTTTTCCTAGGGACTTACATAAAATATCTTGTAATTATGGTAGCCTATTTTAAGCAGATAACCACTTAAGTTCAATCTTATACAAAAACTCTACACTTTTATTTGCTCCTTCCACACTTTATGTAATTGTTGTCACAATTTATTTCATTCCTATTTTGTATCTTTTAGCATATTTTAAAATTTATAGTTATTTTAAGACTTTTGTCTTTTAACTTTTATACTAGAATTAAAAGTGATTTATCCTGCAACATTACAGTAATGCAGTGGGGTTTTTTTTGGCTTTTTTCGATGAGGAAGATTAGCCCTGAGCTAACATCTGCTGTCAATATTCCTCTTTTTGCTGAGGAAGATTGCCCCTGGGCTAACATCTGTGCCCATCTTCCTCTACTTTATATGTGGGATGCCTGCCACAGCATGACTTGATAAGCAGTGTGTAGGTCCATGCCCAGGATCTGAACCTGCAAACCCCAGGCCATCGACACGGAGCATGCAAATTTAACCACTACTCCACTGGGCCTGCCTCAGTAATATAGTGTTTTGTATCTGTCTATATACCTTTACCAACATGTTTCACACTTTCTTATGCCACCATTTTGCTGTTTAGAATATTTTCATTTGAACTTGAAAGCTCTTTTTAGCATTTCTTGTAAGACATTTCTAGTGGTAATCAACTTCCTCAGTTTTTGTTTGTCTGAAAAAGTCTTTACCTGTTCTTCATGCTGGATATAGTATTCTTTATTGGCTCTTATTTTTTTTTTCTTTCAGTACTTCGAATATATCATTCCACTTCCTTCCGGCCTGCAAAGTTTCTGTTGATAAATCAACTGATAGTCTTATTGAGGTTCCCTTGTATGTGATAAGTCACTTTTCTCTTCTGTTTTCAACATTCTCTCTTTGTCTTTAACTTATGACAATTTGATTATAATGTGTCTGTCTTAGTCCATTCAGGCTGCTATAACACAATACCATAGAATGGGTGGCTTGTAAACAACAGAAATTTATTTCTCACAGTTCTGGAGACTGATAAGTTGAAGATTAAGGTGCCAACTGATGCAATGTCTGATGAGATCCCACTTTCTGGTTCATAATGGCCATCTTCTCACTGTGTCCTCACATGGAAGAATGGACAAAGGAGCTCTCTGGAGTCTCTTTTATAAGGACACTATTCCTATTTATGAGGACTACACTCTCCGGACCTAAAAACTTTGCAAAGGCCCAATCTCCATATACCATCATATTGGGGATTAGGTTTCAATATATGAATTGTGGGTGGGGAAGAGACACAAACATTCAGTTTACAGCAGTGTCTCAGTGTGGATTTCTGTGGGTTCTCTTATTTGATGTCTTTTGGGCTTCTTGAATATGGATGTCCATTTCCTTCCTCAGATTTGTAAAGTTTTCAGCCATTATTTCTTTGAATAAGCTTTGTGGACCTTTCTCTCTCTCTTGCAGTTCTGTGACTTACTGAGACT
Source organism: Diceros bicornis minor (assembly GCF_020826845.1). Classification (NCBI taxonomy): domain Eukaryota; kingdom Metazoa; phylum Chordata; class Mammalia; order Perissodactyla; family Rhinocerotidae; genus Diceros; species Diceros bicornis. The sequence continues at coordinate 28,449,976 of NC_080747.1, read as the reverse complement.
GATAGGTACAATGTGAAAAGATATGTATACATAGCCATGAACTATATTTATCTAATGAAACTATATAAAGTAGTATAAATGCAATGAGAATATATTAAAGATTTTATTTTGTAGAATAGTTCAATGAGAATATATTAAAGATTTTATTTTGTAGAATAGTTATCAGTCACAGAGAAGTGTATTTAAAGTATCATCTTTGTGCTAGAATTATACCTCTAGTAATTTCTGATATTTCCACAGACTTAGAAATGACAGTACAACTAGGACTTCATTTATGTGAAAAATATAATGTACCCTTTTCTCTAATTTCCTCTCCATCAAACACAACATGGGAAGTCACGGAATGGTGAAAAACGTGCCTAGTTTCCCTACAGGATAGTCCACATGGGTCTGTTGTTTATCTCCCTTATCTTCAATAATGCATCATTTGTCTTCTCCTCTAGCCATTTCTGATGAATAAGCAAAGTTGCTTGTGTAGATTAGAATCTGTACATAAAAAAGTCAACATCAGGAAAAGAAAATGAAGAGTCAGTAAAACTGTACTACAAATATAGACTTCATTCATTCCAAAAATACTTACTGATCAACTTTTCTTGGTGAAAAACAACTAGATAAAGAGCACAAGGCCATAGCTACAGCCACCTTAGAACTTACAGTCCCATAAATGACAGTCATTAATCAAATAAGATAATTGATATATGATGCTCAATGTGATAAAGGATATGAAGAAAATCATAAATTGTTGCCTAGTTTGGGTTGAGTTGGGATGGGAGTTGGAGAGAGTGAAGAGTAACAGTATATACAGAGGCTCTGAGATAATAAGTAGCATGCAGTATTTAAGAAACTGGAAATACTTCAGTGTCTTGAAAGTGTAGGAACAATTATGCAAAGATGAGTCTCTAGAGTTAGGCAGTGGGTGTGTTATGTAAGGCCATATTGAACTTTGGACTGTGTTTTCAGAACCACGGAGTGCTATTGACAGGAATTAAGCACAGTGGAAGATGGAGGATGGCATGATCAGGTTTTCATTTCACAGATACTGGTTTAGAAGTGTATGCAGGCGACATAGACATTAATAGCTGTCTAGGTGAGAGATGACGTTAGTTTGGCATATGTTGTGTGGGTGAAAAATATTCCTGAACAGTGGATAGAAAGCAGAGGTATTAAGGAACTAAAGAATTAAAATTTACAATACTTTTTCATGAGTTAATTATGGAAAGTTGGTAAGAGCTATCAAGAAGGATTTCTTGATTTCTACCACAGGCAGCTGAGTGATATAAAGAGAAGTACTATCTTCCTGGCCCCTCAAAATATATAAACTGCATCCTAAAAATGTGAGGCATATCTTTCCAATCATAGGGTGAAACATCAGCCACTTTGATTTGTTCAGAAACAGCAACTTCCCCAACATGTTTATTTATTTATTTTTAAGCACATTACCTGATTGTTGACATTGATTCTGAGTTTTCATAATTCATGTTGAGTTTAAGAGTAGTGAGGAGTCTGGCTTGTGGTTAAAAACTTATATGTGATTTTTCAGGCCCAACTGTAGGAAATTACAAAGGTTGTATCAGGCAGGCCTCAATGGGGAAAGCTGCCCTCCCTGTACCAGACTTGGTGCACAGCCAATGCATCTCGGTCTCTGAAGGGAGCTGCAGTCAAGGACTCAGGCCCTTCTGGCCCGTCGTGAGGTTAAGCATTTTTGCATTCCTAGCCTAGCTGCCTTCATTCTTAAGTCTCTCTATCTGGGGCTCTTGGCAGAGGTCTTCCTCAGGCGCCTCTGCCAAGGCCTCTTTATGAGGAGAGGAGGCGGAAACCTTGAAGACACTTTTCCTCACTCTGACTCAGTACCTGACACTTTTCTGCTCCTACCTTTTCTCCCTCGTCCCCCCAACCCCCACCCCATGGTCCAGAAAACTAACTACCGGAGCCTTTGGTTGACACTCGCTCAATAAAATAAAAGAGATAAGATGACTCCACATCAGCACTGATCCAACAGACCTTTGACTGGTGTGCCCTTCAGTGGGGGAAATAAAACAGGGGACGGGGTTAGGGAAGTGGAGTTGGCGCTTTTTCTGATTTTAGCCTCTTGCTTTACTTTTACTCTAAGTGATTAAAGCCTTCAATGACACTTTCAGTTTGGCTTGTTATTGCTTTAATTGGCAACTTCAGCAGCTCAGCTGAGCTCCTGACATTGGCTTACCTATAGGTTTTTTGGGATAGTTTACATATTGTAACCAGGTTAAGTCAAATATAAATCTGAACTTAATAATAATATTTGGACCTCCAAAATATATGGAACTATGAAAAGGAAAAGAAAATACTCCAATATACAACCTATATTGAATTCTCAAATGTTGTTTTCTGGAAGGTAGCTGCATTTTGGGGCAACATATCATTCTATGTGAAAACTGTATGTCTTATATAACATTAAAAATGAAACTTTAAAGAAAAATATTTGTAAATTATTTTTCTAAAATTCCTTGGGGCATGTACATGTGTGTATATATTTATACATACTTATATATACATATATATTATTTTATTTAAATAAATAATCAGAGGCAAGCCTGCTGCATTATTTTAAATGGATGATTGATCCTGGCCCATCATTTTCTTTGGCTACATTTGGCTTTTCCTGCCTGTCTTCTTGGGAATTCTACTTTGTGTGCTGCATGAGGTTGATTCTATTATAATCTTTTTACTGAGTTTCTCTTTTTCAGTGTCATTTTTCTCATAGTTCTTAAGATTGCAGGTTTTGGTGATTTTTTTCCTCTTCTTTGTGTTCTATTTTGTATTTCCCCAAGGCAGTGAGTCATTCTGGAAGTGTTGTGTAATTTGTTTTGTTCAGCAGATTTCTTGCCATGCGTGTACTGTGTATTTAGCTTCTTTCAACTGTCCTTCCAAATGTTGCTCTCTTTGGGTAATCACTTTCACCTTTTTTATTCAGTTCACTGCTTGATGGCTGAGGCTGGATCTTTTTCTGTTTTATTCATTGCTATGTTCCAAATACATAGAAGAGTACCTGATACATGCTATGTGTTCAATAGATACAAGTGGAGGCAATGAATTAAAGTGAGCTTTCCTTCGCATTTCAATTTTCCGTGTTGTCTTGCTTGTGATGACTTCCCAAGATAGTGACTATTACTTTAGTCGAAATTTTTGAATTTCTCTATTTGTGCTGCTGCCCTTTATAGATTTCTAAATGCACTACAGCTGTCTGTACCTTTGTTATTAAATCAATAAGGGAAACTTCAATTATGATTTTACGTTTGAATTAAAGAGCTGAAATTAAAAAGTTAGTAGAATAAAAATAATTTTTATTATGTAATATCAGCGCATTTTTCTGTAACTTTGTTTGTTATCACTCTCCTGACACCATTATAATTCAGTAAGTTTTGTTTTCATTCCTTCTTGCCTCTCTAAAGACTCGATTATCCCAACAGAACTAAAAGTTCAAAAAAAATCCATTGAAATAGCAAAAACACACATTCATTTAAAAAATACCGAAGACAATAATTTTCCTCTATAACTTGAGTAAAACAAATATATGTATGAATGCATATATACATATAAACACTATATACATCTTAAATATATTCTGTAGTTTAGATAATTAGGATGTATTTATATCTTCTTAATAAAAAATTGCCTCTTCTCTTAATATTTATTGCTATATACCAGAAGAGAGACAGTTCTTTTCCGTTTCTTTTTAACTTGAGGTGGAGGAACCAGGTATATCTCCATCTGAATTGCTGTATATCAATCTGGTCTAGGCTTACTTCTCTAAGCTCTATGGCTGAAACCAGTAAGTGGGTAGACAAAAAGTTGTGCCTTGGGTATATTGCCTTTCACGGTTGATAGTGCTTTCACAAATTAAACACAGAGAGACTTTCAGAACCAAGCTATCCTATAAAAACTGGGTAGCCAAATTCCATGAATATATGATTATTTTCAAACTAATAGGACTAACTAAACTCTGAACTCATAGGGCTCGTATTGTGGTGGAGGGAAACAGATGAAAATAAATAAATAGATAAATAAGCTATACAGTGTGCTAGATAAGAGCAAATGCTCTGGAGAAAAATTAAAGAGAAGGTTTGAGTTCCTGGGATTGAAGGTATGTGTTTGGAAGAGGATTTGATTATCAAAAGAGTGGTCATTCAAAACCTCAATGTGAAAGTCTTTCTTGAGCAGAGAATTGAAGAAGGTGAGTGAGTTACCTATGTGGATTTCTAGGGGTACGCTATCATAAGCAGGGCCGTCTACATAATTTGTGGGGAGCAGTTTAAAATGCAAGTGAGGACCTCTTGTTTAAAAAGCACCAAACAAGCTTTTTGTTTTCTTCCATGATCTGTCTTAACTTGTCATGGTTATGTTATTTGCTATTTAATATCAAACTGTCTTGGGCAAGGGATACTTACTGTACAAGTGCAGACCCTCGCAAGCCCCTGGGGCCCAGCCTCATCGCCTTGTACACTGACTTTCCTCATTTCTGCAACGAAGCTGCATTGAGGGTGGAGTGTGGCTGTGGTTGCTGAGTGGGGGTAGAGGAGTGGGGGCTTAAGAATCTGTTCCCAGTAGGCAGAGCGGAGGCAGGACCTCACATGAGCCAAGACTCCAAGTCCATAACATATGCACCATGTTCCCATTGGACTTTATTTATAAAACACACCTTCAAAAATAAAATCATTAATAATTTCAAAAGAGTGACTGTAAAGCATTAAACCCCAAGCCAAGGGCCCGCTTCTGAATGTGGGGTTCTGTGGAACTGACTGGTTGCACACCGTGAAGCCATCCTTGATTACAGGCAGAGGAAACACCAAGTACAAAAGCTGTGATGTGGGACTGTGCCAGAGTGAGCAAATGGGAGGGTAATAAGAAACAAAGCTAGAAATGTAAGAGGGCTTCAGATTGTGTAAGGTCTTGTTGTCATTGTTAATATTGAGATAAAAGCAGGAGTCTTTGTGGGAGATATAAATTTGAGAACCATCAGCATTAGTGTATAGACAGTATTTAAAGCTGTGAGGTTGAGTGATTTCAGGAAGAAAGTAAGTGGAATTAGAGAAGAGATACTAGGACTGGGCCCTGGGATGCTCCAATAATAAACAATCAGGAAGATAAGAAGAGACAAGCAAGGATACTGGGAAGGGCCAACGAGGGAGGTGGAAACAAAGAGAGAATAGTTCCCTAGAAGCCAGTTGAAGAAACTGTTTCTAAGGTAAAGGAGCAATCAGCTGAGTCAAATACTACTGATAAGTATTTCAAGGACTTAGACTTGACCATTGGACTAAGCAACTTGAGTGACGTTAATAAACTTGGCAAGAGCGTTGTCTCTGGAATGGTTTGGAGAAAACACCAATAAGAGGCTCAGGAAAGAATGGGGGAATAAAAATTTACACAGTTGAGTTTAGACTACTTTACAGAGGTGTTTTGTTATGAATGGAAACAGAATTGGATAGTAGCTGGCAGAGAATGTGGTGAGATTACGTGTTTTCGTTTAGCAATTACCCAGTTTAACACCTGACCGAACTGCAAGCACCTTACTGCCAAGGCCATACCTTACAGTTTTTACGCATCACCTGGCACTAATTCTAAACAGTAACTTAAGTGAGATGTAAAGAACTGCGTCTATAGAGATGAAGATAGGAAAGTGTGCTGGGCCAGGAAGTGCAAGGCACCCAACTGTTTGACCATATTTTGACGGTTTTAATTTTATCTTTATGCACTTACAAAAGCATTTTTCCAAGTGGAATTGTGTTTAGGAATATCATTCCATGTGTCACAGGAAGTGATATTTGTATATAACAGTGTGTGAACACCAATGATATTGGACGGCCATGCTGTTATCAGCCTGTTTATAACGTGGCATTTTATAGATGTGATACATAAAGCCGTGTAGGTGATACCATTCAGGTGAGTAAATTAACCAGCAGTTAGTGGTGCTTTTAGAAGCTACCTATCGCCCTTCTACAGGAAAAGAACAACAATGGAAAAAAAATGCCCAGAGCTTTGCAGAGATTAAGGGTTCCAGGCAAGTGATCCAATACAAAGCTTTAGTTTTGGGAAAGAAATACAGTACTGCAAAGGAAATTCCGTGCAGAAGCTCATTTAATCTGTACCTAAGGCCAGGGGATCTGACATGGTGGGCATAAAGGACGTGGGATTTAGAGCAAGACAGCTGGGTAGTGATGGCTGCTAGAAGCAAAAGCCTTCATGTTGTTCCAAAGTGGTTTTGGGGACTGTGTAAGGAGGAGTAGTTGAATTTAAGCATCAAAAGCTGTATTTTAGCAGACCTGAAAAAGGTCTGAGTTGATATTTAAGCAGTGGGGAAATTCAGAGTTCATTGTAATCAGTTTGTGAAGAGTTTCTTATAGGAAGCAGCATTGAAAATGATGAGGGAAAGGTTGTATTTTAGTAATGTTGAATGTTTAAGATCCGTTTAGAATTACAAAAAGTCATACTAACGTATTCTTCTTAGTTGCATATTCTTGCAAAACCTAGTTAAATAGCCAAGTTGCTTCAAACAAATCAGTTCATCTCTCTGTGCCTCAATTTCCACAATTATAAAATGACAAATCAGCTAGACAATCTCTAAAATACTTTTCACCTCTCATATTTTATAATTTACTAGATTACTTTGAAGCCGATGGCTTTGGGTCATACAAGATGTACTTTGGGGAAGAGACGGGAGACTAGATTTGGTGTATAATTTAGTATATTGCTATGGTAAAGGCAGTGTTATAGAAAGTTGGGGTTTTTTGAAATTTGAAGATTGATAAAAGTGCGAGAGGATGTACGCAAAGAAAGCAAGCAAGAAATATACCAGTTAATTTAGAGAGCATCATAGTGTCTGAAGCTAGAAAAATAAACAATAATTAAGAGAAGCAATACAAAAGAACTAAACCTGGAGTCTGAATTTGATCAAATATTTCATGGAGAGTGAAGGGTAATAAGAAATTTATCAGCATTATGTAGTTACTTCCATAAATGATTGTAATAGTGGGGAAAAATAAGGCTTTCAAATGGAAATGAGTAGTTCTAACTCAACATGTTCCATTTTAAATACTAAGGTAAAAGTGTTCATTTCAAGTAAATATACAGAATGTTCTTTAAACCCTACTTGATTAACCATTAATTAATAGAACCAAAAAAGAAATTTAGATGAGACAAAGGGTGTGATTTATTATGTGTTCTGCTTATTGAGCTCCCAGTAAGGATACTTCTATCGTGATTTGAAACTCATTTCCTTCATGCTTCCATGAAGAATTGATGTCTGGAGTTAACACTCTCTTATTTCCTTACTCAGTTCTCCCCTGGGAAGGGATTCTGACTGAAAAATTGAGGCAAAGAACTAGGCATGTGTGACAAAACTCCTACTTCCTTTTGGGGGGTAATTCTTCCCAGAAGCAGCACGCATTCTCATTAGTTCTTGACCCTGTAAAGCTTGACAGTACAAGCCCTGTTCTTGCAGCTAGCCTTCAATTTGGCCATTTGCCTTCGTCTGGGTGGCTAAATTTTCCCTGTTCATGGGTGAAGTATTAGCAAGTGCCCTTGGCTCAGAGCTATAGCTGCATTCACCAAACAACCTTATTAATAAAGGAATATTTTTACCTGCATTTGTCAACTTCTATAACTGTCTCCCAGCTGTTGTGATATCAAGCGGAGAAAAGGAATGTTTCTTCCACAATCCTCCACATGTGCCTTCGCCTTTCTTGGTTCATTATCTAGTGTGGAGTGAGCTCTGTGGAATAGCCACAGCTTAAATGGGTCCACTGGGGTCTCAAATACCAGTGAAGGACCCAGTAGGCTCTGCTTCAAAGAACAAAACACATACTCAACTCTGGCCTCAACCATCTTCTAATCTGAAGCATTTTGCTCAATTCTAAACCCTTTTCTGTCTCAGCTCACTAGCATAAAGCAAAAACAGGAACAGTAGAGAAAGGACATCTAAAAGAGATAGCATTGTTACTTTTTTGGTCTTTGTGAAAGATCTGTTATCTATGATACTTTTCTATATCTGGTATTAATATGACTTAATTTCTGCTTCAGTTGCAGTGACACAAAGGCTTATCATAGACCCAGACTGAGTGAGTGTATTGTCAAAGCAGCAGTTCAGAGTAATAGTGCATTTCAGAGGGGTGTCTAACCTAGTTTGAAGAGGGTCAAAGGAAGATTCTTTAAGGATAATGATATTTAAGTCAACAACTAATTTATAAAGTAGATTTGGGAGTTGCATTTCCAGGAAGAAAAGATGATACAGAGGCAAGGCATGGCATGGTCCATGACAGTAGAGAAGTCTACAATGGCTGAATTCAAGATAAAACAGGAAGCATGGCACAAGATGAGGCTTGAGGGATAATGAAGCGAGGGCTTGCTGCCCATGTTTACGATGACAGGTGTAATTACTGGTGAAAGCTACAAATGTTTTGAAATCACTCTTTATTTGGGGGGAGAAAGGTTAACAGATAAGCCATTATAAATACATTTTGAAGGACAGATATAATTTCTAAAGGTACAAATACTCCTTCCTTCTTGGTTTGCAATGCTGCATAATTTTAAATAAGTTTCTTTGTCTAGATTGATAGCATATCCTCATTTCTAAAATGCTGATCTATGACAGAGACTTCTAATCTTTAAATAATGAATTTTAGTGACCCGTGAATCTAATTTGAAAGGTGCTATAACATTGCAACACAGTATAGTATTATGATCTAGTTTAAAATATTCAGTATCATTATGCCTTTAAAATGTTCTTAGGAATTAGATTGATTGATTATACATGAACATTCACTGAATGAGTCCAAGGATGTAAATGATTGCTTGGATGGCTAACTCCAGCTTGAATTCTTTCAGAAAAGATAGACCAGAGGACAATGATGAAAAGTTTAAAATTTTCCAACCTCTATAGGCAGCTGTCATTTCGAGTTATATTCTTCGAATAATGGGCCTTTGAAGCGAATTCTGCTGCTTTTACATTCCAAGCTGATGTGGATTATTTCCGGAGCCTCCCAGTCATTCTAAACATACAACACAGCCCTCTAGGATTCTAGTTGCCACTTGTCACCTTTATATTCCCAATCAGAAAGGAACAGCAGAGAAGCATAGTACTTCATCACAGAAAAATTTGAATTACATTTCCCTTAAGGACAAATATTTTATCAATCGAATAAGACAAAGAACCAGATTTTGCTTTTTAATATACACATGAATGTAATTTGTACTGCATCATGAGTATCTTTCATATCAACTCAGATCCTTATTACTAACAGGGTTGCACACTTTCATTTCATGAATACAATAATAAATATACCGCCAACTCCATCATGAGTCTTATTTCCTCATTATTCAGTACTTTCTGTGTATGGAGACAAAGTTTTACAGTATGCTTTTCATTAAAATGAATTATGGTACATCCTTCTGCATTAGCATATAGTCTTAATTTTAGCTCTTAATAGCAAAGTGTAAATGCCTCAGAGCCTTTTCTTGAACCGGTAACTTCTATCTGCCATTGTTATTTCTTCGTACTCATAAAAAAATACTTGTGCTAAAATAGTATTAGCACAGACTAAGAAATAATTATTTTACACCTAACTTCAGCAGAAAAATACCGTTGCCAATTACTCATATATTTGAATACATGTTATTATTTTCCAAAGTAACATCTTTAGCAAAAACTTGCAACTTGTATATCTTGATGGTCTAAAATGAGTATTAATATGAATATTAATTGATGATTCAAATAACATCTTCAAATAACTGTTCCGTGGCTTGATTTTCTAAGACTGGTTTTGACTTGACTCTGTGTTACAATAAGATCTCTAGGACTGTACTTGTTAACAGGGCTTAGTCATCCCTAATATGTGAGCCTATTGTAACACTTATGGCCATTATCCTTGACCCATTAGCCCCCACAGCTCACTTCTGGATGCCAATAAATATAGCTCTAGCTATACGAGTCAACATTCAACTTCCTCCTACCACACATCTGTGACCAGTGATGTCTCACGTTTTTCTCCTGATGCTGTTCAATGCAATGTATGTGCCTTTGCAGCACATACCTACAGAAATACTTTGGTGACAGAATGCTTTCAACTAGGGTTGTCACCTTATGGAAAATACACAAAAGAGAAGATCTTGTAAGTATGGAGAATGGATCACGTCTCTTTCCATATCACATCATTGGTCCAATGAGAAATTCCATCTAAGCACATTTCTTATTCTGCTGAAATTAACTTTGTGCTATAATTAGGCAGTTCTTCTCAGACTTTTTGAATATTCTATATGTAGTCCCACCTACAGGACTTAGCTTTAACTGTGTCCCATCCCAAACAAGTTTGAATGGCCTGTTTGTAATGTCTCCTAATTCAACCCTTTATTCAAGATATAATTTAGAAATCAGTATTTTAGGGAAGTTTTCCTTAACTTCTCTAACTCAGTCATTATTTGGTTTTACTGACATTTACAAGTCCTTTGAGTATATATCACAAATAATTATAAGTTGTTCATTTTTGAGTATTTACTACTTGTTGGGAGTTTACTAATTGGTTTGCATAATTAGTCTACGGGTGTTTTGGGAAAGAAAACAAATCAAGTTTATACATTTTAAGAATTCCCTTATTTCAATCAGTTACTTTTTGTTCATTTAGGTATTCGGTATTTGGTTGGGTTTCTATACAATACTCATAGAGGAACCCCATGGCTTGTGAGGTTAATGTTTTGAGAAGCATTCAATTACACTGCTAGCCTCAGATATGCCATGTCAAAGTGGGCCATCATGGTTTCTTTCTATATTTAGAGAAAGGTGCAAATGGTGATTAATGCAACTTTCAGTGTTCAGTCCTTTTTTGAAGAGTGACTGGAGAGAAGCCTTTCCAGAGATATTTGTTAATTTTGAAGACATATTGAGTCTTTAAAAAGTAATCTCCTTCCCTTATTAGACTTTGAAAATTGTTTTTCTTGGACATGTGTAATACACACACACAAGCATGTACTATAGATAATGATTATTGCACAGTTCCTCCAACAGTAATGGAAATTCAGATAGTTTGAACACAAAAACGTTTAGCAGTATGCTATTTGGAGGAAAATAGTGTTTTGTTGTAAATGTTTTAAAATGTGATGAACTGTGATTTTGTTAGTTTCTGTTCTATAGGCTTTTAAGGGAGTCTTTCTTTCCAGCGGTAGCTATCAAAGTAAAGTCAGAATTCAGGATTCTAGAGTTAAAAGGAAGCTCTAGTGTTTGCCTAGGCCATCTTCATTCTGTAATTTGGGAATTAGTGTATGCAGCATAAGAAAGTGACAGAAGATATAAAAGAAAGAATATTGGCCTTCAAATGACTAAGGAGGCAATGAGAAAAGAGTGACAAGTAAAAGATAGAAAGTCTTGCATGATACACAAAATGTAAAATGAGTAAAAGATTAGAAATTAAGGAAAACTTCAGCATAGCATTAAGTCATTTAGCGAAGAAAAAGTTTTCGATGGAAATCATAGACATAGATAATTATAGATTATATATATGTCAAAAAATGATAAAATAAAAATGAACACGAGATGTATGGTGGAGAAAGCACAATATCCATAACTCTATAGGATTTCATGAATGTTTGCATCTGAATTTTGCAATTCAAATATTCACATGCTCTCTCTCACACACACATGCACACACACACACAATACCAAACTTTGCAGAAAAAATCTCGGACCACTATTATTAATTTTGTATTTGCAAATTAGCATAGCAGTAATGATAATTTAAATGAAAGTATGAAGAAAGCTTGGTAATGCACCAACAAGAAATTTGATAAACACTTTTGGTTTATTATGTATATACAAATAGTAAAAAAAAAAAAATAAAAGCATAAATAACATAAGCATAATAAGCATATAAACTACTACATATACACTTCCTAATAATTACAATTTAATATCCCTAGAGAAAGATAATAAGGTAAAGGTGAACATAAGCATATATGTCATAATCAGATTGGGTAAGTGCATTTTATCTTTTGAGAATTATTTTTTGTGGCAATCTGAGCTTACTACTTCGAGGAATATTCTAGTAGACACTGCTTGAAGGAAGCTGCTCCCTTATTTCACACCAGATGGCACTATGGAACTTTTCCATTGCCTTAAGAAGCCAAGCAGAAATAAAAAGAGAAGTACAGTGAAAAACTGTTGTTGAGTAAATTTGTCTTTCACTTCTGTTTCTAAGGTCAGCTGGCATTATTGTTTAATACATAACACAGGAATATGCCGGTCTAATGTGCTTCCCCTCTACAACTCTATAAAGTACAGATAAATATACAAATAGGAATCAGTTTTCCTAAGAATTCCAGAAAGCCTTGGGTTTAATTCATTTTCTGGGACATAATTCATTATCTTATGCATTTCATACCCACTTTATGGGCCTTGTAGAAGTCTATCAACAAGGTATAATCACTAATAATTTTTCAGTGTTCACATTGCTAGTATCATGCTTGCGTAGCACAATTGGCCCTAATTGGACTAGCTATTAATTTTCAAATTGCATCAATATATTTCACTTATTCTTTCCTTCCTACCTACAAAAGGTATGCAGACAAATTGAGACTTTTGGTACATTATGACTATAAATTCCATTTGTTCATCTTATATTTTTGTAGAATTTTTATGTTTTTTGTTTTTCTATTTTTTCTACAGTGAAGGTCATATGCATATATAGTATTTGGTTTTCAGTTTTATTAGAGATAGTGCTCCAAGTTCTGGTATTTTACAAATGATGAAACAAGATTCATGTGAAAAGGATGTTTTCTTCCATTCTAATTCCCTTTTTTCAAATTTTAAAACTTCTCTTTGGTGCGTCTTTTCAAAAAAAAATGACTCTGGGCATAATGGTATAAAAAATCCATTTAAATTGTTATGCCATGCATTTATATATTAATATTTAATTAGAAACATATCTATTCTGTGCAAAACCAAATAATATACATTTCCACTTTTCTGTAATTCAATTTTGTCCTCATATTTATGCAAAAGTTTATCAGTTTCAGGTTTTCAAGAAGCTACCAAAATGACAGCATTTTTAAGAAATATCTTAGCAAAAGTTTAAGGCTCAAATATCATTTTCAACACAAATCATTTTCCCATACTTCATATAGGAATAATATTATATATTGCTTCAGACAATGCAATGAATTATATGAAAAATTCTAAGTCATTATTTAAAGTCGATGTATTAAAACAATATTGCCATTTTCAAATCCATAATTATAAATTAATCAAGTAATAAAAGAGGTCAAATATGTATCCCTTCACATCTAATAGAATCTAAGCAACACATGTCTCTGACTTTAACTTATGTGCCTTAAAAAGTAGGAGCTGTAAACATCTGTAAACCATGAAGAGACATGATAAAATGGTTTTCCTTTCATTTGACATTCTATAAATAGGGCTCTATAATGAGAGCTTTTTAACATAAAGAAAAAAGGCATATGCTTATACGGATGTTTTGGTAGAATTGACTAAAGGTTACACGAGAAATAAGTTAATGGACTGAAGTTTATAGCTGTGTGTATAACTGTCAAATCTTTCTGTAAATTACCTTTCTCCTCTGCTGGCTGGAATGCAAAAATCCAATAAACTGTTAATAAAAATGGAAAGGTCATATGTAAATATCAAAGATGTTGAAAATGAACCAGAAAAGATGATAGTTTGCAGAAAAATATCATTTTATATTCTGTTTTATTGTTTTCTAAGTGTGATTTAGGTTACAAAGTGTGTTTCCAAGAAAAAAATGAGTAGGAAAAGTTTCTATTAAAAAGAGATTAGTTTCCCATCTGAAAAGAGGAGTTTGAGTACTAATTGGCTGTTGGTTTCTGCAACTTCAGAAGAATTGCAAACAATTAAACGCTTTGATATTTTCTCTGATTAAGCAAACTCTTAATAGGGCCTCATGGAATTATTCCAGAAACACTGAGAGAGCACAATCCGTGTGGGGTGTATGTGGGCGATGGAAGGTTCATTGCTTAGGGCCTAGGAGGCTCGTCTTCTGTCTGCAGCCAGATACCTCGCGATCCAGCATTCACTGGCCAGGTCTTGAGCTTGCGAAGAAATAGGGCCTGAAGAAACTGGAGCGAGAGAAACTACTCTTTTCTGCCCTACTCCATTTATCCAGACAGAATTGTCCTTTTAAAGCTGATTTGAAAGTGATAGCCTCATAAAGGGAATGCGTTTAGGTCTAGGGAGAAGCTGAGCTTGAGCACATGCTGCTTTTGATGAAGCCATGCATGGTGCCTCTTGATCTTCAATGTCTGTATTTTAAAGGCTGTTCTTGGTGCCTGAAAAGGATAGTTGGCAGAAGAGCAAAGTATGGGTTTGGTCCCCTAAATAGGTCTTTGAAAGAGCAATTTCCTTCCCCCTTTCTTTCCCTATTTTAGCAGTGTCTAAACTCAAAATTATTGGACAGGATCAACATCAGAATCGAGTTTCATCAAGAATATAAGTAAGAAGTAGCATTGATTGCTAGTGATGTCTTTTCACTGAGAGGACGGTTAATCTTGTAGGTTTAGGTGCAGGCAGATATTCAGTTTTCTTTAAATGCTTTAAATTATTCACCAAAAGCAATGAATGAATAGATGAATTTGTATGGGCCAATGCTTCATGTTTTCCTTAAATGATCTAAATTATTCACCAAAAGCAGTGAATGAGTGAATGAATTTATTTCACTGGAAACATATAGCAATTAAGATAAGATTTCTAAATAAATTTGTAATGTTTACATTTGATGTAATAAGTATGCAGCTTTCATTAACTAAAGGCTGGAAAATATGCTTGAATAACAGTGAGAGAAACCCAGAAAGCATCCAAATGTATACCCAAGTGGGATTTTGAATTTCTAGAAAAGTTCCTTCCAGAATACATCATTTACCATATTTAACTAACATTGGCTTAAGGTCAGATTTAAACTAAAAGTCTTTTCAATTTAAACCTTTCTGATTCCTTGTGATCACTTTTCAATTAGACAATGAAAAACAATTTAGTAGATACTTAGCTTAATTGATTTGCTTCTACTTTTGACCTCCAGGGCTCCACTTATGTATTCTATGCAATATGCTTGTACAATTATCTGCCTCTTTAGAATACACATTTCCCGTGATTTTGCACAAACTGTCTCATTCAATTACTGTTAAGTACTCCTTACTCCTTTTTCCTTTAGGAGAGTGGGGTTCAAGGCATTACTTCTAAATTCTGGGATTAAAAGAAAACTGTAACTTATTAATAGGAAAGAACAAGTCGGTATCAGTAAATGATGCTGTAGTTTATCTGCATAATTATACTACAGAATGTTAACTAAAATGTCAGTAAAATATTAAACAAGATGAAAAAACAAGGAGTTGTTAAATAATTAGTTACTTAAATGCACTAATGCCAGATCCAGACTTGATGAATTAAATATTTTGTAGTGATGGAGTGTATTTCTGTTTATGTCTCTGTTTGTTCCTGAGTGTGTATATCTCTCTAGGGGCCAGACTCTTTTGTCTCAAGTCCATACCATTTCTTCTGAGAAACTCCAGTAAGTTTTAAGTTTGATAGGTTACCAATTTACACCTAGTTGTACGCAAGTAGTTATATGAAAAAAATCTCAAATATGGTATAGGTTTAAAAGCAAAATCAGTGTCATATGAATCCTGGTCTTAATTTGCTAAAAACTTTCATGATGAGAAAATCAATCTGTGTTACTAAAAGAAGTTTTCTAAGGATCGAATTTTCTCGCTATAGTTAGGTGCAGGATAAGTGGCATCTCATTATGTTGAAAAATGTAATTTTCAAAAATCTGATTTTTTTTAAAGCTTTACTATTTAAGGTCATTTTACCTGTTTACATCAACCTCATTCATTCATTCACACATTCAAGCATTAAAAAGGGAAAGAAGACACAATCTGTCTCCTGAAGGAACATGCTGTGCTATAAAGGAGATAAGTTCTCCCCTAGAGAAGAAACAATAATTATACGGTGTGATAAGTCTACTCTACAAGACCCATAAGCTATTTTTAAAAAGTGTTAAAACTTAGCATGAAAGCTAAACAAGGTTAGCACATTCTCCCTATTTTGTAGATATGTAAACTGAGCCCAGTAGCTCTGTACAAAATTAGTGAGGATTTCGGGAAATAGAGAAGACATTAACTTTCATGGACCTCAGTTTTTCCACCTGTAGAAAGAAGTGATTGGATTAAATTCTAAATTTTCTTTAAATTTACTCTTTTATCATTTTATTACTTGTCCGAGATAGATAACTGCTGAACCTTAGAAATCAGAACTTCTGCTTCTTAGGATACTGTGCTCATCATTATCCTATATTCTTCCCAAATGCATCCAAATCCCTTGCTAAGGCCTAACTTTGTTCCTGCAATTAGACTTATCAAACCACCCATTCTGGATATCTTATCAGCTCAGTTTAATTTCCCACAGCTTTATGGTCATTTGGCGTGTATATAATATTTAATGTCTCTGTAGCAATTTATTTGTATGTCAATTTTAATATCTATGTTAAAGGTTTTACATTTTTAATAGTTCTTTCTTATTACATTGGTATGCCTACACGGTATACTTATGATTCCTTTACTTGTGTGCACTTTACTTTTGTTTATTCATGAGGCTATTGAAAATCAGACTATATTACAGTTGAGATTCTCTAGGTTCTAGAATCAAACCACACCTGGGTTCAAATCTCAATATAAGTAGTATGTGCTTGGGGAAAGTTGCTTAACTACTATATAGTTGCTTAATTTTTATATTTAAAAACACTTCTCACATAAAATCAGAATTATAGAAATGAGTATTCCAATACATCTATATCAAAAAAAGATCCTAACCTTGTCGATTAAGGAATGCCTTTTCTATGATGGGGTAATTATGCTTCTCGGCCTTTTGGAGTTGTGTTTCTAGCACCAAAGTTCTAAATAGATTTTTGTCATTATTTCTTCTTCTAATTGCATATCCTCAATGTTTCTTCCTATAAGAAATGTATAAAGCTTGAAAAACATGAACTAATATGTTTTTTGGGAAAGGTACCATTTTGTAATATGCAAATGCTATCAGTATCTCTAGGGTGTGTTTAGCTCTACCTTAAACCGCTTTCTCCCATTTCCTGGGCTCACACTAGCACTCCTACTCTTCACCTGCTTTGATATTAGAAGTATGTGCAAGTTGGGACAATATGCTTGGTTTGTAGCTAGAAAATAAACTAACAACGCAAGGCCCATGAGTTTTCATCTTACCCCTCCTCTTAGATTCCTTTGCAACCCGGGTCAAAATACTTAGCTTTCCATGCTTAGCGAGTTTATCTGTATAAGGAAACTGGTGGAATCATTCTTACTAACGCATTCAGGTCGATTAATGTTGGGAAATGGATGTCAGTATTTCTGGAGGTTTGGTTAACACCCAAATAAGAGTGCCTGGATAATTTAAAAGTAATTGCTGACAATATAAAAGAAAGTAGAGGAGAAGAAAGTGACTTGAACCTTTTTTTCTCATTATTTCATCATATTACAGTAGCATATGTGCTTTTCTGTGTTGAAGTAGAAATATTAGGATCAGGATACCAATAGCAGAAATGTACTCCTCGTCTTAGATTTAGATCACTGGCATTACATGCTTTGAAAACTAGAGGTGAAACAAAAATAAACCTGTTGATCTTTTTTCTTTTTTTAACACGGAATCTAGGGACAATAAAAAGAAAAGATAAAATTGCAGTGACATGCCAAAGTCAAACTGCATCTTACGTGCTCGTGGCTATGCCAGGTATGAACTACATTTAGCAGCGCTCCTGAGGCAGAGCAATTGTTATGGCAGAGATGGGGGGGGAATGTAATGTCTGTATTTTTTCCCTCAGGTATTAGAGGAATCATTATGCACATTTATATAAATCCTCTTTGACATCCTAGAGGCAGAATTTCTTAACACCAGAAATGACTTCAGATCTCATTTTATAGATGAGATCCATGTTTGCATAGCTAGATAGTCATGGTGGTGAGAATAGTATCAGTGTTTTCTCTGTTTATTCTGTCTTATACCAACTACTAAAGGCTCAGTGACGACTGATTTACCTATTGTTCTTTTGGCTCTGCCTCAAGTTGGGATTTCCAGCCATGGAGCCCACAAGTGAGAATCTATACGTTCTCGTGACATCAAGTGTGTGGAAGATGGACCATTCCTGTTCTTATTACTTGCATGAACAAGGGCCTTGGAATTAGGAAGGAAACTAGATATTCTCACTAGCTGTAATTTATCTAATTTCTTCAGGGTCATTGAGAACTTAACATGCACTTATATTGAACTAGACAAATTGGAAGATGCAAACTAGAACTTTGGTTATACATGCTTACTTCCTCATGTGTGTGAGGGTAGAGGTGAGCACAAGAAAGTGAAAGAAGATTGACGTGAAGTAGAACTTGGAGCTGACAGCAAAGCAATTATTATACTGTAGCATGCAACCTTTGTTAGCTTCGAATTTGTCCAGTACTCTAGAAGCGTAGACCTACATAGCAACAGGAAAGACTGTCTTAAGAGCATCCTTGGAGTACTCTAGGTGAAAGACAATGAGATTCTAATAAGAATTACCATATAATGGAATTGACTTCTACCCTCCTGTCTCTAATATATCCCCAAGAGAGCCTTCCATGCTATTATCACAGCACTTAGAATACAGTATTCTATCAATATATTTCCTTGTTTCTCTTAATTAACAGCCAACTGAATTAGGGGAATTAAAACTGTGGTATTAATTTTTGTAGCCCTCTTATATGTTTAATCCTTGATACATAGAAGGTAGTCCAAGTGTGTATGGTAAAGGAAAAATACTACCATTTTCACTCTGATATTTTTTATCTAATGAATGTTTTAAGTATACGTTTATGAAAACAAATATTTTAGTGAGAGTTATGTCAACATGGATGAATGTTTTTCAGAAATAATTTTGAAGCTCTTTGTTAACATTTTAATCCAGAATCAATTTTCTATGCAATGCAGTTAAACTTTCACTTTGCCCTTTTCTTTTAGTTTTTCACGGGAACAATGGCTTTAATTGCATTTTCAGGAAAATAACTAATGTTATTATTGTCTATTTAATTATTTACCGATTATACCCCTTGGCCATTCTTAACTTTCCTTTTGGGCTATAACAATGTGCCATTTTTTCCAGCCCAAATTTATCAAAAATATTTTATTATTTTTTTCAACAGTATCAATAGTTACAATTGACAAAAATCAATGCCCATTGACATTTTAATAAAGGTCATTTTATTTGGGATCAGGCAAAATTATCCATTAAAGTAAAATAAAGTTATTTTTCTGGCACTTCTTTTTTAAATTTTGTCTTAATAATGTGATATCACTTTTACATAACTGCAACTATTCCTCATATTTTCAGAGCATGGTACTGCCATGCATCCAGTCGCATAAACAAGAAAAATAGACATCACCCTGTCTGCTTTCTTCTAGCTCAAACTCCCATATCTAATTCATCACTCAATCACTTAGAATTTACCTCAAATATATTGTGAGCCCACCCTTTATAACTATACCCTTCCACATACACACCCATGATATTTTGGCTAAATTACTGTAAATAGCCCACTTTTTGGTCTCCTCTCATCCATTCCAATCACTTCACACTGAACTCAAAGTTGTTTTTCCCCCCAAAACTCAAATTGATTATCCTACAACTTAAAACACTTCAAAGATTCTGAGATGTAAGTTGGTATCAATCATATCTGAACTGCTATACATTGTGGAATATGAAAAGCCTAAATAAAATACATTATTGAGTTTCACGTAGGAATATGGTTAAGGATAATTCTCACTATTTTCCATAAGGTGTTTTTCTGATTACTCAAGAAATAATTTTGTTTCTGGCTTTAACATCAATAATAGTTTTGCATGTATGTTTACCTATTGGTCTTCCTAACTAAACTTTGTTTTCAGGCGTGACAATTATTATTTTAAATTTTTATTGGACAAATCACAGATTTCCACATCTTTGGGGTCAGTTACTAGAAAACTATATTCCTTTGGTGGTGTCATATTTCCTTGATATTTCGTGTTCTTTGAAGTCTTGCATTACTGTCTTTGCCTCTGAAGTAGAGTCACTTCTTCCAGTCTTTACTGAATGGCTTCAGAAGAGAAATAACTTTCCATCATCCTCGTTAGGGATTCTACGGCTTTCTCAGATATTTTCTATGGGTATGCCTGCTCCACACATCTTGCTCCCTCTTGTGGGAGAGTTCTTAAGCTTGTATGCCTTCTTTCGAGTCTACCAAGCAAGACTCAGTACTGATAGCCTCCCCTTTGCTTTCCCTAAGGTGGTTGCAGATGTACAAGTTTGTGGTTTCTCCCAGGCCCATAGAGTTTGTCTGACTTTCTGTGTGTGCTCACTAGCCATCTGCAATGGCTTGCTCTCACCACTGTCAAGGGTGTACACAGGGAACCAGGCACAGCGTGGGGTGTGTGTGGGGGAGAGGGGCTCAGAGCACCAGTGGTGCCTGTGAGCGTGTTGTGGGGGTCCGCAAGTGAGGCATCCCCAGCTGCTCAGGGACAGGCTTCTTGATAGAGTTTGTTATGTGGTTAGTTGGATTCACATCTCTTGAATGCCCTCCAAGACCCCTATCTGCCACTCTCAGATAGTCCCTGGTCACTCGTCACGCAGCACACCTCAGTATTATGGATGGGGCGAGATAAAAGCGAGTATCTTTAGCAGAACCCAGAAAAGTTCAGCAAGCCAGTTGCTCATTTACAGGCTCTCACTTTCCTCCGTGGGAGAAATCACAGGTTGAGAAGTTTTCTCTTGGCGTTGAGCTGTCCCGCCTTGGGTGAGGGGTGACATGAGTAATGTGAACCTGTTCCTCTTATGCTATTCAATGCATCTAATCTTGGATTTTTTGCTCTAAAAGTGTGCTGCAATTTCTCCCTGGACTCCTGAACTTCACAGACGCTCTCTCATCTGTGAGTGATTATATACGTCAATGTTCTCCATGGCTCGTGGATTTTGGTGAGAGGAGCTGAAGCTAGTTCATGGGCTATAGATTTCAGGGCCCACAGCCAGGACTGAGGTCTATATACCTATTATCTGATGCATGGGTGAGTGTGATTCCTCTCGCCACTGTCAAGGGTGTACACAGGGAACCAGGCACAGCGTGGGGTGTGTGTGGGGGAGAGGGGCTCAGAGCACCAGTGGCTGGTGACAAAACCAAAGCCAAACTGAATTGTAGCTGAGGCCTCAGGTGTATGGAGCTGTTTCCAGGTCTCTAGCCAGGGCCATGGTTGTGAGCCTGGATGTTGGCATGCCTTCTCAAAATGGCTCTCCTTAGTCTTGGACTTCCCCAAAGTTTCACAATCACCTACCTGGATCCCAAAGCTCCCACAAAGACACTTCTGTCTGTGGATGGATGCAAAAATATTGTTGTTGAGGGGGACATACATGTGAAGGACATCTTATTTGACCATCTTGCTGATTTCAATCCCCATTGTGTTGTGTTTATTGTTTGTACCTCTCTGGGGTCTCATGTTCCGGAACAATGGTGGCACTCAAATATGTGAATCATCTGGGATGCATGTGAAAAAATATATCTAAGGGACCTACAGAAGTTTACTAAATCAGAAATTCATGGAAACAAGATAAAGAGTCACATTTTTAATCTGCATCAAATAATACTAACCTAGGTGACAAGTGGTTTTCATGGTAAGAAAGACATATCTCCACTGTGAACTCAAAGATGGCAAATTGTATCTCGTTAATCTTGTTTCTCCATTTTCTAATATATAACGACTTAATAAACATTTATTTTTAATGATAAATTGTGTGTAAATGGTAATACTTCAATCAATATTAATTGGAAAAAACACTTTATTATTGATGCAGACCTCATTTTACTGTGAGACATTTCTTTCATTCAGAAATGGAATTACAGCCTATTTTATTTTCATAAGTAGAATACATTACTAGGAAATTATTAACAATGTCTTTGCATTGATTTAGGTAGAAAATCATCACCCTTTTATTCATAATTGCCAAAATTTGGAAGGAACCAAGATCTCCTTCCACAAGCAAATGGATAAATAAACTGTGGTATATCCAAACGATGGAATGTTATTTGATGGTGAAAAGAGTAAGCTATCAAGCCAGGAAAAGACTTGGAGGAAACTTATATGCATATTACTAAGTGAAAAAAGCCAATCTGAAAAGGCTACATATTGTATGATTCCAACTATATGACACTCTGGAAAAGGCAAAACTAAGGACAATAAACAATAAAAAGATCAGTGGTTGCCAGGAGGTGGGGATGGAGAGATGCATAGGTGAAGCACAGAGGACTTTTAAGGCAGTGAAAATACTCTGTATGATCCTACAATTGTGGATAGATGTCATTACACATCTGTCTTAACCCAGAGAATGTATAACACTATGAGTGAACCCTAACGTAAACTACGGACTTTGGGTGATTATGATGTGTCAATGTAGGTTCATCAGTTTTAACAAATGTACCCTTCTTGGGGGGATGTTGACAACGGGGGAAGTTATGCATATGTGGGCACAGGGAGATGGGAAATCTCCATACCTTCCTCTCAATTTTGCTGTGACCCTGAAACCGTTCCAAAAAATAAAGTCTTAAAAAAAAAAAAAGAGTAGATAGTGATGAGGATGAGAAGAAGTAGGGAAAGCTTAATCTTCTTTTCACACAGACACCTGAGCTGATGAGAGGAGAAATATTTTATGTTATATCTAGTTATGATTTTTGTTGTTGTTGTTGGGGAAGATTTGCCCTGAGCTAACATCTGTGCCAATCTTCCTCTATTTTGTATGTGGGTCACCATGGCCGCTGATGAGTGGTGTAGGTCCATGCCTGGGAACCGAACACAGGCCACCAAAATGGAGCGTGCCGAACTTAACCACTAGGCCACAGGGCTGGCCCCCTAGTTATGTTTTTTTAATATAGTCTTGTTCTGGAAATGTGTTTACTGAATGGTGATTATATTCACTCTTAAAATGCCTGTAAGAATGTATACTATCTAAGAATAAGCTAAAAAGTCATATGGCCTACCATATTTTCATGGAGATAATCCCCACTGAATATATTTTACAGAGAGATTCTGAGACTAGAATAAAGATACATTTTTAATTTAAAAAAATCACCCAGATCCAGACTCCCCCAACTCTTAGGCCTTCTGCAAAAGTTGTAAATTTCATCGGTTATTAGACACAGTCAGAGTAACGAAGTAAAACTTCACAGTAAGATTTGTGGCTGTCACTTATAACTGCTTGCTCAATATCTTACTGGAAAATGTTTGTGAAATGTAGATAGCAAACAGAAAGTACTTACTTTTGATTTTCCTATGGTGTTTATGTGTGTTTTCCCTGCTGAAGCAGTTTACAGTTACAGCAAGTAGGGTTAGAGATGAGTAGATCCTTTGAAAGGCCTAGAAAGGCCTCAGGGCATATTTCTGTTCTAGGTCTCAGATTCCAAAAGCAACGAATAGACGACATCAGGAGACAAACTCAAAAGTTGCACTCCAACCGGGGTTGAAAATAGGGCATATTTATGTTTTGTCTTGGGAAACCTATCAAAAAGCCTAAAATCTAAGCCTGAAATCAGAGGCTCACTGACACTATTGAACTCTGTCTTTTGTTTTACTCTCTGTCTCTGCATCTGATCTTAAGATTAATATTAAGCATCATCTTTTAATTTATACCAGACCATTTGGAATACATTAGGACAATGCTGAGAACACCAAAAATCTTGGATTTTCTTCTAATTCGGTAAATAACTATTAGTTCTCAATTATTGACGCAATAGGAAAAAAGGCTTAAAAAGTAGAAAAATTAAAATAAAAATGACAATAAGATAGTCTGTGACTTTTTGTGAGCAAAACCAAGTCCACCATATCATTAAGTGTTCAAACTCATGGTTCTCTTTTTGAGAAGCACCACTGCAAAATCTTTTACTATATTTTCCTCTTCTTTTAAGTATATTGTCTTGGCAATATCGCATGTCTATTACAATAGCACCAACCTTCATCTGTAGCTTCAATCTATATTTCTGAATTCAAACTTTATTTCAGTTGTTCATTAAGGTATTCATTCACTCAACAGACATTTATTCAGCACCAAATATACATGCATATGGGATAGAAATATTGTTTGCACTCATGTAACTTACATTGTAAAGGAAAAGATAAAAAACAATGTGTGTGTATAGTTATTCACTAAATGTTGATATAATGTATAATATGTTGTTATGGACTGAATATTTGTGTCCCCCCCAAAAAATTTCGTATGTTGAATCTTTAACTTCCAATGTGATTGTTTTTGGAGATGGGGCACTTGAGTGGTAATTAGGGTTAGATGAGATCATGAAGGTGGGGACCTCATGAGGGGATTAGTGTTCTCTCATAAGAAGAGACACCAGAGAACTAGCTCTCTCTCTCTATCTCCCACATATATACACAAAGAAGGGGTCATGTAAGCACACAGCAAGAAGTTGGCAGTCTGCAAGCCAGGAAGAGTGCTCTCACTGGGAACTGAATAGACCAGCACCTTGATCTTGGACTTCCCAGCCTCTAGAACTGTGAGAAATAAATTTCCATTGTTTAAGACATCTGGTCTATGATATTTTGTTATGGCAGCCAGAGCTGATTAATACATATGTGTTCATATGATAACTGTGATGAGAGTTACGATGAGAAATGCAAATGCTGACAGCATTTACAGTGAGACCTAACCTAATTTAGGAAGTTTAAGAGAGTTTTCCCAGGACTTCCTTGAGGAAGTAATATGTATTCCTGGCCTACAATATGATAAAAAATAATCCAGATAAATAAATTGTAACCAAATCATTAGGTATGTGTGGTTTAATTATTAAGTACCACCATCGTAATTGTTTGTAAGAGATTACTCTAGCTGTATTTTGAAAAATGAATCGTAAAGGATCAAAACTAGAAGCATGAATCGTATAAGCTAGGTGAGAGGTGATAGTAGCTTGCTCAACAGTGGAAGCAGAGGTTGACAGATTTCATTGGATGAATTCTAGATATGTTTGGAGTTGGAGACACATTGAATTGCTAATGGATTGCTGTGAGGGTAAGAGAAAGAATTATCCAAGACTAAACATACATTTACGGCTTGAGAAACTGTATGGCTTATGGTGGAGTTTTCCAAGGGAGAGAGCATTCTCAGACTGGGAGAGGTGCAGATTTGGGGAAATAATCAATAAGCCTTTTGGGCCCTACTAAACATGTAAGATAAGATATCAAACGGGCATTTGAAAATGCTTATCTGGAATTTTGTAGAAAAGTCAGTCAGTGTTGAAGCTTCAGAGTAGAATTAAGAGTATAGTTTTTAAATCCAAGATCCTGAATGCATGTTCACTGGAAGGCATATAGATACAACAATAAGAGAAAACTCAAGATGCGTCGTTATACATCAGGAAAAATGGAGAGGTGACGAAAGAGAAAGGAAAGGATATGCCAATGAGGTGGAAAAACCCATGAAGTGTAGGGTAAAAGAGGGCAAAAAAAAAGTAGAAAGACATCAATTTTCCCAAATATATCTGAGTTTAAAAAATATATGAGAAGATAACTGATCATTGGGTTTAGAAAGCTAGAAATAAGGGACACCATTGGAAAGAAAAAC
The DNA here is from genome assembly GCF_020826845.1 of Diceros bicornis minor. Classification (NCBI taxonomy): domain Eukaryota; kingdom Metazoa; phylum Chordata; class Mammalia; order Perissodactyla; family Rhinocerotidae; genus Diceros; species Diceros bicornis. Next base: position 28,424,312 of record NC_080747.1, on the reverse strand, counting down.
CTCAATGGAATTGTAAGGAGAAATAGTAGAAAATTGTCATAGAGATAAGAGAAGAAAAGAAAATTATCATTGAGACAAGGGAAGAAATTATTTAGAAATAACAATGCGACACAGGAAAAGAATTTACCCAAACCCGAGGCCCTGAGGTACAGGAGTGCAAAGGAAAAAAAAAAAATACAGCTTTGAGGGGCTGGCCTGGTTGCGTAGTGGTTACATTCACACACTCTGCTTTGGTGGACCAGGGTTTGCAGGTTCAGATCCAGGGCACAGACCTACACACCGCTCATCAAGCCATGCTGTGGTGGCATCCCACATACAAAATAGAAGAAGATGGGAGCAGATGTTAGCTCAGGGCGAATCTTCTTCAGCAAAAAAACAAAAAACAAAACACAAAAAAAACAGCTTTCACGTGAGATTGCTTCAAGGAAATCAGTTATTCGAAGGAAGCCAACAGTGAAGTTACAATAAGAGGTAAAGATGGACGGAAAACAAAAAATTGAATATATGGACAAATTTGTTGATAAGAAAGGAATTTTAGAAGAGAGAGTGTGAGAATTTGTATCAGATTATTGGATGTACAGGGTAGTGTGCCAATGAGGGTCTAGGCTGGGTCTCTTGTTGGCTGGGTCTCTTGTTGTTACTAAGGTAAACAGATGAATCGTTATAGGGTTCCATGGAAATATATGCAATATATAAGGAAAGTATTATTCACAGAGATATTTATGTTATAGATATTGATTACAAAATTATATTTAAAATTATACTTAACTCTTTTATGAGGCCTTCCACAAGCCCCTTCTGGCTTGGTTTGATTCTGTCTTATATGTTCCTATATTGCCATTTACATATCTCCATTCTATCCATTCTGTTTTTCTATTTTCTATTCATGTGTCTTTCTCTCCCACTACATCTTTGAGAGCAGAGATTGTGTATTATGTATCTTTGGATTTTGGGTACACAGAATGGAGCTTATGAAGTGCATAGAAGGAACTAGAAATTTATTAATTGATGGCACGACTTAAAACACCTAGAGGAAAAAAATACTCAAGTGTCATCCAAGAGCATCATAATGAGATTTTCTTTGTAGATTTCTTAATGTGTGATCTGAAGTATAAAAGTTTTAATTCCCAAGAACATGGGACTTTTTTCTTGGAGTGTTGGTTGGAAGTACGGCTTTATCAGAGATTCACTCTCATAAGAAGAATCACCTTAGAATTTCTCTAATCTTTACCTTTTTAGGCCTGAAAAAGAAACAACAATCTATTTGTATGCAAGGAAACTTAAAAACATCTAAGTGTTTCAATCAGAGATAATTTAATACAGGGAATTGGTCACATGGGTGATTGAAGACCAAAGGAACATAGTTTATGAGAAAGTAAGCAGAGATTAGAAACAGCAGAAGTACTGTCCACTCCTAAGACTGGAGGGACACATGGAAGCAGAGATGTTATGAGAGCCCTGAAATTGGTGTACTATAGTGAGGGTTAGACACAGCAGGAACTGAGACACAGAGGGAAGGACTAGTTTGTAGGAAAAAGAATAATGAGAAGAAACAGCTGATGCCAGTGAGGCCACTGGAAGCAAAGAGAATATGGAAATAATCTTACTTCTTTCCTACACTTGAGCTATATTCTTCTTCTGATTCCTACCATTGGCTAGAGGGCAAAGGCACTTGGACATTTTTGTTCCTACAATACTAAGCAAAGCAAGAAGAAGGAATGTTAGGATGTTCCTCGTAGATGGAGGAAATAGGAGGAAATAGAACAATTACTGGCACACATTCTTAGATAATGAGTATTCAAAGATAAATCTCTCAAATACATCTTAGTAAATAATATGAGATGATGACAAAACATTTACAATTGTATTATTGCTGTGGAACAACTTGGCTGAAACTGCAAATGTTTGGAGTCATTTGGAAGTGCTGTCCGTTTATTGATAAATTATATCCGTACAGAAAAATTTATGACTAAATCTTTATTCCCTCATTTTGTTCACACATTAGAAGAAAAAAATCCATTCTTCTTATCTGATTTAGAAAGAATAGTGTTAAGATGGTAGAGCTCACTGATTTTTGAAAGCGCAGGAAGAAATTGAGTGAGTAATATTTCTAGTCTCAGAGCAGTGTTTAGTTTGAAATTACCCATTTGATTCCACTCCAGGAAAATGATGTTAGACAATTTAAGTAATAGCAATCAAAATTAATGAATATGTTTTCATTAAATTCAAATGCACTGAAAGTATTGTCATTGAAATCACATTTTCTCATCCAAAAAGAACACTTTATTTTCATTTTTTTCCTATTAATTTTCACATATGAGGACATAGAATAAGTCAAAATAACTCCAGTATATTTGACCAATAATTTCCTAATTGGGGATTGAGTTTCAGTTCATTTTTCTTTCATAAGAAGATATATCTGTTTAAAATCAGAAGCAGGAAATGTCTTCAACTGAATCCCATCACAGATACTTACTTCTGATCAATATTGTTAATATTAGTGGATATTTTTCCCCTGGTCTTTTAGCTAATCAAATGTTATTTTTTTTTGTTACTGAACACATGATAAATCAGACTGGTAGAGGATGGTGACAGAAACCATATAAACCACTAAATTAAAATGCACCTTAGCTTTCAGCACCCTCTTGGGCTTACCTAATCAGAATTTTCTAGGTAAAGACAAAGTGGGCCTGGAGGGAACTATAGGTAGGTAGTCGAGACAGTAGAAATACCCTGTGAAAAAGCCTATAGGTAAGAAAAAGCATGTCATATCAGGGACCAGCAAATAATTCTATGCAGGTAAAATGTTGAATACTAATGGAAATGTGAAAAAATAGAGAGCCAGAGTCTTAATAATGAGGACATATGTCATGAAAGCACTGAGATTTTGTACATTATCCTAAAAGTGGTGGGATTTCATTGAGATTTTGAAAGGGAGAGACATGATCACATTTTCATTTTATAATATTCTTGCCTTAGTGTAGAGAAAATATTGATAGAGATATTGTATTAGATTGAAGATTCAAAGGTCGTCACAGTTATCCTTGAAAATGATAGTAGTTTCTGAGCTATTTAGAGGTCAGAGGTATTAGAAAGAATTGAGATAGTTTAAAAGCCGTAAAGAAGAAAGAAATGAGACATTTGAATTAGAAGGAAGAGTTACATGTTAATATTTTTTGACTTCCTGACTTCTGATTTTTGAGTTAATTTTGGACTTCAGTATATTCAGTATGGGTGATGGCATTTTGTAAGTCTTCAATAAGGGTGATGGCATTTTGTAAGTCTACATTCTGGGAGAGCAATAAATCAATCTTTATAAGCACCACCCCCATGTACTATATTCAACAATAAGTAAGATGTTGAATAATAAAATCAGAAGTGAACTTAAATACCGTCTAGTCAATATTCTAACTGTGATGGTTAATTTTACGTGTCAGCTTGGCTAGACAACTATGTCCAGTTGTTTAGTAAAATATCAGTCTAGATGTTGCTGTGAAAGTATTTTTTTTTTCGATGGGATTAACCTTTAAGTCAGTGGACTTTGAATAATGCAGATTATCTTCTATGATGTGGGTGAGCCTCATCCAGTCAGACAAAGCCCTTAGAGCAAAGACAGAGTTTTCCCGAAGAAGAAGAAATTCTGCCTCCAGACTGCAACAGAGAATTTCTACCTAAGTTCCTAGCCTTTCAACTCAAGACTGCAGCATCAGCTCTTACCTGCCAGCCTGCCAGCCGCACAATCGCATGAGATAAATCTCTCTTTCTAATACATACATATATATATCCTCTTGGTTCTGTTTCTCAGGAGAACATTGACTAATATACCAACCAGTGTGAAAATCTTTGCCACAACATCCCTGTCAGAAAGCCTGGCTATCTCTGCTTGAAATATTACTGTGAAGGAAATTTTGTTTCATCAAAAATATTTTTCCTTATGGGGCAGATTTGGTTGTTTGAAATTTCTTTTTTCTTTATCTTCTCTTTTTTGAAGGGGATGAGAGTGAAAATTCCATTTCCTCGAACTTCCTTTCACTAATTAGTAGTATGTGGTGAGATGGGACATTTCACCACTGATGACATTTCCATTTGGATATCTCAAACTTAACATGGCCAAGAAAGAATTACTGCTCTTTCTCCTAAAACCTGCTCCACCGATAACCTTCCTTCAATTGGTTGGCAATAACTGTCTTTCCACTTGTTTGGAACAGACATTTTGAAGTCAGTCTTGATTTTTCTGTTTCTCTTATATCCTGTGTTGAATGCATTACAAGCCTTATTTGCTCAACTTTCAAAACACATCCAAAATACTGTCACTTCTAATGACTATATTCCTACCACTCTGGCCCAAGCCACCGTTATTTCTCCCATGGATTAGTGCAAATAACCTTCTAATAGATTCCCTTGCATCCATGCTTGGCCCCCTACAGTCTATTCTTTAGTCTTCAGCCAGAGAAAGCAGATCATGTTACTCTTCTGTTCAGTATCTCACAACGGCTCCTCGTTCCACAAATGCAATGCCAAAGTCATTGAAGTGGTCTATAGGGTCCTTCCACAATTCCCCCATTACCTCTAGGGGGTTAATTCCCCATTACCTCTGACTGCATCATCTACTTCTCACTCATTGCTTCCTCATCTCCAGCTACACCAGCTTCCTCCCTGTAACTAAAATATCCTAGGAGTATTCCCATCTGAGTGTATTTTCTCTGGACATTTCCTCTGACTGGATCACTCAATCCCCAGGTATTCACTTGACTAATTCCACCACTTCCTTCAAATCTTGGTTCAAATCTTATCTTCCCAGTGAGGTCTACTCCTGCCTATCCTATTTAACCCCTCAAGTTTGCCTCCCATGTATACCACGTTAAATCTCCTTTAGCCTGCTCCCTTCTCCATTTGTTAAATATAATTTATTTATTTATTATATTTACTGGTAATTTTTGTCTCATATCTATTTTAAAAGCTCAATAGGGCAGATATCTATGCTACTTTTTCACTGATATATCTTAAATAATGAAAGCAAAATCTGAAGCATAGTCGGTGATAAATATTATTAAATTAAAGAATGCATGGATGAAGTCTATTACTTTTGCCCTAATTTTCCTAAAGGCATATCTGTTTGATCTGTAACCTTTTTTTTTCTGTAGCATCCCACCCTGAGTCCATAGAGATTATTAGATCTGACTAAAACATTGAATGAGTTAGAGGCCAGGGGTATAAAGAAAAATACTTTAAAATTGTCAATACATCAAATGTTATCTAGCTGTTGTTTGTTTTTTAATTTAGCCCTTATAACCATCTGTGGGTTTTATTAATACTCACATTTTATATAGGAGGAATAAGTAATTTGGAAAAATGAAGTAACATACCTAAGATCTTACAACCAGAACATGGCACAGCAATTGTTTGAGCGGAAGTATTTACAACTTTATTCACTCCATGTCACGTGCAGAACCACTGTCGTGTTCTACTTTTTATTTCTTATCTCTCTTCTAAATGCCCCCTTTCTTCATATATTTTCTACTTTCTTATCACTCTAATCACATTCTTTAGGCTATAAATTCAGTCAGTGATCACAGCCTGTCCTCCAAAATCAAAGTGCATTTATGTATCAAGTCTCAGCTTCAATTTGGGTGTGTAAATATGGTAGTATGTGTCACAAGATTACTTCTTTTGAAGCAACATTTATTTACTCCAGTAACATAATAACGGTGATATTGGTGTTTGCCATGGCATCACTAGCATACTTAACTCTCTATATAGTGACCAGGAGAAAATATTATTATATGTATTTGTTACCGGATTGCTTGCTTGCATTCCTCCTTTGTGCTTCTCTTCTGTTCTTGGTATCTCTCTTCCTTTTACATTTATAAAAAGCCCACTAAGTATGAGATATATTACCAGGCACTAGGAAGCACAAATATAAAGACAGGTGAAATCAAGGCATTCAGAGTATGAATTGGAGAGATACCTGCATATACCTGACTGTGATACATTCTTCTCTAAATGCTGTGATGGAGATATATACAAATAGGGGAAAATTAGGTTTCATTAACATTATTTTTCCTAAATGTATGTTTCTGTGTGTGTTTACCTAAAACAATTACTTTGAACTGAGCCTTCGTCAATTCTTTTTTAAATCCTACTTCTGTTTTTAAGTGTGATTATGTAACAAGGAGATATAGGAATCACATATCACACATTCTCTGAGATTTCAAAGTTTTTATTTAAATAATATTGAAGATATTGTCATAGCAATTTAGTTTCAACCTTTGAGAAAAACGTTCTACCGAGACTGAGCACATTGTAAAGCTTTTGCAGGCTTCAGCCAGAACTATTTTAAGGACAATTTAACATTAAGCTAGAAGATGCTTTAAATAGTAGTAGCACGCCTTTTGAATTTAATGGCTGCACAACTTCAATCACCGATACGTTCTCAAATTCTTTTTCAAACTGAAAACCAAAAAAGAGTGTTAAATACTCTAACCAGATAAAACCCAGATGAAACTTTTGTTGCAGATACTGTTGCATTTGTTTAGTTGAATCAAATTCAATATTATTGTGAATGTCAGGAGGAATTCGGCATCCGTGCTGCAAATATTTTGTTTGAAAATTTGTATTTAAACAGCTGAGCCAATATAGAGGCATCTGTGCATCTTTCTACTAACAAGGGACCCGAAGTATGTCTTCCAGACAGTGGTGCTAGCAAAGACCAGTGTGGCAAGTCCTGGGAATAATGAAAAGTATGAATTCATTCCTCTGAAGGCAATGCTTTCTGTTGATCTTTGGGAAGAAATAAGGGTAAATTCAGAAAATTACATAGGAATAGACATGTGGAATAGAAATTTTTCATGTGGTGATCATCAAGCATCTTTTGAACTCCATTCTTTGACTTGGGAAATTTCTGTGACTATGATTCACATTTATCAACGTAGAAGCATAACTTGTCTTTCTAGTCATAAGACAGGAGTTATAGAGGTCTGTGATTCATAAGCGAGGAAGCAGAAGTGCATAGAATTCACCTTTTCTTGAGGAGGCATTGGAGATATCCAGCTTTGGGAGGACAGCAGGGTCAGGAATTTTGAATTTTGCTATCTGGTCCCTTGATTTATCTATACAAGCCATGATGTATTCCAGGAGCTACCCAACGCCAAATGGCGGCAGTTGTAATTTCTTCTCTAAAGAATCCCCGTAATGTTCTATGTGCTTTTCCTGGTTGGACAACGTCCCGTGCCAAACTCTCCAGACTCTTGGAGAGTCCATGAGGTATGAAATATCATTTAACAAATTTACTGTCTGATTCAACTCTGATGTTTGTATCCAAGAACTCTGTCTGATGCAAGGGCCTTCGTATCATGGCTCAACTTACCCATGACTCGACAATTTTCTCAATTTCCTTACCCTTATGTTTCTGTCACAACTTTCTAGGAAAACACACACCCACAAAACTTTCATTTAGTTTTGGTTTCTTCTTTGCCTTCCTGCTGACTTCTGAGAGCTGCAGGAAAAAATTACACAGCTGGGCTTGCTGACATCATGATAAAATCGTATTAATCAACCTCAATTAGGCCATTCTCATCAACATTTAAATGTTCTCAAAGTTCTAAAATATTGAAAATTATACATTCTCACTGCACCTTATCTACGTTAACTACACGTATCTCATCTCTTCTTTTTATGTGATCTTAATGGGCCTTTGACACTCGACAACTTTACGACATTTTTGTTGATGGGGCTGCACAATAGAGTAAAGACGAAGCCAGGCAAGAGGGGGACTTGTGTTGAATGACCAGTCGTTCCATGATGGGGCCATTTCAAGAAGCAGTGGATGCCTTGCTTGTAAGTGAGCTGAAATATGCCTGTGTTTACAGAATCTTCAGTTAAGACAAAAGTTGGATACTATATTATTATGGTTGAAGGGAGAAAATAAAATCATATGAAGGACTGAAAAAAACTTTTTCATGTTAAAATGTGAATTTGAATTGTAAAAATTGTCTTCTGTAAATAGAGTTATATCAACCTCTTTGCACACAACTTGGTTCAGGTATATACAGATATGATTATACACAGATGTTATTTGTACCACAGAACAAAATCAAGTCAAGGCCTATGTCACTCTTAACAACTCTTTTACAAAACATTCTTATCCCTTGACTTCCCTGATACATAAACTCTGAATTTTCCTGTATCTCTGTCTTTTCTTCCTCCATCAGAGCTCTAATTCCCAATGTTCAACTATCAAATAAATATTCAGTAGTTTTAATGCATCTTAAACTTAACACATCCAAATCTGGATCTCTAACATTCTAAAACCTTTTACTTTCCTCCTCTCCCCCTGTCCATCCATTCTTTAAAGTTTCCTGTAAATTAGGGAATAGCAGAAACCTTAGTCTGTAACTGTCTTCTCTCTCACTTTCCATATTCCATCAGTCGCCAGCCTTATAAACCCTACTACCATTTCCATGTCTCTGTAATTCATCTAGTTTTCTCTTTCTCTATATACACTATGCTAATTAATTCAAGACACCATCACCTTTCACTTATAATACTGCAAAAGCTCTGCCAATTCGAAATCGTGTCTCTCCTCTTATCCCCTTCCAATCTATTCTCCACAGTGCACCATAAAAAATAATTCCAAAACATCGATGAGTAAATGTATTGCCCTATTGTGAATCCTTTCTAAAGCAAACTTTGAAACTACTAAGACTGCTAATTATTGCTCATTCATCAGGTCATGACTTAAGTATACTTTTTTAGAGCAGTGACATAACTTGTTACAAATAGTAGTTGTCATTTCTAGGCCTTCCCATATCAACTGGCATAAAATTCATAATAACTTTTATTATAATTAATCCTAATTATTATTGTGATATATACAGTAGTCCCCCTTAGTCATAGGAGATATAAATTCCAAGACCCTCAGTGGAAGCCTGAAACCAGGATAGTGCTGAACCCTATTTATACTATGTTTTTTCCTATACATACATATTTGAGGTGTGATAGCAAAACTAACACAAATTTCTTGTTCCTTCTTCACCATTTCATGGATAGAAGATTAATTCTTACTGTAGATCTTAACAACCTCAGCATATGATTTTTTTTTCTTTCCTTTTTAAGTCGAGAACTTCTACCTTTTCAGTCAAAGGAAGCACTTTACAGCTTCTCTTTGACATATCTGGATTGCCAGCATCACTACTCTTGCTCTTTGGGGCCATTATTAAGTAAAATAAGGGTTACTTGAACACAAACACTATGATACCACGAGAGTCAGTCTGATAACCTAGATGGCTACTAAGTGACTAAGGGGTGGGTAGTGTGTAAAGCGTGGATACACTGCACAAAGGGATGATTCACATCTGGGGCAGGACGGAGCAGGATGGCGTGAGATTTCATCACGCTACTCAGAGCAGAACGCAATTTAATAAATTGCTTATTTCTGGAATCTTTCTTTTAATATTTGTGGGTAATGTTTGACTGTGGGTAACTGAAACCATGGAAAGCACAACTGTGGATAAGGGGGAACTACTGTAGTTTCATTAGTATATTGAAAGCCCTTGAAAGCAGATATTCTCTTTAAATTTCTCATCATTTTTTCCTCACAGCATAGAACTAAACTAACAATAGATAGTAGATACATATTTGTAACACAAATAGTGTTCATCCCACACAGAGTCTTATTATAGGTTTATTCTTTTGCAATTTGTATAATTTTTACAAATTCTTAAAATATATTTAAAGGTAAATTTTAATAAGTTACATATACTAAAATGTACAATTTGATAAACTTAACATATATGTAGTTTTCTAAGAAAGCATCACCATAACAAGATAGCAAATATTTCCGTCACCCGCAAAGTTTCCTCCTATCCCCTTGAAATCCATGTCTTCCTTGACCCCTGTCCCCAAACAACCATGGTTTGCTTTCCATAACCATACATTAATTTGCATTTCCTAGAATTTCATATAAACAGAATCATATAGTGTATATTTTTCTCGTCTGGCTTATTTAACTTCACATAATAATTTTGAGATTCGTCTGTTGTTATGTGTGTTAATAATGTGTTTGCTTTTTTGTTAAGTGGTATTTCATTGTATGGGTATACCACTTGTTGTTTATTTATTTACCTGCTGGTGAACACTGTGTTTTTCTCCAATCTTTGAATATAACAAATAGAATTGTTAAGAACATTCATCTATAAGTCTTTATGTTTGTATTACTCTCAGAGGCACACTTAAGTGTGTCATTCTGATTTCCAAAGTAGCTGTACCATTTCACATTCCTATCTTTAATTTCTCTCAGCAAAGTTTTGAAATGTTCATTGTAGAGGTCTTGAACATCTTTGATTCAATTTATTTCTAAGTATTTCATTGCCATTTATTTTATTTCACATTATTATAAATGGAATTTTAAAAATTAATTTCATGGAAGCAATGGCTGGAAATTAATAGCCATCTTGAGGTGGACGCCATGAGTTGAGAATGACAAAATAATTGTGTACAAGAGCCTGGGTCACAGAAGCTTAGAAAGTAGCCTTAAAAGCCCAGGACTGCCAATCCAACTTTTCATGATCAGGAAACAATCTTTTATTCATTGTTTAACAAATGAAAAAGTGTCCTTCATTGCAGTAGTATTTTGGATGTCTATACCACCTGTTAGATTTGAATACTTACCCATTGGATTTACCCATTTAAAAATGTCTGTCCAGGCAATTTACTGATTTATTGATTTAGATTTTAGTGTTCTCAATATGGATTTAAATTAATTATATAAATAATTTACTTGTCTTGTCTTCTAATATTTGCTTTATTTTTCCAATTTATATTTGCTTTTTTTTGGTTATGAGTATGTTATACCTTTTTTCACTTTTTTTTACCATAAAAATTTTGACTATCTAGTCAATGCTGTGCTGTCCTTTGTTCATTGTAATTTTAGAAAGTCATTCTCTCTCCCAGCAAGAAGGTTAGTATTAAATTTTACTTATAATTTATAAAATCATTTGCTTGTCCCTTATTTTTATTTTTAGATGATAAGAATTAGGACAGAAATGACTTAGTGACTTTCAATATCTTATTAGTTATTAGTTGCATACTAAAGGAAAGGAAACAGTTATTCTTTTCTCCCAGACTAATCTTTCAGATTTTCCATTAACAGATCGTAATTTCTATGTTTTAAGAGGGAAACTGTATTGTCCATTTTTGAAAGGTAAGATTTCCAGCCTTTGATCAACCACAAATCTCCTTTATTTCTTAGCAAACTGCCTAGATTTTTTTCATACAGTGGATCAAAATTAAATATATTTAAAGTAGCATTTTCTAAAAAGATAAATAAATATAAAATGTCAAACATATATTTTGTACAGTATAAATGCATAAATTAACCAATATTAGATAGAATACTAGCTCATGTAGATTATTTACTACCTCATTGAAATGGTAGAATAAAAGCAGACATTGTGGACATTAGCTTTTGTTTTAAATTTGTAATTCTAATAATTTCAGATCTCTCTCTTTATGTGGTTACCTTATATATAATCAATTTAATGATGAACAAACGTGATTCATGGCATATAATAATAAACTTTCTTTTTCCCTTCATTCCTTCGTTCATTCATTCGTTTGTTCATTCCTTCCTTCGCTCCTTCCTTCCTTACTCCCTTCCTTCCTTTCTGTCTTTCTTTCCCCTCTTCTCCTTTTTCCCCTCTCTCTCTCTGTCTTTCCTGTCTCAGTCTCCCTTGATGTTAATATTTAGGGCTTGCTGTACCCACATGCTAGGATGAAGTCATTCTTAGATAATTAAAAATGCTTTCCAGTTACTTCAAATCCCAAAACACAATCTCTGTTTAGCAATAAAAGGACCAACTACTTGTGGTCATCACAACTGCAATCGTTAATTAAAGTGAAGCTTTTTGCCCATCTCCCTGCTTTGGCCTATTATGGATTGGCAGCAGTTTGGAGACAATTCTCCATGGGTCAGTCATGTTCCTGTACACCTTAAGAGTAGAGGCACTGACTGCCTTTGTTCTCGATTATCTTTTCGAAGATATTTGTATAGTGAACAACCTTGGAATTGAGAGATTATGTCTCACTCTAGAGTAGAGGGTAGGGTCTTATTTGTTTTGTTTTGTTTTGTATTTTTATATCTCTATTATTACAGATAATGTTTCCTTCAAGGGCAAAGGAGAGATTTGTTTTCAGGAGTTTGGTTGGAGAGGTTTGTTTGCAGCCTATTACAGAAGTGAGATTTCCCAGCTCAGGATTCCTCACCACATGTGACACAAATCCACTACATTCTCAGTATCCATCCAGGCTCATGGGACATAGAGAACTGGTGCAAACATGAAGTTCACTTTACCTCCTATGCCATGAGTAATCAAGTTCCTTGTCCCCGACCCAGGATTCTTATGTCTTTTGACAGCAGCAATGAATCATGGATCCCTCACAGTTCCTTATCTACCTGTGGGTAACAATAGGGTTGGCTCACTCTCTCTGTCTCTTGCTTTACCCATTTCTCTCTATCCTGGAAATCCTGGTTTCTGACCATCCTGGAGCCAGAGATATAGAGATAAAGGGGTAGAAGAGGAAAGTGAAAGAAATTTTGTAGTTCATTGCTTCTGGCATTATATTACCTAGAGGTGTCAGGAACTTAAAACTGATCCTGTCACGTATGTTGTACATTTTGGAGTCTTCAGAGATTTTTATCCCCCAAACACTGAAATGTCCAATTTGCAATATCCTTGATATGAAAGAATGTATGCCTAGCTAGTCCTTAACAGCTACTTTTACAGTCCATAAGAACTTGGGATCAGCCTGCCCATGCAAGTGATTCTCTTGAATGACACATAAATCCATTCTGTGCTGACTCTTTTTCATTCATGGACACCATTTGCTACACACACTATTTACCCCAACAAAGTTGTAAATACATACAGCCTTAGATGCAACTGTGTGCCTTTACTCCACCTCAAAGAAACTACATAGCCAGGCTTGTGCCCTCTTGTCTTCTCAAGAATAAGGCAAAACCCAAGATACTGTGTCCCTAAAACTTCGTGAGACGCATAAACTCTTCTAGTTTCCTTTGGAAAATTCTTGTCTCCTTACTTGAAATTAAGATGATAATACACCTTCCTCTCCCACTTTGGGAGGAGGTAATGAAAAGTACATAAAACTCAATTTTTTTAAATTAAATAAAGACTTACTTTTCTCAAATTCCAACCCCTGAAAACTTAAATTCTGAAATATGGGTGAGGGAATTAATAAAAAAAGTAAAGAGTTCTGACCCATGTGTGCTGCATTCTTTTGCAAGTCCTGCATAGACTTTGAAATGTGATTTCCTTTTCTTGGGGATTCAGTTGATACTGAGTCAAAAATAGTTCTGATTATTAAATTGACACATTTACTTTGGCTAATCATACAGTAACACAATGCACCGTGCTATAACCACAAGGGCTATTATTTTATTTTTTTGCTTTGATGCTTTATTTTTTTTTTCATTTAATGGTTATGTTTTATTTAACCCAATACACCCAAAATATTATCATTTCAACATGTAGTCAAGATTAAAAAATTTTTAATGAGGTATTTTTACATTCTTTTCTTTTATACAAAGTCCTTGAAATCTACTGTGAACATTACTCTTTCATCACATCTCCATTGAGACTAGCTACATTTCAAGTACTCCATGCGCCACTGGTGGTAATGCTATTGGCCAGTGCAGCTCTGGAATGTAAGCTCCATGTGAGCAGGGATCTTGCCTGGCTTGTTCACCCCTACATTCCTTGTGTTTATAGAAAGAACAGTGCCTGACTCATAGTAGGCACTCAAGGAATATTTGTTGATTATTTCTAATAGATTTTTGGTGGATTCTTTATAGTTTTGTATATATAGAATCCTGTCATCTGCATAGTGACAGTTTTACTTTTTCCTTCCCAGTTTGGATCCCTTTTATTTCCTTTTCTTGCCTAATTTCTCTGGCTAAAACTTTCAGTACTATGTTGAATAAGAGTGGCAACAATGGACGTCCTTGTCTTGTTCCTGTTCTCAGAGGAATAGGTTTCAGTTTTTCACCACTGACTATGATGCTGGCTGTGGGTTTGTCATATATGGCCTTTATTATGCTGAGGTGATTTCCTTCCAAACCCATTTTATTCAGAGTTTTTAGCATAAATGGATGTTAGGTCTTTCAAATGCTTTCTCTGCATCTATTGAGATGATCATGTGATTTTTATTCTCATTTTGTTAATGTGGTGTATCACATTGATTGATTTGCAGATGTTGAACTATCCCTGCATCCCTGGAATAAATCCCACTTGATTGTGGTGTATGATCCTTTTAATGTATTGCTGTATTTGATTTGATAGTATTTTGTTGAGGATTTTTGCATCTATGTTAGTGATATTGGCCTTAAATTATCCTTTTTGTGTTGTCCTTGTCTGGTTTTGGTATCAGTTTAATGTTGGCCTCATAAAACGAGTTAGAAAGCATCCCATTCTCTTTCATTTTTTGGAATAATTTGAGAAGGATAGGTATTAAACCTTTGAATGTTAGGTAGAATTCACCAGAGAAGCCATTTGGTCCTGGACTTCTGCTTTTTGGGAAGTTTTTGATTACTGTTTCAATCTTTTATCTTGTGATTGGTCTATTCATATTCTTTATTTCTTCTTGATTCAGTTCTGGGATGTTGTATGATTCTAAGAATTTATCCATTTCTTCTGGATTATCCAATTTTTTGGCATCTAGCTTTTCATAGTATTCTTTTATAATCCTTTGTAGTTCTCTGATGTCCATTGTAATTTATCCACTTTCATTTCTGATTTTATTTGAGTTTTCTTTCTTTTTTTCTTAGTGAGTCTGGCTAAGGATTTGTCAATTTTGTTTTACCTTCTCAAAGAACCAGCTCGTAGTTTCTTTGATCCTCTATAGTTTATTTTAGTTTCTATTGCATTTATTTCTACTCTGATTTTTATTATTTCCTTCCTTCTGCTGATTTGGGGCTTTATTCTTCTTTTTCTAGTCCTTTTAGGTATATTGTAAGATTATTTATTTGATATTTTTCTTGTTTCTTAAGGTAGGCCTGAATTGATATAAATTTTCCTCTTGGTACAGCTTTTGCTACATCCCATAAGTTTAGCTATGTTGTGTTTTCATTTTCATTTGTCTCCAGGTATTTTTTTATTTCTCCTTTGATTTCTTCATTGATCCAACAGTTGTTCAGCAGCATTTCGTTTAGTCTCCACATATTTGTGACTTTTCCAGCTTTTTCTTGTAGTTGATTTCTAGTTTCATAGTATTGCAATCAGAAAAGATGCTTGATATGATTTCAATCTTCTTAACTTTATAGAGGCTTGCTTTGTTTCCCAATATATGGTCTATCTTTGAGAATGTTCCATAGGTACTTGAGAAGAATGTGTATTCTTCTGTTTTTTAATTGTATGTTCTATATATATCTAGTGAGTTCATCTAGTCTAGTGTTTCATTTAAGGCTACTGTTTCCTTGTTGACTTTCTCTCTGAATGATCTATCCATTGATGTAAGTGGGGTGTTAAGGTCCCCTACTTTTATTGTGTTGCTGTCAATTTCTCCCTTTAGGTCTGTTAATAGTTGCCTTATATACTCTTGTGCTCCTGTGTTAGGTGTATATATATTAAAAAATGTTATGTCTTTTTGGTGGAATGTTCCTTTTATCAACATATAATGCTCATCTTCGTCTCTTGTTATCCTTTTTATCTTGAAGTTTGTTTTGTCTGATATAAATATGGCTACATTGCTTTCTTTTACTTGTCATTTGCTCGAAGTATCATCTTCCATCCCATATGATCTAGCTATTATACTGCTGAGTGTTTATCCAAAGAACATGAAATCAATAATTCAAAAAGATATGTGCACCCCTATGTTCATTGTGGCATTATTCACAATAGCCAAGATGTGCAAGCAACCCATGTGCCCATCAACAGATCAGTGGATAAAGAAGATGTGGTATATATGTGCAATGGAATACTACTCAGCTATAAAAAAAAGAGAAAATAATGCTATTTGTGACAATATGGATGGACCATGAGGATATTATGCTAAGCAAAGTAAGTCAGACAGAGAAAGACAAATACCATATGATTTCACTCATATATGGAAGATAAGCAGACAAACACATAGATAAGGGTAACAGATTAGTGGTTACCAGAGGAGAAGGGGGTGGGAGTGGGGCAAAAGGGATAAAGGGCCACATACATGTGGTGATGGATAACAACTGGACTTTTGGTGGTGAACATAATACAATCTATACAGAAACTGAAATATAATGATGTACACCTGAAATTTACACAATGTTGTAAGCCAATATGACCTCAATAAAATAATTTTTTTAAAAGGAAATATTTTTGAATATTGAGAGAATAGTTAAGAATTTTGAGATCTCAGCATAATTTTTCAGTAAAGATTGAATACCTGTCTTTATGTACAATTTCAAAGGCCTAAAAAAATCGAAGTAAATCAGTTACTTTGAGTGAGGAAAAGTATGATTTAATAATGTAAGTATGGATTTAGGGGAAAGGTCTCCAGGCTTTTTATATTCTTCATGATCTCCATGATGTTGCTTAGCTCCTCACTGGCACCTACTAAACTCTTACATGAAATGCCCTCTCTTTGCTCATATCACTAGAAAATTCTGCTCATCTTTCGCATTTCAATGCAATGGGACCTGCAATGGGAAGCAGGTCTCCTCCAGGGATCCTTGGACACCGCTTCATTTGGGATTTCACTACACTTTGGATGGTTCTCTATTATAGCATCAAATCTATTCTTAAAGTAGAGATGTCCTATTTCTTTGTCCTGATTTCTGCGAAGAGCCTTCTGATTCTACTCCTGGACCATAACAGTAACACTTTAGACCTCTCCATAGGAAGACAGTTAATTTACCTGATTGGCAAGATGGAAAAAGTCTGGTATACTCTGGTCCTTAGTGTCAGTTAGGTGCAATTGATGTATTTCAGCTGTTCTGAACTCAGATGGAAGGGGATATGGCTGGCCCCTTACAGACCTCCATAAGTGACACATTAGTCAGAAAATGGTAAATATACAAAAACATCAGATAAGAATCAAAATATAATCTTTATTGTTGATAAATCTGGATGGGACCTTGTGAGTAAAGGGTTAAGATGAGATAGGAGCTGACCTACGCCTGCCTGGGAGATCATCTCAGAGTCTGCTTTCTCATAGCGATCTTTGTTGGAAATGACAGAGTGAAGATAAACGTATACACTTTGTCTGCTGGTAGCACTGCACCTGGGCAGGGGGTCTACGAGGTGGCATGGAAGCCTGGGATTCTATAACTAGAACTGTTATGCAAGGTTGGATGGAAACAGAGGACACAGCTTCTCTATGTTAAGGTGACTCCCATGCACCTAGCTCTTGTCCATGGCAGCCACACATAATCTATGATGGAGCAAAAGGAGCTGTGAACTTCGGTAGGTGCTGGGCCACCTAAGGACACGAAGATGATTTACCTGATGTATCTCTTGTCTGTATTCTTCTATGAATCTAAGCAAATATTGTATTAGGTGAAAGCCTACTTGTCTTGAGAGTTGGACAACTGGAACCTGTAACACTGCTGTATCAGGGTCGAGACTTGGAGCCAGAATCAGGCTTTCTATTCCTCCCTCTTGAGTCTTAGCCCTGGGACACAGAGCCAGAAGAGGCTGCTTACAGAGAACACTTACTCATTTGCCACACAGTAAATTGAAGATTTCCTCTCATCCATCTGTGAGGCAGGAAAGTGAGGACAAAGAGAATAAGACCACCCTTGCTCAGGGCGTGGTCCATTGGGAGAGGTGGTGATGAGAGTGAGAAATGATAACAAGATCACACATGCACATGGCTTCTACGTACAACTTTACCCAGTTGGAAGGCTTGAACCAATGAATGTCAGATTCTTACCACTTCGCCAATCTAATACATCAATTTTTTCCCCATGGATAGGAGTAACTCAGGGGTGCAGACAATATGTGTTTCTCTAACACAAATGTAAAAGAAAGAACATGGACCTACTAACATTTTGTAAACAAGTTTCTCTCCAGTAGCCTGCTCATTCCTTAAAGTCTAGGCCTTTGTTCATCCATGTGTCCCTAGCTATTGACCAAGTGCCAAGGACTCAGCAATAATAATTTCAATGGATAAATGAATTAAAAATTAATGACTAATCAATCATCAACCCTCAATTTCTACACTATAAAAATCTTTTAAAGAAATTTTCGACTCTACCAAACTGCAGGGAGCCATGCAAAAATTATGTATATAATATAAGATTTATATTGCTTCTTTCCTCTGAAGACTTCCAAATTATGTACATGAAAAACATTCATGCAAAATTAATCTCATTCATGTTCTTACTGATCTTTAAAGTCAGAAATATAGTCAGTATTGGAAAATTGAGAACATTTTGAAAAAGTACCAAGTACCAAAGAGGCTATTTCAATTCTAATAATTTTACACAAAAGCCAAATGTTTTTGGAATCATAAAGACCAGTTTCTTTCTTTCTTTTTTTTTTACCTTTTGACTCCCGTCACGCATGTCTTTCACCACCCACCCCCAGCCTTTAGCAACCACCAATCTGTTCTTTATCTATGAGCTTGTTTTTCTTTTCTCTTTTTAGATTTCACATATAAGAGAGATCATATGGTATTTGTCATTTTCTGTCTGACTTATTTCACTTAGCATAATGCCCTCAAGGTCTATCCATGGACCCACATGGGCAATTATTTTAAAAAATCGAATAACTTATTTTCTTTTTTGCTTTGCTCCGAGCTTTTTAAAAATAAAAAGTAAAAGTGAGATAAAAGGTCAAAGAGAAGGCAGTAAATGAAAAACAGAAAAATATAACCCATTTGAATATTTGAGTGTTGTCTGCATTCTGATGATATCAACTGCTTCTGGGAACAGAATGAATTTATTTTCATGTTTTTATTCTCTAGTATTTGTGGGGCTTTAGCACTGGCCACAGGGATTAGTCCAGAAATAAAGATAGATGAAGCTTTGACCAAATTAGAATGTTGTTGGCTTCAGTAATTAACAGAGCAATACAAAATACAGTGAACTTCATTAGCTCTTTTTAAGATTATAGTTGTGTTTCTTCCAGGCCTCATGGTACATTCTTAGTTTGATTTTAGATTAATTTTCTTTTTTTTTTTGTTTTATTTTTGGGAAAGGAATATTATCCCTGAGCCAACGTCTGTCGCCAATCCTCCTCTTTTTGCTGAGGAAGATTGGCCCTGGGCTGACTTCCATGCCCATCTTCCTCTACTCTATATGTGGGACCCCTGCCACAGCATGGCTTGATAAGTGGTGTGTAGGTCCGCGCCCAGGATCTGAACCTGCAAACCCTGGGCCACTGAAGCAAAGTGAGTGAAATTAACCACTATGCCACGGGGCCGGCCCCTAGGTTAATTTTCTTTTTAAGCATTAAACATGTATCTACTGGGAGCTCTACTATTACAATTAGTCAGTGAGGCAAACCATTATATAGATTTTTCTAGGAAGCTGACACAGTATTGAGGAGACTTTTATGCCAGGTTGATGCTGAGGAACTAGAGATTATTCAGTTTATTTCTCTCTGACAACAACGGAGCACAGCAAAGCAGAATGATGGATATGCCCGAGTGAAGACAGGTGACCTGAATGTGAACACCAGTGGTCTATATTGCATATGCTTTATTTTTTTGTCTCCAAGTTCTGGCAAGCTTTCTTGCCAGAAAGAAAAGTGACTGCATTATGGAGTTGGGACTTTGTCTTGCATAGCTGTTATCTCCAAACATTTTTGATTGTGCTATCAAAGATTACACTATCTTCTTAAACTCCCCCATAATGCTATTTTAGGCTAGGCTCCGTAAGGAAACAGAATAGAGGATTTTAACATAGGAATTAGGATGTACATTAGAGAAATGAGGAAGGTGGGAAAACAAAAGTCAGTAAAGTCACCGACAAAGACCAAGATAGCTGCAGCCAGAAGATCAAGCATGTAGCGACTGAGGCCCTTATCCTAAATTACTAGAGCAAGTGGTTCTCAAAGGAACCTACTGGGATACTCAGGAATATCCTACCTGTCTCTGTCACCAGCATTAAAACAAGTGGTAGAAAAGCAGTTCCAAGCTCTGTGGATCTCGTGTTTGTTCACACATCTGACCACAACCACCTCTCAGGAATCACAAAATTTATTCCCATTCCCCTTGCCTAATTTTAACATGAATTTTTCTCATTGGCCTTCTGACTAGGGATCATATGGGGAAGAGAGTTCTGGTAAACAGGCTCCAGATTTCTTCTCTGCATTGTAAAGAACTGTGTTGGGAGTAATGCCAATTGGACAAAAATTCAGAACAACTTCTATGGGGTATAAATTGTCATCAGCCATTTAATAGAGGAGGAAATTAAAGTTTATAGAGTATAGGTAACTTGCCTAAAAAAGCAGATCAAAAATTAAAGGAAATAATTAAAACCAGGGTAGTTTAACTGCAAAGAGAGTGTTTTGTTTTTTTTTTTTGGTTTTTGATGGTTATTTTTGTTGTCTTCAGAACATCAGTGATTTTGAACACCAGCTTCACATTAGAATTACATGGGTCTTCTAAAAATTTTAAGTGGCTATGTGCAGTTCCTTTCTAGTTTTACTGCCTTCTGTTGGAATTAATTGAATTTGATTTCTATGAAAACATCCTAGGCAACTCTGGTGAACAAGCAGGCATGAGAAACACTGAAGTAAATCAGACTCATATTTACTCGGGATTTTCAAATTGTGGATCATGTTACACTGGTGGGAATAAGTTTTCTCCTCATGAGCCTTTAACATTTTAAAAAATTCAAATCCACTCTTGTTCTTACAAGTAAAGACAATTCTATGAATT
Organism: Diceros bicornis minor; assembly: GCF_020826845.1. Classification (NCBI taxonomy): domain Eukaryota; kingdom Metazoa; phylum Chordata; class Mammalia; order Perissodactyla; family Rhinocerotidae; genus Diceros; species Diceros bicornis. The sequence goes on along the minus strand of NC_080747.1, from coordinate 28,403,435 downwards.
ATTATTGTATTAATATGAATATAATATTATTTAATTTTCCATATCTTAATGGTTACTTTGTAAAAATACATATATATGAATGCTTCCTTGCATTTGTGATTCATACTCTATAGTCAGTACACTGTTAAAGAAATCAGACAAGTATTCTATTCTGAATTTTGACATTTTTGCACGGTTGCAAAACTCTTACTGCAAATTTATATAACTAAACAGTTGCATTGCTCAAAAATTTCTGGGAAAATTCCTTATTTTATGGACAATTTCATTTTTGTGTTTAATGAATTTTGTCTTTTAAACACTATTTTCTTATAATTTATAGTAATAAATGATTTGATATATGGGTAATTACTTAGAATCATTACTGACAACTAGTGAGTACTCAATAAGTAAAGTTTTGAAAAAGTGGAAAAGGAAAGAAAAAACATAAAAATATATATACTGAAAAAGTTTGCATGGTTTCTCCCTGGTTTTTACAAACGTGCAACTTTAATACGCATATAAATTTTATTTAAATTATATCATAGATATTTGTCTCTATAAACTTATCTATACTATTTTTCATCAAATCTAGGATGCCACTGGTTATAAGAGATGTTATTTGTATGTCACTAAGAGAGAAAAAACACTGCTAAGAAAGCTATGACAAGTTTTATCACATAGAATGCTTATTTTACACACTTTGATAAATCTTTTAATCTTATTTAGATATATATTTTTATCCTTAATAAAAGAAATACATAACCAAAATAAATTAGTTTAAGTGGTGGATCTTACAAGTGTCCATTCTCCTCCTTTTCTGGATACACGGAAGACTGAGTTTCTCAGTCTTCATGCAGTGAGTTATTGCCCTGTCCATGGACCCGACAATAAAACGGAAACAGAAGTGAAATGTGAAATTTCTACACTTCAGTTTCTCTCTTCCCCTGTCACAGCAGTCGTGGAGAAGCTTCATGCAACAATGTCGGGGCCACAGGTTTAAAGTAGCTTGGGCCATTGATTCACCACACAGTTGCCTTAAAAAGTGAGCTAGACTTGCGAAAGAATTTGCATGAGTGTGAAATAAACTTTTATTGCATTAAATCACTGAAATTCTGTTACTGCAGTCGAATACATTCTATTCTAATGAATGCAAAACTTGGTACAAAAGTAGGGCAATGACATACAAAACCTAAAATATATGGCTGGGCAATGAGTGGTGAAGGAACCAATTTGAGGGGCTAGAATGACAGCATTTCGTGTCTCAGTGGCAAAACATTCACTAAAATTACTGCATACACTACCATGGGAGGTGCATCAGATTTTTAATGAAATAGTAGTGCACTTTGGTTGTTGTCTATGGTGTTTTTGCCAGGTATCACCAGAATGAAATGAGCATGCTAGATAATTGATTGGTTTGCAAGCAAGTATGAGAGGAAAAAAAGAGTGCAGAAGTTCTTGAACTTGTAAAATTGGAAAAGGCAGCTGCTTCTCCATTCTAATGAATGAACAACAAGTTTAAGAGAGCACATGAGAAAAAAAACACACAATGAAGCCTTTCAACTGAGTGAATCTCTCTATTATACATATCAGATTATAGGTGTTGAGTCCAGTAAATCCTTTAAATATGATACAACGATTCAGGGCAAAGAATCGACTAAAGGTATAGCCTTCCCTAAAACTGATGTAACTTCAAAATTGCCTCATTCAAATCAAAGAGCAAAAGACGTGGGGGAAAGAAAGCAAAGAAATACAGCAGGTCTGAGAGTTCTTATATGGTTGTCAAAGAAATCATGAATCTGGACTAAATAGGTAACTATGAGATACCTAAAAAAACAGTAATACTCTAAATCATTTTTGAGCATCAGTAGACTAAATTATTCAGTCCTCAAAGAGAGAATTGAGAAATAGTGCAGGGTATCAATGATTTCATTAAAGAAAAAAAACTCTAAATTTCTGCTTTTTCAGCCTTACCTTGTAGCTTTCTTGACTCATGGTTGCAAAATGGCTTATTAGACTCCAGTGTCTATCTTCACTCAAGGCAAGAAAAAAAGGTAAAATATTGATAATAGCCACACTTTTTTTTTCCTAGAAACCCCTCAAGACACCATCTCACATTTTCTTGGACCAAGGTATTTCACATGGCTACCCCTCTATCCTCTCTAATATATACCAGCAAATGGGAAAAGAATCAGAATTGGGTTTTTGCTCATCAGTCACCACTACTGCCTCAAGAAAAACTTACATTCCCAAAAGTTGCGCCATGATTCTTTTGTGGTCTCTTGAACCCCCTGGCATATCCCTGATTCGTACACCAGTATGAAAATAAGAGTATTACACATAAAATGTATTTCTCTGTATCTTCTAGCACATATTTTGTGTATGCTACATACTGCTGACACATTTTCTTGGTACCAATGCTGGTATGTTTTGCTTCTCTTCCCTCATCATTAATTCCTCAACCTCTATACGCACGCACACATACACAGAATACTAACTCTTTACGTAGAAAAAGTCAGTTATATAACTAAAGTCACTGTCCAATCTTATAACGGGTACTGTAAGCTGATTGTTGACAATATATTTATTTTCTTCTGTAAAGATTCACATAGCTAATAACTTTCAGTTTACATGTTCACAATACTAAAAAGGTATATTGATATTGAAGTGAGAAGGAATGTTTCTTTGTACTTTGTTACATATATGTGTATATTTTAATATAAAATATTTTACTTTACAAGCTAATTCAATTAATTTCCATGCTCTAGAATTAAAAAAGAAACAAGTTGCTTTATTATCAGTAGTAAACATTCACTCTCAATCTCATAATTATTATAACACAAATAAGAGAACTCTGCTTATTCTATATTATAGGCAGATTTGGTGGCAGCTTTTCATTCTTCTTTTAGGCACTTAGTTGGAATAAACTATATCTTCATTTTAATTGTTTTTTTATTTAATCATTTATTGGTTTATATTGCAGGAAAAAAATTCTAGGAGTAAATATAGGTGTAGCACAATTCATTTAAGTCCCCATAAACTGGAATGAGCAGTAAAGTCTTAAAAATCTGTCTTTAATATTGTTAAATTAATATTGATATTCTTAGGGTTTGTTACTTTCTCTAATAATGATTTGAGGATTGTGGTGACTCATATTAATGTTTATGTATGGCAATCCATTATAAAAGGATAGTTTAAAACATGTACCATACAAAGATTATATTTTAAAAATTAAATTTCTCTCTATTGTCTTCTCAAACTTGTTATTCTGTTGCTTAGGGGAGGCTCTTGATGATAATGACCACTATGTTGCAGATATTCCTTGATGTTGGATAATAAAATCCCTATGGGGAAGCTACACCTTTGCCAAGTGCCAACACATTCTTGGCAGCTAGAATTTTTGCATGAAAAATGTAATTAAAGCAGTTGAGTAGTGCACAAAATAACCTTCTTTAATCTTGCTTCAAATTTATCTGAAAGCTATTAAAAGAACATAAAAATATGAACTAGAATTTTCAAATAAGGAAAGTGTATATATTTTGCATACTTCATAGCTTAATAATACTAAAAATAGCAATGATATTTGAAAATGGAAAAGAAAGAAAACTTTCTTTTACCAAAAAGAGAATGCTATCTTGTGAGATTTGAAAAGTAGAGGGAATAAAAGATTCATTAAAATAATTTCCCTTGATTGTTGTTAAGAATATCTTGTTTAAAATGTATGTTTAACAGAAGGGCATTTTTCTCTACTATTTTATGTTAGTGGTTAACTTAGGTTTTTTGGAAGCAGAAAAACATTAACACAGGGCTTATTTTTAACTTTATTTATATGATTTTATTTTTAATTCCAGTATACGGTCATGTTTTTAATTTTACTTATATGTATAAGTGTGATTATATACATTCTTGTAATTGTTTTCCACTTTTTCTTTTCCCTTTTAAGTTGGCTCTGCTCTCCCTGTCTTCTCCTTTGTCAACCCAAATCAGCTCCACCTACCCCAATATTATCCATCTATCGCTTTAGGATAATATTGCACAAATGCATACGTGAATGCACAGGTGTACATACACCCATACACACCTACACACATATAATGAGAAGTTTGGTTAGTGTTTCTTTTCCAGAAAATGAACCTTATTTTACTCAATTTTCTGCAACTCTCTCATTAAACAGTGTTTTCTGGAAATCCATAGTATGTCCATTCCAATGTTGATGCGATTTTTCTTTCTGTCCTTTTTTAATCACCATGGATAATGCTGTAATCAACATAACTGTGCATCTGTAGGAACATGAAATCTTACATATTGGTGGTTGGCTTCTGCTAAATAAACTTTTTTGAGTAGCCTTGCTGGATTTAAGTGTTATTTAGTCAGTGTTATTTATGCATGCATCTCTAAAAGATAAGGGCTTCTTTGTACATATAACCTCAATGCTATTATTACTCTAAAATTATTAATAATAACTTTTTAATATTATCAAATATCCAGCCAGTGTTCACTTTCTCATAGATCTTTGAATTAGAACAATGAAATGTAATTGCGATTTTTAAAATTTGTTTCTTACATCTATTTTAATTTATAGTTTCTTCTTCCATTATTTATTTTCTTGAATTTTTGTTGTTGTTATTGAAGAATTTTTGTTATTTTGGCTGAATTTTGCTGATTGTTTCCCAATGGTGTTATAAGTATGTGCTTTTGCTCACTGTATATCCTGAAAATTGGTAATTAGATCTAGAGGTTTGATTAAATCAGAATTAATCTATAGAGAGAGAACTTCATAAATGGTGTTGCATACTTACATCAGGAATATATAATGTCTGCTTGTCTAACTTTTTGTAATGCTGGTAACCCTTGGGATTATTTTATTGAGGATTGTAAAACATAATATTCTAATTAGTTTTTTCTTCTTTGTTTATTACCTGGAATATTTTTATTCAGATACATTTCTCATCATTAACTGTTTGTGTTTTAGTTACCCTGGGGTGCAATTTGCATAAGAAAGACCAGAAAATCACCGATTTTTCTCTTTATTTGCCACTTTTCAAATAAATAGTTGACTTCTCAGCTCCCACCACAGTGATCAAAAATGTTCTTAAACATTATGAAATCATACATTTAACTGTTTTTTTTGTTTACACATTTCAACATATTGAAGTTATTGTTCTGAAGATACTCCAATTATTTATGATTTGTAAAGAGGAAGTTATTCATATCGGCTCTAGAGTTCTTCTTATGTGACCCTAGCAATCTTTGTTGATGCCCTTGATGCTTGAGGATCATCTTATAAACTTTCTATCCCCAACAGAAAGCAACTCTTGCAGTAAGAAGCCCTGTTTCTGGCAGTGGCAACGCTTTTTAGAGACAAAAAGCTGTACACAAGGGATGTTCGTGACTGTGGATATGGTGATTGTTTCTCACTGTTTTTAGCTAACAGAGCAAGAAAATACGTATTTTGAAAAAATAAAATATGAGTTAAACATATTTCTGTTTGACCTTTAAAATTATATGATTCTTAATTCATCTCATCCTTCTTACTTTTCAATCTCTATTCTTCCATACTAAAATTTTTAATATCTTATTACTCAAACTTAGTTATTTATTTGTTTTATCTTACAGTACATGCTTAACAGTCTCAAAATTGATAATACCATGAACAACATAATTAGTGAAAAAATAACAATTATGTTTATATAAATATTTTTTGAACGGTTTTTATCCTTAGGGCATATCCCGCCAGGATGCATAATCAAATAACTATGCTTTAATGTCACTCAGAATACTTCCACTATATGTGGTTTCGTCACAGGTTTATAACAGTACACACATTTTCATTTGCTTCATTTCAATTTTTAGGAATTGCTTCTTTTGGATTTAGTTTTGTTATATAATTATGTAAGATATTTATGTTTTCAAAGTTATATTTACAATATAATGTACATTCATAGAAGGCTGGGTTCTAATCTTATTTTCTCTAATCTATTCCCTTCCTTACCGATGAACAAATATTTTTTGAATGTTATGATTATTCTTCCATGATTGTTTAATAAAAAACACAGATATTTTTGTATATGGGAGCTTCTTTAGCTAGTTTTTTAGTTTTCTGAACCTCAAAAAAAAGTGTATGTTAATATATATATCACTTTCTCTTTACCTTTTTTAACTTACTAATAAATCCTATTATCTCTTCTTCATAGAATATAGGTAAATTTCTCATTCCCTTTTGCTGTTACATAGTATTCTACTATATGGATGTTTTTAGTTCATTAAATCAGTTACCTATTTATGAATATTTGAGTTTTCAGCAGCCTTCTGCTATTGCAAATAGGGCTGCAACAAATAACCTCGTGCACACCTTTTTATGTTTCTGTCAGCACATATTTGGGATAGAGCCTATAAATAGAATTATTGGATAAAAGGTTATATATATTTGGATATTTGAAAAGGAGTTTATTTTATTATTTTTTATATTTATTTTAAATATATGGGCCAAATGTTTATATCAATATTATGAACTCTTTGGACACACAACTGCAATAAATTTTATAAGCTTTAGTTTTGTTTATTTTTTGTATAATGTTAATTTTTTTTCTATAATGTTGATTTTTCTATAATGTTATCTATAAGGGAACTTAAACTAAATCCAGAAAAAGATTTTGCTGCATGAGAAAGGGGATGTAAACCTAAACACTTTTGATAGATTCAAAATTATTGGGACAACATTTACCCTTAGTGTAGAATGATATGCATTAACACCCCTTGTTGCCATTTAACTTCTGTCTTCTTTCTTTGAAAATATACTTGCTTGGTTTGCAGTGTGGCACCTATAATTGTCTGAACTTCAAAAATAGCAATGTGTAAGTGTGCCTTTCTTTCCTTGAATTATAAGCTTTTGTTTATATACAGAACTAATGATATTGTTTTTAGAAATGTTAATATAGCCCTCCTATTGATTAATTTTATTTCCCAAGCCCAAATTTAGGGGTGAAAACAGACACCACCTCTTGATGGGAAGAGAATCAAAGTTGATGACAAAGAGGGATGGACATTGGTACAGGAGATTTTATTGTGACCATATTTACAAAAAATCTACTTACACGCTGTAGTCTTACAAACTGTCACATTAAGAGCAACTGCAAGAAAATATGGAGTTAAAACAATAAGTAGCATATGTAAATAGACTCTTAACAATTCCTTGAATATCTAACTTTAAATAACTATAGTTGTATTTATTACATGGACAACCTATAAATAGAACTAATATGTATCATGAAGTTCAGAACATCCTAACCAAACCCATTTCTTTATTTCAATCAAATGCATAGTGTTTAATTACATACATGGTTTCTGAGTCAGATTTCTGAGTTCAAATCCTGACTCTGTCATTGACTAACTATGTGATCTTGGGCATATTTTTTAACTTCTTAAGCCTCAATTTCCATTTATTTGAAATCAGCATAATAATAATATCTCCCTCAATGTGTTTTTGTCACATGAAAATGATATTATTTCTCTTTGGCCAGTAGTGTTATATAGTTATTATTGAGTATTTACTAGGTACCAAACACTACCTAGCAGGTATATAAATATTGAATCATAGATATGATAAGCTCAAGTGTAATTGTTTAATTTACCTACATTTCTTTGTAAGAAACAAATATTCATTTAAACTAACTTAATTTGAGGGAATGTATTATAAGGAGGACTAAGGAGAATTGCCAAAAATTCCAAAACAGGAAATGCAGAGAAATTGGACTTCCCTAAGGCCAGAGTTTGTTGTAGAAGCCAGAGTTCTCCTCCTGAAATATATTTCCTTACGCCATTGAGCTGTGGCTGATGCAAATGACTGACTTAACCAATGGGATACGAGCAGAAGTAATGCATGCAAGTTCTAAGTGGAAACTTTGAGTCATATTTTAGAGAGCACTCTAAAGAGAACAATAGGTCCCAAAGTGGTTGTTGCTTTACACTGGATCCTTGAATAAGAAGACTCATGGGTCAGAGCCAAGCAGAATGAAATAAAGTCATAGCCGACTGCAGTGGAGGGAGCAGTCACAGAGCAGAGCTGCTGCGGACATGCAATGGAAGCAAGAAGAAAAACTTTGTTGTAGTTAAGCCACTGAGATGGTGGGTTGTTTATAATAAGAGCACAGTCCAGCAAAGTTGACTCAGAGTGGCAAATATCAGAATTGTGTTCTTAGGATGGTAGCAGAAATTTAGAGAAAATATTAGACTGTAGAAAATCTAGGAAACACCTTTATTGAAACTCTTTTAGAATATGGTGGTGTGAAACATATTCTGCAGTCAAAATCCATTCTACTCCCCTTTTTGTTGGAAAGTAGTGGCAGTAAACACATTTCCTAGACTCTCCTGAAGCTACCTTGCCAATTACATGCTCCTATGCAAGACGTGGAAGGCAGAAGTGAGGAGGACACCCTCTTCTTGTGCTTGTTGGCGGTTGCTACTGGCCAAAAGGCCAGGAGAAGGACGAGGCAGCAGTAGAATTCCACTATCTATTTGATTTAGCTGTATTCCATTCAGAAATAGTAATAACTCTCATTGATACATTGTCTATTTTTATGGGAATAAATTCATGAGATTCAGTCAAGGACTTGTTCATACTTTCCTTGAAATAATTATGTACACACCTGATTTTGTGCATTACATCATTTCCTAGTTAAAATAGCTAGACTGTACTTTTTTTGTTAGTTTATTCCCTGCACTGAACATCAGGTGCTTTGTCACAACACATAATTTTAGAATGCCTACAAAATAAACTGATATTTATTTAACACTCATTACCCAATTCATTCATAAATTATCTCAATTCATTCATAAATTTTCTCATTTAAACACACAAAGAATGTTTTGAGGAAAAGTCTCTTACAGCCCATTTGGTAAATGAAACCAAAGTTTTCACTGTGGAAGAAAAAGAATACAAATAGGAAATAGTGGGAAGCCAGAAAGAAAGTGTGAATGTAAATTAGAGGTAACAATATGTTTGGTAAGCAAAATAATGGCTTCCCAAAGATGTCCATGTTCTAATCGCAGGAACCTGTGAATATGTTACCTTACATAGCAATAGGGGCTTTGCAGATGTGATTAAGTAAGGAATCTGAGATAGGAAGATGATCCTGCCTTATCTGGGTGGACCCAGCTTAATCATGAGGCAAGAAGTTCACAGTCAGAGAGAGATTTGAAGATGTTATACTGCTACCTTTGAAAATGGAGGAAGGGGCCATGAGCCAAGGAATTCAGGTGGCCTCTAAAAGCTCAATAAGGCAAAGATATGCATTTTCCCCCTAAAGCCTCCAGGAGAAATGCAACCTTCAATCACTTTGATTTTAGCCTAGTAAGATCCGTTTCGTACTTCTTCTTTTTTCCTCTTTTTCTCCCCAAAGCCCCAATAGATAGTTGTGTGTCATGTTGCACGTCCTTCTAGTTGCTGCATGTGGGACGCTGCTTCAGCATGGCCTGACAAGCGGTGCATCGGTGCGCGCCCGGATCCAAACCCGGGCAGCCAGTAGTGGAGTGTGTGCGCTTAACCACTAAGCCACGGGGCCGGCCCCCATTTCATACTTCTGACCACTAGAACTCTAAGATAATAAATGTGTGTTTTTTTAATCCCCTAAGTTTTTGGTAATGTTTTGCAACAGCAATAGGAAACTGATACAGTGTGAGATCATATATTTTTCATTCTTTTTTGTTAACTTATTATTATAATAGAATACACAAGAGGAAATATGTATATATTATCACAAATGGAACATAACTTTGAACCAGAAAGAAGACCAAAAAACTGAACATTCTCCACACCCCGGAAACTCAATCCGTCATTTATGTTATGCCAAGATCTGATCTAATAGATTCAGTTTTCCTCTTTACTTTGTGTCTATATAAATGGAATGATACAGTATGTGATCTTTTCTTTTGGTCTTTTAATCAACGTTATGTTTGTAAATTTTATCCATATTTATTTGCGTAGTTGTACATTATTAGGTGCTCAATTCTATTTATTGTATCATCATACAAATACACTTAAATTTCTTTATCAATTCTACTATTAATGGACATTCAAATATTTTTTTTTTATTATATGTAGTGCTATTATGAACTTTCCAGTACACGTCTTTTGGGAACATATGCACATATGTGTGTTGAGTATATACTTAATGGAATATACTGGAAGTGAAAGCTTGTTGAGTTAAAAATGTGTGTATGTTCAGTTTTAGTAAATTTTACCAGTGACAGATTAAAGATGGAAGATAGCCACATATTCTTTGACATGCCTCCCATTTAGAGGTGGAATCTACTATGTCCCATTCCCTTGAGTCTGGGCAGGCTCTTTGTCTTCCTTGAACAAGTGAATATGGCAGAATGATGTAGTACCTGTTTCTGGGCTAAAGTATTAAGAGACTGGCTGCTTCTATATCTACTTTAGAAATGCTTGCTTATAGTTTCATTCGCTTTGGGAACCAGCCACAAATGCCACGAGAAACTCAAGACATATGGGGAAACCACATGTAGGCATTCTTTTCAACAGCCCAAGTTGAGCTCCCGGCATTGACTACTAGCATCCCAACCCAAGTGCCAGACATGTAAGAAAGCAACCTGGAGAGTGAATTCTCCAGCCCTAGCCCCCCCACTTTAACACCATGTGGTTTAGAGAAAAAAATCCAGCCAAACGTTTCCAAATTCTTGACTCACAAAATAAAATGATGTTTTAAGCTACTAAGTTACAAAGTAGTTTGTTACATACCAATAGAAAACTTGAACAGAGTTTGGTACCTGGAAGTGGAGTACTACGTACCAAAAACCTAAGACACATGACGCTGGCTTTCAGGCTAGGCAGTGAGCAGAGGCTGAAAGGACTTTGAAGAGACTATACGTGAAGGCTTGAAGAACAGTGAGAAAATGTTGAAAGCTAGAAGAAAGGGATAACTGTTATGTAATGGTGACAAATTTGACAACAGTGTCACCTGCAGGTATGTGGGAAAGATAAAGGATATCTAATTAAGTAGCCAATTTAGCTAGAGAGATTTTCAGGAGCAGTAAGGGAGTGACATCTGGCTTCTACTAGCTGCCTATGATAAAATGCAGGGAGGGAAAGATGAATTAAAGAAGGGATTATTATGATTTGAGTAACATTTAGGGGACAAATAAGGAGCAGGAAATTCTAGATTTGAAAATAAAATTGTTTCTCATTTCTAGGCTCTTCTGAAATGATTCTTAAAGAAATAACTTCCAGGTAAGATTACATTCATTATGAGACTGTGATATCTTATGTTAAGTCCTCAGAAAAATCTTAAGCAGATAGCTTGTCCTTTTTGTTCACGGTTCTTTAGATTTAAAAATCACTGTACCTGAGAGACCTCATTTAGTCCTGTACCTGATTTGGATGATGAGATCTCGGATCTCAAGCCTGATCTTGCTATTGTAATGACTTAGACTTTTGAGAGTCTTGGAATTGGGGTATTTTGTGTCATCAGAAATATAAATAATTTGCAGTTGGAGTATGGATTTTAGTAGCCTGTGTACAACTACAAATTCTTTGATATTTCTCTCATCTACAGGTGGCCTCTCTTTCCGCTTATCTTTAATCCGTACAGGCTTTATGAGTGCTTTGACCCAATGGATGTAGCAGAATTGATGCTGTGTCAGTTTACAGGGCCAGGCCTGCTTCCTGTCTTTTGAAATTGTTGCCTCTGGGAATCCAACTTCCATGATGTAAGAAGCTCATGAGTAAACACTCCAGTAATATCTATGGCTCTCAGTGGAATGATTTTTTAGCTTTCTACAATTTTAGTTAACCTCATCCTTAAGGGTTCTACCAATTTTCATGTCTTTAAAAACATGATTACGAAACTAGAAAATATCAGTCCTTCATCAATTTGATTATAATGAGGGGTAGTAGACACTGCTAATTGCCTATCCCCCAATACCTATTTCACGTTTATTCGTTGTAACTAAACTCCACTTTTTTTAAGGAAGCAAGGGGCTGAACTTAGTCTTCAAGTTGCCTTTTATTATAGGAATATGACATGGCTGTGGCCTATATGTAGACATGAATTGCTGGGAAGGATTTAAAAATTAATGTCTCCTAGAAAGACATTCTGTTTTCATGACTTGGAAGACTTAATAGTGTTATAAGATGGCAATATCCAAAGTGAGCTAAAGACACAATGAAATCACTATCAAAGTCCTCCCCCCAAAAAAAGCTGATACTAAATTTCATAATGAATGCAAGAGACCCAGAACAGACAAAGCAGCCCTGAAAAAAAAAACAAAATTGGAGGATTAATTTCAAAACTTACTACAAAGCTGCAATAATCTAAATAGTAGTACTGGCTTAAAAAATAGACATATAGATCAATGGAATAGAATTGAGAGTCCATAAATAAACCCACATATCTATGGTCAATTGATTTTCGACATGGATGCCAAGACCATTCGATGGAGAAAGAATAATCTCTTCAACAAAAGGTGCTTGAACAGCTGGATATTAGGATGCCAAAGAATGAAGTTAAACCTCTATTTTACAACATACACAGAAATCAGCTCAAATGGATCAAAGACCTAAAGGGAAGAGCTAAACCTACGCAATTCTTAGAAGAAAATGTAGGGGTAAACCCCTATCACCTTGGATTTGGCAATGGATTCTTAGATACGACATCAAAAACATAAGCAACAAAAGAAAAAAAACAGTAAATTAGACATCATGAAAATTAAAAGAACTTTTGTGCATCAAAGGACAACATGAAGGAAGTGAAAATACAAACTACAGAATGGAAAAAATATTGGCAAATCATATACCTGATGAGTGTATACTATCCAAAATATGTAAAAGACACTTACAGCTTAACAGCAAAAAAAAAAAATCCAATTAAAAAGTGGGCAAAGGACTCGAATCAACATTTCTCCAAAGAAGATAACAAATGGATAACAAACACATGAAAAGATGCTCAACATCAGAAGTCAGCAAGGAAATGGAAATTGAAGCCACAGTGAGATACCACTTCACACTCATTCAGACGGCTATAAAAAAAAAGAAAAAGAAGCTAACAAGTATTAACAAGGATCTAGAGAAACTGAAAATCATGTTAATTGGTGGTGGGTCTGTAAAATACCATAGCGTCTGTGGAAAACAGTTTGACAGTGCCTCAAAAAGTTAAACATAGAATTCTCATGTAAGCCGGCAATTCTACTCCTAAGTATACACCTCAACAAATTGAAAACAGCTATTCAAACACTTATACAAGAATGTTTATAGCACCACTAGTCTCAAAAGCCAAAAGGTGGAAACAACCCAAATGTATTAACAAATGCAAAAATAAAAGGTGGTGTATCTGTACAATTGAATTTTATTTGGCCATGAAAAGGAATAAAGTAGTGACACATGCTAAAATATGGATCAATCTTGAAAACATTATGTTCAGGAAAAGAAGCCAGTCACAAAAGGTCACAAAATGTGATTTCATACATATGAAATATATAGAGTAGGTAAATCCATAGGAACAGGAAGCAGATTAGTGGTTGCCCAGGGCTAGGAAGTGATTGCTTAATGAATATGAGGTTTCCTTTTGTGGTGATGAAAATATTATGGAACTAGTTAGAGATGATGGTTGCACAATACTGTGAATGTACTATATACCCCTGAATTGTACACTTTAAAATGATTAATTTTATGTTATGTGAATTTTACCTCAATTAAAATAAATAATAAACCACACACACAAAAATATTAATGTGTTTTAAGATATAACCTCTGAGTTTCTTCCTTATTCCTTCCTGAAATGCAGATGCAATGCCTGGAGCTGCAGCAGTCATTTTGAGACCTTGAAAATCAAAGGCAAACATTGAGAAAAGTAGAGCAGAAAGAGAATGTCTGCCTCAATCATGCTTATGTCAGAGAGAGAACAAAACAAAGCAAAACATACTATTTAAGGTTGTTCAAAAGGTGTTCTGTTGCTTATAACCAAATGCAATCTTAACCAGTAATTTATCAACAAAGACATTATAAATGAATAGAAAAAAATCAACAAAACTATTTTTACATGATTGGGGAGAATAATTTTATTAACCCAAATTTATCTCATTATTCATATTAAGATGAGCATAAACACTCAGAATTTTGAATGTGGATTTCAAGGAAGGCTGTCGAAATATGCATTGGTAATATACTTCTTGTTTTAAGTAACCAAGATGTGCATTACAGAGGTTTTTTTGCAGCTTTGCTGCATGGATTATATTTGAGACAGCCTCCTCCAGATGATTAAGGCAGTCAGCGATTGTAAGGATGGTCAGAAATAGATTTGTTTTGCAAGGTTAAATAAATTTGAAATAGTGTGTCAAGTCACTTAATTTCCTAAAAATTTCACCCTCCATTTCATTCCTGTTTTAAGTGTATAAGTTTTGGTTATTTTTAAAATTTGTCTATTTTCTTACTTCTCTGTTTGTAAGTTGCCATGTGAAATATTATGTATTTTTTAATCACTCTATCTTCACATCTAGAGTCACCAGAGTTAGCCAATAAAAATACAAGACACCTATTTAAATGTCATTTTCAGATAAACAAATATGTTCTTAGTATAAGCATGTCCCAAAGATTGCAAGGATCATACATATTCTAAGAACATATTCATCGTTTATGTGAAACAGATTTAACTGGGTGTTCTGTATCTTATCTGACAACCCTAACTAGTAAAATACCTAAAACATAACGGGCACTCGGCATTTGTTGTTTAATAAATGAATGAACGAATGTGCCTTTCCACCCCATTCAACCTCATTGACTCTCATTCTCATCGATACTGAAACGGTAATTTGCGGTTCTGTTTCTATGTACTGTCCCTCTTTCCCCTTCTCCCTGTTGCCTCCAATGGCTCTCTAATGATGGTTAGTCACCTTCTTGTTACCTCTTTCAGGACTTGCTTCAAAACTACTCTTCTCAAATAAATTTTATCTAAATATTATAACATGTTATGGTTTATTTAATCCTGGATAATTCCTATACTCTATTTTACCACCTAATGATAATATTTCTTAATTTTTCTGTATTTTAGAAATGCACTTCGATGTTACAATCATATAATGGACTAGATAAAATGGGAGGGGTGTGCATATTAGATTGCCTCGGAATGTTTTATTGCTTAAACTTGTTTCAGCTCATATAATATGAGGAGGATTAGGCTGGAATTCCAATACCTTTTATGATTACCACTACCAGCCCACAAAATGCAAAACCCCCAGTGCCACACAATGCAACTGATTTACAGCCAAGTTAGAACAAAGGACTTAAAGAACTCAGCCAACTACCAAACCATGTCAGAAAAAGATAAGCACTTTCAAGTTGATTATATGCTTGTCATGTCAATTAACCCAGTATCCCATTAATAAGCTACTCACGCGGATTCAGTTGCATCATGAGTAGCACAACCACCATTTTTTCTGCCAAAAATATCCTTAGAAGAGATTGTTTGAACTAGAATTTTCATTTCCCTGGGTGAAGTTTCCTTTTGAAACTTGCCTCTGAAAATATGTTCAACATGATGCAGATTGTATAAATTCTCAGAGCCAAAGTTTTTTGTTTTTTCACTTTATAGAAGAAGCATCTGACAAATTATTATTTGTGGGATACTTTAATATAGAGGTTTAGGGAAATTGGTGATGGAAATAGGGTATTAGTTTGTGTTAATTTTGGTCAAAAGTAAAATATGAGAGGAAATATGCTGTTTTTCAAGAACTTAATTTTGAACAACCTTGGCCAAATATATACAAATTCAACTACAGAAGCCTGCATATATATTGCATCTCGACATACGCAGGTTTAGGTTGTTTTACAGAATTCTGGCAACACTGAAAGGCACCAGAACCTCAAACTTAAACCTCTTGAAAATCCTATGGTTGATTTGAGAGTTATAGTAGTTTCGTCTCAGGCACAGAACCTGAAGTGTCAAGTCTTTAACTTTTACACACTCTGGCTCTTCGGCAAGTATGTCTTAATGTTTGATTGGCTGTTAGAATGTGTCTTTGAAAACAGCCATCTTTTCTCCTCTGACTGAAAAGATAAAAAAAAAAAAAAGCTAGAAAATGCCTCTGAACATGTTAGATTTCAAACTATTCAGGGTGCACAGGAGAGTTTTTCTTTTTCTTTTTTAAATATTAGCTGATTGCAATGCCGCAAGATCATCAAGCGTCCCATGTATCCCAACCCCAAGGCTTTGGTATAGTTGATCAAAATATTACTTATATATAGAGGGACACCAATATACTATCCACTCTAAATACAACTCTTAGAAAAAATGAACTCGAGAAATTACTTACATGCCTTCTCTGTTACTTAAGAAAGCCTGGATTTATAAGATCGAAATAGATAATAAAGCATAGAAGACAGTAGTAGTGAATTATCAGAAACTTTTCCTTAGTTTGTGGCATGCAAAAAGCATCAGGATAGTAGTCCTAGATGATTTCTCTTCTAAACATCCCTTCTTGTCTCTCCCCTCTCCCTTTGCAAATGGAGACACTCTCAGGCTGATTGAAAGGCAAATCACATTAGCAACATGTTTAGAATGTGACTGACTGACAAAAGGATGAGTCAACTTAAAAAGAAGGACATCATTAGATAGAGGCCAGACTTATGCCATTACAGTTTTATTAAGCGAATTTTATTTTCTCAATATGTTTACCACTATCTTTCACTTTCTTTGTGAAGTACTGTTGTCCTCTGACTGTTGTGCAGACAACCACAGTATACAAAATCTATTACCAAGTACAAACAAAATATCTTAGTCAGCTTGTGTGTGCAATCATGTGGATGTGTTCCTGTGGGTCTATGTCTCCCTGGTTTCCTCCTAAACATGAATACACAATGTGTTTCTGTTTTGCTGTCTCCTTGGGGTATCAGTGCTCACTCTCACAAATATGATCACACTGGGATTGCAAATTAGGCTTTAAGAGAGCAAAACATTCAATCTAAAAATTATACTGAAATTAACTCTTTAGTGACGAGTCCTTATTCTGTGACAATATGATATTGGTTAACTGATCTAGCAGAAACTGACAACCCACTTGAGAAGAATTCATATTGGCTAGACACTAGGGGACAACACAATAAAACTTCTCTGTTTTTTCATTTCTGTGTAATATATAGGATCCTGATGTCTTATAAAATACAAAGGTACATTTGCTGGAAAAAACTAATTCTGAAATATTTAGCTCTCCATATAGTAAAGCCAAATGTAATTGATTTCACCATTTATAACTCCCTATCCACTGTTATTAAATAAGAAATTAAAAATGCCCTTCTCATTACAACAAGGACATTTTAATTAAAAATTTCAAAACACCAACAACTTTAATATTTTCTTTTTCGGCATCTTGGTTTTTTAATGGGACTTCCCCATTATGTGCATAATTACAGAGGGAAAGAGAGAATACAGAAAGCACATGAAGATTTCTCTCTTTTCCCTCTTCCTGATGTTTTTGTTTTAGATTTTTAGCCTTCATGAACTTGAACTCTTAATGGTTAAGTATTGAACTATATATTTTTCCCTCTAGCTTTTCCTTTCATGAATACTTGAATAATTTTATCGCCTACTCAATATTCAAAGAAACCCAAAACAGAACACCCTCTGCTTTAGTGCCTTAGAGTATAATCATACAGAAAATGTGGTTAAAATGTTTTTAATCAACTGTAATTGGCTGAATTAAATTGTGCCAGTACTAAAGCTAAATCTTAACTTAGGTACGTATGTTAGTCAGGAATCTTTCAGTTGCAAGTGACATTAACCCATCTCAAATTAGCTTTAGCATAAATGGGGATTAATGAGCTCACATAATTATGAAGAGCAAGGGCGCGTTTTAGAAATACTTAAACCGAGGGCCTTAATTTCTCTAGGAGGGCTTTTTTTTCCCTTCTCCTCACATTAGTTTTCCTGTGCATGCAAGTTCTTTTCTATTGCTGGCTAGAGTTTTCTACTTGTCAGCATGTAGAAAAGACGAGATGATGAAAGCTCTTGGTAACACAAGAGAAAATGGGCTATCTTCTTCCACTCAAAATTAAGCAGAGAGAGAGATTATAATTAACCTTGGACATGTGCCAACTGTTTGAATCAATCATGGTAGCCACTGGAATAAAGTACTATCATCAGGCCAGCCTAGGTCATAGGAAGGCCCCCAAACAATTACTATATAATGAGTACTATAATAAAGTGAGTGACAAGTTTTTAGAAAAAAAATCTCAGTACCACGTAGTAATCATGAGAAAGTTAGCACAGAGAAGGAATTAATTTATTTAGTCTGTGGATTAGGGGAAAATTCTGTGCAGGAAGGCTTTGACCTTATCTAAAACATTTAACGATTTGCGTCAGGTAAACAGAAAAGAAGGAGCTTTCTAATAGAGGAGCCTCTGACAAGGCCCAGAGGTGAAAATCATGGTATGCATATATTTTAAGTATTTCTCATTATTTAAAACACTTTCGAATGTTTCTGAGTGTTGACTTTTTATCTTTTCAATGTGACAATTTGTGTAGAAATTGAAAAGATTTACTCAAAACAGTGGACATCAGTGGGGTATTACATGTAATCAGTTGTTTAGCTTAGCATTTCAAGATACCTCACAACATAAGGTCATCCAAGTTCTAGCATGTTTTACTTAACCCAATTTTAGAACTATCGCATGTAATTGTATGTATATTATTTTGTATAGCACATAGTCTTTTCATCGGACAGCATATGGAAAATTACATTAAAATATCATACTGATAGGGCCTTTTTGCAAAATACAATTTGGTCTTTAAATGGTATTAAATATTATCGAAGGTATGATATTTTAAGGAAAATAGAAGAGGCATATAAGACATGAAAGATAAAATCTATCTTGACAAAGGAAAATATACTTTAAATGCAGTTATTTACAAAGAGACTCTAAAGGTAATTAGAAAAATGTCTGTTCATGTCCTCTGCCCACTTTTTGATTGGGTTGTTCATTTTTTTGTTGTTGAGTTGTATGAGTTCTTTATATATTTTGGAAATTAACCCTTTGTCAGATACATGATTTGCCAAATAAGATATACAGATGGCCAACAGGCACGTGAAAAGATGTTCAACATCACTAATTATTAGGAAAATGTAAATCAAAACTACAATGAGATATCACCTCATACCCGTCAGAATGGCTATTATTAAAAAGACGATGCCGGCCCCGTGGCTTAGCGGTTAAGTGCGTGCGCGCTGCTGGCGGCCTGGGGTTCGGATCCTGGGCGCGAACCGACGTACCACTTCTCCCACCATGCTGAGGCCGTGTCCCACATACAGCAACTAGAAGGATGTGCAACTACGACATACAATTATCTACTGGGGCTTTAGGGGAAAAGATAAATAAATTATAAAAAAAAATTAATAAATAAAAAAATAAAAAGACGAGAAATAACAAGTGTTGTAGAAGGGATAGAGGAAAGGGAAGCCTCATATACTGCTGGTGGGAATGCAAACTGGTGCAGCCACTATGGGAAACAGTATGGAGATTGCTCAAAAAGTTAAAAATAGAAATACCATATGATCCAGCTATTCCACTTCTGAGTATTTATCCAAAGAATATGAAAACACTACTTTGAAAAGATATATGCAACCCTATGTTCATTACAGCATTATTCACAATAGCCAAGACTTGGAAGCAACCCAAGTGCCCATCAACGGATGGATGGATAAAGAAGATATATACACACAATGCAGTCCTACTGAGCCGTAAAAAAGACAAAATTGTGCCATTTGCAACAACATAGATGGACCTTGAAGGTATTATGCTAAGTAAAATAAGTCAGACAGAAAAAGATAAATACTGTATGATTTCACTAATATGTGGAAGATAAACAAACAAACAAACAAATAGATAAAGTGTACAGATTGGTGGTTATCAGAGCAGAAGGGGCTGGAGAGAGGGTGAAATGGGTAAAAGGGCACATATGTATGGTGATGGATGGAAACTAGATGTGGTGGTGAACATGATGCGGTCTATACAGAAGCTGAAATATAATAATGTACACCTGAAATTTACAAAATATTATAAACCAATGTGACCTTAATAATATAATTTTTTAAAAAAGTAATTAGAAGGGAAACCCAAAAAGCTTAGAGATGGTCTGCATGTAAGCATGATGTGAAATTCAATTTATTATAGTAAATATCACAAACAAGCCAGGCAAAAGGAACAAGGATACTTTTCCCATGAGCAAATAAGAAGCAAAGCAAGTGATATTCCCGGAGGAAATTTGTACTAAATCTTTAACTATTCAGTGATACAAAATACCATTAGCTCTTAGGTCCATTACAAAACTCATAATTCTGTTTATTCTAGCTGTCATATTTTTCTTTAAAAATCCTGAGATGTTATTATCAAACCTTTCATAAAGGCTATAAGATAAACTACTAGTAGAATAAGAGAGAAGTTAGTGAATACGTGTTCTCTTTTCTTTACCTGAGTGGCATACAGTATACGATCCCCAAAATTCCCAATAAGGTTGCTCACTCTCAGAATGAAATTCTTCTGTTTACAATTTCACCCACTGATTCTTTGTTGTTGTTATTTTAATATAATTTTAATATATATTTAATAAAAAAGGATGTTTATTCTCTAAAATAGATTCTCATGAAGGACATGACTGAATCAATATGATATTGATAAATTGCTTTCCAAAAGAGTAGGAAAGGATGGAATATGTGGGAGTTCCCATTTCACCAGTCTTGCCATCTTTGGATGTTAGTGCCAGAAAACAAGCTAACCAAGAGAGTTTTCTGTTTTCTGTCTTTTTAGGAAGGCCAATGGTGTGGCCAGATTTATTTTGTAGGTAGATTGCTGATGGCATTAGAGAGTAGAGAGGAAGATCAGTTATGGGACAAAGTGAAAGAACCACAGGAATGGCCCAGGCATGGTTCACTGAGCTCTTCTCTCTGTGGATGTTCACAAGAGTTTGGTGACTCCCGCAGATGCTGGAGGCAGTCGACTACCTTGCAGGGCTGGGAGAAGACTTTCTGTGAGAGGCTTGGATGGACTTGCATCATTCCAGAAATATTTGCAGAACATGAGTTATGTGGCAGGCACTGAGTTAAATGATGGAGATACAAAAGCAGGTAAAACTAGTGGTTATCGTCAAGTAGTTAAGTCTAGTGGAGCCTACTGGGATTCAGCCATTTTTCTGGAATAAACACTCCATTGTTGCAAGCCTATAGTTAATTTCTAGAATCCTGAAAAAGTTAAATTTAACAGTTTTTGCCTGTGCTCTTTTTGCTGTTGTGGAGGATCAAATTTTCAGAGGTTTTACGCCCTCCACCATTCTAGATATTGTTTTTTTTTTCCCCCATATGTATTTTTTTTTAATTTTTTGTTTATTGCAGTAACATTGGTTTATAACATTGTAAAAATTTCAGGTGTACATCATTGTACTTCTATTTCTGCATAGATTACATCATGTTCACCACCAAAATACTAATTACAACCCATCACCACACACATGTACCGAATTATCCCTTTCACCCTCCTCCCTCCCCCCTTCCCCTCTGGTAACCACCAATCCAATCTCTGTCCCTATGTGTTTGTTTATTGTTGTTATTATCTACTACTTAATGAAGGAAATCATACGGTATTTGACCTTCTCCCTCTGACTTATTTCACTTTGCATTATACCCTCAATGTCCATCCACGTTGTCACAAATGGCTGGATTTCATCGTTTCTTATGGCTGAGTAGTATTCCATTGTGTATATATACCACATCTTCTTTATCCATTCGTCCCTTGATGTGCACTTAGGTTGCTTCCAAGTCTTGGCTATTGTGAATAACGCTGCAATGAACACAGGGGTGCATGTACCTTTGCAAATTGGTGTTTTCAAGTTCTTTGGATAAATACCCAACAGTGGAATAGCTGGATCATATGGTAGTTCTATCCTTGATTTTTTGAGGAATCTCCATACTGTTTTCCATAGTGGCTGCACCAGTTTGCACTCCCACCAGCAGTGTATGAGAGTTCCCTTCTCTCCACATCCTCTCCAACACATGTTGTTTCCTGTCTTGTTAATTATAGCCATTCTGATGGGCGTGAGGTGCCCCTGTTGATTCTTATATATTTCAATTAAGGAAACTAACTCCATAAAATAATTGTTGTCAAAAAAATGTGACTCTGTTTACCTGGATCCCATCTTTCTTTAAAGATCCATGGATAATGAAAACAATGATCTACACATGAGATAGAAATCAAGAATAAAATATGTGCATTTTTCAAAAGAGGATTTCACACACACAAAAAAAAGGTCTTTGAATACATGGCCTAATTTTTCTCCAAGAAAGTAGGTAACTAATACTATATCATATCATATAATAAATATGATAAGCATAATAAATGCAGTTGATATAATATTATATTATATTTATTGAGAAAAGCAGTTATGCTTAGCTTCTCTCTAAGTTATTCTGCTTAGAAGTGTGTGTCAATGTCCCTCAGGTACACCCCTAGCTTTCTGTATTTCAAACCCCATGATGGAGGGATAGGGGCCTTCTACTGCAATATGAAGGGGGGTGTGTGCAGCCATAATGCCTGTGTCTGCTGTGGAATGGATACCCTGGCCTTGGGGGACCATCGCACGGGGCTCGATCTTGGGCACATTCTCTCCCCTCTTGCTGTAAGTAAGCACTGTACCACTTAAGCCTGGTGTGTGTATTATCTCTTTTCAGCAGCCTCAGGTCATGCACTGGTTTCTTTCCTGAGTTGTGCTTATCTGCCTTTTAAACTTGGTTGCATAGCTCATAGTGTATTGGATCTGATGTAGTGGAGACAGAGTTCTTACCAGTGTATGTTAAAAGACTGATAGATGTTAGATATTTTTTATTTTCACTATTTTAGACAGAAACGTATCTAAACAGATGCTGAAAAATGTTTAGGAGTAAATATGATATGATATACTAGGGTGCTACTATGGGCTTTTGAAGCATTACTAAATGCTTTAAAATTACAACTTTAATAATTCTTAGTTGTGTGCTTCTAAAGTTATTTACCCTCAGTTTCTTTATGTGTTCTTAAGGGTATTATTGGTGGTGACCTATTAGTTTATTAGGAGAATAAATGCAATAATACTAATTTTGTATTAAGCACATATTAACCACTAAATTCGTATTAGCTATTTTTATTATCTGCTCTTTGCTCTAAATTCTTGAGCCTTCTGTGTTCTTCCAGTGCTTTCTACTCCTATCTTTTGCTCTGCTAAAGTTCTTTTGCTCTGCTAAGAGACTAATCTGTGTCCTATGTGAAAGCCATTGGCTTATTTTTTAATTTTTTTAGAGAAAGGATTCATATCCAATTTGGAGTTAGAGAGCTGAAGTAGCATATAAATATTCTTTTTAACAAGTGAAGCAAGCAGACATAATATTTCAGACTATATGCAGAGCAGTAAAACCTTAAATAATATCATATTTGTAATATAATACTAGAATTTGATGGCACATAGTTTGAAGATTATCTTGAAAGAATAATAAAAGCACTGGAATGAGAAGGCAAAACTTGGGGGCAGAACTGTATGAGATAAGATGAAGTAGGACAAAGAGAAAAGAATTCACAAAATTGGGAAAACACAACCAGAGACATCCCCCAAATGGGACTTTGGCGAAACCCACTCCTACTTTAATAATGTATGGTGTTATCCATGTTTTACAAGTGGAGGAGCTGCATGGGCCAAGCAGTTAGGGCTCAAATAGAATGTGACACTTGAAGAGGAACATTTATCGATTGATTATTGATGTAGGCAATGTGAAGAAGGTTCAGAGGGCACACGGCCTCATTCACAAATATCAGGCTTATTGAGACCCATATAAATAATACAATGAGCTTTCATTTCAGGTTAAAGGATATTTTAAGCCAACATAGTGAAAATTATTTTCACTAACTACAAAAAAGTATCTTGCATAGGAATCTTCTAACTCTATTCTGCACGGACAACCTCAGTAAGACTTGCAAGTCCTCGAGTAAGTTCTGAATTAATTTATGACTTCAGCTGAGGGCTAGTAACCCAAAAAGAGTCAACTACAAGGGTGAATGATTCACTCTAGTTTCTTTCTGTTGTAGAAATAAGTTCATAATCATATCTAATTTAATTTAATCTTAATGACAGCTAAAGTTAAATTTTAGGTACTAATTAGAGGCGAAAAACATTAACTTTTAAACCTCACAATAAATGCCTCGTATACTCAGGGCCTTTCAGTTTTCCCTCAAGTCATCTTTGCTTTAAATTCAAATTGTTTAATTTTTCCTCATTCCGACCTTTGCCCTTGATCCAAATTTAATCATCAAAGTCATTTAATCAATTTTGCCTATCTTTTGATGCCTAAAACATAGTTATGGTAAAAATAAAATAACTTTTATTAAAGCAGCTCTTTCTAATTCTGACAACTAATTAATGATCAAATAGGCCAACAAAGGTATATCTTAGGACAAATTATATGAAGTCACATCATGCAGATATTCAAACTTGGCACAATTTGTCTCTTTTCTCATTAACTTCTTATAAGGTATAGTGAGGATGCTGGATTATGTTCCCATCAAATCAGGCAGACTGCCAATATACTAGTGTCTCCAGTTGTGGGTGGTGGTGAATTTTCGTTGTTCAGGGAAGCAAGACACTTCTTGAGACTTAATGCATTGCCAGCAGAGGACTCTTCCAACTAGTCTCTAAATAAGAGAAGAAATTAAAATCGTAATCATTGGTGGGTTTAATGTAGAGCCTATTAAATCTTCAAGATTTGCAGACATTTTAATATTAAAGACCGTATCAACAGAAAAAGCAATTGATAACCTATAGCGATAGCAGCACCAGCTTTCTTTCCTTCAGAGAAAGGAGAAAAAGTGATTTTTAATGCCCAGTGATATATATAAAGCATATTCTTTTAAAATTAATATTGCCACTGCTAGTATTTCAGATGTTTAATTACTAGAGAAAAGTCCATCAAAATAATTTTCAAGATAAAGAATTTTACCCACTCGGGCTTTGGCTTAGTTCCCATAAGATAAATTAATATCTATATCTAGCTGTTTTTCTTCTCTGTCTTTCTGTATATATATATAATTATATAAAATATAATAATAATATATATAATTCAGACCAACATCCAAATTTTTCACTATGATTGGAATTCAGTCTTAATTTTGTTGATTTGTTTTTCTCTAAGAAGAGTGGAACAAACTTTCATCCCATTACTACTCTTCCTTCTGGGTATAGAAATAGTTGAGTCTCCAATCCTCTCCACAAAACTTAATACATCTGGTTTTTGATATATCTGTATGAATCACACAGTCTAGCCTAAGCATCAAGGCCCATATACGTGTCTGCGTAAGGGCAAAGGTTCCTCTTTGAATAAGTTGCTGGTTCTTCACTTCATTCTGAAGTATCATTCATGAATGATATTTATCTTATCATTCTTATATGGTAAGAATATTGCATTTAATAAATTGCCAGACATGGAATGATTGTAAATAATGTGAAATAATTGATCTGCATATCAATACTGATATATATTAATTCAGTTCAAGTCCTGATAACCCTGGAGCATTCATTGTATTTCTGCTTTGAAAAATAAAATGGAGTTTAAGTGGAACCTTGTTTAATAGAAATGCTTTGGACTTTGCTAGAGCGAACAGCTACGCATGCCTAGAAACAGATTGCTGTTCATTTCCCTACAAGCTAAAAAGCGCCCAGAGGTGCAAGCTGAGTAGTTCTATTATATTAGCTCTTAACTCTGACTTCACAAAATGGAGATCTAGCATTTGGGTATCTCCACACATTTACTTCATCAGTTCTCACTGGAATAAAACTTGGATCTCTTACAGTAAATACAAAAAGCTTATGTAACAAATTTTAGTTATTTAAATTTATTAGAATATTAAAAGTGTGTTTGCTAAGAAATTTGGTTTAAAATATTGGTTGTATTTGTTTAGCTTTATTCTTTTCAGTAAATTATCATTACCCCATTTTAGTCTTTTTCCCACAATTTCTTCTTATATTTTTTTAAATGGCAAAGACGCATTAGGGCAGTGTAGCAGTCTGTTAGCACTGCTGTGTCAAAAGACTAGATGGCTTAAACAACATAAATTTATTTTCTCACAGTTCTGGAAACTGTGAGAAAGGGCAAGATCAAGGTGTTGGTGGGTTTAGTTTCTTCTGAGGTCTCTCTCCTTGGCTTGCAGATGGCTGCCTTCTCTCATGGCCTTTCTCCTGTGCATGTGCATCCCTGGTGTCTCTTCCTCTACTTAGAAGGACACCAATCCTGTTGGATGAGGGCCCCACCTTATGACCTTGTTTAACTTTAATTACCTCTTTAAAGGGCCCTTCTCTAAATACAGTCACATTGTGGGTTAGGGCTTCAACACATGAATTTTGGGGAGAATACAATTCATTCTTTAACAGGCAATTATTACTTACATCTTTCCCATGTCTAAAAAATAATGCCTCTATTAGTCCATATAGCAGAGACTATGCTTGCTATGTGGGTCTTCCAATCTGTTCCCAGAATGACATATTTAAATTGTAAATCCTGTTCTCTTAATCCCTGAAGAAAGACTGCATGCAAGATATGTTACTGGAATTCCCTTTGTAACTGACTTCCATGGAAGTAAATATGTTCTACTCTTCCTAAACTCACATAGTATGTTTTAATAAATGTATTGTTAGACTCATCCATTTTAACTTTGCAATATAGTTGTTTTGTTGCTGGATAATATTCCTGTCCTTACTATGTGCTGGAGAATGTTCTGGCTTTATCCAGGAGAATCTATGTTTGATTTATATTTGACATCTGCTTTTATCAGACACAATTTCAGCATTCAGTGAATAAATGGTTGATGAAGTTAGCAATCAAAAACATTTATCTAATATAAATATGGAACATCAGAAGAATTATATTAACATGTAGATTCTGCTAATTAATTTCCCCTGTATTAGAATCATTTACAATTTAACTAGGTAATAATTAATTTCAAAGACCTCTGTTCTCTAGTTCGATAATTTTACTTCCCAGCCTTTCAAATAGGGCAGTCCCCCTGTTTTATTGAAATTTATATGCATATGCAATTGGAGCAGTTTAGATAGCCAACACATCCATGGACTCATATTGAGTCTCCTATCCCTTGCCCAATTTTCTAACCAAGTCTCCTTCTCCTTGAATCACAGATACTTAGTTTGTCCAACTCGCACATTAAGTCTTTCCAAGCTGGTTTTCTCTACAATTACATGCTCTCCACAGACATGTTAGTGGAGCAATAGAAAGGAGCCTGATCCTGAAGATATGCTAGGCTCCTCATTTTCTGACTGAGCCTGTTATACCTTGGAAGGTAAATTAACAGCTAGATTAATTGAATAACAATTTTATAATAAAATTTTTAAAATCTAAACTCCAAAAGGCAAACATTTACACTCCTCCCGATCTTAGAGCATTCCAAAACATGCTAAATAGTAAATACTTTCCCTTAAATATGACATGATGGACAACAATTGCAAAAATCCTTAAACTACTGACTTTCTTTAAGAATCATAACTTGACATTTTCTGAGAGACCTACAAACATCATTATATCCTGTTCAAAAGCTATGATAATTTACTTATCAAGTAATTTGACAACAAAACTTTGAGAGAGGTAAGGATGTGTTGGGCACCCTGATCATGGTTAATGCCAGAAAAATGTGTTTTGTACCCACTGGCAGATACACCAGATATAAATTCATATAAATTTATATTCATTTACATCAGTTTGATACTGTGTTTTGTTGATTTTCTTTTAATAAAACTATCTGTTTCCAAATGGTAGCATTTAAATATTCTGTATACTTTAGCATGAGTTAACTAATCATTACAAGGATTTTGAACTTTTGGACTAGCAGTAACTTCTGCCAAAACTTAAGGAAAGTATGACTTTCTTAGATGAAAAAATTATTACTATTTTGATTGCATAATCTCAAGCTTGTCATCTGTATATGTGCTGTTTAAAGCATAAGGGAACATTTCGGTAAAAAATGTCAAAACTTTTAATGTCTGTACTCCAGAGCACTGTGATATATTTTGGAGAAATTCATAAAATGGATAAAGCAACTATATATTTGAGATTTTTAAAAATATATTTTATAGGTCTAACCCGGTGGTATAGTGATTGGGTTCCCATGCTCCACTTCAGCTGCCCGGGGTTTGCAGGTTCAAATCCTGGGTGCAGACCTATGCACTGCTCGTGGAGCCATGCTGTGGCAGCATCCCACATGCAAAAAGTAGAGGAGGATTGGCACGATGTTAGCTCAGGGACAGTCTTCCTCAAGCAAAAAGAGGAAGATTGGCAACAGATGTTAGCTCAGGGCCTATCTTGCTCACCAAAAAAAAAAAAATTTATATATATAATATCTACAAATATATTATATAAAATATAATATATATATATTATGGCATATGTAGTATAACATATGACATGTTATGTATATAATAAATATATACATATAAATTATGAAATTTTATAGCTAAATCACATTCACTTAATTCTTAGCAAAAGGGCTAAAGGGTTCTGGTTAAATTTATTTCTTATTTGATGTGAGACAGTGCTTGGCCTTAGGGAAGCTTACATGAATAAAGCATAAACCCTAGTATCTAGGAATTCACAGATGGTAGGAGTGAGAAATATAGTTGATCTTTATATCATGCATTTGGCTTTTACTAAGGGCTTAATAAGAAATGACCAAATGAGAACTATTTATGATTTTGTGAAAATTTCTGTTGAGAATTATAATTTTAGAATTTTAATTATAGAATTTTAGTTCCATATTATTTATACAAAGACATACAGTATGAAAACGTGTTAGAACTTATCATCAAGAAAATTGCTCTTTTCCTGATTATATTACTTTTTTCCTTTTATTTTATAATTAGACCCATATCTTATTTCCATTTGTTCTGTGACTTCAAGGGATTTAAAAAGTAATTATAATATTCAATCTGTGAATGATGAGCTTGTTTCTCTACATGAATATATGACTGTATTTCTTTAATTCCTCTGGCCCAGTATTTTAGTTTGTTTGATTTTTTTTACCTGAAATACTTTTTTGGAACTAAGTTAAAAAATATAATACACATGAGAGTTCAGTCAGACACATAAGCATCTACTTTACTTCAACTTCATGCAAAGGAAAGTCTGATTAGAATCAAAAAAACAAAAACAAAAATTAGAGATTATCAGAGAACAGATCTATACTTATTGAGCACTTAAAATATGGCAGGTACACAGTCAAATATGGCATAATTCCTTATCTGTAGGAGCTATTAGCCAAATGAGGGAGAAAGAAAAACAATTTAAAAACGCACATTATTGAACATTTAAGAATAGACCAGGGAAGGCCTCCCCCAGGAGTTGCTATTTTGGCTGCATTGGGAATGTCAGTAAGAGTTAACTTGATGTGGATGATAGGAAGCAGTGTTTCAGGAAGTAAGATTGAGATTTCCAAAGCAAAGAATCATGCGGGAAAAGAAGGTAAACTAGAAGTACTTCAGAATCCTTAGATCAAAAGTAGTGATTGAAGGAAGGGCAGTACCTGAAGAGATAAAAGTATTTAAATAATAAATTATCTGTCTATATAGAAGGCAAAGCTTAATGCTACATTGGAAGAAAGCAAAGACGATATTAGAGAGTGAAAAGCCAAATCCCCATGTGGTGTACCTGATACCCTCTGTCCCACATTCATTGACACGAGTTGCTCCACGAGTTCTCTTTACAAAGTGAGCTTCTCAGTAATTCACCAACAATATGAGAGTTGCTAAGACTCAAACCCAGGTTATCTGGATCTCTTATACTCTATGTTTATGTTGTTTATATTCTACAGTAATAGTGCTATATAAAAAACAACTTCAAAATCTCAATGACTTCCATCAGCAAACCTTTATTTCTTGCTCACAGATCTGTAAGTCAATTGGTGTTTCCAGCAAGTCATTTGGGTGCACAGGATGTTCTCATGGTGGATGACAGGACTATAAGCGTCCAAGGCAACTCTTCAAGCACATATAAATTCTCTGCTTGATCATGAGGTATGTCACTTCCATCACATTCCTTTGGCCAACACGAATGTGTATCCATTATTAACAGGGAAGAAAATTATACTCCTTCCACAGAGCAAGACAGTGGCAGTGTAAATATTTGCTGAAAAATAATAAAATACATCATACTGGCTTTCAATAAAAAAAACTACCAATTTCAGGAAAACAGTAAAGTGCAGAAGAAAATAATATATTTTATATAGGATGTTCATATACAATGTTAAAGTAAAAAGACAGTTCAGTAGTATGTTGGAAAATGACACATCAACCAAAATTCCTAGGAGCTAAAATGAACACTTAGATTCCAATTCCTATCCCCTGGAAGAAGAAGGTCATAGATGAAACATGAAGAGAAAATTACTAAACTAATGTGTATGGGGGCGTCCAGAAACCAATACAAGATAATTATGGGGGAAAAAAGCACTGAGAAGAACTGGAAATGATCATGGGCAGAGGGAAGGAAGCCAGTGTGTGAATAAACCAGAAAGACATCCTATCTGAAATAGGACCTCTTCATCTGCTTTGACACTGATTATGAACTCCATATGGCGGTAAGCCCTTTCTAGTGAGTAAACGTAAAAGCAGACCCTGTTCAAAGATTCCTCTGAATCTTTAGAGGAAACTGCTCGCTGATTGTGGAATCACAGTGGAATATATATCTTGGTCAGTTTTAATTTGATATTGGCAAATTTGTCCCTTGTGTTGGTTGACAGCTCATCTCCAGTTTACTAGTTGACATACACTCACATTCTGCTGGAGGTTTAAGTCTTAAAGTCTTCTAGACTTATTTTAAAAATAGATAATATCCATAGCAAAATAAATCCACATGCCTTTAATAGTAGTAACATTTGTGAATAACTTATTTTATAAAAAATACAAAAATAATATTTGTCACTAGTTTAAGTCTGCAATTCTAAATGCAATGTTAAAACACACTTGTGCATAGTGATTGGTGGAACAGGGTAGAATTATA
The DNA here is from genome assembly GCF_020826845.1 of Diceros bicornis minor. Lineage (NCBI taxonomy): Eukaryota > Metazoa > Chordata > Mammalia > Perissodactyla > Rhinocerotidae > Diceros > Diceros bicornis. The sequence goes on along the minus strand of NC_080747.1, from coordinate 28,372,394 downwards.
ACTATCTGGCCAACAATGGCATAGACAAGATTATTTTACCCATTCTGAAGTTTTTGAACTCCTTGGGAGTTCATCATCTGAATTACTAGTTATGAGTCAATATGAAGAGCCCTTATTTGGAATCTTGCTCTACCATTTACTAGGTGTGTGTTCTTCAGTAACGAATTTTAAGTCCTGCAAGCCTGTGTAGTAGTCAGAGTTCTCCAGAGAAACAGAACCAACAGGATGTGATATCTGTCTATCTGTCTATGTATCTATGTATCCATGTATCTATCTATGTATCTATCTATGTATCTATCTAGACAGAGAGAGAGAGAGAGATGAAAAGGCTTTATTTTAAGGAATTGGTTCAAGAGATTGTGGAGGCTTTGTAAATCCAAAATCTGCAGGGTAGGCTGGTAGGCTGGAGACCCAAGGAAGAGTTTCAGTTCAAGTCCAAGTGCAGTCTGCTGGCCTTTAATTGATTGGATGATGCCTACCCACGTTATGGAGGGTAATTTGCTTTATTTAAAGCCCACCAATTTAAACTTAATCTCATTCAAAAAAATACCTTCACAGAAACATCCAGAATAATATTTGACCAAATATTTGGGCACAGTGGCCCAGCCAAACTGACATATAACATTAAACATCGTAGCCTGTTTCTTTATGTATAAGATAGCCAAAATGTTAGTATTTGCTTCATAAGGCTAATTGTGACAGTCTATGGCAAGTGCTTAGCAAAACGCTTAGCAGATAGTAAGTACTGGAAAATAATGTTGATGATGAAGATAAATATTTTCCCAGAACAGCTTCTTTTGAAATCAGTTGACCTACAAAAATGACAAAGGTATTTTAAAAAGTATATTTCCTACACGTCCCACTACAAGTCTTTATGCCAGCCCTTACCCTTACAAATTATGAAGGGTATCTATAGTTTTGCTAGAATTTTCTCTAGTAACATTTTGTAGTGCCATACTGTTTTATCAGTTTCTATAAACTAGCTCCTTAGTAACTTCAATTGTATTTATAGTATTTTATTTCTTAAACAAAGTGGTTTATCAATAAGTACTCTTTATATATTTTTATATCCTCTTATACATCCAATGTATCTCATAATAATCGTAGTAATAATTAGTTTAATCATAACAACAACAACATAAAGGACAAGGCTACAATTCAACATTAAATGAAATGTCCAACATCATGCAATATAACAAGAAAAATAATGAATTAAACATATCACAAAAAAGATATCAAACCATCATTATTGTATATATTTAGTAGAGTCAAGTCAACTCCTAACAAAAAATAAAAAAGAGGGGCCGGCCCAGTGGCATAGTGGTTAAGTTCATATGCTCCATTTCGGCGGCCTGGGGATTGTGGGTTCGGATCCTGGGCGCGGACCTACACACCACTCATCAAGCTATGCTGAGGTGGCATCCCACATAGAAGAACTAGAAAGACGTACAACTAGTATATACACCTATGTTCTGGGGCTTTGGGGAGAACAAAAAGGAAAAAAAAGAGGAAGACTGGCAACAGAAGTTAGCTCAGGGCCAATCTTCCTTAAAAAAAATCATGTTTAAAAATAATAATAATAAATAAAAAAAGAAAAAGAGAATTCAATGGGGTGTTAATAATTAGACCGCTTTTGGATTCTAACCTTTGTTGAGAGGAATCGACATTGCAGGCAGAAAGATAATATGAATGATGAAATCCCAGAAGTTTACAGACATAGAATAAAGATAGCTAATTTTGAAGTTTGGAAAATTGATTCTAGAAAAAGATAAGCATAGAGGAATAAGCTGAAACCAATATTTAAGATTGAGGCCTTGAATGGAAAATCTATGCAAAGCCTTTATTGAACATGGTGATTGATATAATGCACAGAAGTTACTGCCTTATACAGTTTTACTTGTCTGGTGATACCTGCAAATATTCAGTAGCAATATTTCCAAATTCAGTTATGCAGAATACAGGTGTACCAAATCCACCCCCAAAACTATTTAATCAACAAAATATGTTTGAGAACCCTAACATTACAACCTACTTCTTGAAAGTCCAAATTTACATTAGCATATTAATAATTCTGAGAAACTTTGCCTAGGGAAAATTAACTAACTTTGATTAATCATTACTTATCAAAATTCTACTGTTGAACTTTTCTCTGTAACCAAGTAACATCCATTAACAGTCTTAAAAATTAGACTATTTTGTAAAACTTTAGGAGGAATAATGTACACAATGGATAAGAAAATATGCTTCAGAATCAGACAGGATTCAACTCACAACCACGTCGATTCTTACCTTTATGACGTTGGAGAAATCATTTAATATTTCTAAATTGAAATTTTCTTATCAAATAAGGATAATGATAAATGCCTTATAGAGTTTGTAAAGGATTAAATAATACAAGGCCATTTAGTAACACTTTAGGAAATCTTACATATTATTAGTATTGATGACAATGATAATGATGATTCATGTCAATGTTCTTAAAAAATAGTTTTACTGGGGCCGGCCCAGTGGCGCAAGTGGTTAAGTGCGCATGTTCCGCTGTGGCCGCCCGAGGTTCACAGGTTCAGATCCCAGGCGTGCACCCACATAAAGTGGAGGAAGATGGGCACGGATGTTAGCCCAGGGCCAGTCTTCCTCAGCAAAAAAAGGGGAAGATCTGAGATGTTAGCACAGGGCTATTCTCCTCACAAAAAAAAAAAATAGTTTTCCTTCATAATAAGTTTTATATAATTTTCATCATTTACTGACATGGAACTTTTTAAAACAATTTATATAGTTTTACAAGAACATATCTTTAATTTAATTATTATTATTAGAATTAGTATTAGTGTCACCACCATTATCATCATCATCATTTACTGTTTAATTTAGATTTTCATTTATTTTATCAATTTTGACAGTTTTGTAGGGAAAAATTTTTTTGGAAATACTCAAATATATTAGTAAATAACTGATAAACTTTTTTCAGATAATATTTTTAATTTTTTCTTTAAATATGTTAATATCTCTTTCATATCCAGTTTATAATTTGGTTACCTGTCCTTTTCATTTTCTTTAACTGTTTTGATTCTTTAGTTTCAGGGGTAAGAAACCTAAAGTGACAGTTGCTGAAGCGAGAGAGCAATTAGCTTCTCTTTCACACTGACAGCATTGGGCTGTGGACAATGGCAACTGCACCATCACGAAGGACTGATTCTCCATATATAATCACACTGTCATTCTCCTCCTCTTGAGCAAGAACAACCCTTTAAGCCCTAGACATAATATCCACTTTCCAAACAGCAGGAGAAAGTTTTGCACCTGCCTGTTACAGACATTTCCTTGGAGGTCTGCCCCGTAGCTTAGCGGTTAAGGATCCCGGGCGCACACAGACATACCGCTTGTCCGGCGATGCTGAGGCCGCATCCCATATACAACAACTAGAAGGATATGTAACTATGACATACAACTATCTACTGGGGATTTGGGGGCAAAAAAAAAGGAGGAGGATTGGCAATAGATGTTAGTTCAGAGCCGGTCTTCTTCAGCAAAAAAAAAAAAGAGGAGGATTAGCATGGATGTTAGCTCAAGGCTGATCTTCCTCAAAAAAAGAAAAAAGAGAGAGAGACATTTCCTGCAAGTTGCACACAGCTCCCCTTACCCTGTTACCCAGAACCTAGTCACTTAGCCAAACCTCTCCTGTAAGGGAGGTCAGGAAATGCAAACCCGGTTGCAAATGGCACAGTTAATACACTAAGCTAAAAATAATTATTCCATCATTAAAGAAGAAGAGAGAGAGAAAACATTGGCAACAGCTAGCAGTGTTGGCCAAAGCCATCTGTAAGGTTTATTCATTAATTTCTTTATTTGCTATATTCTCGCTGATTAAGTTCGTAATCTTTATTATTCTATTTATCCATTTTCCTTAAGAGATGTTGGATCTTCTTCTAAATATTAATTTTGGCTTTTAAAAATTATTTCTCTCTTTTTAAAATTTTTGTAACAAATCATTTAGGACAGTACTGTAAAGTAGAGCTAGTTTTTAAATATATACTATTTTTGTTTTATTTTTATTTAAGATAATTAAGTTTTTTAGATCTTTCCATAAATCCAAATTTACCTAGCACACTGGGCTAGTTCTAGCTAGTTAGTGAGTTACCAAACATATTTTTAGTTGTCAGGAACAACACAAAGTAACGAAAGGAGCCTAGACTTGTGTATAGGCTACATACAACACTCCTCACAGACCCTACTCCTCAGCACTCAATGTAGTAGTTCAGTACGTGAAACATATTGATGATATGGTGCTGAAAAAAATGACATTTTGACAAGAAGTTTTGTGTGAAAGTAACTTCTTAGGACGTGTTCCCAGAAAGCAAACAAACAAAAAATCCGATAGGGAATTGGGAAAATAGGACAGGAACAGAAGTAGAACAAGTAAAGGACACTATCAAACAAAGTCCCCCTCTGAGGCTAATTTTGTCCCATTCCCAGGGGGGAAGCCTGGTAGCTGACACCCAGAGTCAAGGGGAACACTTACCCCGCCTCAATAGGTCACTCATTAAGACCTGCGGGGGCGGGGGGCGGGCAGGAGTCTGGTCATAAATTCCCGGGAAATAAATTCTGGCTCTCTATGAATGGCTAAAGGGAGTTCTGGTAGCCTCAGGTGGACCTCCAACAAAGAAAAGCTTTTGCTGGCTATTGGGAGTGAAAGCCCTGGAACAACGTGCACAAGGTAAAGGGAGCCGAGCAATAGAACCAGAGCACTAACGGTGAATACTACCCATACTATTTACATAATTCACGATGGTTATTTCAGGGTGATACTGATGATTTTCATTTATCCAAATTGAATTTCATTTCCAGATTTTGAAAATAAGTGTGAACAACTTTTTCCTTAATCAAATTATTTTCTAAGAAAAACATGATGTGTTCTAGATGCTCTCCATCCTGACTTACGGTGAGCCTACTTTACCATGAAATTCAGTCTTTAAATTATTATGTTTCTAATTTGATGTCTATCAATTAAAATTATGATCACAGAAATAAGAATAAAATGGAAAGTGGTCTTTATAGCATTTCTCTTTTGACACATTGTAAAGGTATTTCTTCCAAAATGATTTGGTAAGGCTGAATCTCTAGAAACATCTCTTCTAGAATCTCTAGAAACATCTCTTCTTTAAAATTCTCAATGGCTAACACATCCTTTGAAGTAGTATTGTTTGGATTGATTCTATGCCAAGCACTAGAAGAAAACTGGTACTAACATAGATCTAGCAAAACTACCCTCCACCTAACTATGCAAGATAATATGTACACTGTACCTGAAAATATATATGTGTCATGTTTGCATATACATATATAGTTTTTCTTAAGTTGTAAACAACAATGAAATTACCATTTTTTAAAAAGTTCTACTATTATACTCTTTCTTCTATTACAGTGCAATGTGAATGTATGACTGAGAGAAAAAGTGGATAATAATAGTTTCCAGCCATATGTCTCACAAGTACATGGTGAGAATTAAAATGATTAAATCAGCAAACCTTTCTCAGACAACATTCACACATTTTAAAATTGGATCTTTAACCATTTTTTAAAAAATTCTTGATGAAACCAGAAAAATCTTTTCTTTTGAAATCTTACCAAATTAAAGTTTTACATTTCAAGTCATCTAGAAATTTCATTTTTAAAGGATGAAATGTACCAATTAATTATTTAAATTCAGTTTCTCTCCTTCTAAGTAAAAATGAAGACACTAGTAAACTAGATTTTAGCTAATTAAATATTCTCCTAAAATCAATAGATTAATTTTGAGTTCAAAAATATGATTAGACCTCCATGAGAAGAATGTGACAAAATATAGGAAACTTTTATCTTTCCTTCACGTGAGAAAACCCAAGTTGTAATAGTGAAAAACAGATGGAACGGTAAAAGCCTAAGTAGGGGTATGTAATTTATTATGTTGGAAATTATGTATAAAATTTCAGTTTGTAAACATTAAAATGGCAATTCCACAGGCAGATGTTAGGAATATCATGTGAGAAAAACTAAGATTTGTTATTTGATTTGAAGTTATTTGTTACAGCGTTGATGCTCGGAATGGATGAGCAGCAGACTCATGGAAATTCATATCTATAGCATACAAGAACATTTAAAATGGCTAAGGGGCTGACCCCGTGGCGCAAGCAGTTAAGTGCCCGGGCTCCGATACCGCGGCTGGGGGTTCGCCGGTTCGGATCCCGGGCGCACACCGACAAACTGCTTAGCAAGCCACGCTGTGGCAGCGTCCCATATAAAGTGGAGGGAGATGGGCACGGATGTTAGCCCAGGGCCAGTCTTCCTCAGCAAAAATAAAGAGGAGGATTGGCAGATGTTAGCGCAGGACTGATCTTCCTCACAAAAAATAAACAAATAAAATGGCTAAACGTTTGCTTTATTGGTATCTTTTGCTTCATTCTGAGTTCTTCATTGACTTTATCAGTAGATATCTATGTGGATAGCTTTGCTATATCTAGTGATTTTTTTTCAATTTCTAGTGATTTTCTAGTGACACTCATTTTTAAAAGAAAATTTATATGTTGCAAGTGAGTGTTGAAATGTGAAAATGACTATGCATTGCCCCAGAAGGAACCTATTTCTTAAAAAAGTCATGTTTAATTTAATTTTATTTTATTTTTTCTTGTGAGGAAGATCGGCCCTGAGCTAACATCTGCCAACCCTCCTCTTTTTGCTGAGGAAGACTGGCCCTGGGCCAACATCCATGCCCATCTTCCTCTACTTTCTATGGGACGCCACGAAAGCATGGCTTGACAAGTGGTGCGCCGGAGCCTGCCCAGAATCCAAACCAGCGAACTCCTGGCCACAGCAGCGGAGCTCGCACACTGAACCACTTGCGCCACCTGGCCGGCCCCAAAAAGTCATGTTTAATTAACTTTCCTTTGAGAATCGTGAACTATAAAATAGAAGAACAACAGATAATAGTAAGACTCCTCACTGAAGAAAATTGGTCTCCATAAACCAGTTACTTTAAAACTGTGAAATTGAATCATCTTGCTCGTATGCATAAATGATGTAATCCTCTCTGGTGTGCACCCTTGTTAATTGATATGGATTCGCGATAGTGTCCCTGGATAATCAAAGGAACCAGGGGTTTTCAAAAATAGAAATTGCTATTGGATCAGTTTGGTGTTAATGAGTTTACAATTAGTCTGCTTTACCTTTCTGTTCTGTCTAGTTTGTTCTAATAATTATGTTAGTACTGTCTAATTTATAATTTGGATTACAATGCCTCTCTATGTGCTACAAAGTTATTAAGTGGTAAATGAAGTTTATACGGAAGAAAGGCGAAATTTGGAGATGCTAAAATTATGCAGGATCCCACAATAGCCTGTAAAGCAAAGCATAAGTAGTTATAGAACAAGTGGTCTCGGTATGTGTTAAAAAATCTCTTTCTTCTTGATTCTTTTCTTTTCAATTATCTGATTAAACAATAAATAGTATATATTCCTATATTATATGGTTAGTCTGATCTTGAAATTATATTAAAGAGAAGTTTTCTCTGGAAACAGTTGAGGCAATATGTTTTGATGTATCATTTTCTTTCTAGGCTCTTTAGATTCACATGATTATAAATTAACCATATTGGTCATCTACATAGCAAAAATTTAGAATATTTCCAATTAAACTTTGTACATATAGACACATATGCACAAATATTTTTCAAAATCTGGAAATTATGGAATAGCAAAGAGAGAAACTCTTTCAAATATTCCAGAACCTAGCCCCAGGCTGCTCCGGGCAGATAGCTGGCTGCACAGTCCAGGGTCGCCGTCACCGACTGCTCCTGGGCCAGACTGGACGAGACACCATTTGGGAAGATGCGGGGGAGCCACTTGCAGCTCAAATATTCCACTTAAATATCAAAATGAGTCTTCTGAGTCTATGATAAAACAAAGGGTACATGGGTTTAATAACGAAGAATCTGGAGGACTTACTGACATTTTGCACAAATCAGAGGAAACTAGAAAGCCTTTTAATACTATGAAAAAAATTACTGCAAACATAACAAACAATTCATATTTCTGAGTTGAAAAACAACTTGATTATTTCAACCAAAATGAGTTACTTATTCATATCAAGTAAATGTTTGATACAAATTGTGCTCAAAAGCTGTGTTGTTAAAAGTTGAAAGTGTTAAACATTTATATTTCTTATCAAAACATCATATACATTCCTTTAAAGCTCATGCTTGAAATAAAAAAAATTGCAATCATAAATAAGAGAAAAATACACGAATAGTTTTCACACAACAAAGCAACTGGATTAAGAAAGAGAAGCTCAGAAAATATTTTATTCATTAGAGTTGATAAAGAAAAAATATAAAACAATCAGAACTTTTTAAAAATGATCTACTATGTAGTTAAAAATAATTGAGCATTTTCAGATTATAAAATAATAATATTTATATAACCTTAGCATTGTTATCTGGTTTTATGGCGTTACATGTTACAAAACTTTTGTCCATTGAAACTAAGAAATATTTTTTGGGAACCTATAAATCAAGTGTAGTGAAGTGCCTAACATTCAGCTTTCTGAATACAGTCTCCGCTGCTCACATTAAGCTTTTGATTGCTGAGGTATCTATTGCAAAGACATGCATTTGTATGACACAGTTACTAGCAAAACAACTAGATAAGGAACCAGGCCGCCTCCTCTCCTAAAGCTCCCCTTTTAGAAAGCCCTGGGAGACCTAGATAACTGATGCTTGAATGAGCATGCTTCTCCCTTCCCGCACCGTAATTCCCACTCCTATGCTTTAAATTCACCAACAAAGAGTGAACCCAGGAAACCCTAGGCACCCCACCCTCAGACTCTAATAAAGGCAGAGCACCGGGTGCCTGGTACCTCCTTTCGATTCTACAGTGCACCTCGCTGTGTAGCCCCCACGGTGTGATGTGCACCCTCCAGGCCTTGTGAGTAATAAATCTTGTTCCTCCAAGTTCCCTGATGCTTTTTGCTAAAGTGTGTTGTGCAGTCATAATAAAAACCACAAAGGCCAGTCCAGGCACAGCATTGCTCGGTAGGGGAAATGTCTGTGGGGACTCACCTCAGATAACGAGCGCCCAGGCGAGTATCTCAGGCCTTCCTGGCCATAGCACCACTATCAACAGGCTGACACTGGAACAGCATCAAGACAATAAGATTTCAGTCTTTATTGACAAAGCTTCTATCGTTTCTTAGAAATTATTAAGTAATGATAATTTCAGGACTTTGAAAATAGTGTATTGTGTTTTGTTGATTTTGTGGCGCTGAACAGGTTAACATCTGAAATTACGTACACAATATTTTGTTGATTTTTGACAAAAAAAGTTTTCATCAAGAAATATTTATATGAAAACCTTACTGAATTTTGTACAAATGGTGACAGTGAGTTGCTAGGAAGATGGTCTGGAGCAGCAGAAAAAAATTATTTTTAGATATCCATTTGATTTCCGCTAATGTTTTCTATGGCAGGAAATTCAGCTATTTATGAATAAGACAATCAAATAACTAAATTAAATTAATCAATTTAAATCACTTAGCAATAAATACTCTATTTATGAAGATAAATCACAATCATCACAGATGAGTAGTCTATCTGTATCATTCAGAATTGTAATAATGAAATTTGGCAACCTCTTTCTGCTAAAGCTGAAATTGAAGGTTTCAGCAATTTGAATTGCAATTCAAAGCTTGAAAAGTGATTTTTTAAAAAAATACATAATATAGCAAAGATAATATTTACTTTTTCTTTCAAAGAAAAACATTTACTGATTAAAACAAACAGATTAATAACAAAAATGGCTGTGCAGATAAAAACTAACCAAAGGGAATAATTGAGGAGGAGCAGAGATACTAGAGGAAAAATAAAACAAACCAAATAGAAATATGGCATACTGTTGGAAACAAAACAATACATGCTGATTCCATAAGGAAAGCTATTGGATTTTCCTATAAATTACATGAAATTATCTGTTGTTTGATTTTGTTGAACAAAAATGAAGAATATAATGGAGTTTTAATTTATTTAAATTTATGAAAACTTGATACTTTTCCAAATGCTACTTATAAAACTATACATTAAAGGTGAACTCAATAAAATTAAATCCAAATATGATATTCTAAAACACTTTTTTATGTTTTAGTTTTTGTTCTATTGAATAGTCTATATAAATCTCTATATTATAATGATTAGAAGAGTTTTTAATATTAATAATGTTAATTCAACAGAAATGGAGAGAGAATATTTCATCATTAAGAACATTATACATAAGTAAAAGTTTCTACCTCTTATGTTTGAAGTCACATAGTGGCCAGTTATTCAATGAGGAAGTTACTGAAAGAGTTTGTTGTAGTTGTTGCTTTTAAATCATGACTGAGATAGATTTCAAGGGAAAAAAACAAAGAAGAAAATAAAAGGAAGATAATTTCAACATTTCTAATAATTTTTAAAAGATTTGGGAATTATTAGAGTAATTTGCTTGACAATTTGTGCTACCATTTATATCATTTGCTGTGCAGTTTAACATTACGTATAATATACTTATTTAGAAAATGAAAGAATTTTTAAAACTTATAAATTGTTATACATTTTTAAATCTAATCTGATAATCTCTTTTAACCAATATTTAGATCACTTAGATATGAAATGATCATTGGGGCTGGCCCCGTGACTTAGCGGTTAAGTACGCGCGCTCCGCTACTGGCGGCCTGGGTTCGGATCACGGGCGCACATCGAAGCACTGCTTCTCTGGCCACGCTGAGGCCACGTCCCACATACAGTAACTAGATGGATGTGCAACTATGATATACAACTATCTACTGGGGCTTTGGGGAAAAAAAATGAGGAGGATTGGCAATAGATGTTAGCTCAGAGACGGTCTTCCTCAGCAAAAGAGGAGGATTAGCATGGATGTTAGCTCAGGGCTGATCTTCCTCACAAAAATAAATAAATAAATAAAAATAAAAATAGAAAGATCATTGATATTGTTAGATTAAAATTTACTATCTTTGTTTTCTATATGTTATATATTTTCTTTGTTTTATATTTTTTGGCCTTCTGTGTTTTTAATTGAGCATCTTATATGATTACCATCTTTCTTGATAGATCATTTTTACTTATTTGTTTAAAATTATTTTAGTGGTTGCCCTGAGATTTGCAATATACTATTTTAAATAAGCTACTTCCACCTTTAATGACCCTATACTGCTCTACGTATAGTTCAGACGCTTTGCCATACGGCATTCTCAATTACTCCTTCCCGTCCGTTTGACACTGCTGTCGTTCATTTCACATACGTCTATGCTATAAACATTCATTGCATTGTTATTACTATTACTTTACACATACAGTTATCTTTTAGATCAATTATGAAAAAATAAAATAATTTGTGTTACCTTTATTTGCTGATTTTCTGCTACTTTTGTTTTCTTTATATAGACTCGAGTTCAGGACCTGTATCATTTTTCATCTTCCTGAAGATCTTCTTTTAAACTTTCAAAGGAGATGTGCTGGCAATTAATTCCATCAGTTTTCATTTGTTTAGGAAAGTTTTTATTTTCCTTTCACTTTTTTAACAACCTTATTGAGATAAAATTTACATAAAATTCACCATTTTAAAGTGTACAATTCACTAATTTTTTTGTACAAAGTTGTACAACCATCACCAGTATCTAATTTTAGAAAAATTGTATTATCCCAATTAGAAACCCATAGCCATTAGCTTCCCCTTCACTTTTGAATGATAATTCATTGGATATAGAATTCTAGGTGGGGAGATTTTTTTTTTCTTTCAGCACTTTAAAGATTTCACCCTAGTTTCTTCTTGCTTGCATGATTGCTGATGCGAAGTCTCCTGCAATCCTTATCCCAATTACTGTGTAGCCAAGGTTTTCCCTCCTCCCCCAATCTACCCCAACCTACTGGACCTATTCAAGATTCTCTCTTTGTACTTAGTTTTTGAATGTGATTTGAACATGATGTGTCTAGATGTTTTTGTGGTTTTCAGTATTTTTGGGGGGGATAGGGTGTTGTTGTTTTGTTTCTTGGTATTTATCCTGCTTGGGTTTCCCTAAGATTCTTGGATCTGTGTTTTGCTGTCATTAATTTTGGAAACTCTTCTATCATTATTTGTTCAAATATTTATTCTGCCTCCCCTCTGTCTTTCTTTTCCCTTTGGCATTCCAATTACACATGCTATATCTTTTGATATTATCCTACAGTTCTTGGATATTCTGCTATGTTGTTTTATTTTTTTTCTTCTTTACATTTCAGTTAGGGAAGTTTCTACTCACCTATCTACAAGTTTGGTAATTCTTTCAGCTGTATCCAGTCTGCTGATGAGCCCATTGAAAGCATTCTTTATTTCCCTTACTCTGTTTTTGAGTTCTGATAATTTGCTTTGATTCTTTCTTAGTTTCCATCTCTCTGTTGTCGTTACCCATCCAGCTTTGCATGTTGTCTACACTGTCCATTAGAACCCTTAAAATATTAATCACAGTCATTTTAATTTCCTGTCTGATAATTCCAACATTTGTGTCATCCAGGTGTGGATTTGATGACTGCTTGGTCTCTTCAGGCTGTGTTTTTTCTTGCCTTCTGGCATGCCTTGTAATTAATTGTTGAAAGCCAGACATGTTGTATTAGGAACTGAGGGAAATACACCTCTAGCGTGAGGATTTACATTAATCTGGCAAGGCTGTTGGTGTGTTTAATGTTTGATATGGTTGTATGTGACAGATACTTCAAATTGCTCTAGGGGGCTTGTTTTTTTACTCCTTTCTTGCTTTGGGGCTTTTCTTTAAACTGCTCCTCAGAGAGAGTCTGTCTTGCAGATCTTTCAGCTATAATCCACTGTTATTATTAGCGAGGTTTGTTAGTGTGGTGGCAGAGTGTGGGGGAGGAGAGTATCCTTTAATATCCTAATTAACTCTCAGTGTTTTATTGGGACTTCATCTCAAGGGTGTGCCTTGTCTAGGAGTAGAACATTCTCATCCTTCCCCATCCTCTAATCCCTTACCTACTACAGACTATTTCCTTGAAGCTCTCTCCTCTGTTGACAATGTTTTTTATTCATTCATTTTTCATTAAGTGAGACAGGAAATTTGGATTGGAGTGCAGTTCCCTGCCCCCAGCTGGGATAATTGCCTAGCTGGTGATGTCCTTCCTCCCTAGAGACAAGGCCTTTGTTAGGGAGAAGAGTCTGAGTGAGTTTCATCATAGCTACCTTTTCCCTCCCTCTAACAGGGTCGTTTGTTGAGCTTTCTAGGATTTCTAAGATACTCTCTGTCAAAACCTGGTTGGGTTCCTGGAAGGAAAATCTAAAAATGTATGTCTTACCAATACTACAGCCCCCGGACCTTCCCACTCTCACTTTTGACCTCACTCATCTTCAGGCAGTTCATCAAAATTACCATTTATGTGTTTCTACCAGCTTATGGTGTCTACCAGCTTCTGTTCCAGGTAAGCAAATCTTGAGTGCTGTGCTATATCTGTCAAATGTAACTGAGTCAGTATTTTATGGTGGTAGTTTTCCTGATGATCTCAATTCTCAGACAGATTGAATCAAAGTTTTCAGTTTGTCCACTATTTCCTTTTCGTAAGGACAGGAATAACACATTCTAAGCTCTTTATATGTCAGAGCTAAATCTAGAAATCCTCATCGTTACCAGTTGTTAAATATTTGAAATATCACTTCTGTGGCTATGGAACTTGAGGCCTTTAAACAAGAAGTGCTTGTAATTTTTTAGTTGAGTTATCTACTGGAGAAATATAAAACCTGGGCATCTATACTTGTAGGCCTGTTTTTGCTATTTGAATTTATTGTTTCCAATTTTCATTGAACTATATACCACTCTGTGTGTATTTTTGTTCTAGTCTCTGTTACGCTTGCCTGAGTCCTTACACCTTAATTTTAAGTTTAAAATACTTACTTACATCAAATAGTCTCCATGGTACTCATGGGAAGAGTTTTCATACGAGGGGGCTCACATGCTATTGATCATCAAGCTTATAGATTGGCCAAATTTGGGTCTAATGCTTACTTGCAATTTGATCAATTATAGCTGAGATAGTGGATTCATATGTTACCTATATGCAATTATGTTCAAGAGATTGTTATGTTCAAGGACTTCCTTATGAGGACACAGTGGATGAGTAAGGCATTCTAATATCTGGCCTGAAAAATAAAATACTGAATTAGGTCTATCTAAGAATGTCTGGAAGATTGCTGAGGAGGATCCAATATTCATCTTTTTTCTTGAGAGACTGAGTTTTGTATTAAAAGTGAAATTACTGTATGGGGAAAGAGAATTGAGTTTGGTTTAAAGACAATGAGGTAGGCCAGAGATGTGTAATTTATTTGTAACCTTGGTTAAGTTACCCAAACACTTGAATTTTGCTTCCCCATCTTTTAAATAGGAATAATGGTAGTATGTATTTTATAAGGTTGTTGTGAAAATTAAAATAATTCATATAAAAATGTGGCCTATAGTAAATGTTATATGTTATTTTACTTGCCTAATAAAGTGCTTTTTTATAATATGTTTTCAATTGCCCCTGTTGATGAATAATTAGCTAATGCCATAGATTAAAATTTAATAACCGAAATGATGAAAAGAGACAGACTACAGATCAAAATGTGCAAGAAAATATTTGAAAGTAATAAAACGATATTTTTTGGTTTAGATCTGTGAAAAAAACTAATGTTCCACTTGACTATTGAAAATAAGTGAAGAATGTATTGAGAGTATTTACATGGTTAATGAACTTTGAAATCTTTTAAAATAATATCTACTCTGGGCATTACAATGATATCATATATAACTCTTTATATCCATACATATGGTATATATTTATGTAGTATATTCAGCTCTGAGCATTACAATATGTTTTAAAGCAGTATACAAACTAGAATATCTAAGGGGAAGGTGATCAGAATTATCAGAAAATCATGTTAACTAATCATCATCTGAAAGAATTGAGCCTGTTTAGACTCACGCAGGTTGACATAAATGGTTTACTTTCTAGAACCAATAAGTAGAAATTACAGTGACTTATAATTAGACTCAAAGTGAAGCAAAACATTCTCACAATTTGAGTTACCCATGATGATTGTGCTGCCCCACAGTGAACTTCTAGTCACTCAGTTTTCAATCAATGGATAGGTAACCATCTGTTATCTGATTTTATGTTTATGAAAGAATTTGATAATAAATCAAAGTTAAACTTCTTCCTCAAATATGGAACAATAGTTTCTTGCAGCATCTCTACTCAAAGGAACAGGCAGTTAGTAGGCAAATGAATGCCTCACTTACTGAAATTTCTGCCCTCAATGTTAGAATTAGAATTCATGTTATCACTCTCATGCATATGAATTCCCCCTTTCCAACTTTAATAGACAGCATGCAATCCTTTTGCAATTTTTAGTCTACTTTGCCCATATCATTCCCAACAGGCTTGCTTATTCTGAATGTAATAGCTGGCATTCTAATCAATGAAGAGTACATTTCCCTCTATTCATTGATATGGCAAATGTGTCTGCCTGTAACTCTTATCCAGTGAAATATCAGCAGTTGAAAATAAGAAAAAAGTATTAATTAAATGGCTTTACAGCTCAGTAGACAACCTCACTAGCTGATATGTGAGAGAACAAGATGAGATAGCTAGGCTTGTTCTGTTCCTGCACTACCTACAATTCTTAGGGCATAGATAGGAAACTACAACACAATTAATCAAATATGTGGTAGAAATTTTGAAGTTGAAAATTGGGAGAAAATTGTTGGACAACCACAGATTTAAGATTGGCTTGATAAAGCTCAATACTAGGGAAAAAAACAATAGAATTTGATGAGATGTGTGAGGGAAATAGAAATCAATAGGGCAATCAACATACCTAATGAGATAATGTACTTGGATGGGGAGAGTCAATTTGGATAAATTATGAATTTTCAGTACTTATGCTGGGGGTTTAAGATGTAAATGAGTAATTGAAACAGTTGGAAGTATAAGGCGATGGTACAGAGATCAGAAATCTTATTCAGAATCTGACCCTCCCGCTTATTGGCACGTTTGCTTTGGGAAATGTTAGTTAAAACTATTAGTAACACTTTTCTTATCTATGAAACAAATAGAATTATATTTGCTTTACCTTTCTCTCAGGTTTTGGTCATAAAGACAATTAAACATTTTAATAATAGGTAAAAAAAATGGTAATTATTGTGTGAGCTGTGTGTGTTGCGAAATCCATAGTAAAATTCATTCGAGCTGTGAATTGTTTTGCCCAGAGAATGTAAGAGGCCCATGTACATACGATTTTACATATCACTCTAGCAAGAGCGTGGATGATCTGAAACTTATTTTGAAACTTCTATGGGCTCATAAATGCTAAGTTAAGAAATTCCACATAAGCTATAGTTTGTATATTAGAAATCCTTTTCTTTTATCCTCTTTTTGAACCATGGTGCTTTGTGAGTGGACTAGAACAATTTCTTGATTAGAAAATCTGTTTTAGTATTTTACTGGCTTAAAATGTCCAAAGTTTTCATGTCAAGGGGTGCTATTTAACTGCTGGCTCTTCTCTCAAGGTATGTACCTATAATTCAATGACTAAATTTTTCATTGAAAGAGAACTAAATGAGTCAGAAGCTATTCAGGGAGGAAAAGGCTCTTGGTCATTCTTAATATAGGAGTTTGATACACAAAGTAACCTTGAGATTGGGGGCACACAGAAGCTTACCTTAAAGAAATAAAATCATCCACCAATGCGGTTACAATAGTAGGCCCATTTTTAGAAAAAAATGGAGAATATGTTTAGATAATTTTGGGTAGCAGTGGGGAGTGGGGACACCTCCATGGGATCAGATAAATCCCTGCATAGCTGAAAACCAAGAAACTTCTGTAACTGCATGTCTGCAAAGAACTTCCATGTACATTATCACACATGGGATAGGGAAAAACACAGCAATTTCAAGGCAGACATTCATTATGATTTTATTATCTTTATCTTGCACCATTTTCTAAAGTTTCCTGAGCATCTGTTTTTAGGGAGGAAACTGAGGCTTAGAAAATTTGAGTTATTCATCCAAAGTCACACTTTAATCCTGAGCAAAGAGGTGATTAGAGCCTTACATTTTTATCAGATATTTCAAAACAAAATCACACAGAATTTCTGTGGATATATATCCAGCACCGAATAGAGATTTACAGTTAATTGTTATCAAACAGTAATAGCATTTTAATATTTAAATAGATAAATCTTTGACAAACATTGACGTTCCCTCCCTCTCCTTTTAGAAATAGCTATCACAGTCCAGAACTGTTCTAATAGACACAGTATTCTGACAGAAGAGAAAGACTATTGTTCCCTGACGTCGATGAAAAAATAGCACAATATAACCAATTAGTTGAAAATTTTTCTTACCAACAAATTTAAGTTTTAACGTAAAAAGGCATGTAGCTTTGGCAATACAATATTTTACATTTTTTTCTGTTTAAGAAAACATCCCTTTAAATTTATGACCAAAACATAGTACTAACTGAAGGACAGTCTTGGAGACACTTAGATATTTCAGCATTTCCCTTAACTTCTGTGATGTTGAAAACTTTCAGAAACTATTTTTAGAGATCAAATGGAGACCACTTTGAAAAGCTCAGCTTGATTAAGAACAGACAACACACATTTAGGGAATAAAAGGAATCACTCACTACTTTTGTGAAATTCTTCAGGGACTTCACTCCAGGTAGACAAATGTGGGAAAGGAGTTAAAGAGGATTTTAAACTTAGATGTTTGGAAAGCCTTTGACAAAATTCTTTACAGCCATGTAAGATCAGTGGAAAGGATCAATGAAACTAATAGTAAATTGGCTCACTGTTCTGAACAATGATTTATGGAAAGGAAACAAAGGTACTAGAAATAGGTTTTTGTGGTCCAAGCCAATTTTAAATATTCTGCTTCTTCATGGGTCAGAAACAAATCTCCACTTTCTAAAAAAATTTTAAAATAGATTTTTTAAAGATATTATATTAAGCATTTACTTTGCGATAATTCAAATAAAATTGAAGTTTATATAACACTTAGTTGATGACAAATAGAATGTGACAAATAACAAATATGTGTGTTCATATTTGTGATTTTTTTTGGTTTTTAAATGATAGTTGACTTTAGGAAAATTTCTTGAGAATATATTGAAACATATATAGAAAATATTAAATGGGTGCTAAGAAACGATTACTTGAACCATCATGCCTAACATTATCACAAGAATGTTTATTATGTATTTTACTGTAACTACTATACCATGAATATAGTTGTCTTTGTTGCTTGAGAAAAAACAAGGTCGTTTGATTTAACAATGATCAGAAGTCAAGAACCAAGTCACTGGGATTCTGACTGTCTGGTTTAATAGTTTTATTCCAACGTACATAACAGTACCTGGCATAGTAAATTCTCAATAAATCTCTGTGAATAAATGAATAAATGACCAAACAAATGGGATGGGGTGGCTCTAAAATTGGAAAAGATCGTTGAAATATCAAGCCCTTGTACTAGCTGCTCTCTAAGAAGATTGGCTTTACCATTTAGCTCCTCCTATTTCAGAATACATGATGGTTTATAAAAGGAAAATTGAGTGGTAGAAGATACAGGAGCACAGACTCAAAATTAAAAAAAACAACAAAAAAATACTGTTTTATCTCTAAGTGCTACAGGAAAAGAGGAGAGTGCTCACTAGCTAGGAACCATCCCACCCCAGTTCCTTAACACATTGACATGACAGGCTTTTTTTTTTATACTTAAGTAAACCTAAAATTTCTTCTAGGATTTATTTTTTGATCAGCAGTTGAGGAGGCACCTCAAGCTTCTCAAATAGGGGAGAGGAGACGGGGCATCACTGAGCAGGGTATGGGGAAGTAAACCTTCACATCATAAATCAGAAAACACGAAATGGCTATTTGAAGGGATACTGATAATATATGCTTGGAAAAGGTTACAAGTGTGTGTCCAGACTATCACTGAGAATCTATAAAAAGATTATAGTCTTTGGCCAGGACAGTACATACTGAAGCTCTATAAAGGAGTTTTAGCATTTGGCCAGTAAGTAAACCATTAAGTATTTCTTTTTTTAATGAGATTTTTTAGAACGTTCTACATTTAGTAATGAGAATGTTATGATTAAAATTATGATATATTAATGATAGTTTATATTAGATATACCTGGCTTTTAAAATACACTGGACATTTTACACATCACTTCACATACCTTACTTCTTTACTCCCCAAACAATTCTGTTCAACAGGTTCTTTTCTTATCCACATTCAACAGATGAGGAAACCGAGCTAATAAGGTTTGGAAGTGGGATTTATTTTCAACTCCTTTCTATGAGCCCATGTTTTAACCCTCTATGCTATAGTGCCTTGACATTTCTTCTTAAGAAGTAAGAAAAAATGAGCACAAATGACATACCAGCTACATGTGGACTGATATAAACTACACATTTTGATTAACTCTTAAAAGATCTTGATAAAGGATAGTATTGTCTGCAAATAATTATAGCTTTTAAACGGCTTGAAGCTACCAGGGACATCACAGAGGGATTCAGCTGAATCAGGAAATCAAGATGAAGTTTGTCATGTAACTACAAACCTAAAACTACTAGAATGATAAGGCATGATGATGACACTGTACATCATGTTTCCCAGGAATCTTAACGCAAATGAACCTCATAACCTAATGCCAAGTTTTCCATTCTCTTTCTATTTTTCATTCATTATTCTTTCGGCCACTATTACTACATATGGTAAGTTCTTTTTTATTTCCATTTCTTTTTCTTTTCCATAAATTTTAACACAAGTAGAATCACATTAATTTAGACAGATTCTATTCACTTTAAGATCATCTCTCTTACTGTCCAGGATAATGAAAGAAATATAGTATCCTCACCTAGAAGGGTCTTATTTTCTCTACTGATCCCAAATATTTAAAGGTGTTAGGGAGGAAGAGAGAGTTATCAGAACCAGCTTCAGAAAACACTATAACTGAAAAATTTATCTGCTAAGATTTTCATTTATTTCAAGGTTTCTCTACCCAGGCGTTCTTTCTACCCCCAATTAAAATCAGGTAGACACCTAGAATATTAGTTTACTCATTCATCAAGTACATCACTCATTTGTATTTTTATTCAAATTGTATTTATTAAGACGATACTTAAGGATATAAAATGATGGACAAAAAGACTTTCATTTCAGGCTCTTTTAGTATTTCTTGATGCCTTCAGTTACTAGCAGGACTCAAGCAGGGTAGCTGACCTAGTGTTTGCTGATGGTTATAATAGAATCTCTCAAAAGACCGTGGTGTGTAGTTCAAAGAACATAGTTAGTGAATACTCAAAGATTTGGTTTTGTCATGTGGCTATGCCATTACTAACCATATGGTCCATAGAGAAATTTCTAGCTATTCCAGCCTCCAATTTTCTTGCCTGTGAAATAGACATAGTAGTTACACTGTTGAG
Organism: Diceros bicornis minor; assembly: GCF_020826845.1. NCBI lineage: Eukaryota > Metazoa > Chordata > Mammalia > Perissodactyla > Rhinocerotidae > Diceros > Diceros bicornis. The sequence goes on along the minus strand of NC_080747.1, from coordinate 28,351,866 downwards.
ATGTTATGAGAAGTCAAGAAAATAATGCATATCAAGAATTTTACACTGATATTACACAGAAGAGCCAATAAATGCATTTATTCAATCACTCACTCACCTATTTAACAAATATCCCTTAAGTGCCTACTTAAGTGCAAGTTATTATGCAGGCTCTGGAGATAAAAATGTTGAATGTAGAGTGGTATCTGCCCTCCTGGACTCACAGTCTCTTTAAAGAGGCAGAGATTCAATACATAATTACATGATAAGTCATTTAATTTAGATTGTGATAAATGCTAGTGGTTAGCTAAAGTGTTGGACAACAGATTAGAGGATTGGTAGACTACAGGATAAAAATTTGGATCAGAGAAGATTTCATTCAGCAAATGATACTTAATTAGCAATTAGAGGGATACAAAACATAGAGAAGATAAAATGTGAGTAAGGAAAGACATGATGGAGGATCCATTTGGCTCCTAGATAGTGTATTAGCCTTCCATTGTTGCTGTGACAAATTACCACAGATTTAGTGGCTTAAAACAACACAAATTTATTATCTTATAGATCTGTAGATAGAAGTCTGACAGATCTCACTAGGCTAAATTAAGAGGTCAGCGGGCTGCATTCCTTTCTGGAGGCTTTAGGATAGAATCCACTTCTATGTCTTTTCCAGCTTCTAGAGGCCACCTGCTTTCCTTAGCTCATGGTCTCTTTCCTCTCTCTACCTTCAAAGTCAGCAACATCAGGCCTAGTCTTTCTCATGTTGTCACGTCTCTGATTCTCCCTTCTGATCGCTCTTTCCAATTTTAAGGACCCTTGTGATTATATTGAGTTTCTGTATAATCCAGAATAATCTCCCTATTTTAAGGTCAGCTGACTAGCAGCCTTAATTACATCTGCAACCTTAATTTCCCTTTGCCGTGAAAGGTAGCAGGTTCCACAGATTTGGATGTGGACATCTTTGAGGAGGGATTATTATTGTTTAAAAAATTCTCTCTGATTGTAGCCTGAATGGATAGAAGGGAAGCCAGCATGGACATGTACTAACTAATTATGAAGCTTTCACATTGGTACACAAAACATGATGATGGCCTGGTCTAGTTGAGTATAAGCAAAATGAAGAAAAATGGTTAGACTTTAGATGTGTTTAAGGAAAAAAATCAGTAAATTTTGGTAATTTATTTTTTGGGGTGAGTGTTGACAGAAAAGGGAGTGTTGAGTACAAATTCCAGGTTTCTGGCTTTAGCACCTGGATGGGGGAGAAATTTTATTACGGAAATATTGACAGCTGAAAATGCATCGCATTTTGAAAGAATATAATAAGTTCGAATGTGCATATATTGAATTTGACAGGTCAGTTAGACCAAATGAAAATGTTATTTGACAATGGGATATGTGAGTCTGGAACCAAGGTATTAGCATGAAAGTTGAAAACACGCTGATGTCAAATGAAAGCATAGAACTAAATATGATCACCTACAAGGAAGGCAACGAGTTGAGAGTAGAGAAAGCATAGATCCCCTGAATATCTATCAAACACTTAAAGCATGAGTAGAGGAATGTGAGGTGTAAAAACTATTAATAGTTTGCAGAATTATAGGATAAAATCAGGAAATGAAGATTTTTTTTAAAAGAGAGAACAGAGGAGAGTATGAAATGTTTTAAAGTTCAAGGAAGGTGAAAACTGAAAAATTCTCTAAATTCTCTCTTCCATCAGGCAAATTCTATTTAACATTTCCTGTAAGATGAATGTGCCAAATACTATTTACAAAAAGATGAAAAAGTCATTAAAGCCTTACTTAATTAACTCCCAGGCTAGTGGGAAGAGTTTTATTGAAATGGTTAATTTCAGCAGAAAGCGACAACTGAGGTGAAGTTGTGCATGTACGATGCAGATTAGGAGGCATATTGCCCACACTAAAGAGCGAGCCCAACATGATTTTTGAAATTCAATAAAGTATAGTTCAGATTAAGAAGAAATGGTTTCTAGACAAAAGGATTAGCATTGGTAAATATGTAAAGGAATTATAATTGATTAAAATTGCTAGAAATTAGATTTCCAGATAGACAGAGGTAGAGAATGAGTTTGCATAGTTAGGTCATGATATGGAGGACTTTACTCTCAAAGCAAAGGAGCTTAAAGTTCATCCTACATGATGATAAACAATTTACAGTTTTTAACAGTTGATGTGAAATGGATTGGTCTATCTGCTGTATGCAGATGGCTTTCAGAAAGCTCATCATTGCAAGAATACATAGGAGGTTCTTGGCATAATCCTGACACAATAATATAAGAACCTCGAAGAAAAAGAAGCAGAATTTAGAAACTTTTACAAGATAAAAATCAGTAGGATGTAATTAATTGCATTCGGAAAGAGGAGAAGGAGAGGTTTAATATGACTCAGTTTTCTGGATTGAGTAGCAAGGTAGAAGAGAGTAACATTAAATGGAGAGAGAATAAAGGAAGAGATCAAGATTGTTATGGAGTGAAAAATGAGGCCAATTGAAGAAATGTTGAATTTAACATTCCTATGGAAAGATCAGTTAGTAATGTTGAGCAGACATGTGGACAACAGAGTTTCAAAGGAGAGAACAGAGTTTGTGACAGGAATAAATGAGATCACCCAGTGAAAATATATAGTCAGAGGAGAATAATGGATTGAATATGGAAACCCTGATGAACACCTGTGTTCAAATAACTGTTGAAGGAAGAGATCAACAAGGAAGAAAAGGAGGAAATGCTCAGAGAAATAGGAGAGGAATCTGTAAGAAATGGTGTGATAAAGCCCTACAGAATAGAGAGCTTCAGAAAGAGACAGTGGGCAGCAGTCCTTGCAGTCATACGAGACCAAAAGAGACAAAAGGGGTACACATTTCTGAAGCATACTATTTCAGTCATCCCTCTGAGAATCTGAACAGAAAAAATGATTTCTGTTAAATTGTACAAAAAAATAAAAAATAAAATCTCCTGGAAACATATTTTATAACTAGTAAGTGTTTCAATTACAATAAACAAGCATGCCAGTTTTTCACAAGAATAGTATCAAGTGTACCACTTGCCAACATTGTATAAGAAGAAAGGATAGGGCCTGAGATATCAGATCAAGTGTTTACAGTGAGTAGAGAAGGAAATAAGGCAAAGACAGTGGGTGTCATTTACCTAGATCTCAGCAAGACATTGATAAATTGTTATATAAGATGCAACTAAAGAAAAATCAAGGGTTTTGAATCAATGCTATAACAAGCTAGAAAGGAAGATGAGTGGATACAGAAATTTATAGTAAGCAGTGGTAAGTTGTGTTCGAAGGAGGGAAGCAGCAGTATTCCTTTGAGCTCAGGGCTATTATGCATTCCATTTAATACCCATAAAGCAATTGTCAGGAAAGAACCACAATCCCTGTTGGCACTAATTTGAGCCCTTGTTGCCAGCATCAACAGTTGTGATTGTCTAAACTAATTCCAATTAGACTGTTTCTATTTACCAGTTGATCTTAAATTGTAATATTGTACTTTTTTATGTTAAATACCACTATGGATCCATAAAGTAACTTAGTCAATAGCTGTTCTCATTTAGTAAAGAACAAGAGAACAATGGCATGCTTACAAAAATTTTAACAGAGGCATTTGATGAGGATGGGTGCCATTGTTCTGCTTCTGCGGAAAGCAAAGGGTTTCAACTGGAAAGACTATTTCTCACAAAGGGAATAAGATAAAAGCTGGGGGAGTAATCTAAATAATCATTATCTGATGAGTCTAAGCTGGAAAGGACAATATGAATAAAAGTCAAAAAAATGGAAACTAGGAAAACCAGGGGAGAGAGGTTAGAGGATTTCCATGAATGTTAGTGAAATTCTAAACTCAGATATTTGTGTCTTCAGATCAATGCCCTTTCCAATACTTTACATTTATTTCCTGAATTTACACCTTAAAATTTTTTGTATCATTACTGTATTTTAACATTTAAAAAATACACTTTTTTTGACATGGTCTGAGTCAAACAGTGGAAGTTCTCCCTCAAACCTGTTCCTGCCATCATTTTCCATAAATCTATAAATGGCATTACATACACCCAGCTGAGTAATACATGTTTTAGAGATGTCTTCATTTTATCTTTTCTACAACCCAATCCAATAACTGCGCTCATACATTTTTATTCATTTATTAGCAAGCATACTTTGTAGTAGGGCTATTCTAGTTCTGGGGAATTCAGCAATGAAAAAATAAATCTCTGTAGTCATATATTTATATTCCAGTGAAAAACAGAGAACCAAACAAACACGCAAACAGGCACATAAATGCCTAAACTATGGCTAGTGCTAATAAGCATGACAAACAGTTTTTGAAAAGTGGTATAAAGATACTGTTGATTGAGTGGGATGCAATTTTGATGGCGATAAGAACAGGTAAAGCCTGTTTGCTGAGGTCGTACTTGAGCAGGGACCTATATGCAGTGAGAGAGTAAGTCATATGGAGATCTGAGGTAAGAACTTTCCAGACAGAGCTAAATGTGCAAAGGCTCTGAGGCAGGAGTGTACCTCATCAGCCAGAAGACAAGCAAAGAGGCCGTTGTGGCTGGAGGGTACCATGGTGGGAAATGGGATCAGAGAGATATTGGTAGTGGGGTGAGGACATTAGTATAGAACCCTGTAAGGCACGGTAATAAGAGATGAAGACTTGGGGTTTCACTGTGAGAAAGGAAAACAATGAATGGTCTGGAGAAGAAAAGTGATATGATATTAATTATGGTTTTAAAGAACATTCTCTGGCTACTGTATGACAAATAAACTCTAATTAGGCAAGGATGGAAGTAGGGAGTCCAGTTTTTGCCTCTAGTGTAATAGTCTTGGTAAGTTTCCATCAGCTTTACATTCAAAGTATATTCCTATTCTCACCTGTTATCAACAACTCCACATCTACCACCTTGGTGGAAGTAACCAATAATCTCTCACCTGAAATAAAAATCAAATACCTTATCAGCGAGGTACAAGGGGACATGGTTCCTCTGTTGTCTTTATATTTATACATATTTATTTATTTTGGTAGGAAACATGAGGTTTCAATTATTTTCTCACAGAGCAGCTTAGCTTCAGTTACCTATGCACTGATTCCCTGCAGCTTGATGTGAGGATATGGTGTCACTTGCGTGTGCCCATGGGGTTTGCACCACAAGAGAGGAATCCCAAAATTACAAAACTGGCAGCTGGCATGCACGTCTGTCCCCTCCTCACCTCCAGGGAGAGGAAGAGATACTTTGCCATGTAAATAGTTCCTCCCTGGGGAAAGGAGGGAACTTCACCATCCTGAAAAGCAAAAAGGTGACTCTGATGAGAGATAAGATAATATCTCTTTGGAGATCTCTATCTTTAGGGTCATTGTTCAATCATCCTTTAACCAAGGTGTCAGTGCTCTTTGCTCAGAAAGCCCTGGCCATGCAGAAATGTGAAAATATTCATGGAGCTTTGTTTCCTGCCTATGTCTTTGACTGCCCTTCCTGCATTTCCCCATCCTTCACTACTCTCCAGCCACAATTGCTGCCCAGTCCCTCCTATGTGAAGGCCTTTGTCACTGCTGCCTCACTGCTGAAATGCTCCTTCTCCAGACCTTCACGCGGATTTCTCCCTGATTTCATTTGCATCTGAGCTCAAAGTCAGACCCTCAGAGAAGTCATCCCTGCTTGCCCTGCCTAACAAGGCCCTCTCAAAGACTCCCTTTCCAACAATGCTGTATTTTGTCACTATTGGAAATTGTATTGTACATTTTTGTTTATTTTTGCCAACTCAAACCATGTAAGTTCTACCATCAAGGGATTTTACTGTCATAGTCATATTCATATCCCCATCATTTAGAAGTATTAACTGTTATAATCAGCTTAATGTCTGAATGTCTGTCTTGTGTTAGACAATATACCAGAGTCTATATATCTGATTTTTTTAAACAAATTGTCACCACAACCCTATCAGTATATCAGTGGAGATACAACTTTGCAAAATCAAGAAAACGAATGCTTAGATAACTCTCCAAATGAATTTGCCAAAATGTGAAAAGTAGGATATTGCTTAGTTATTCTATTAGGTAGTCTATCATCTATTAACATTTGATTAACCCCTAAAAAAACACTTAGATATATATCTATATATTTATCTATATCTATATTATAATCTCTACTATGTCTATATCTATCTCTCCCTTTAGAGAGATATATAAGGTAATATATATGAAATTATCATACAGATTTGTCTTGAAACTTTATTTAATTGTGAGCATTTTCTGTATCATTATGAAATATATGAAATAAAATAACTGTAGAATATTTAATCTTGTGCAATTTAACAGATACTTTTTCTTTGATATTTGAGTTATATGTTTTGCACAAATATTTATCCATACTTTTGTTCAATGGCATGAAGACCAGAAGTAAATAAACTTGGCTATGAATTTATGCTCCCAAACACCTTTTGAATTTTGATTTTTTTAAATTTTGATTTACCTTAGGGCAAAGCCTCAATCAACAAACATGAACATGCCAATCTGTTTGACGGCTATATTGCACATTTTAATTAATAGTTCAGTATTATAATTTTATACAGCCTTGAGTGTGTTATTCAGATATCTGCCTGCCTTGAGCCAGGGTAGAGGGAAATGCCATTTACTGTGATAGAGAACACAGTACATGGGGTAAAAGAAGGTGCATTTGACAGAGGCCATAATGGCATTAGACTGGGACATATTAATTTTCAGATGCCCTAAGGTAGTAAATGAATACATAGCAAATGCATTTAGATATATAATTCTGGAGTTTAGGAGAAAATACAGACTAAAATATATATTTATTAATTGTATAGATGTTAATTAAAGACACGATAAGTAATAACCAATAAAAAATAAAATATATTCCATGATTACCCATGGAAATTACACAGAATAAAAAGGAAAATTCTATTACAGAATATTGAGGACACCAACATTTGTGGCATGAACAGAGAAATAATCTCAAAGGAGAATAATAACAGCAGCCTGAAAAATAGGGAGAAGCAATGAGAGAGTGACTTCACAAAACTAGGGAAGGGACTATTTCAGTATCAATGGGGTATCTGATAGTGTAAAATATAGAGTCAAATTAAATAAAGATTGACAAGTGTCTAACGATCTCAGCTGCAATGATATTCTTACTGACCTTGCCCACAACTATTTCAGTGGATTGAATGAGAGATGCCAGACCATAATAGGTCGAGGAATAAAGATGAAAAAATAGACACAGTAATTGAAGGCAATTTTTTCAAAAAGTTGTCTGTGGGGGGCCAGCCCCGTGGCTTAGTGGTTAAGTGCGCGTGCTCCCCTACTGGCCGCCCGGGTTCGGATCCCCGGTGCGCACCGATGCACCGCTTCTCCGGCCATGGTGAGGCGGCGTCCCCCATAACAGCAACTAGAAGGTTGTGCAACTATGACATACAACTATCTACTGGGGCTTTGGGGGAAAAAAAGGAGGAGGATTGGCAATAGATGTTAGCTCAGAGCAGGCCTTCCTCAGCAAAAAGAGCAAAATTAACACGGATGTTAGCTCAGGGCTGATCTTCCTCACACACAAAAAAAGTTGTCTGTGAAGAGAGAGACTTTTAAAAAGAGGGAGGACTTGGGAGTGTCAGAAGAAATGGGATCCAAAGTAGAGTCTATGGAATAGCTTTTAAATTGAAAAAAGGACAGTCCTACTCTAACATGAAGGAAGGAAGAACAAACGAATGAGGTACTGAGAATTAAAGATAATGGTATAACTGTCTGAAAATCAGAAGAGTATATATAGTAAAGACTGTGGGTTTGATTCTATCACTCTATAAACTCAACATATGATTATATATACTGGTTTTTTTTTTTTGAGCTTCAGTCAAATAAAACCCCAAGACATTTATACATGAACTGCTAGTAAAAAGAATCATCACCATCCTATCCTGGTTAGTTGATTTTCTGAACTTCTGTGTTGTACAATATAAGAAACATAATCACCTGAAGTCAATCAAAATTGGGTTTCCTCTGACTCCAGAGTTTATGTTTTAAGTCTTCCATCGTGACGTTAAACTTCGTTGAAAATTAGAATCATATTGACTACATCAGTGGCTGCCAAACTTTTGTTGTAAAGGGCCAGATAATAAATATTTTAGGGTTTGCCAGTCATATGATCAGTTGCAACTGCTCAACTCTGCCCTCATAGCATGAAAGCAGTCACAGACAATACAAATTAATGGACTAGGTGGAGGTTCAATAAAAATCTATTTACAGAAACAGGTGGCTGACTGACTTGGCCCCCAGGCAGCATTTTGTTAACCCCTGACCTATCTCATGAGATCAGATATACACACCTTGCAGAATGGTGCTTAGCACATAATAGAACCTCAGGAAATACTAGATATTTTTAATATGTTTCACTATGTTTGGGCTTCTCAATTCCTTAAGAAAGGAAAACAAGGAAAGGAAATTAATATTTTAGAGCCAATTATTTTCAATAGCACATTTATACTTCTGTAACAAATGTGTTCCAGATATTCAGCAAGATATTGCTGTTTAATTTTATTCTCATCAAAAAAAATTTTATTTTAACAGCTAAGATTCATCTACAGTAGTTGGAAATATACACGAGAATGATTTGTACATACCATGTAAACTTTCTGAATTTATTTTTATTTTTGTGCATTAGTATTTATTTATTGTACCGACACCAGGAAACTCTGTAGTGAGTACACAAGGCAACAAAAACCCTCTGTTCATGTTGAATCATCTCATTTAGTCTGATTACTTCTTCAGTTGTGAGTTGTCTCCAAAAGTGAATTTCTTTGTTTTGCCCACGTATGTAAAATAAGCAGATCTTTCTCTTCATTTAATTAGCTTTTATTTTTGTGCAATATATCCAGCAATATAGAAGGAATGCATGCTTATTTTCTTAATTATTTTTCTTAGTATCATATTTAACTGGTATCATGTGTTACAAAATATAAATATGATTGATTTTCTTAATTTCATTATTTGCAGATTTTTACTTGAATGATTGATTATTGTCTTTTAATTATAAAAACTAAGGTGTGATTCTCCATGAAGTTTCATAATGACAATGATTTAATTTTCCAAACTAAAGTTGGTAGTTTCTACTAGCAAATAATAATGGAAAATAGTTATACTAAGTCAAAGATTAAAGAGGATTTAGTCTTTTATAGATTTGGACAAGAATATTACAAATATTTTGACCATCCATGAATATGAGTGATGTTTGTATTTTGTGAAAATTTCAAGACTCACTTATAAAATTAAATTTTTTTTTTTTCTTTTTTTTTTTTTTTTTTTTTGTGAGGAGATCAGCCCTGAGCTAACATCCGCCAATCCTCCTCTTTTTTTGCTGAGGAAGACGGCCCTGGGCTAACATCGGTGCCTATCTTCCTCCACTTTATATGGGACGCCGCCACAGCATGGCTTACCAAGCAGTGCGTCGGTGCGCGCCCGGGATCCGAACCAGCGAACCCCGGGCCGCTGCAGCGGAGCGCGCGCACCCAACCGCCTGCGCCACCGGGCCGGCCCCTAAAATTAAATTTTAAATCTTAAATTAATAGTTTTATCTGTCTAATTGCATTTTTGCTATTTAAGTTTTCTAATTAATTTGTTTAAAAAAGTTTCTGGAAAGAATAATTGAAAGAAATAATGTTTTTGGCTGGTTTTCTAAAGGAGAAGCAATTCATCATTTCATATATAATAATAACGAATATTTTTTGCTGTTTAGTATGCCAGATTCTGAGCCAAGCTTATTATCTCATTTAATTCCTAGAACAACGCTAATAAGCAGATGCTATTATTATTCCTATTTTAAAAATTAAAAACAACAACAAAACACGTAAACTACTCACTCCCTGCCCTTTGCCAAGGGAGCTCCTGAAAGAAAAGTATATGCTGAGCTGTCTCCCCGTAAATCTACTTTAAGTGAGATAAGAAATACCTCTTCAGACCTTTATTCTGTATTGATCATCCCCTTAAAGCCCTGGCAGGAGAGTAGATGAGCCTCTCTTAGGCAGTAGGCCAACTTGGTTGTGCTGTTGTTTTAATTTTACAACCATCTGATAGCATATAATTGATTCCATTTCCTTCTCTTTGTGATCTTTGCTAGAAATGTCAGTGTGAATTTTCATCTCATACCAAGAAAATAGATAGGAACTAAAGGCATGCATTTTATTGTTCAACCTCCCTCTTGAGTTTCATCTCTTTATTCCTCAAATTTTTTTTGTCCTATTTGATGTCATCTCCTAATTTCTTATTTTATCTTGAATTAAATATATTTTCTAAAATAGCATTAAACATTGTTTGGAATAGAATGTGATGTGCACACATATTTCCATCAAGATATTACATAAAAATTCCATTTTACAGTTGCCTCTGACATATGATTGTTATGTTTTCACTATGTCCCCAGAAAAACAAGATATTGTATCAAATATTTAATTTTTAACAAATTACAATAGGCAATGGATTATGTTATTTAACTTTCCTAAATAAATGTTGGATTCTGTCTCTCATTTCTATATTTTTGCATAATACATTTCCCCAACAAATACAAATAAACCTTTATTGCTTTTCTTTTTAATTATAAAACTAGTGGACCTTCTTTGGAGAAAATTATGCAAATAGTGGAAAGTACAAAAAACAATGTGACAATAATTATTATATATTTAATTTATTTATATCTTACTTTCTCACCCAGTGATTTTTCTTGTGTATGTATATAAATATGTATATATTATATATCTAGACACACATATTTTATATCTGCACTAATTTCTTTTTAAATTTCTATGGTTTATATAGTACAAACACTAGCACTTTAAGAATCAACGATTAACCCTGAGATTGTGAAAAGACACCCATCTTTCCTGATAAATAATGGTATAACTTCCTATCACATTTTGACTTTGGTAAAGTCCAGCACACCGATTCAGCAAGAGGGAAGAAAGGGTGAGGACAGGGAGTAGGTTATGCATTTTTAACAAGGGATCTGCTATGTAATTTTCTCTGACAAAAACAATGCTGTGTCTTCTGGAATTTTGCAAGAAAGGCATTTAGCCCAGTCAGCACTGCTGTAAATTTCTAAACATCAGCTAGACAGAATTGAATTCAATCTTTTATGTGCCTTGGGACACATCCAACACGTTTCAGATTTTCCTCAGAAATCCTGCTGACTTGGAGCAGGTGTGTCTTAAAATAACAAGAACTCATCAAGGCGCGATTGTTATCATTCTGACAGCTTCATCTTAACTCCTTCCTGTTGTGCACACCTGGTCACATAAGCACTGTACATTCTTTGGAGCATGCAACAGGCGACCCCACGGAAAGATATTTTTTGTTGTCATTGTTGGAGATGAAAGGGGATTGTTGTATTAACAACTGATGATGGACACTAACAGTAGAACTGAGCTAAAAGAAGATTTCAGAGGCAAGAGCCCACCTGTGCTTCGTTTGCTCTACTCTCCTAGGTTACATTTCTTTTTAGAATAACAGGTGTGGATTTAATATAGGGAGATCTCATAAGCCCTATTCTCATGACTAATTATATAATTCCTTTCCTTTAAATTGAAACACACAGAGATCTACACGGTATCAACACCAAAGTTGTTATTGGCAACTTTATTTTGTCATACTGGTTTTAAATTAAGCAAGCAGTTTTCTGTAATTCTCTAATCATGCCATGAAATATGATTATACTATAGTAACTTTTGAAACACAGTATCTTTTTATGAGGCGATATAATTTATAACTTGAATTGTTTTCTCTGTAAAGGAAATATACCTAAAGTATGTCTAAAACATAATAAAAACTGTTTCATAATTTCATTATATGAGAGCTTAGCACAGTGTAGCCACATAGTATCCATCAGTAAATATGGATTAATTAAAGTAGGATATTAATTTACTGGATTTATAGATCATATCAGAGATCAGGAAATAAATTCAGAGAATTTTATCTGTATATTATGTAGTGTTAAACTCCTACTTTATTCCTATTTTTCACTTCTCTTTTCAATCTAAATTAATTTATTGAAACTTCCCTTTTTCAAAACAGTAAACAAAAGTCATATTTAAATACTTTTTAGATTGAATATTCCTTACATTCCGGTCACTTATTCTCAGCTGGTATTCATTCATCTGTGTGTGTGTGCATTGACAAAAAACATATAGTCAATGAATAATTTCAAACTTAAGGTAACCACTTTGGGCATTAATTGGAGTAACTCAGCTCGTAGAATTATAATATCAAAGTGAAATATCATTTTGATTTATATAATAAATACTAATACAGAGGTGTGAAGAAGTATAGGAACATATGATGGCAACAGAGAGGGAAATAATTTGTAAGAGGAATTTGTATGATGATAACAAGGACAGAAATAACAATTCCTAAGTGGAGTTCTGCTTGTAACTGTATGGGGACAGTAAGAAAGGCTCTATTATATGATAGGAAGTTCAATACTTTCCTTGATGCTCAGAATATAAATTATATTCTCAAAGCTGCTGAAAAGATTGGGCAAAATATGGTCAAAGCAAATGTATTAACCTTATTAGCTACCTGTAGTTGATGAATTAGAGAGCTGGTTTAAGAAAGGTAGAAATTGGTATTCAGTTTCATGTTGACTTGATCAATACTTTGGCAGTGGAAATAAATTCCTTTTAATGCGCTTACAGAGTAGTACATCTACTTTAGGATCTACCAATATTGATTTCAAATTTTAAGTAATTCTGGAATTACATCAAAATTGAATAAAGCATTGCCTATTCATCAATTCAAATGATATTTTGTCTGACTAAAACATGAAGAATGATAAATGAAATCTCGGAGAGCTATGTCGCCAGTTATGTCTTGTTGTATTCTCTACATCATTTGCCTGTGTCCATGGTGGGTGTTCTTTTTTGTTTGGCTTCTTTCAATTCACTTTACACTTCTTTGGAGAGTTATAGATATTGTTGCATTATCAATAGTTCATTCCTTTTCATTGCTGAGCAGTATCCCATTTGTGTATTGATACAAATGTGTATTGATACAAATGTGTATATACCACAATGTATTTCTTTGTTCATTCATCTGTTGATAGACTTTTGGGTGGTTTTCAGTTTGAGGATATAACAATACAGCTGCTGTGAAGATTTATGCACAAGTTTTTATACGGAGATATTCTTTCATTTCTCTTGGTAAAATACCTAGGAGAGCAGTGGGTGGGTCATACAGTACATGTAGATTTTACTTTTTATTAAATTGTGAAATTCTTTTCCAAAGTGAATATATCACTTTACATTCTCACCAGCAATGATTTAGAGTTCCAGTTCTCCACAAATTGCTTACTCTCGTTATTGTCAGTCTTTTTAATTTTGGCCATTCTAATGGGTAATTAGTAATATATAATTATGGTTTTAATGAGGTTGATTAATGAGAACAAATGATGTTGAGCATCCTTTCACGTTAGCCATTTTATAACTTTTCTTTTGAAGTGGCTGTTAAAACTTTTTCCTTTATGTTTACAGATTCATTTATTGTTTTATCTTGTTATTGAGATATAAATAGTTTTCATTTATTATTGATATAAGTCATTTGTCAGACATATGTTTTACAAATATTTTCTAAAAGTTTATTGCTTACCTTTACATTTTGTTAAAAATAACTTCTGAGAAGCGAAAATTTTTAATTTTGAAAAAACATTATTTTATGGTTTGTATTTTTATTTCATATTTAAGAAATCTTTAACTCAGTTTTTTTCATTAGGAATCTATAATTTTATTTATAATATTTTGTTCTATGACACATTGCAAGTTAATTTACACACACTGTAAGACAAAGGTCTAAATTCATGGTTTTTTTCACATGAATTCCCAGTTATTCCAGCACCATTTCTTGAAATAGCTATTGTTTCCTCATTACGTTACCTTGCCACTTTGGTCAAAATTCAATAGACCATATATGTTTGTGTTTATTTATTGGACTCTTTTTTCTTTTCTACTAACCTATATATCAACATTTAAACCACTCTAATGATTAATGTAGCTTATATAGCAAGTCTTGAAATTAGGTATATAAGTTCCCCAACAAGTACATTGGAATTCTACCCTGTGACTTTACTAATCTAACTTATAAGATCTAGAAGCTTATTTGTAGATTCTTTAGGAATTTCTATACACACAGCCATGCTATGTATAATCAAATGCAGTTTCACTGCTTCCTTTCCAATATGTATGAAAGTTATTTCTTTCTCTTGTCTTACTGCAAGGGCAAAGACCTCAAGTACAATGTTGAATAGAGGTGGGAGGTTGGATATCCTAACTAGGTCAAGGGAAAGCATTCAGTGTTTTGTAACTAAGTATGAATTTAACTACAGGTTTTTAGTAAATGCTTTTTAGTAGTTTGAGAAAGTCTCCCTTTTTTTTCTGTTTCCTTAGAGTTTTTGTGTGTGTGTGTGTGTGAGGAAGATCAGCCCTGAGCTAACATCCGATGCTAATCCTCTTTTTTGCTGAGGAAGATTGGCCATGGGCTAACATCCATGCCTATCTTCCTCTACTTTATATGGGACGCCGCCACAGCATGGCTTGACAAGCAGTGCAATGGTGCACGCCCAGGATCCGAACCTGTGAACCCCGGGCCGCCAAAGCAGAGCACGCACACTTAACTGCTGCACCACCGGGCCAGCCCCCCTTAGAGTTTTTAATCATAAAAACATTGAATTGTGTCAAATCGTTTTTCTGCATCTGTTGAGGTGATTATATGGTTTTTATTTTTATTGTTAATATGATGTAATACATTGCTTGATTTTTTTAATGTTAATCCTTGGATAAATATCTATTATAAAAGGTACGTTACTCTTTGTACATAACATCAGATTTGATGAATTAAAATTCAGTTAAATATTGATTTTTGGATCTATATTCAGGAGGACTTTTTTTTGTCATATCTCTTCCTTAAGTGTTTGGAGGAATTCACCAGAGAAACCATCTGGGGCAGTTTTATTTGTGAGAAGGTGTTTCATTTATATACGTATTTTTTTTCTTTTAATGGATGTAGAGCTGTTCAAGTTATCTGAATAGCCCCAGTTAGTTTTGGTAATTTAAGTCATTCAAGATGTATGTTTATTCTATCTAAACTATCGATCTAAAAAAAAAGAGATGCTACTTTCAGTGTATTTTTCTATTGATTTTCAGTTTTCAATTGTATTTGTTTATCTTTCTGCTTACATTTAGTTTCATTCGTTATTTACTTTATAGCTTATTAAGATGTGTTCATTGATAATTTAGTTTATTTTCTTCATTTCTAACATGAAACTTTAAATCTATACATTTCCCTTGAGTCTCTTCTTTAGCTACTTCATGAAAATTTTAATATGTTCTGTTGTGATTTTATTTTCTAATTTCCCTTTTGATTTCTTCTTTAGCCCATGAGATACCTAAAAGTGTGTTAATAATTCTCCAAATATTTATAGATATTATTGATAGCTTTTTTGTTCCTAATTTTCGATGTAATCTTTTTGTGGTCAGAGAACATACTCTGTACAATATCAATTAAAAAAATTGTTGAGACTTTTTTATAGTCTAGCACATAGTCCATTTTCAAAGTTCCATGGTCATTCTTAAAAAATGTAGGTGCTATTATTGTTTAATGGGGTGTTATATAAATGTCAATTAAGTCTGGTTGATGATATTGTGTTGTGACATATATCCTTACTTATTTTCTATCAACTTCTTCTATCAATTACAGAGAGAAAATTATAAAATCTAACAACATTAAACTCTGTACATGGATGACAATTCACCGGAGATGCAGAGATATTGTTTCTTAGATTACTAGATTTGCTGTAATCCACCTCACTTGTTTAGTAAACCTAGTGTCCCCTAGAAATCTGAGTTTGTGATTCCTGTGGTAGAGTCTATTGATGTTTTTCTAACTCTAGGACAGATAGAAATGTGAGAGTTCAGCCATTTTACTTGCTACATGTCTTATGGTTCTCCAGAGGGTGGAATGAAACTCCACCCAAAATTTGATGTAGATATTAAGAGTGATGATGCCACATATGCACTAAAAATAACATTAAAAGGTTCATTACTTATACCATGAGGCTTTCTGTGAAGAGTGGGGCAGTCTCCCAAACTGGCCTGAAAACGGCTTGAGAGAGCAAGGTGGGGAAATGGTTATTGAGTGTGTCTGTGGTGAGGGTTTCTGCTCCAGGCCAGGGATTATATGCTTTAAACTTCCCTCCAGAACCAAGAGAGAGAGCACCCAGGTTATGTTTACAGCTTTCCCAGATGTGACCCAAGAGGGGGAGAGAGTGAAGTGGGGCTTGAAAGCTGTCAGCAGTTAAACATACAAATGGAGACAGACTCTTTAATACAGTACAATATAATCTCTGTTACAAACTGGGCAATATCACTCAACAGAAGATAATTACAATCTATCAACAGCTGGTATATTGTATTCTTCATCTCATCAAAATAAATACTTTCTTATTTCATTCCATGTTGGCCTAACTTTAGAATCCAGACTCCAGGATTTATAACATGAAGTACTACAATAAAAACTTTAAGGAAAAAACTGAGCAGATTACTACTTTTAGTAATGTGTGGCTTTTATAATTTAGAGAAGATACAGCTATTAAGTATTTTAAGTATGTTTTGTTGGGCAACTGAATGGAAAGCACATTGTCATGGTAAATAACTAGAACTTTAATCAGGATATTGGTGTTATTATTTGAAATTTAATACAAATAAGCTATGTGACCTTGATCAAGATTAGTTTATGTGTGGGATGTGTTCTTTATATGAGAGTGTATGACTTGGACAACTATACAAAGTTAGCAGAAGTTTATATTTATTAAAATTTAACGACTCTATGTCCAATTCATAGACCTCAGCCTTTGAAAAAATGAGAAGGAATTTAATACATTTTCTTTGGTTATTTTTAGAACTCTTCTAGTGAATAATTTCAAGCAAACACATCATTATTCAGAAAGTGGGACATGTAATGCGGCAAGTAATTATAGGCAGGTTAAACTTTCATTAGCTATGGGGAAAAACAGTAAAAATTATTGTCTAAGCTATTTTGAAGATATATCTCAAAAAGATGATCTAATTAGAAGTAATCAAAACCAATTCATCAGAAGGGAAAGATTGTCTTTAAATTTTGCTATCGTTATTTATATTGAAAAATATAGAATGAGGGCTGTTTCCTTGTTGCATATTTAAAAATATTTTGGGGAAGCAGGATAAAAATCTGTTTAGATACAAATGAGAAAAAGTGATTAAGAATAAGAGAATAAGACCGGGTTTTCAGTTTTCTTCATAGAACATTTGAATGATCTGATTAGTAAAAAATATGCAAAAATATCAGAATTCTACCAAAATTATTAGAATTAATGGCATCAAATTTAGGGACTTTAAATTCTTCAGTTGATTTTTCTAGTACTTATATTTCAATGTAATAAGAAAAATATACAGTGATAAACCTAGGGCAAGATACACAATAGAAAATGTGTGCCAACCAATAATAGAAATATATGCAATTAGTATTAATTCCTTTGCCCCCTCTGCAACCACACCAATACCTCACCCACCACCCAAAGCATTACAACTACAAAGATCACCTCTTCACAAAGAGTATAGTAAGAAGATTATGTTACTCCTGGACAGCAATATGGCCATTCCTCATTAAAAAATATATTCGTTGCCCGTGTGCATTCTTCTAGTATATAAATAAAAAAATCACTAGGATACAAGATAATACATAACTTGCATGGGGAGAGAGTATAGATTTATATTGCATCAATGAAAAATATTAGGATTGAAAATAAGCTACCATTTTGAGTTATTCCCATCTATCAGTCTCATCTATAGGCAACTAGACTGAAAAAAACCAAATGATAAAAACAGGACTTAGCAGTGAATTTATGATGGAAACCTTGATGCTGGTTCCTCCAAAGAAAATTATAAGACTAATAGTGATGATATTCCAGAGACAATAGGAAGCCTTTTTCAAGAACAATGTAGATGCTAGTTATGGTCATTACAATGGTTAAAGGTTCCTGTTTAATGTCAACATTTCATTTAAAATGAAGTGAATGATGAGCTAATTGCCCCAGTGAGTAAAATTGCTGTTTGAATTCTCCCACAGGAGGGAGGAAAGCAGTGAATATAAACAAAGTGGGAAGACAATCACAGCTCAGAAATGTGAAATATGTTACCTCCAGAGGTCCCTCTTTCTTATCTGAGAACCTAAGGTGATTGGTTTTGAGTTCACCGTGGGAACACTTTTATAAAGTATAATGAATACTTGCTAATAGGTGTTATGGGGATGCTCACCTGCTTAGAATTTAAGAAAACAATGGAGATAATCACTAAGAATTCATAAGAATTTTCCCATCCACTACCTGTGATTTCCTTCATAATTAGAAAATCAACTCTGCAATGTAGGTCAGTTAAGTGGATTTCTGATGACCACATAAAGCACTGGAAAATTCAAGAGGAAATTTGATTTTCTTCTCCTTTTTCTGTATTTCTTCTTTAACTGTATACCTTGCGTCATAAGAAAAACACTTGAATTTGTGGTTATTTCACTACCTTAAAATAAAAAAAAAAACATTTTTAAAGCCCTACTCTTTACTTACTCTAAGGATATTTATTGTTCTTAATAATTGTAATACTTTATGTTTTTTGATTGATTACTTGCTACATATCTACACTCTTTTAAGACTTTTAAGCCTCACAACAACCTCGTGGCATAGGTTCTATTTCTATCTCCTTGTACAGCTAGGTAAACCAGGATACAGAGAAGTTAAGCTACCTCCCAAGGCCAAATCATTTGTAAGTGATGAAACCTGAATTCAAACCCTAGCGAATTTACCACCAAGCCTAGGTCTTTAGCAACTTTACTTCTCTACTCTGTTAATGCTTCAGTCTGTTTTGTTAAATAACATGTATCAAAAACTTTTGAGGTAATAATCACCAAGACAAAAAACAACAAATGTTGGAGAGGATGTGGAGAAACAGGAACCCTCATACACAGCTGGTGGGAATGCAAATTGGTGCAGCCTCTATGGAAAACGGTATGGAGATTCCTCAAAGAATTAAAAATAGAGATGCCCTATGATCCAGCCATCCCACTACTGGGAATCTATCCAACGCACCTGAAATCAACAATCCAAAGAGGCTTATGCACCCCTATGTTCATTGCAGCATTATTCACCATAGCCAAGAAGTGGAAGCAACCTAAGTGTCCCTCGACAGACGATTGGATTAAGAAAATGTGGTATATATATTCAATGGAATACTACTCAGCCATAAAAAAAGACAAAATCGTCCCATTTGCAACAACATGGATGCGCCTGGAGCATATTATGTTAAGTGAAATAAGCCAGAAAGAGAAAGACAAACACTGTATGATCTCACTCATATGTGGAATATAAACCAACACATGGACAGAGAAAACTGGACTGTGGTTACCAGGGGCAGTGGGGGTGGGGGGTGGGCACAAGGGGTGAAGGGAGTCATATATATGGTGATGGACAAACAAAAATGTACAACCCAAAATTTCACAATGTTAGAAACCATTAAAACATCAATAAAAAAAAAAAAAAACTTTTGAGGTAATGTTAAGAAATCATTTACTTTTCAATTAGATAATAATAATATGTGTTTAGTTAAAATATAGAGAAATCAACTGGCTAAACTTGGCAATGAGTAGTGCCAGTCCTTGTTTATACAAAAACATGTGGTATGCTTTCTTAATAAAATCCTAATATTGTAGTTACTAAATTAATATTACATTGGAAATTACTTGAGTTTGGGAACTACCTGTAGTTAAAACTACCTAGAGAGCCCAAAATCCAATAGATATTCTACAGTCATTTTTAAATCTGATCCATCTTTAATTTCTCACAAACTATGTGCCAAGCATTTTGCTTCAATTAATTTTTTTTTCTTTTTTTGGTGAGGAAGATTGGCCCTGAGCTAACACCTATTGCCAACCTTCCCGTTTTTGCTAGAGGAGGAGTGGCCCTGAGCTAACAACTGTGCCCAAATGCACGTGGGATGCCACCATAGCATGGCTTGATGAGTGGTATAGGTCCATGGCCAGGATCTGAACCCATGAAGCTGGTCTGCTGAAGCAGACTGTGCTGAACTTAACCACTACACCACTGGGCTGGCCCCTGTTTCAATTAATTTTTGAGGGTGATGAGGAAATAAAACTTCATTACCTCTTGTGATGGTTTTAAAGTGTGTCCAAAAATTCTTTAGCACTCCATTTAAAATGTGGGCAGTAGTTCCCCTCAGCTTGACTGGGGGCTGGCCTGAGTGTCTCTAAGTAGATAGAATAAGGCAGAAATGATAGTGTGTGGCTTTCAAGTCTAGGATATCAAAGGCACTGCTTCTCTCCCTGTTCTCATTCTTTATTGCTCAGTCAGGGGGCCCATCATTCTGTGGTGAGGACACTCAACTCTGAGGAGACTCATAAGGAAGAAAACTAAGGATCTTACCAACAACCAACACAGACTTGCCAGCCATGTCAGTGAGCCATCTTGGAAGCTCATCCTCCAGCCTCCATTATGTTTGCTCCCCTGGCTGACAATTTAACTGCAACTTTATGAGAGACCCTGAAAGAGAATTTTCCTGATAAGCTGTTCCTGAATTCCTGAGCCACCAGAATTGTGAACTGCCCAGAATCAAAATATATATGTAAACAATCTGTGTAATAAAATTATGAAAATTTTTTGAATAAATAGATAATTTCTCTGGGATTACTAATTTAATGGTCTAAAAGAATTAATTTCTGTGTTCCAGTTCCACTTTCAACTAATTAATTAACCTTTTAAATAGTTTAAAGCTACGTCCATCACATTTTAAATGGTTGTAATAATTCTTAACAAGCAAACATAAAGTTCCAAGCATGTACGTATATCTTCACATATAAATATGTAATACAGATATGGTGACAGCAGTCTCTCTTTTAAAAACCATATAATGGGTATTATTTTCCTAACTCTATATGCAGTGTTTTCCTTGAGACTTGAGTATAAACACTGCTGCAAGAATTTATAATAACCTCTTGAAATATGGTGTAGGATTGTGTACTAAGAAGTCTTTCGTAGCTTTGAGTGATTTTTGTTTATAGTATCTTAGCATAATGTGTGTGCATATGTGTGCATATGTATGTGTGTTTTAATTCCATACTCCTCATTCAGCTCCATTCATTTTAATAAACTAATAGGCCAGATACCTAATTATCAGATTTCTTAGTGTTAACACCCAAGGGGAGGGGGGCATCGTCTGCCTGCTGCAAGACATGCCAATAGTCAAGAGGCAAGGTGATAAGAGAGAAAGGACTTTTTATTACAGCTTGCTAGCAAAGGGAAAGATGGCCAACTAATGTCTGGAAGAACTATCTTGCAGAACAAAGACTGCAGGGAGGCATCTGGTCTCAGGGTGGGGGCATCCATCTGGTCTTAGTTCCCGGCAGTCTTTTGTCTTTGGAGAAAGGCCCTATACTCTGCTCTTTCAGTTGTCGTTGATGATGGCTATCAGAGTGGACTTTCTGCCCAGGGGTCATCACATTCCTAAGGAACTCAAAAGAACAAAGTTAACAACTTATAGCAGCTGGGAAACCCCATAAAATCTACAGAGCGTGTCTGGGTTAGTGAATCAGAGGTCATTCAAAGTTACAATAGGGTGTCTTTTCTGCACTATAGCTTCCCTTATGTCAACCTTGTATTGAGCCGGTATTGTTAGGAAAGGGATATTTAAGAGTCAAGATTGACCTTTAATAACTTTGATTATCATTAAAATTTGTGTTTCTATGTGGTTACTTTAACAAACAAAAGTGTCATTAGAAGCTGGCATTGTTAATTTTTAAATGCCAGAGTAATGTTATGAAGTACTTGTAATTTAGCATTTTAGAATAAGAAACTATCAAAAGAAAGAAGTTAATATGACATAAGACTAAAATGGAAAACAATTCATTATAAACATATGAAACTGGACAGTGAAACAACCGACTCAAGAAAAAGCCCAATAATAGCTAACTAAATGTTCTTGGGATTAGTTCCTTGAGAAATGTTCACAAATATCATAATATAGAAAAATAGTAGGTGTTTATCAAAAACTGATGAAAATATCCTAATTTAAAATAGACAAATATTCCTTATTTGAAGATTCCTAAATTTTAAGCAGCTAAGTTGCAATATTATCACAATTAAAATTTGAAACAAAGAGTGATTAAATCTTTTTAAGCTTCTCCACACCCCACAGAGCTTCTGGAAGTCAATCCAGCACTTAATGTATTTCTCTTCACCATTTCTTCTTTTTTGTGTAAATTTTTACACTTACACGTCACATCACTTTAATTTGATCCCTTACTTTTAACCTTTGATCTCAAGTGCTCTTCACTTGAAGCGTCACAGCAGCATGGAACAACAGTGAAGAGGTTTTACCCAGGCAGCTGTGAAGAGTATCATGGTAATGAAAGGGATAATTGTGGCTCCCTGCCTTTGCTGTAATTGAAAATTGAGTATAGAGACTTTTCCATTTAACTTTATTGCCTGAGTTTAAGCCACTGTATAGGAAGGAAAGTAACACTAGAGTAATTCCTGTAATGTTACTTTCCTGTCCATACAACAGTTTGAAATCTAGCATTAATGTTAAGCAGAAGAGGCAATTAGATTTATTCAATTAGAGCTGTGTGAAAGAAGTATAGTTATCAGTTTCATTATTGGAAATGCACTGCTTGCCAAATATTTGTTTGCTAGCCTGGCTACTAGATTTCCTCTATCAGACAGAAAAACTGGTAAGCATTTGATAAAAGGGCTCACTTACTTAACTTATACTGACTTTCAGTGAAGACTCTGTTACACAGTGGTGATTGTAATAGCTGGATTAATGATTTTTTTTTTTTTTTTTTTGGTGAGGAAGATTAACCATAAGCAACCATCCATTGCCAACCTTCCTCTTTTTTTTGTTGCGGAAGAGCGGCCCTGAGTTTACATTAGTGACCATCTTCCTCCATTTTGTATATGGATGCCTCCACAGAACGGCTTGATGTGTGGTGTGTCGGTCTGCGCCCAGGATCCAAACCTGCAAACCCCGGGCCACTGAAGCGGATTGTGTGAATTTAAACCACTATGCCACCAGGCCGGCCCCCTGGATTAATGACTTTTGAGTGCTGAATGAATATTGTGCCTCCCATGAATTTTAGGCAAATTTCATCACATGACATCTTTATGTTAAAGTATCATTAAAAACACTGGTAAAGTTATTTCAGAGTGTAAACATGATGTAATCCAGAGGAAAGAACGCTGTGGTATGTGTCAGTAATCTTAATTTTAATAAATTCTCTGAAATTTATTTCACTGTCTTTGAAAACAAAACATCAAGAATTTGGATGTAAGTCAGATCCCGTGGGTGTGAATACCCCCTCATATCCTCTTTCTGGTGCTGTAATCTTGAATAAGCTATTCAATCTATGGTAACTCATTAAAATATGTACAAACTGTATCCAAAAGCATATATTAAATTGCTTCTGGTCAAATGGAATAACAGGGACTGGATTTACCCTTCCACCACAAACAACCAGAAAACCATGCAAAATACATTAAACACATTTTGTTCAAAATAGGCAAAAAATTAGGCAAAAAAAAAAAAAGACAGTCGTTCCTGAAGAATGGGAATAAAATGAGGTGAGCACTATAATTCTTCAAGCTTCCCACCTGGAGAGGATTTCCAGGCTGTGGCACAGGGACAGGAGCCTAGGAATAGCCTCTTTGAGTTGAGGAGGTGAAGCTTAATATTTTGGAGACTACAGTTTTTCATATTTAGAGAGTAGAGCACTGGAGAAAAGAGAGCTGTACAGAGAGAAAGTTCTGGAAATTTGCAGTGGGTCTTGCTTGACACTGCAGGAGAATACTGATCAGCAGTACTTTTCCTTGTATTATAAAAGACCTGGATTAGTTTATGTTACAACCAGCTGCAGTGGAAATTCTAAGTCATGGAACATCTGGTAGACTATTCAGAATTGTTTTGCCTCAATAGTTGGGTAAAATTATCCTAAATAATTTTGTTCTAAAGACTGTTCTTGTCCCACCTAACAAAGCTTAACAACAAGAAGTGACAGGATCAAACTAGTTCCAAGTAACCAGCTGCATCCCAGAGCAAAAACTTGAATATATTTATAAGAATATAAAAATATCTGCATCCAGCAAGGTAAAATACAATGTCTGGTACTGAAGAAAAAATTACTTATCATACAAGGAAGTAGAAATTACAACCTATTATGAGGAGGAAAAACAACCAATCAAAACTGACCTAGAAATGAAAGAGATGATTGAAGTAGTTGATAAGGATGTTAAAAGAGTTATATAACTATATTGTATATGTTCTAGAAGCTAGAGGGAAAAAATGATCATATGAAGTGAGACAAGGAACTCACAATAAATAAAAAACTCAATAAAAAAAAGACTGAATGAAATTCTAGAGATGAAAATTATAATGTCAGAGATGAAAAATATACAGAATGAGATTAACAGCAGATTAGACATTACATAAGAGTAGTGCACTTGAAGAAATAGCAATAAAAACTATCCAAAATAACATACAGAGAGAAGAAAATACTTTAAAAAAATCACAGAACATCAGTTATTTGTGGAACAATTCCAGTGGCCTAATACATGTGATTGGAGTCCCTGAAGGATGGTGAGCAGAAAAAATATATTTCATAAAAATGGATGAAAATAATCCAAATTTGTTGAAACTATGAACTCACATAGGAAAAAAGTTAATTAAGAAACATACATAAAAAATACATAATTGTATTACTTAGAACCAGCGAAAGAGAGAACATCTTAAAAGCAACCAAAGAAAAAAGGCATATGACGTACATAGAATGAAAGATAAGAATGACAACAACTTTTTGTCAGAAACAATGTAAACCAGAAGACAGTTGTAAAGTCTAGGAACATTCTACAAGACTGCTCTCATTTCTGACACCAGTTGTAAGTGTGGGGGTCCCTAAGGTAACCTTCAGTTTTAATAATTTACTAGAAGGACTCACATAACTCACTGAAAGCTGTTATACTCACAATTACTGTTTATTACAGCAAAGGATACAGATTAAAATCAGCCAAGGAAGAGATGTATGGGTCAGAGTCTAGGAAAGTTCTACACGTGGACAATTCCAATTGTCCTCTGCCAGTGGACTTGTGGATAGCATTAACTTTCCTGGCAACGATATGTGATAATACACAGAGCATTGTCAAACCGGGAAAGCTTACAACACCATGGTGCCCAGAGATTTTCTTGGGACTTGGTCATGTGGGCATGATTAACTGCCCATCTGGCTTACTTCAGTCTTCAGCCCCTCCAGAGGTCCAGCTAATGCTGAGTGACCCAAAGCCTCCATAAACCACATTATTAGACCATTGGGCATGGCCACAAACCCTCAAGTGAAAAAAGACATTCTTATCAGGTAGGATATTCCACAAGTTTAGAGCTTACTTCCCAAGAGCTGAGGGCAAAGGCCAGACCTCTCTTTGAGCAAGGTTAAATTCTTTAGTGCAGTGGATCAAGATTTTTAAGGCATGTTAATCTAGAATTTTATATCAATGAAAGTATCTTTCAAAAATGACACAGAGACTTTTTCAGACATACAAAACTGAAAGAATTTATCAATTGTAGTTCCACACTATAAGCAATGTTCAATGCAATTTTACAGAAAGAAAATGATACCAGATGGAAGTCTGGATCTACAAAAAGTAATGAAGAGCACCAGATAGTACTACAAATAGTAACTACATGAGTAAATATGATTTTTTTCTTATTTAAATCCCTTTCAAAGATCATTGATTTTTTAAATCTATAAATAATAATGTGAGATTTATGACATATGTATAAACAAAATGTATAACAATAGCACAAAGACCAAGGTTAGTGAAATGGGAGTATACTATTGCCCCACCCAACAAAGCTTAAAAACAAGTGAAAGTATCAAACTTTACATGAGGTTAGGTTCTCATACTTTAAATGAAGTGCTATAATATCACTTGATGGGAGACTATGATAAGTTAAAGGTGAATAGCAGAAATTCTAATGGAACTACTAAAATAGCACAACGAAGTGTCACAGCTGATAAGCCAACAAAGAATATACAACCATAAAAAATATTCATTTTAGAAGAAAGCAAAATTCTATACAAAAATACTACCTTCCTCCATATATTTTTTTGAATTAAATGAGATTATGTATTCAAAGTACTTAGCAGGGGGCCTGCTTATTACATTACATTGTAAATTCTTGATATGTTATTTTTAGTTATTTGTTTTAAGTAAATTTCATCGCCTCTAAGCTTCAGCTTTCTCTTTGGCAAGCAAAAAAATGTCCCAGTGTATGATCTCTTAAGTCGATCTCAGTTTAAGTACTTTACAATTCTTGCTAAGTTTTACTTTTGTAAATGGCTTTTACCAACACGATAATTTATTTCCGCCTTGTATGCATATATATTAACCA
This sequence comes from Diceros bicornis minor, assembly GCF_020826845.1. NCBI lineage: Eukaryota > Metazoa > Chordata > Mammalia > Perissodactyla > Rhinocerotidae > Diceros > Diceros bicornis. The sequence goes on along the minus strand of NC_080747.1, from coordinate 28,325,350 downwards.
ACACTTTTGTGGCAAACCTCAGAATTTGACTCCATAATTTAAGCATATAAGTGATTTCTTGGAAGCTATTGGGTAGGTTTAAGAATAACTGAGAAGGTAAAATATATGGTCAAAAAAATGAGCCAAAGTCTAGAGATTCTAGATGGCAAAAACCACAAAGTCACATAAAGAGCCAGTCTTGTGGAAAGCCTTGCCTCTACTAGCGGCATCTCAACCACTACTGACTTCCGTCGCTGGACACTGGTTATGCTGCTATCATACTTCCATTGGATAGAATTTTTCCTGGAATCTGCTTCTTTAAATTATTCATCCAGATTAAAAATCCTAAGTAAGATCAAGAGATTGAGTTGGTTATTTGCTTGTAGCTCTTTTGAGTCTGTGTTGGTGTTTATATGGGATAGGGAGAAACTTTTGGACTTCCTGCTCTTATAGTAGATAATAGACTTTCCCTTCCACCAATACTCACTCTGTGGACAATTGCTGAAAAGTACAGAGAGTGTGTTCTAAATTTTAAACCCATAGTAAAAACTACAACAGCAAGATCCAGTTGATTTCATTTTGTTTCAAATCTAAATATATCCTTCTTCCTGTAATGACACTTCCAAAATAAAAATAAAATTTATTGTCCATAACACACTGCTACACCCAACCCAGCATGCATTTACTCGCCACCTTCTTTCTTCCAAAGGGAGGAATTTCAGCAAATACCATATCCAATTCCATGTCCCAGATTTTTTGGTGACATCTACTCCTTTTCTATTTCTGTTTCAGTCCCTGATAAAGGAGGAAAGAAAAGAAGTTACCTCAAATATGGAAATAAATACATGAAACTAAAGGGAGGTGATAGCCAAGTGTGGAAAAGTCCTCACTTCTGCATTTGATCACAGCCTTTCTTCATGACACTGAACCTCTCACACCTTTCTACATTCCCTTTGTTTTCAATTAACACCCACGTGGCCTCAGTTATTCACCTAGTGCAATGACTGAAACTTTTATCCTGAGATAACGGAGACCTTGTCTTAGTCTATGGATGAGGAGTCTTCTCATAAAATTTTACTCTGGTCGTTGGCATAATTTTGAAAGGTCTCAGAGGTTCCTTTTTTTTCGATCCATACTTCTTCCTGCTGCTGTTTTAGTCATTCTGTTCCTGATTTTAGTCAGACTCAGTCCCCTGAGACAACACTAAGTCACCTCCCTCCCCAATTTTTTAATTCCTATATATATTCAAGAGATGAGAAGCCCAAAACAACTGGATGGAATCTTACCTTTCAAATTAATAGGAACAGTATTGTCTCCTGCTAGAAGTATTCCTCCCTTAAATATGAAAACATTTAACTCAACAACACCGCTGGATGCTGGGACAGGAGACAATAATTTCAGAAAAGGATTATTAGAGAAAGTCATGAATGTATTATCTACATTTCCACCCCTTGTGTTGTGTACTCATGTATCTGAGATGTGGGAAAAGCAGTGTGAATTTGCGTGGACCATCTTTCTCGTGAGTTAGCTTCACTGGGTGAATTGGAGCAAGAAAAGAACAGTGCATTCCACTCCATTCCAACAGCTATTGCCTTACTTCCGATAACATATAAAGTATCCTACACATGACAACATGATAGAATGGAAAAATCTCTTCACCACAGAAGGGGTCCAAAGTGATCAATCTGCCACTTTCTTGTAGAGGAATATAACATTCATTGCTCTCTCGGCTTCGGTCACTGCCACTGGAAAATTACGTACCTTTAAAGGTGGTAATCAGTTTTACCTTGGATAAGGAACTACGTTCCTTCCAGCTTTTACAAAGTCTCCAGCTGTATTATTATAATCACGTTGCTATTGAGTTGATCGAGCAAAAGTGAGATAGCTGTGGAAGAAGGCTGACTTGCATTCACCTAGAGGTAATTTTGTCCCTCCTTATTGGGGACCTTTTTGTAATCACTCAGATAAATATTCTCATACTCTGTATCCATGCAAAAAGTAATTTTCATGCACTTCTCCCCCAAAACTTTTCTCATCAACCAATCAAGAATCTTCCTCTTGCCTCTTTGTTTACAAACACTACTTTTCGGAGGAATCAGAAAGTCAGTAGGACAAACCCTCTACTTGCTGGCGATAACCATTTCAAATATGTACTCAGGAATTGTTAAAACAAGATTGGTTGGTATTCCATTGGGCCCAACTGCCAATTCTTCATTTTAACCAGGGAAAGTAGCAAATAGTGGCCTTTAGATCCCCAGAAATCAGTGTCCATTTCCAGAAAAGATTGGAGTGTTTTCTTTTTATAGTTCACAGTGAAGCTGATACATAGCTATAAGTCATTATCATTCAAATCATTTTGTATCTATGATCTGGCTGAAATTGGATCTGGGAATTGAGTAAGGAGCCATGATTCTCTACCACACTGGCTCAAAGCCACGTTTAATCTCCGTACCTGAGTTTTTGTTGCTTTTTTTTTAATAAATAATATAGGATCTTGTTAGACTGTCCATCTATTTTATTCTAACTGGCTACACAAGCAATTACCCCAAACCAAAAATCAATGTGGGTCATAATTTTAGTTTACTACACTGTCTCTATTGTCTATTATAGTAATTGTTCAAACCGTACCTCTAGAAGGTAAGTGTTATGACTTTCCTTTTATCACCTTAGGATTTTCTTTCATACCAATTGAAATCCATGGCCTAAAATATTTCTCAGACATGTTGTTACACCCCTTCCTTATATATTTCTTGGAGTCTTCATAAAGGATTTTTCACTTTCCCTCTTGTGATTTGTCATCATTATCGTTATGCCCATCAGTATGATTATTGCTAACAGTTATATAAAGCTAAATATGTACCAGGAAATTTTCTTAGCTCTTTAATGATATTAACTTATTAATTTTCACAATAATCCTATGAGAAAAGTACTGTTAAAAACCCATTTTATAAGAGGAAATGACTTGCAGAATGTTGCTTATTTGAGAAATGGTTGGACATGTCATATGTGTTAAAATCACTCCAGCATTCTCATTTCCCCTACTTTTTGGATTCTTTCCTTTACTAATATGAAGGAATGTTTGGCATCTCGATTTAATTTATTTGGTGCCATAGGTGAATCTAGGTTTCAGTCAACCAACCAAGCAAACAATTAAAACCACTCCCAGCTGTTCCAATTTCCTCATGAAGGAAAAAAAAAAAACAAAAAACTCTGAGTCAGTGAATCTCAACTTCAGCTGCACATTATAATTACCTGGGGAGCTTATAAAAATTGATGGCAAGACCACACCCCAAATCAATTAAATCAAAGTCTTTGGGTGGATACTTCAGCAGAGATTTTAAAGAATTTTCTAGAAAAGCAGAAACAGTCTAATCAATTCGGTAATAAATGACTACATTTAAGGGATAAGAGAATGGGTTGGAGTATATGGCTATCCAAGTCTTCTGAGTACCTCAAATACATGATTCCAATTTTAAGAATCTTTCCCACTCTTTCACAGTGTATGTCTTAACTGTTACATTAAACATCTGGTAAGACTGTGAGCTTAACTGATGATATTCACCCATCAGTAGGAACAAATATGCATTTGGATTTTGGTTCATCAGCTCTGTAGCTATAAGAGATAGAAGACTATTTTAGCTCAGATATAGAAATGTCTCAAAGCTTCAGTCCACAATACTTTCAGAGCTGTGTTTATCTTTTAGAAGCAGCCACTCTGACCTATACTTCTTGAATTCCTGGTACCCTTTATTCTCTAGGGCCACAGACACTTGTTCTTGAGAGTTTTGCCTTTAATGGACACTTCATTCTAGGTGTCCATTAACAATAATTTATTTTGCTATTTCATGACTACATGGGATGACAATATCTTTTAATACTAATTGGATTACTATTGCCTTCAGCACCAACTAAGCCAGATAATCAGTCCTAGATCAGCCCCCTCGCTTTTTCCTGAGGTTCTATTGCTTGCAAACCTACTACATACATATTCCTATTTGTCATGTTGCAAAATTAGAAAGAGCTTTTCATGAACTTAAGCAGATTGTTTCCTAAATATTCTCTCCTCCTAAAGATTTTTCTTGATCAACTTTTCTAGCACAACTCCATTTTATTTTCCATAATTTTATCCCCTTCATATCTATTTGTTTCATTTTTATGTCTTCTTATTTATAAACTGTATCTTTCACTGGATTATTAGCTCATGAGAGTAAGGTTAATGCCAAGTTTGTTCATATTTATATCTCAGATACCCAGAGTAGTGCCTGGTATATGATTATGCTTAATCACATTATATAGAGAGATATATAAAAGATACATGTATACACATATATTTATAACATATATGCATATGCATAATTTATTAGATGCCATAGAAGATAGTCTCCAAAGATAGCTAACAACAAATCCTCCTCTCCCTATACCTACACGCTGCTATTTCCATCAATAAGTGAAGTCTATTTTCCCTTCCTTTCTATCTAGACCGGCCCTACAACTTGCTTTGACCAATAGATTCCAAAGGAAGCGAAGCTGTGCAAATTCCATTCCTAGACCTTAGGAGTTATGATACCTCTGCTTCTGCTCTCATGGAACCCAGCTACCACCCTAAGAGGAAGTCCAGGATATTCTGCTACAAACAGATGCCACATGGAGATAAGAAAATAGTATGTACTAAGAATAAATACTATAATGTATTTCCAAAGCGCTAAATGACAATTCAGAAGAGGAGTAGGAGAAAAAGGAGACAAATGTTTACTACAGGTGCACTTTGAAATATAAATACCTTTTATATTCTGCTTTCATATATGATTTAATTTTTTAAATTAAGTTAATAAAACTATATAATATAAAACTTTTATAAATAAGCTACTAAAATTTATTTTCACATTTTCTACAGCTGTGTTCTATTCTCTGAACTAAACTAACTTTTAGTCTAACAAATCATTTCAGCCAGTACAAAAGATATTTGAATAATTGTTACTTGTCAGACTCCACTAATCACATTTTTTATCATTGTCATATGGCTAATTACATAAAAATGAGCTTGAAACACTTCCCACCTTCATATAAGTAGCAATTGTGCCATGAACTGGGGGTAAATAATAAGCAGACATGGTCTCTTCCCTAAAATTGTTGACATACTAATGTGGAGATTAGCAAGTCGTAGTAGCACAATATGATAAGTATATTGATCAGGAAACACAGGTACCACGGGACTCCTAGGAAGGGCACCTTAGCAGGGTTTGGGAATTCAGAAAAGGTCACTAAAAAAGAGATCTCAGTGATTAACAATGTAAAAGCTGTATGGGGGAGGAAAGTGAAGGGATAAGGCAAATAAAGACAGACACATGTGCCGCAGCCCTTAATGGTTAGATCATAAGTCACAAAGGGTTGAGCAATATAAGAGAGTCAAATTGTAAGGAACCTCATAAAAACAGTTGTCAAGAGTTTGGGCATTATTCTGGTTGTGATGGGAAATTATTTATCAGTCTTAGAAAAGAAACATAACTATATTTGTAAATTTAAAAATATAATCTTTCTACAGGATGAAGTGTGAACTGGTGAAATGTAAGACCACGAGAAGCTATTGCATCAATCCAGGCAAGAGAGAATGGTGGCCTAAAATAAAGTAGCAGCAGTAATGATAGATATTAACTAGAATCACTGTTCTATATTAGGAGAGTAGAAATCTATAGCTCTTGGTGATTAGCTGTAGGGACTAAAGGAGTTGAAGAGGCAAAGATGATACCCAGATTTCTGGCTTAAGTAACTGGGTGTACCAACTTGAATTCAATGATGTAAGAAAACTGACATAAAGAGAATAGTTTCTTCATAAAGGTTTCTATCTTTATTGTGTTCCAATATCTCATTACACCTTACTGCCAGATGCCTGCATAGATGAGTGACCGTCTTTCACACATGAGTAGATCTTTGCATCATGGAGCTTAGTATTCTCACAGAGAAGTTCTGTCTTCTTTGACTTCTTTTTACTGCCATACACTATCTCATAATTGAAAGCAACATTCATTTTCCTGATTCATTGTATGTTCTTTGATTGTCTAAAAGTTTTCACAAAGTAAAAATTCTAACTAGCAAGTGAATAGGGAAAACCCGCTTTTGTCTTTTACTTAGATCTGTATGAAGTTCTAGTTAGTTCTCCATAAATAGGCCAAATAAATTTACCTTGTAATATTTTCTCCAATAACCTCATTATAATATTATATATTTTTTATGATTTAAGAATTTCAAGCTATACAATTTTTTCTGACTTTTAAAATATACCATGACTTCTAATTATTATTGTATTAAATACTGTATGGAAATATAAAAGTTTAATAAATGAATAGATAAGATTTTATTATTCAAGAGAAAAATAATCTATATATAAATAAGTGTAGTTGAAGTTTGAAACAAAAGAAAAGAAATTGACAGTGCACTCTAAATTCTCAAGAAAGTGGATACGGCTTAAACTTTTAATTCTAAAACAAAGAAACTCTGTGGAGCAAGCTTAGTCCATGACACTAACCTATTATTACCATAGCAAACAATTATTGAAAACCATTTCCTGTTCCTTTGAAATATTAAAATAGAAGTCTTTCTATTCTTAGAATTCTTGTAGTAATATTGTAGGAATTATTGAATCGCTTTCAGTATTCCAAAGAATTACTTTACCAGTGCTGATGACTTCCAGATTTGTATCTCTAGCCAAGATTTCTCCTAAATACTGGATCCATACATCCATTTGGATGTACAAATGGATATTCCACAAGAACTTTAACTTTAATAGCTTCTCTAAATTTGGACCTAAAGTTGACAATTTCCCAATTCTTTTTCTTACGAAAGCACCCATCCTACACCCAATTGCATTTGAACATTGGATACATACTAATTTTCTTTTAGGAACCCGTGTCAGCAAACTGGTACTATCCTAGATTTCTCCCTCATTGTTTCTCCACTCCCTATAAAAATTTCATTTCCTAAGGATCCTCTATCATAATAACTTTCCTATCTTTCATCTTTTTTCTTTCCAATTGCTATTTGTCTTGCTAAGCTTTTATTATTTATTGGGCCTAGTGGTTAAGTTCAGTGCACTCTGCTTCAGCAGCCTGTGTTTGTGGGTTCGGATCCTGGGCGCAGACCTACACCACTTGTCAGCCATGCTGTGGCAGTGACCCACATATAAAATAGAGGAAAACTTGCACTCAGGGCTAATTATCTCAGGGCTAATTTTCCTTAGCAAAAAAAAAAGAAAAAGAATTTATTATTTATCATTTCATCTATTCAAAATTGTATTCTTCTTAGTAAATTGGAAATTACTTTGCCCTTTGCCAATTTATCATTTATTAGACCTCCACAATTAGCACTCTTAACAGGAAAAGCCGCTTGTGATAAAACTATCACCAGTCAATAATCTTCATTGTTTTACAGCGACTTAAAGAGTAAAATCTACACTCCTTTGCAAAATAAAGAGATCCCTTTGTTTTCTAGCCCTTGCCACACTTTATTACACATCCTGTTGAATTCCTCTTCATGCCAATATATTTGATGTTTCCTCTGTTGGAAAGTTCTTACCCCCCTTAGCTTCTGGGGAGCATGGCAATGCCTATTCATTCTTTAAGTTTCACCTCAATACCTTTCTGATTCTACTTTCTGAAGGCCTTTCTGGCCCACTCAGATACTCCTTCCCCAAATTTCCCATTGCATAATTTGTAAATCGTTACTTGAAAATTGTAATATATTTTAATTGTTAGAATGTGTATATGTGTGTTTGTACATATGTACACATTATATATATTACATATATATACATACACATATTTATACAGACATATTTTACTATATTACATATATATGTATATAACCATATACACATTTGTATATATCCATATACATATTTAATATAATTATATGTAACAAGTTTATTGAGTTCAGAGCCTAATTTTTTTAGAAGGAGTTTTTTTTATTAGTGTTTGAACTCTTAGAGCCCAGGACAGTGATTGCCATACAATATGCACACAATAAATGTCAAGTGAATGAGTAAATCAATGAATAATTTCAAGATAATATTAATAATTACTAAGCACTCAATTAACTTCTCTCCTTGCTTTATGGAATGATATGGGCTTTAACTATATAACTTGTTTTTAGCAGTCATTTATGCCTCATTAATTTTTAATTGTGTTATCTGAAAGAGAAAAAAACAGAAACAAAAACAAATTCAACAACTAACCAAAACTTGGTGAATATTGGCACTATACAATCTGTCTCCACAGAGTTTTAAAGTGAAACCAGGTCACTGTCAGGGATCAATGTTAATTAATCCACCCATTGGATTCCACAAGTGTATAATCACTCCATCTGAGATTCTGTATATGTTTCTAAAATATAAGCACAGATACATATACCCTTTCTTTATGTGACATTCATAACGCATCTTCCTCAGAAAGGAGTGGTGGATCCATAGGAGGTAAAGAAAAGTACTCATGAGTTTGTAAATTATGGCTTAATTTCAAACTGAGGAAGCCCAATATTGATAAACTCTGATTCATATGTAACTTTGTTTCCTCAAGGTAAAACAAGGTGGGAATGTTTTGCAATTGTTTCAGCATGTATTCAAAGCTAGGTCAGTTGAGAATGAACAAGTAAGAGATATTCAATGAAATAAATAGAAAAGTACAATGGTTCATGTGAAAAAGGAAAATAAAATGGACTTTTTATACAATCAATGAATGCTAATAGACTATGTAGAATAACAATAGTGAAACACCCAATTAATTATTTACATAGTGTGTTTATGAGATACAACTCAGAAGGAATTAAGGGTTATTGAAGGCATAAAAACCATAACCAAAGCAAATGGCTGCCAGATGAAGCACTCAAGGCTATTTCTGTTCTGAGCCTAGAGTGGTTTGTGGGGCAATTTAGCATGTTTCTGAACTTGACTAGTCTTTCGTGTCTCTGGCCTATCAGTTCATACGTAGATGAACAATCTTGCTGAATATCAATAACAATCACCTGTCTTCCTTTCTTTCTTTTTCTTTTTCTTTCCTTTCCTATATCTCTCTCTCCATATATTCTTTCTTTCTAAATTTGCCCTGAGGGTTCATATTTTCTCAAGGGATGATTAAAGGATAGATCTAAATTTAAATAGTGGCTATTTCTTAAAGAATTTAGAACCGACCTCAAATTTTTTAAGGAACTGGATATTCCCAGGAATGACAACTTTTTGGAGTAAAAAAAAGTTATTAAATAATTAGTGCTTAGTCACTTATGAAGATACATTATGCATATAAAGGAAATTGTGTTTAATGCATTCAGTGATAATGGCACTGAAAGCATTATTAGGACACGTCTTTGATTAGTAACCTATTTTCATCTGGTTTTTTTTGTTTATAAAGTAAACTAGAATCACATATTGTTACAAGAACCCTGGAACTCATGCTGGAAAGTTATCTTTACTGCTATTTTACAGATAAATATATCTAGGGTCAAGAAAAGGAAAAATTGTACCTAAATCAGGCAGTTGAGAAGTGGCTGGAGGAACATTTGGTAGGAGGTCTATCTGAATCCAGATTCAGGCTCTGCCCCCACACCATTAAACAGATCTGTGGGCAGTTGACCATTCATCCAGGTGCTTGTGAAAATGACATACAATTTGAAAATGGTTGGAGGAAAGAGGAGAATGGCTGTTGAAAAAAATATTGGTGGAATTCTGCCTGTTCACTTGTCTATGAGAGGAAGAGTAGAAAGAGTACTAGGCTTCTTTTTTTTCTCTCCAGTAGAAACTAGTAGGAAAATATAAAAATAGTTGTATATTTAATACATAATGAGACAATAATGTATTAACTACTTTCCAGGAAGGGATGTATAAAACAATACAAAACCTTTGTATAATAAAAAAAAAAGCAGGAAAAGAGAAAGAAAAAATATTGGAATTCTTTTATGTTGCATTGATCTATCCCTCCTCCATTTAGTGTATGTTGTCTACATCATTCTGTTTTATTATTTATTTGTTATTTCTCTTTCTATATTTTTGGTTTAAGCCAGTTTTGATTATTCATTTTAGACAATAATAAGATTTAATAAGATATTTGATCATTTTTGCTTTCCATATCTCTAGAAGAATCTCAATTTGTTTTATTTATTGTTATAATGTGTCAAGGCCAATTTTTGCCTAGAAATCTTTTGAGGACAATTACGTATGATAATATTTTGTGATTTAATAAAGAAATGAAACATACACTCGCATTCTATACTCAAAGTGCTTTACTTCAATGACTTATAAGTATCATCTCATCTTATCATATCTAGAGATTCTATTTAGAAGTTTAGGGTAAATCTGATTTTCTTCCTTTAAAAATGATCTATTTCTTTCTCTTTGACTTTACAAATTTTATCATGTTTTGTACCTTATAAGTCATTTTAATTTGAAAATTTTCATCTTTTTTTCATTCTTGGAAGTTTGTATTCATTAATACTTCAAATATTTTATCTCATTTTTAAAAATCATTTTCTCTTGTTGGGGTCATCTGGACATAAGTACCTCTCTCCTCAATATTTTTTTCTATATTTTCTATCTATTTATCCTTTTCCGCTATTATTCTTGAAAAGTTCTACAATCTAATCTTTAAACTCACTCATTTATTTTCCGGTTGTGTCTATATATAGGATATAGTGATATTGGTTTTATTATATAGGATGTTAGTAATATATAGGATATTAGTAACATTGGATTTCAGATAAGATTGTCTTATGTTTTCTTTCTCTTATGATAGGTTTATTGAGATGTCCTTTTAAATCAGTACAAAATATCAAATTTAAAATACTATGCAATCTAAACAGAATATTTCTACTTGGTTCTCTTTTATATTTCCCATTCTTATTTTATTTTGTTAATATCTTCTTTTTTGCTTAAGTGCACTAATTTACTTATTTTATATTCTAGTCTATTGGTTTCAATATTTCTGCTTCAGATGGAGTGCATTGTATGATTTGTTATCTTTCTTTAGAGATTTTTTTTCTGGTGTCTAGTTATTTTGGTATGAGCTCGTTATTGCCCTTGGAGAAATCACCTATTCTATACATGGGACATATTTTTCAGTCCAGGCTCAAATCTGTGTCTATCTTAGTGAATTTAAACATGTGGGAGCAGAGAGGCATAGACATCACACATATAAGACAGAACTTTTGCTATCACTCTACCAAGTAATTTCTACAATTAGGTTTTCACCTTTAAACCTTAGGAGTGAGATAGATAGCTAGGTAGACATGAGCGGGGGATCATAGTCGGAAACCTTGCTGCATCAGTGGAGCATCATACTGGCATCCAGACATGAGCAGACAATCACAGTTGGAGACCTCACTACATCAAAGAAGCGTCTTGCTGGCATCCTACAAGATGCAGATAAAGGGGAACTGAGACCTGCCTGGCACCACCACAGGAGTTTGAGGCCATCAACCACGACAATAAAAATAACGAGTGCACAAGCAGCACATACAAAACCTGCTGCTATACACCTCTAGGGGACATTGATATTTCTTTAATTTACATAAAAAATTCCATATGCATTAGCCCCCCTTTCAGGGAGGATGACTGCGACGACAGTTCCCAGTTCCAGAGATTTCCCCTAGGAGGTCAAGTACTCCCCCTCCCAACCTGTGGATGGAGGAAATACCATTATTGGTGGATAACCAGATAATGCTAATTCTCTTCTAAACAGCCCAAATAAAAATAAAACTAACCCAGGAAATGGGGCAGATGCATTCTCTGGCACCACTCACTCCTCACTTGGAGTGTATCTGACCTTTCCTCTGATAAATCTTTGCTTGCTTGCTGTTGCTGTTGTGTTAGTGTCTCATTTCTCTCTTACACTGACCAAGAACCTGGGCAATTGCACTCTTCAGTCCAGTTACAGAAGCAACAGTTTTTTATAATCTAAAAATCCTTGGAGATTAGAGTGAGAAAGGTAAAGATGAGAATTCAGAAGGTAGCTAGGTAGTCACGTGTATTTTCATCAATTCTTCCCCCTTTTAGTGCTGTCTGGTATATTTAGTTAGCTTGCAATTTGGGCTATTGCTGTTGATTTCAGCAGTGAAGGTGCATGAAATGATTTTCTGAGAGCAGTGTAAGGCAATATCAAAACTCAACAAGGCTCATTTCAACGTACGCAATCCCTCACCCACTGGTTGTGCTCTGTAAGAAACTGCAGCTCTCTGCCTACATAATCCGTACAAGTACATAATACTTACAGGTACATAATACATGCAGGTACATGATCCATACAGATGCAACACATACGTAATACATAAGACATATGCAATACCTACAGGGGCATGATACATACAGTTACAAGACATACTGGATGCATACATAGACATAAATAACAGATAAGACACATATAATACATTCAAGTGCATAATACATACAGGTACAGGACACACACCATACAGGAGACATGCATAATCTGTCCAGGTACATAATACATATAGATACAAGGCAGACTTAAGACATACATAATACATAAGGCATTCATAATGCATACAGGTACATAATACATTACAGGTATTAGACAGCCTTAAACTATCTCAGGGAGATCTTGGTCTTTTTTTCTTAATTAGTTTCTGAAATGCTTGTTTCTTATTACTCTTTCAGTTTCCTTTTGAGGAGTGATTAAGCAGCCAATAGCAATTAACTATGCTGGCAGGAGTCAGAAATATCCAAGAATCGGAGTTAGGAAATTTACTACTACTTAATTTACTACTTCCAATAATATAACTTGGATAAAAATATCTTAATGGAAAATAAGGTGAAATGTTAGGAGAAAATATGAGATAATATACACGGACCAGCTTTCCAAACTATAAAAAATGCATGGCATGCCTGAATAAATTGTTAAAATACCTTATAATAAACTATTCCTTAGATTTTAATAACTTCAAAAATGTCTTGCCTACCACGTTCTTTTTTTTTTTTTTTTTTGTGGGAAAGACCAGCCTGAGCTAACATCAGATGCCAATCTTCCTCTTTTTGCTGAGGAAGATTTGGCCCTGGGCTAACATCCATGCCCATCTTCCTCTACTCTATATGGGACGCTGCCACAGAATAGCTTGACAAGCGGTGCATCAGTGCGGGCCCGGGATCCGAACCTGCAAACCCCGTGCCGCCAAAGCAGAGCACGCTCACTTAACCGCTACGCCACCAGGCCGGCCCCTATATTCTACCTTTTAGACAAACTACTATACCGTTCATTTCTTGTTCGAACTGGGCTTTTTTTGATCTTCATGCCTATTTAGATGTTGTTCCTTCTTCTAGAGTATCTCCTCAGCATGTATAATAAACAGTTTACCAGGTGAAATATCACCCTTTTGAGAAGATTTTACTAATTATATGAGGTGATTTTATTTACAACCTCCCCTATTTTCATAAAACACTGTTTATATAAACTCCCCTCCTACAACCTGTCTTCTCTGTTATTCAGAACAGTGTAGCTCAGTGGCACATATTAGCATCTTTGCTTAACTTTGCCTAGCTAATGTTTGTGATGCTCTCTCCTGAACAGTACCTTGGGTCCTTCATTTAGCATCACAAAACCAGCAGAGGCTTTGAAATCCACATCTTTCAATTCTCATCCCACTGGCATGCAATATGTTTCCCTTCCTAGAAGGGAGAAAGTGCTACAATTAGCAGGTCCACCCCTAAAGTTTGCCGAGTAAATGGCAAGAGTAAAAATGGAGGCCCATGGAAGCTATGTCCAAAGATTTAACATTTATAAATAAAGCTAACCAACTGTTAAATGAAATATCTTCTATCCTCTTTCCTTGAAAGCTATAGCTTTATAAATCTATGCGTAAAGATATTTTTATGTGATTTAAAGTTACAAAATATCAAAGAAGTTTGAATTTAATATTTCTTGTGCACGTGTGTGTATTTTGCTGATTGGCTAGTGATGTTTGGATGAGTAATAAATAATTCATAAAGTATGATGTTCTTATTCTGTGCATATTATATTCTTGCCCTTGTTTTAACAATGTCAGAAATTGTTTTGTTACAATAAAGATTCTCACAAAAGTTGTATTCAATTGATAGTAATGATGTAAAAGTTTAAAAAATTAAATGTAATTTTATTAAAAGTATACAAATATTTAATAATTTTAACAAAAAAGCAAATTAAAGTCAATGTTAAAATATTAAAAATGATTTCATGTTTTCAAAGTGTTTTGTTCTAAAATATAAAAAATTTTTTTAAAAATTTAATTATAATTATAGTATGTCTAGCTTTCAAGTAAATTACTTAAACTAAATTGTTTTACTTATTTATGAATGTTTAATTAAATCTTGAGTATTTACAAAAATAAAATTATTAACAATGTTAGTTCAATATCTCTTTACTTGACAATGCAAACATTTGGTATAATGTTTCACACATATTTTGTCTAGAAAAATATAAATGCATATTTTTAAAAATTATGATTTACTCAGTGTTATAAAATTTCTCAGTGTCCTGTGAAACAGTTGCAAAAATGAAGTTAACTTGTTATTTTCCTCTGGAACCATGAATTAAAACACAAAAGGAAGGAGGAGGAGGGAAGGGGAAGAGGAAAACAAGAACAAAAAGCCTGCCATTACTGGGAAGTGATTTTTTCTTGTTATGTAAAAATAAATGCATTAATTAAATTGTCTTTTCTCTGATGTAAGTGTTTTTTCCCTTCAATCTTTCCTACACTCTGAAACAGTTTGCATCTTCCATTTTAACAGCAACATACTCCAAACACCTTCATAGATTTTGAAACAGTCATTCTTTTGTTCGAAGATACAGGATAAGGGCTATGGAGAATCGTTTCGCTAAGGCCTAATGAGTGTTAATGATAAGAGTGGCTGTGTAAGATGATAGGTGTTTTCTGCACCATAGCTGAGCTCCAGATTACAAGTCAAAAAGTCAACTATTTGTTCTTTAATACATTTATTTATATTTGTGACATGCAAGGACCTCTAGGAGACCTAGTGCTCTTGTCTGAATCTAAAGGCAATACTGAAAAAATTTTTTTCAAACATCAATTTCAACCTGACGCATTTGTAGCAATGCTCAGCACATGGTAATTAACCAATATATATTTCTGAATCAATGTTATTATTATCATAATGTGATTTTAGGTAGAATATCTAATAGATAGGCTATATTATACCTAATTCAGATTTTAAACTTTGCGTTATTAATATTCATACTGTTTTATGTTGAGAGAAAATTCTCCATGGGTCTCTCACATGTTTGCATTTTTTTGAACAAAAGCACTGAGCATCTTTTGTTCTGACTACATTTTCAGAAACGTTAGTACAAAAAATAGCCTTAGAAAATAGACAGCATCTCCCTCTGGAGCAAAAAGTAGATTTACTTACTCTCCAGTCATAATAAAGATAGTATCTCCTTCTAGAGCAAAGGATAGACATGCTAACTTCCATTATAAAAGATTTAAGTTCCCTAATATTCGGACTCTTCCTGTAATGCAACACATTTTGTGTGTAGAAGACCTAGCCCTCTTCCCGTTTTCCTGTGGGTAATGATGCACAGGGAACTGACAAAGATTCCCTCTTTGACTAAGCTCTAGTTGGGCTCTTCTGAACTCTCTTCTCAACGAGGCCCTGACTTTTGGGCTACTGTGTTCATCTCTGCATTGTCCAACTTTAGCAAAATCCTGCTAAGTTGGTTTAGCTAGAATGCCCCATCCTCAATATCTGATCACCTTCAGTGTTTGATCAGGTTCCTCATCCTCTGTAATCCCCCAGGTAATGTCTGATCACCCTGGTCTGCCTTCTGCAAGAATCCTGTTAGATCAGTTTAGCCGGAATCCTCCCTTATCACTGATGTTTCCTCTTAGTAATTTTCCATCCAGGTACCACCACTTCCCTGCTCTTTAACTATAAATTTCCACTTTTCCTTGTATTTGGAGTCAAGCCCAAGCTCTCTCCACTACAAAACCCCATTGCAGTGGTCCCTACACCTATCACGATGGTCCTGAATCAATTCAGCCTTACTGTTCTTTAACAAATTCCATTGAATGAATAATTTTTTTCTTTAATGGAACCAGCACAACAAAAATATAATATTCTGATTACTATTACCATTGTTGTGAATAATAAAGTCCTTTGACTCAGAAATCTCATTTAGTGTCAGCACCCACAAAACAATGGCAGGCTAACTTGGTAGCTGGGAAGTGGGAGAAGATCTCAGACCATTCACAGTTCTTTACAGTTTTGGTGATGAGGATAGGATACTGACAGACGCTTGGCTTTCTAGAAGAGGAAAGGTAGGGTCTTCACATGCTGATGAATGGAATTTGAGGGAATCTCATGGGAATCATTATAGAAAAAGCTGACAAAATTGTATGTTCAACTGGGCATAAATTGTCCTCCACTTGACTGCATGCTAAAGAGGAGGAATTGAAGTAGTTTCAGGCTGAGTAACAGGGTAGGTAAAAACAGCTGACCAAATGTTTCCCTGGATGTTACCAATTCTTATCCAGGTAGGAAGATTCCAGTGCCAAGCTTTTGGTGACACTCAAGATCCTAGGATATCCAACATGGGAAGAAAAAGTATAAAATGTGTGGAAATAGAAAAAGTAGAACTAAAATTATCTTTATTTAAAGAACATGTCATTCTTGTATATATACAATGTATATAATAAATCTTAAAGAAAATAAGCTTGTAGATTTAATAAGTAACTTGAGTAAATTTAAAACAGGATTTACAATATACATCAGTCATAGTTCTACCAGAGAAACAGAACCAGGAGAGAGAGACAGAAACAGAGAATTGGTTTATATAATTGTGGGGCTAGCTAGGCAAGTCCAAAATTTATAGGACTTCCTGTCAAGAAGAGTACACTGCAAACTCTTGGGCAGGAGCTTACAGGTTTGCAACCCACAGGAAAACAATTGGGTGTTTTTAAGGCCTTTCAACTGCTTGGATCAGGTCCACCCAGCTTATCCAGGATAATTTCCCTTATAAAGGAAATTGTTGTAGATGTTAATCACATCTACAAAATACCTTCACTGGAACTCCTACATTAGTGTTTGATTGAATAACTGGGTACTATAGACTCCCAAGTCGACAAATAAAACTGACCATCACACAGTAGTATCCAAAACTTAATAAGTTTTGGTATATACTTAATAAAATATGTGCAAGACCTCTACGTTAAAAGCTACAAGACTTTGTTGAGAGATATTAAAGAAGACAAAGAAATGGAGACATATAGTATGCTCATATCTGAAAGACTCAACATTGTTAAGATGTCAGTTCTTCTCAAATTCGTCTATCACATCAATAAAATTCCAATCAAACTTCAAGCATATTATTTGAAATTGATAGGATGATAAAATTTATGTGAAAATAAAAAGTAACTAGATTAGGCAAAACAGTTTTGGAGAAAAAGTTGGAAAACACTCTAGACTCACATTATCTGATTTGAAGACTTAATTTTTGCTACATTAATCAAGATAGCGTGATACTGATGCAAAAATAGACCTATGAAATAGAATAAAGAGTACAGAAATAGATTCACACATAGGTGGTCCATTGATAATCAACAAAAGTGCAAAGGTGCTAAACAACAGTATATCTACATGAGAAAACAAAAATGAACCTCTACCCTTACCTGGCACCCACCATACACAAAAATTAAATTCAAGTGGATCTTAGACTGAACAGCATATAAAACATTGACCTGCTTAAACTAGTTTTGCTTCCTTAAAACAGGTTGTTGATCAATTAAACCTTGCTCAATAACAGAGACAACACTATGCATGTGCCAGGCAGGAACCCATAGCCCCGGGATGACCCCAGAACCAAGAATCTTCAAAAATGTTGCCACCAGAGCCCTGTATGAAGTAAGAAGTTTCTCAGTAAGGAAACTCTAGCTTCCAGCAGCCCAAGTAGCTTGATTACCATGTATGGACTGATTTGAAACTAGCCAATCAGCTTCTGCCAAATTTGAAATTCTCCTAACTCTTTAAATTTTACCCCAAACCCTGGATTGAGGAGACATATTTGAGCAGCTTGCCTCTTGTCTCACATAAAAACATTTTCTTTTCTCAAAATCTGGTACCACAGCATTGGCTTCTATGTGCATAGGGCAGTGAGCCTTTGCTCAGTAATAAGACCTAAACATCTATCTTTAGATACACTTAACATACAATTCACCAATTCCACTCTTAGTTATTTACCCAAGAAAACACAAAAATACAAAGACCTGTACAAAAATTCTATCTAGCTAGATAAGTAGGTAGATAAATCTATTTCCATATATATATATTTCCTAGTTAGAAAACATCTCTCTACTCAAGGTCACAAACATCCTATATTTTTTATATTTTTTAAAAATACATGTGTATCTTACAACTCAACAATAAAAGGACAACCAATTCGATTAAAAATAGGCAAAATCATTGAAGAGATACTTCACAAAGTAAATAAATGGCCCCAAAACAACTGAAAAGATATTTAAAAGAACATTAGAAATTAGTAAAATGCAAATTAAAATCACAATGAGATATTACTATATACCTACTAGAACGTTTAAAATTAAAGACTGAAAAAACCTAGTATTGACATTTTCATTAGCTGTTGGTGGAAATGTGGAGTACGATCGCTTTAGAAAATAGTCTGGCAATTTCCTATAAACATACACTTAACATACAATCCACCAATTCCACTCTGATTTATTTACCCAGGAAAACACAAAAATATGCCTGTACAAAGGCTTGTACAAAAATGTTTATGACAACTTTGTTTATAATAGACAGAAATTGGAAACATCCCAAATGTACGCCAATAAGCAAAAGGACAAACAGATTGTATTACATCGAAACCTGGTTGACTGCCCCAAAATAATTAAGAATGAACTACTGATTCATGCAATAACATGGATGAATCTCAAAAATTTACTCAGTGAAAAATGCCAATCACAAATAAGTATTCCCTGGATGATTCCATTTGTATGAAATTCTAGGAAAGGCAAAACTAATCTACAGTGACAAAAAGCTGATCAATGGTTACCTGGGGCTGGTGGTGTGAGGACTTACTACAAAAGGACATAAGAGGACATTTGGGGTTGATACAAATATTCTATATTTTGATTGTGGTGGTGGTATATATTTGGAAACACTCATTGAACTTTCATGCTTAAAATATGTATTACTACATGTAGATTATACATCAAAATTTTTATTTTCGAATAAAAAATAAACTGAATGAGTTTATGTCAATAAAATGCAAGGTCTGGAAATAAAAAAAAGACAATTGAGGAGTTCAGAGCTTCTTTTCAATAATTTATTGGTAGTAAATTAAAAAAATTTGCTTTGTGTTTTATTCTAAATACTTAAAACACAATTTAGAATAAATAAAAGACTGTCACTACTTAGCCAAAAAGAGCAGCATTGTGTTAGAGATAGCATAACTTAAAATGTATATATAGCACATAGAAGAAATGCAGAAAGAAGGAAAGAGGGGGACTACCAAGACATACATTTTCACATTGCCTTATTATTTAATATCTGTTTCCTTTTGTGAGACTTCAACTGTCTGAGGTCAGAGAACTTTGTCTCACATTTGTCCCCAGTGCTTGGCACACTGCTTGACACATAGTAGGAAATCAAATAGTATTTGTCACCTAAATGGATATGTCAATATCTAATTTTACTTCTTCTAGAGCAAATACTATTTATTGGTGTTACAGCAGAATTTCTTTTTAAACCAATTTTAGGAATAGTGTCGGTTAAATTGTGCAAATGTACCTTCAATATGTGTAGGCCTTCAGCAGCTGCTAAGACCACTTATGGGTCACCGCAGAAGTTCACAGGCATCACCACCTGTCACAGAGTTGTGACGCCATGTATTGACTATCAGCCCACCAGAATTTCAAAGCAGTGGACGGCATCTACAATAATTGGCTCTCAGACAAGGCTTGCACTGGAGATAAAAAGAAGATGATATGAAAATCAACTATGTATAGTGAATACAATCACAGTATGCATGACTAGAGTTGATGCTATTGTGAAAGGAATGACGCAATAGTGAGGCTTTTCCATTATTTTTCATCTTCCCACCACCATGTCGGTGCTCATTTCACTTTTCACAAGTTATAAAGTCGACAGAGCATTTGCTACAAATTGTATAGCTTTTCAGCATAGGCAATTTTGAGATAGTTTTCTGAGTGCCTGGCTGAGTTAGTATAGAAGAAGCATATGAGAAGTAATATGTCCAGGTTTGGCAAATTATCAAAATTACCAAATAGACTTCCACTGTGACCAGAAAGTAGCCTCAAATTATGGGTTAAAATATAAAATGTAGAAGAAATGGAAAGAATAATTTTTTCAGTCAGTCTAAAAAAATAGAACAAAAATTTAACCCTTCACTAATCTTTACATATATATAGGGAACCACCAAAGCTCCTAAAACAATGATGAATGCAGCTGAAGGCACTCATCTTGAAACCTAATTGGGTTCTATCTGTATCATATTATGTCGCATTTGGAACTGAACTGGTAAACCAGGATTCAACAACCCTGATTTAAGGACTCACATTTGAGAATGTAGCTTCCTGAGATAAAAGTAATCTCTTTCAAATAGCTCTTATAGAGGAATGATGCCACTTTTAACAGTCAGATTTTCATCCATTGTCACATCTTACTTAAATCACTTGAATTCTCTAAACAAGTATTTGAGGTTTATTTTAGAATTTTTCTAAAACACTTCAATTTCCATCGAACTTGTCATCTCCTGGTGGGGATAAGAAAGCTGAGAGGGCAAGGCTGGCCACCAGCAAAAATGGAATGCAAGGAATGTGTATTGTTGCTATCGCCAGTCTCCACTCTCATAGACTTTATCACAGGGAAACAACTGGGTATTTTTAAGGCCTTTCAACTGATTGGATCAGGTCCGCCTAGATTATCCAGGATAATTTCCTTTATAAGTCACTTCTTGTAGATTTTAATCACATCTCCCTCAGTGTCTCTCACTCAAAGATTGCTCTGATCAAAATCTTCTATCGGCAGAGAATGTGAGAAATTCATTCATATGTAGGCATACATGACTTAGTTTTTAAATGCTGTCCTTAGAATTTATTTTCTGTTAAGGAATGTAAACTTCTGCTGAAGGAATAAGGTTAAAATTGTTTGATTTCAGATACTAGTGAATTTACAAGTTTCTGGCACAATCATACATGTGGCTGCCTAAGTCTTTTCATTACTAAAAGAGCGTCCTGTTTTGAAAATGAGGCTACCAACAAAGGACTCATAACTGTCATGCCATGTATATATTCTGGGACAGATGATCAGGTATTCATCTCATTCTCACCGACTCCATTTCATTTACATGAGTCATTTGATATGCTAAACTGACTTTAACCATAAGAGGGTCGATTTTTATCTTTTGAATATGTTTTTAGCATAAAGCTCCACATTTTAAGAGAACAAGATTAGGAGAATAACTGAACAACATTTTGAAGAAAGAAGCACAATAATTTTTCCTTCTGGAGATATATAAGGATAAAGTATAGAATTGCAGATAAGTAGAGAAGCTATGAAGTTGGACTGCCTCGGTGAAATCCTGATGGCATCATTACTACCAGTATTGTGACCTTGGGTATATTATTACATAAACCACCTGTGTCTCAGCTCTTCATTTGTAAAATTCTCATTTACCCTTTTTAGTAAACTGGAATAGCGATGGCACACACATCACTGAATTCTTTTTTTTTTTTTTTTGTGAGGAAGATCAGCTCTGAGCTAACATCCGTGCTAGTCCTCCTTTTTTGCTGAGGAAGACCAGCTCTGAGCTAATATCTATGCCAATCCTCCTCCTTTTCCCCCAAAGCCCCAGTAGATAGTTGCATGTCATAGTTGTACACCCTTCTAGTTGCTGTATGTGGGACGCGGCCTCAGCATGGCCGGAGAAGCGGTGCGTCGGTGTGCACCTGGGATCCGAACCTGGGCTGCCAGTAGAGGAGCGTGCACACTTAACCGCTAAGCCACGGGGCCAGCCCTCACTGAATTCTTATGAGAATGAAATGTGGTAATCCATGTGAAGTGTGTTACAAGTGCCTGAGAGACACAAAACGCCAAATTAATGTGAATTCTCATCTTTCCTGGGCAAGATACTTTTAATACTGAGTGGAATGGACATAGTTACTAGCTCCTGAAAAATTGAGATGACTGATGAAGCAAACCTATGTTGAATTCATTATCCTTTCTAACTATTTACAAAATCATATGAAATATAATTGCTTTTCACAGATGAAGAAACTTAGGCTCATGAAAACTACCTAACTCGGAAAAAATTTGATTGTCTTAATTTCAACATATTTTTGAATTCTCCGGTTTTCCCTCTATTGACTTCTAGTTTCATTCTATTATGATTAGAAAAGATATTTGGTATGATTTCTATCTTTTTAAATTTAAGACTTGTTTTCTGACTTAAAGTGTGATCTTTCCTGGAGAAAGATCCGTGTGTGCTTGAGAAGAATTGTGCTGCTGTTTGGTGGAATGTTCTGTATGTGTCTGGTAGGTCCATTTGGTCAGTAGTGTTGTTCAAGTCCTCTGTTTCTTTATTGATCTTCTTTCTGGGTGTTCTATCTACTATTTAAAGTGGGATATTGAAGTCTCCTACTATTATTGTATTGCTCTCTATTTCTCCCTTCAGTTTTGTCAATGTTTGCTTTATATATTTAGGTGCTCTGATGTTGGGTACATACATATTTATAATCATTATTTTCCTGATGGATTGACTCTTTTATCATAAATGGGCTAAGAACTTGAATAGATATTTCTCCAAACAAGATGTACAAATAGCCAACAGGTATAAGAAAAAAAATGCTTAACAACAGCACTAGTCATCAGGGAGATACAAATCAAAACCACAGTGAAATATCACCTCATATCTCTCAGCATGGCAATTTATTTAAAAAAAAAAAGACAAGGATGTGGAGTAATTGGAACCCTCGCACACGGTTGGTGGGAATGCAAAATGGTGCAGCCACCATGGAAAACAGTATGGAGGTTCCTCAAAAAATTTAAAACAGAACTACCATATGATCCAGGAATCCCACTTCTAGGTATTTATCCAAAAGAATTTAAATCAGCTTCTCGAAGAGATATTAGCACTCCTATCTTCACTGCAGAACTATTCACAATAACAAAGATGTGGAAACAACCTAAATGTCCATAAAAAGATAAATGGATAAAGAAAATGTAGTAAATACATACAATGGAATACTATCCAGCCTTAAAAAGGAAGGAAATTCTTCAATATGAGACAACGTGGGTGAAACCTTGAGGATGTTATGCTGAGTGAGATAAGCCAATCACAGAAAGACAAATACTGTATGATTCCACTTATATGAGGTATCTAAAATAACCAAGTTCACAGAATCGAAGAGTGGAATGGTGGTCACCAGAGACTGAGGGAAGGGGGAACTGCAGGGTTACTGATCAATGGGTATGAATTTTCAGTCAAACAAGATAAATACACTCTAGAGATCAGCTGTACGACATTGTACCTACATTCAACAATAATTTATTATATACTTAAAAATTTATTAGAAGGGTAAATGTCACGTTAAGTGATCCTACCACAATAAAATAAAAATTTTAAAAATTGCATGGCTAATAAGCAGCTGAGTTGTGACTTGGACTTGGAATTTCTAGGCCAGGATGCCTTCTTGTAAACCACAGTTGCTACCCCAGAAATTTCTGTCCGCTCAGCTGTGAGAGAAGGGAGGAGTGTTACAAACGAGAGATTTGCTTATGGCATATAAGGATTCTAAGATACCAGACATACGAGACTTGATTTAGGCGTGCACTTGTCCTCCAAAGCTGATGAGATCACTGTGGCAATTGCTGGCTGAATGTGGCTGTAAACCTTCAAAGACCTGTGAGACAGTCAGACACCTTTCCATGCTCAGCACTTGTGAGAATCACGTTAGATTCTAGCTGCAGTCAGAGAAAACTAAGTTAATATGACATTACTAACTTCAAAATGTATCCAGGAAATTGAGTTAAACTTTGATGTGAAGGTTAAATTGACCTTTAACAGAACTGTTTTCTAATTTTTCTTCTTTCCCTTTTCTCTTTGTACCTTCTCTCAATCTACCTTTCTGTTTCTCATTGTCTAAGGGTATTATTTTCATCTTTTTTCTAAGCCTTTCTCTCTTTCACCCTCTTTCAACCTAACCTCTATATATCTTATTTTCTTTAGAACCTTTATTCTAGGAACTATCTTCCTATATTATCTTATACTTTTTGTATTATATTTCTATTATATTTCACAGCCATGGGAATTTAGTAGGTTGTAAGGAAAGTTTCTTTAAGATTTCACAATTTTAGGCCTTGAGGAGCGCTTGGAGATTATTTAGTTCATCCCTTTATTTTACCTATTAGTCTACAAAGGTTGAGTAATATTTTTAAGGGTAAACAGCTTGTCAGGAGATGAACTACCTAATTCACTTATATTTCTTTTTTTTTTTTTAAATATTTTATTTATTTATTTTTTCCCCCCAAAGCCCCAGTAGATAGTTGTATGTCATAGCTGCACATCCTTCTAGTTGCTGTATGTGGGACACGGCCTCAGCATGGCCGGAGAAGCGGTGCGTTGGTGCGCGCCTGGGATCCGAGCGCGCTCACTTAACCGCTAAGCCACGGGGCCAGCCCATCACTTATATTTCTTATAATTTCATCAATGTATCTCATTTTGTTAATTTCATTATCATGTTTACACCACTTAAACTGCCTGGTTTTCAGTATCTGATTCAGTTGTCTGTCTTTAATTTTTTATTTACATATTTTGCAAATTAGGGAGTGCCTTGCTGATATACTCTCATGCTTCTCTTTTTAAATAAAGTAGTTGTTTTTTGTTGTTCTTTTTTTTTTATAATTTTATTTATTTATTTATTTTTCCCCCAAAGCCCCAGTAGATAGTTGTATGTCACAGCTAGCTGCACATCCTTCCAGTTGCTGTATGTGGGAAGCGGCCTCAGCATGGCCGGAGAATCGGTGAGTGGGTGTACACCCAGGATCCGAACCTGGGACACCAGCAGCAGAGCGCGCACACTTACCCGCTACGCCACGGGGCCGGCCCTGTTGTTCTTCTTAAAAAGACATTGTGGTCAGGTTTTTTTTTTTTTTAATGAATAAACATTATTTTTTAGAGCAGTTTTAGGTTCTCAGCAAAATTGAGCAGAAAGTACAGAGACTCCCCATAAAACCCCTACCCCAACACATGCACAGCTTCCTCCACTATTGACATCCCCTGCAGAGTGGTACATTTGTTACAATTGATGGACCTATATTGACACATCATTATCCTCCAAAGTCCATAGTTCACATGAGTGTTCATTCTTGATGTTGTGCATTCTATGAGCTTGGACAAATATAGGATGATAAGTATCCACCATTGTAGTGTTGTACAGAGTAGTTTAACTGATGTAAAAATTCTCTGTGCTCCTCCTGTTCATCTCTCCCTCCCACTTAACTCCTGGCAATCACCAATCTTTTTGTGGTCTCCATAGTTTTGCCTTTTTCAGAATGCCATATATTGGACTCATGCATTATATAGCCTTTTCTAATTGGTTTCTTTCATTTAGTAATATGCATTTAAGTTTCCTACATGTCTTTTCATGGCTTGATAGCTCATTTCATTTCAGTGCTGAATAATATTTCATTGTATGGATGTACTACAGTTTATTTTTCCATTCACCTACTAAAGGACATCTAGGTTGCTTCCAAGTTTTGGCAATTATGAATAAAGATTTGTGGGAAAGCTTCAAGTTTCTCACCATTAGCTACAATGTTAGCTGTAGATTTTTTGTTTTGTAAATAGTCTTTATCCCTATTTTTTGTAAATAGTCTTTATCAAGTTGAGGAAGTTCCCTTCTATTCCTAGTTTACTTAGAGTTTTTTATCATGGATGGGTGCTGGGTTTTGTCAAATGCTTTTTCTGCATCTATTGGTATGATCATGTGATTTTTCTTCTTTAGCCAGTTGATGTGATGGATTACATGAACTGGTTTCCAAATGTTGAATCAGCCTTGCACACCTGGGATAAATCCCACTTGGTCATGGTGTATAATTCTTTTTATACATTGCTTGACTTGATTTGCTAATATTTTGTTGAGGACCTTTGGATCTATGTCTATGAGAGATATTGGTTTTTAGTTTTCTTTTCTTCTAATGTCTTTGTCTGGTTTTACTATTAGGATAATGCTGGCCTCATAGAATGAGTTAGGGAGTATTCCCTCTGCTACTGTCTTCTGAAAGAGATTGTAGGGAATTGGTATTATTTCTTCCTTAAATGTTTGGTAGAATTCACTAGTGAACCCAACTGTGCCTGGAAGGATTGATTCAATTTCTTTAATAGATGTAGAGCTATTCAGATTGTCTATTTCTTTCTGTGTGAACGATTCTCAAGTTTTATGCATGCTTTTTTTTATATTTCTATTCTCTTCTCTCATTATATTTATTAACTCTATTCATTATAAAAAATATAATACACATAGTGAATACCTAGATAAGTATAGATATGCACACATTTCTATGTTTGATGAGGGAAAAATACACGTTGCATTTTTCTGTCTTACCATACAAAAAACAGTTTTGTGGTAGAATATAACAGAAGGATTTTAGTAGTGATAGTGATGGTGGTGGTTGTAGTGGTATGGGTGGGGTTATAAGAAAATGAAAGGAGACTCATGGATAAGTATCAATCATACAAGTCAAGAGTGGAGGTATATTGGAAAACAATTCCACAATTCAGTGGAGGAAATAAATAGTACATCTAAACGTCCTACAAGTCCTGGCATTCTGTAAATATTAAAGGCCACTGTGGCTTTTTTCTTCTATTAGCAAGGTGAGATAGTGCCAGAAATAAAGTCTGAGAGGTCAACATAGAAAAGATCATTCCAGGCCACAGAGTCCATGTTAAGAATTTTATAGTACATTATAAATTGAATCAGAGGCTGTTTTGATTGGTGGAGTGAAATAATCTGATTTATTCTTTATGAAAAAATAATTGCTCTAGGTGCTGTGTGAAAAATGGAAGGAGATAGGGGAGGAGAAATACCACCAGAGAATTTGAATCTATTTCCGTTAATAGGAGCTAAATAATTCCCACATAGAAGAGCCTTTCCTACCAAAATGTGTTCACTGTTCTTCAGAGGAATTTCAAAACGCAGCATTTTGTTATTAGCAGAATTCTTTATTACTACAAACAGTAAACTACTGTGCAAATCTGTAGAAATAAAATGTTCACAAGTTGAATGCCTTAGAGATTGGAAACCAGAGTTCAATTAAGGCCAGAATCACCGAAATATGAAATATTTTATCTGATAGTATATGTAAATAAATGGCTCAATTCTCAGAATATAAAACCTATTTGACTTTCAAGAATGATCTTTATAGTAAATTAATCTTCCACACCACTAGATATTATCCCAGGAATGTGAATATATTAACCGAATGAGTACATTATGATCTTCTCACTGTAAGGACTGAGTTCTCCTTGAATGAAAACAGACAAAAAAAGACTAAAAAGTAATTTTAAATAATTGAGGGGGAGTGGGTCAAATTAGAGTTTTCAAGATGGAACTCATACTTGACAATGATATAAACCACACTGACCAGCCATCTTTGAGATAATATAAGACATGGATAAAATTAACATTTGATATCCGCAGATGTTCATTAACACAATTGTTCACTTATTTGTTTACTATATTAGCACAAGAAAGACTTACCTTAGGAATATTTTATCTATTTTCGGATCATAAAGTTTGTGTCTTGGACTAGGTGAGGTGATGGAGCATGTACCTAAATTATTGCAGGGTATATTTCAGTAAGAAACCTGGTTCCAGTGATTGGTAATTGTGGCAGGCATTCTCTAAGGAAATTAGTCATCATCCCTTATTTTCAGTAGTGACTAATTTACATTGTCAGAGATAGACTGTAGTTTGGCATGTGATAAAGTGATTTTAAACTATTCTTCTTGAGACTGCAGACAATTTCAAGTAATTATGACATGTTTTGTGAGCCTAATTTTTAGAGAAGATGAAAGGAATGGCCTGTACAAGCATGAGGGACTGCATTATTTTCTTGTCATTTGGATATTATATTGTTTTTATTAATGCTACTTCTGAAATTGCTAAATTAAATCATATTCTAAAGGCTATAGCAGTAGCTGTTTTCCTGCGTGGTATATTTTTAATCTTTAATGTAGCATGGCTAATTTAAGTTTATTGTAAAATGAAAAAAAAAAAGTTCAAAAGTAACCCAGCAATAAAATACTAAGTGAGAGCTAGTGTTTATAAATAAAATACTTTCTACTGAATTTTTGTTTTAATCCAAATGTTCTCAATTCCATTTTCCATTGTATAATCTTCTAATTTAGTAACAGGAGCCTCAGAAATGATTGGTTATATTTAAAAAAAGAAAGAAAGAAAAAATGGCATAATGGCGTTGTTTTACACTTGAATGCAAATTCATTTCCAAGTACATAAATCTTTTGCTTTTTAATTCAGTGGAATTTTTCCTCTGAGGCATTTGCAGTTTGTCAGTTCTTCACTAAAGCAGATATATGTTGTGCAATATAATGTGATTTCCTGACTGGATTTCAAGTTAACCTTTTTCTATCAATTCTAAAATGCAACACTTGACCACTAAAGTTACTGTTAACACTTCACAAGTTCAGTGTGTTATTAAACTTAAAGTAAGTCGACGCAGATCATATTAAGATCAGATTAAAGATTTACACTTGGTAAAAGGTTAAGCAAATCTCTATGCTTTTTGGTGTTTTTTAATTTGCATCTTTAATAAGCTGTAGCATCAACAGATCTTCTGGTTTCGTTTCTACATATTTCAAAATAGGAAAACTTGTTCTTTTCCCCACAATGTCAAATTATTCTAGGTCAAGAGTTAAAAGTCTTCACTGTACCAACACGTTTAAGCCACCAAATCTTAATACTTTAAAGAACTTCAGCCTTGAGGACGGTGCTGGAAGAAACTCCATCATTTTTGTGGGCATCTCTTATTATTTAATGTCTCCTCACCCGCCGTTACTGACTGCCCTTGCACATTTTGACCTGGAAGCAAAAGTCTCCATTAGGTTCCTTATCCTAAAGAAAATGACTCCACTTAAGCAGAAACTTGAGCATTAACTCCTTCAGGCCACTAGATGATTGCTGTGTATGTTTTTCTACTGAGTTAACGAGGCTTTCAAAATTGTCGTTTGTTCCCTGAGGATGATTTAGACAATGGAGCAGTCTGTGATTTAAATTTTCTTCAGTGACTAAATTACTCCTTCCCCCACTAGGTGTTAAAAGATGCACTTGAACATGGACCGTTTGGGGTCACTAGGGCATCCTAGAGCCAATTTGCTGCAGGAGTGGGTTAGAGCATATTAACTCTTCAGACTATTAGAGTGCCTTTTCATCTGCATAGGTCAATGAATTCTCCAAACTACCTAAATTTCCACCAGGGAATTTTGTAATCTAGCTGGGATGAAGAGTTAAGTGACTGTTTCACTTTTTAAAGACTCTGCCCCAAGTGATAAAGATGTGATTCCAAATGGAAAGTCTTAATAAGAAAGGTATTTTTTTGGTGAGCTGAGGGGTACACTGGGGGGCTTCACGCATATGCGGAATTGCTTGTGTTTGTGTAAATTGTCTGTTCTACAAATTCACCACTAGACTTCTAGTTTCCAGGGCTATTGTAGCATATATTTGGAGCAACACTTTCTTTTTCTTTCTTTTTAAATGGAATTTGTAATTGTGTATTCAAGGCATGGAAAGAAATAATGATCCAAATGGTTTCTTGGAAGCACTATTCTATTAGACTTGCAGTGAAAAACTAGCCAGAGTACTTGAAGGCAAAATCAGATTAACTATGTTAAGATATACAGTCAAGGGAGTTACTATTGAGTGCAAACATAAAGTGTGCCAGTAGCGAGTAGTCAAAGAATGCTATCTCCCTCCATGCATCCATTTATAGCACTAGGAACAATGTCAATCCTAGAATCACTTTTTTGGAGCACCAAATATTAACTGGACACCAAGAGGTTAAATATTTGTTTGTGTTTGAATGACAGATTAAAAGATAAATGACCATGGAAGCTGTAAATCCATTTTTTAAAAATAGATAAAACAAGGAAAAGTTACACCATCCAAAAGAACTACATTTACTGGAGGCCAAAATAATACATGTGTGCATGGGAGGGGAGAAATTGGTAAAGGAGGGGAAAAAATGCTCATGTCACTTTTCCATTTGTCTTCATGATCTTACTGCTTTAGCTGTGGGAATAATAGTTTTAATTCAGCTGCAGTTGCATCCTTAATCTCTGAAGATCTTTTACAAAGAGATCCTTGGGAAAAAAAACCCTCTGTGTACCTTTCAGAATTCAAAGTAATCATATTTATTGGATGACAAAGGCATTCTCAAATTGGAAATCATCATGGAGGAAATCCTGAATTCTGGATGTTGGCATGTCTGATTTGGTATGTGGATGTGGATATGCGTGCTTTTGAGAAAGAGAGCACATTGTGTATGGTTAAGGCCTTGGCCTCTGAAACTTTACTAGCAGTATTCAAAGCCCACTTTAGTGACTTAGTAGCTAATGACTTACTCATTGACTATCTACTCTGTGCTGACGTTTTCTCATTTGCAAAGTGATAATCATACTAGGGCCCTGTGAGAATTAAATGAGTTAATATATGTAAAGCATTTTGAACGATGCCTGTTAATATACGTAAATCATTTAGAAAAAAATCACTTAGAGTTATTAGGATGTGAAAAATGATAAATAATTGTTAGTATAAATTCTAAATATTTTCCTATATTTTATTTATTCTCTGATTATTTTGATTTCAGTAACACTCTCAGATAACCTTTTATTACACAGTTCAGGTCACGTTCTAAGGCCCACAAAAAGTCTTCCTTGTTCCAATCCAAAGTAATTTTTTTTTCACTAAACTTCTCTACCACAGGTAGTCTGTTCCATACTTAGTTACATAATGTCCCTTGCAACATATATCAAGTTTTAATACCTGCTATCAATTCATTCTGTCTTAGATGAAAACTTAGTCCCTCTTGGCTCCACTGAAAGTCCATTTCTTCTTATACTGAAGCTTGTGAAAATGATGAACAGCAGGACACAATCGTTCATATAATTATACACTTGAAACTTAAAGTCAGATACTTTGTGGTTTCCTTTTCTGTAACCTAACTGTAACATCATAAAATGTGTACTGGAAATTTTTCCTCTCCAAGTCCTTTTACTGTGTTCTTCAAATACCGTTCACCCCATCCCACCTTTGAAATGCCTTTGCTCTTGTTCTCTTGTTCTCTGGGACAACTTTCTCCCCTTTTTTCCTAGTACTAGAGTAAGCCATCAAGGATTGATATGCTCCATGCAGAGCAACACCTGGTCTACCTTCCTGTCCAGAAGTGGTACCTTGTCTGAATTGCCTATGGATGATGTGTCTATATAGGGGAGTAATACTATCACTTCTTTCATTAATTTCTAGCATTTTAACAAACGATAGTCTCAAATGATAATAATTTTCATCTCTTTAGATAATATGCCTGGCATCCATAGTCAGACATATTCCTTTATAAGCAGGCAGAAGACAATGTGTATTCAAGCTTTTTCACTTAAACACTTTTACAGGTATAAGGGAGGAAAAAAACTTTTTCCTTTACCCTCCTAGATTCTCCAGCTGGCGCCCTGGAAATTAAACTGGCAAAAGACAAATTAACAAGAAAAAACCCTGGAGTTTATTAACATATGCAGCATGAATACGTGTGGGAGAAATTCAGTGAGGAGTATCTCAAAGGGGTGGTTAGAAATTGGGGCTTATACAGCATCTTCACAAAGAACAATGAATTTTTAGAAAAGTGACAAGACAAAGGAAAAGCGTATTATTTAGGCTTTTAGGGGTGGCAAATTGTGGGAAGGTAAAAATAGGAGAAGAAACTAATTGACAATAAGGGTTCTTTTAGTAAGGTTTGTTATGTAGATTCCTTTCAGTGCTGTGTCTGGGCTGATCAGAGTCTAGAGTTGTTGCAGGTGATTAAGAGTCTAAGCCTCCTGTTAGGCAAATAGGAGGGGAGGGCAGAGAGCTTTTTTGGTATCTGCTGTTTCTCAATTGTCTTCAGCTCAAAATAATCCTTACACCAAAGTGCCATATTCTGGGGAGGCATATTCTGATCCCCTACAATATTCTGTGCCTGTAAGTATTTAATTGATGTTAACTGATAAAATACATTGAATTGGTACACAGGCAAATCTACACTAAGCAAAATTATAAAACCTAGCTTCGTCACTCTCAATTATATTGATTTTACACTATTTATCATTTAAAGAATTAAATGAGCACTAGACTTTACATTTCTCACATAAATGCAGAAATTGTAATAAGACTTAGTTGGTAGTCCGTAGCCTACTAAGGCCCTTGGACCCAAAATATGAATGGATGGCCCCAGTTCAGTCTTTGGTTAGATCACACAGAAGACCAGCTACTCTTGATGGCTACTACCTTCTCTGAATGGAGGGGCACAATTAAAATTAGGATTCCTTAGAATAGCTGCATGAATATCAGCTTTAGAAAATGAGAAGGAGCCTTTGAGTTCAGGCAAAAGAGGAACACTAAAAATAGTTAATAAATTAAGATAAACAGAGCTGGTATTGGACCACTCTGCCAGGATGCTGGCCATTTTACTGGGATGAGTACAGCTGCTGATAACAGATAGTACGATAAACACAAACGTTTTTGAAAACTAAGTAAAAAGCCATTTATCCTTAGCTGTACAATTCGCAAATAAATTGAAATATGATTTTTAAAAACATAGACTTTGCAGTTTAAAAAAACAACAGAATAAACCTGAGTTCTCATTCTGCCTCAGTTAATTAATGTGTGATTTTCTATAAATTATTTCAAAAATTTACATCTCTTTTGAAAACAGTGATAACAGTAAGTTTCTTATTATCTTAAGTGTTTTTTGAAGATTAAATAAAATAAGGTAGGCAAAGCACTTAGAATGCCTACAAAGAAATAAATGCTCAAAATATGGTAGCTAGTAACATCTTTGTAATTATTGTTCATATTACTGAATTCCTACTTGTATTAAAGCTTCAGCAAATATTTTTATCTAAATTATGGACTCCTGAGAGTAGAAGGAATTCAAATTTTAAAATAATCTTATCTATAATCTGTGGGTAATCTTTTCTCCCCTAAGAATGATAATACATATGAAGGAAACATCTAGGACCTAGGATACAGGAAGAGTTCACTATATTTTAATTCCTTTCCTTTCATTTATTTTGAGTTGATACTCTCTTAACACACACAATATAGTTGTGTTTGTAATAATGTTCTAGAAAATATCTGTTATGATTGAGGTCTTAATCTTAAAATTAAGGTTGAAAAATGGGCTGAGTAGTAAGTGCTTCTTGTTTCTGCACCTTCCAATAAGGTGAGGAGACAGAATCCACTCCAGATATACTAACTGAAAATTGAATTTAAAGTAAAGAATTTTTAGCTAGGTGTTGAAGAGCTGAAAAGGAGAAAAGGGTAAACTATGATATTACAGAGGTAGTAGTTGCAGGAGATAGGACTGAAGAACGAAGAGAAGCGGCTTGGATTATTAACGCTTGAGGAGGAGCCCTGCAAAACAGAGCTTCAGACCCCTCTGAAGAGGGGTGCTGCTCAGCTGGAGCTCCAACCTCAAGTGCTTGAATTTCAGGTGCTCACCTGAGGGCCTGTGGAACTCTGGACTCAGCCATACCTCTGAGGAGGAGGAGCTGGCCGGCTGGTAGCTATTAAGAGCGAATGAGATAAGGCAGATTCTAGAAGTATAGGGAAAGCCCACAAACTGAAATTAACTGTAGTACTGTGACAAATACCCTGCTGAGTTGAAGAAGCAGGATGATGCTACAGGAAGATGAAGCAAACAGAAAGGATCAAGTCCCTTCTTCCTCTAGGCTTCCAGTTTCTCACCACAGCCCCTGCTGCGTGGAACCTAACAGCTGGCAAAGAAGAAAGGTGACTTGCAGAGCCCGAGTCCTGCATCACAAAATAGAATATAGAAAAGTGAGTTAGAAAATAAGAGATAATAGAATAAGAAGTTCTGAATTTTAGTGGCTGGTAAATATCTTGTTGTTTTTTTAAGTCTGTAATATAGATGTTTTCCCATAACAGCATTTCTAAATTTTATTACCTTCTAAACAAAAGCAACAATAGAATGGAAAATACTTTGATTTGATGATTTCAGTATCTTAATAAATGTAGCAGGATTATTCCAAAAGCCAATGGAAAGTCTGTCAGAAGCTTGTTCAAGAGGGATGAAAATAAATATTCAACCAGCAAAAGACCAATTCCAGTTAAAAAATAAAACACATAGTCATACAACTAAAATTATCTGTTAACTCATTGATAAACAGATTTTACTTTTAACAAGAGAAGTAATATACAGCAATATTCTCATGAACTCTTGTGCATTTCTATAGATTTTACTTTGTTTAGATGTTATTTTTAGTTACCAAAAAATTAGAATCTTTAAATTAGAAAATGCACACGAAAACAGCATTTTAGGAAGATATTTTTATGTTGCATTTCCAAAACTCTAGTAAAGAATATATCATATTTTTAAAATATGTAAGAAATTTGCATATAATTTTATATTTATCTTATAGCATTATAATTGTATATTTATCTTTGAATACCAAAAAGTTCTTGGAATGGAGAAATTCTATATGCAGTTCATAGCTGACAACAAGTAAAAATGAATTGAAATTTTGAGATTACCTTTGTGACAGTACCAGAATCTAAATCACATTGATTCTAGCATATTTATAAAGAAATATTATTAAAATTTAATCTTACTGGAAAACTATGAGTATGTTATGTTTCAGGTACTGCACGTAAAATAATTGAGCATTTTTATCTCCTCATCTGCTGTATATTAAAATTGACTTAATGTGTACTACTGCATTTTGTTATACTTGGTACTGATCCTTTTCCCCATCTCAGATGAACACTGGTTTCTAAACATTTTAAATAGAAAATATTTGTTTTCCCAGGAGTGAACATTTCTATTTACCTATTGCCATCTTTCAGATCACTGAGAAAAGGAATGGGCTTACTGAAATTCCGGAGCAGGTGTCCAAACAAACTTGAAAGCTTATTTGGAAAAGTTGTAAGAAAAGGTTTTAAATAGAAGCAGTACAGAATGAATATACTATCATCTAAATTCAGCTAGACCCCCACACAAGTGCCAGAACAGCACAAGAGATTAATAACTTGTACACCAGCATATTTTATTCATGGTTATAGCCACTACACTTCCAAAATCTGAAATTCAGAGACGATAAATCTCTAAAGAAGTGATAAATGAAAAAAGTGGAGAAAATAGGCCAGAGTTCTAGAGTGATGTCTTGACATTCGCACATGCTACTATGGCATCAGTTAGCCATATGTCATCTTCCCTTTGGAGAGTGACGACTTCTTTTCACCTTGTAATCGTCTATATACAATAAATAAATAATATCCTCTTCTGCTTCTCAGGCTGATGCTCGTCTTCTTATTTGAAATGGCGAGTTTAGGCACGGCATACAAGGATTCACACACAACTTATTATGGACAAGGGAGAATTATTCCCTCTCCCACAAAAAGCTCATGGCCCAGCTTGAACCCTGCAAATTCTCATTCAAATCTTGTCCACAACTTCAAGCTGATGTTACATACCTGGGTATAGCTGTGAGATATACCCCTGAGAGAGATATACCCCTGAGATATTACCCCTGAGAGAGAACTGAAAACTGGATAAGAGGAACTCCTGCAACAAACGACAATCCTAATTGAGGTGGAAGAGGCAGGAATTCCCTTCTGGAGAGGAAAAAATGCACCATCACAAGCCGTAGTACTTCACGGCCGCCCGGGAGCAGCCCAAAGGTCTGCTGCCCTCCCTGGAGGAGCGGGGCCCTGAGGCAGGTGTTCCAAACCAGTATCTTACACCAATAAAAACAAAGATCTGGAAGCAATAAGCCTAGCTAACAAGGTGTGTCAAATTACCTGTCTTGTCAGCAGTAGCATCCAAGAGTAAGCCTAAGGAGACTGACGTCCCACCTCTAGTAAGAGTAGAGTTGAACTACTTTCTCTTTGTTGCAGGACCTGCTTATGTGTAGTTCTTTCTTGGGAAATCTCTACCCAGCTAATCCTGCTTATCCTTTGGGATTTTAAAGTAAACTTTGAATTTAACTTTTGCCTTTCAGGGTATAAAACAGACTCAGAGGAACAGATGGAAACTGTGAACAAGAAAAGGAATTATTCTTTATTATGACTGATATGGAGATTCTGCCCAAAAGCCAGAGACTATCATTCACCCCTGATCAGTCTCCAAAATGGAACATATTTCATTATGTCTACCTATCTACCATGTAGGAGATTGATCTGAGACGACTTTAGGGCATGAATGGGAGAGTTGGGCATATCAACTCAAGCTCCATGAAATCCACTGTCCACTGTTCTTTCAGTGTACTTTCATATGTTTGGCAGGAAACTGGCTGTCAAGTTATCTAGGATGACCTTGGCTGGGAAAACTGGGGAAAGTCACCTCAATCACATGTGTCTCAACCTACAAGATGCTGCACTAGCCATGTCCTGGTAGCTGTGGTGAGGAGCAAGAGTAAGCAGGCCAAGTTTTCCAAAAGGGAAAGCAGAAATACATATGTACTTTTAAGCTTCTGTGATATATGTCAACACTCCATTGAACAAGATGAATCACGTGACCAGGCCTAGTGTCAGAGTGACAGGGGGCTACATATTTTTAGGTGAAGAAAATAGATACAGGGAGGTAATTAATTAGGGTTATTCATGCAATCATTCTACCACTATCAGTGATTCTGATGTTCATTTGCACATAAAATGCACATCATCTGAGACTCTTTCTCCAAGAATAGGCCTTCCCTCTCTCTACTACTTATGTCTTTTCTATATTAAAATAATACTTGCAGATACCACAGTAAAAGTGTTCTAATAGTCATATAAAGACTAAGAAAGCATTCATCTGCTTTCCTACAGATTGAAATTAAGCTTCCCAGCTTCCTAGGCATGAAGAAGACCTGCACCGTCTACAACAGAGGTCAACTTTTTCTACCTTCTTCCTGCTCATGGTAACTGTGGTCCCTTTGCTGGAAGAGAAAATATCTGCAGTTACTTTTTATATTGAAAGAGATGCTATGGTGCAGCATTTACAATAGCCATTGAACTCACTGATGTCCTATCTACTCACAGTCTGGGATGCAATAGATACTTCATAAATTATTTTGAGTGAATAAATACAGTTTTTAACGTCTAAAAATGTACAATTACAAGTGGACATACTGAATAATTGGGAGATTCAAAAATCAGTATAAATTGAGAAGAGTAGGGGCCGGCCCTGCAGCGTAGTGGTTAAGTGCGTGCGCTCTAATGCTGGCGGCCGGGGTTCGGATCCCTGCTGCGCACCAATGCACCACTTGTCAGGCCATGCTGTGGCAGCGTCTCATATAAAGTGGAGGAAGATAGGCACAGATGTTAGCCCAGGGCCAGTCTTCCTCAGCAAAAAGAGGAGGATTGGCATGGATGTTAGCTCAGGGCTGATCTTTCTCACAAAAAAATAAATAATAAATAAATAAATTGAGAAGAGTAGAATGCTGTGAACATATCAGTGGTTTTGTGATCAAACTGGGAAATTTAGAGGTGATATAAATGTTGGGAGGGAGGTTGTTTGAGAAAAGGACTTCTTGCTGTATGTTCCTGATTTTAAACAGAATTCAAAGTGGAGTAGGGGAAAAAAGTAAAGGGTTTTTGTTTTGTCTAAGTGATTATGTGACCTTCCTGTTGGCTCCCTTATCCACTGCTGTAGAGTGAATGTTTGTGTCCCCCAAAATTCATGTATTGAAACCTAACACTCAAGGTGATGATTTAGAGGTGAGTTGGGAAGTGATTACATTCTTCTTATAATCCCATTTATGAGGGTTATTTCTTCATGACTTAATTACCTCTCAAAGGCCCCACCTCCAACTGTCATCACATTGGGAACTAGATTTCAACATATGAAATTTGGGGTACGCAAATGTTCAGTCCATAACAGTGGCTTACATAATAATTTATTGAACAGAGCTGGTCTATATGGCATAGAGTTAATTTCTTCTTAGATTTTATGACATCTATTTTAAAGGTAGATAAGTTTATCATGATGAATATTAGGATAGTAGTGGCAAAGACTCTTTCCTTGACCAAACTTTAGTTAGACTTCTCTAAACTCTCTTCTGTAGGCCTTAGACTTTGCCTTCTGTGTCTCTTTGGTGAGCCCAGTGATAGCAAGAATTCTGCTAAGTCATCCCCCCACCCTTGATGTCTCATCACTCTTGATATCTGATCAAGTTCCTCATCCCCCACTTTGATGTTTAAGTCCTCGGTCTGCCTTTAGCAACAATCCTGTTAGGCCATTTTAGCAAGAATCCCCAACCCTTGATGTCTCCTCTTAGTAATTTCCACCCACTGACCTCTGCATTCTGCTCCTGGATTATAAATCCCCAAGTGCCTTTGCTGTATTTGGAATTGAGCTCAGCTTTTTCCTCTATTACAATAGTACTGAATAAAATCTGTCCTTAGTACCTTTAGTTAGTGTCTGGTTCTGTTTCTCTTTTGTAATAGCTACCATAGAATGGCATAGTTTTAGTAGGAGAAAACTTTACCAATATTCCTGAATAAATTAAGCATATTTGTTAAATCATCTATTAATCATTCAGTGTCAGGCTGGTTTAGTGTGAATTTAATAGATCAACTATTTGGCAAAATTTAGTAATATTGAGGGTATTTTAAGTATATATAAAATGCATCAATTTCCATACCACTAAGTACCAGCTTAAAAAACAAATTTGTGTTCTACAGAAGAGACTTCAAGTATTTTAATGTGGGATGGAAACTATGTTCACTAGTTTCTTATCGCTACTGTAAAAAACTACCACAAATCTGGCAACTAGAAACCACATACATTTATGATCTTACAGTTCTGTAGTTCAGAAGTCTGAAATGGGTGATGGCTAAAATCGGAATGTTGGCAGAACTATGTTCCTTTTTAGGGGTTCTAGGAGAGGAATAGTTTCTTTGTTCTTTTCAGCATCTAGAGGCCACTCACATTCCTTAGTTTATGGCCTGCTTCCTCCATGTTCAAAGCCAGCAATATCAGGCCAAGTGTTCTCATGCTGCCGTCTCTCTGGTGCTGTCTTCTGATTCACTTTTCTACTTTTAAGGACACAGATAACCCTGGATAATTTTCCTACCTCAAGGTCAGCTGATTTGCACCTTTAATTCCATCTCCAACCTTAATTCTCCTTTGCCATGTAATCTAACATATTCACAGGTTCCAATAATCAGGACATAGACATCTTTGGGTGGTCATTATTCTACCTATCACACCATGATATTACTTTTATAAATCTATATCAAGAGGAATCCATAGGCAAGTAGAGTAAAATATACTTATTTTCTATCATTTCAAAATTATTCTATTCAGAGCAAGTTTATTCAAATAAACCTATGACAAATGTCCTACCATAGTTCTGAAGATTGAGTATGTATGGAGTGTAGTGGCATGAGAGAACAAGATATTATGTTTGTTGATGTGGATCAAAATTGACTGTACCAAGAAAGATATTTTGGGGGCCTTGATGTGTGAGAATATATTAACTCATGAAGTGATAACTTTACGCTTCTAACTGTATATGTGAGACCTCTTTACAAAATTATTTTTCTTTTTTCTATACTAAATTATTTTCAGAAATACATTCTTCATCTGAATCTTTAGTGTGACACTCTCTCACATTGCCCCTGTAAAATTTCTTCAAATTGGTTAATTCACAATTTTTAAGACTTACCACCTGTTTTTACGTATCAGAATAATGGATCCTGGCAACACAGTAGTGAATCAGATGGCCATGGTCTCTGCCATCATTTTTTCTTTTTTAATTTAATTTGTGTCATAAAGACTTCTATACAGATTTCACAGTTTCCAACAGATTTAAAGAGTGACTTGCCTTCGCTCTGCTTCCTGTTCACTTTTTAGTGACATAATCTTATTGTTAGATCAATTCACATGAAAAACACTTGCTATTTCACAAGAAGTAAACTTTGAAAATACAACTATAAAAACATAACACCTGACAATTTTAGAAAGCTACAGTCTGTCAATACATTTTGGGGCATATAATCCTTCTAGTTTTCATAAAAACCATTTTTACTAAATAACAATAATAGTCAAATAATAATAATTATAGCTAAAATTTATTTAGCTTTCATATGGGCTATAAACTTTACATGGATTATTTCAATTATTGTATCATTTGTAAAATAAATACTTAAGACTTAAATATTAAGTAACTGTCCCATAATCACTTAATAAGTAAATAACAGAACCAAGATTTGAATAAAAACAGTATGACTTAAGAGTATACATTCTTAGCAAATACACCATACTGGAAGTACTATTATAGTGATTTAGTCATGATTCTAGAGGCTAGAAGTCCAAGATTAAAATGTGATCAGAGTTAATTTCATTCTGAGGCTTCTCTTCTTTGCTTGTAGATGGCAATCTTCTCCCTTTGTCTTTATATGATCTTCCCTTTGTGTGTGTCTGTGTCTTAATCTCTTTTTATAGGCAAACTAGTCATATTGAATTAGGGCCCACACATATAATCTCCTTTTACATTAATTACCTCTTTAAAGGACCTATCTCCAAATATAGTCACATTTTGAGGTGCTAGGGGTTAGAACTTCAATATATGAATTTTGAGAGGACACAATTCACCTCATAAGATATAATTTCTCAGACCAAAGGGGAAAACATAGATTCATTGTGCCCAGTGACGAAGAGGATGAAATTGCTCAAACTGAGACCAGAACACGTGATTCTTACTTCTAAATTAAATTTGGAAAGAAGTAGAGAATAGCAAGGATTGGGAGACCAAGAAAAATGATCAAAATTCTTGGAGACAAATACACTGAATTTAAAAATCTCTGCAAGAATAAAGTGTGAAATACATACTGTGTGCTGGAAGTTTAGTAACTTGCTGATGATGAGGTTTCCTATTGGACTACTGGTAACACTATCACTTAGGAAGAGTTTTCACTGAACTAAGAGATAGAGAACGAATTTACTCTGAGTCCAGCCTAAAGTTTGGTTTGCTCAAAAACACGCAGCAGAGCATGAACAGGAACAGAGAAGGTGGAAAGTTGAGTTGAGTACTGTCAATTGAGCTTACAATGTTAAAACAAGGAAGAACGTGGAGGTGGACGCTGGGGGCAGACTCCTGCTGATATGGAGAGCTTTCTCTTCACCTCTCCCAGGGTTAGCAAAGTGCTAGTTTCTGTGCAGTCCACTTGCATGAAATCTTGAGTGAGACCTTGTTCTGCTGATTTTTCCTCCCACCTATCTTTCTGAGAACACTTATAAGCTTTTTATTCCTTGATAAGTGTCCCATGTGTCTGATCTGTAGTTTTCCTGTTTATTACTATCTTAATGACTTTGTAGCACTATTTCTTTTAGGGATGGTTTGTACTGAAGAGCCCCTTTTATTGCAGATATCTTTCTCAACTGCCTGCCTTTCAAATCAAACTCCTGCCGGGACTAAACAGTACTGACACATTTCCTTCAAAGACTTCCTGATAAAACAAGGGTCCGATGCAACACCAATTCATCTAAATATCTAGAATAAAACCATTAATTATCATCAAGTGTTGGGCATTTTAATGTAAAAATCAACTAGATAAGAAAATTTAAAACACTCTATCCCAAATATGAATTCAAAACATAAGGACAAATCAAAGAGGTATAATCTCCTCACTTCTTGCTAGGTTCCTGTGACCAATGTATATCACCAGGCATTGAATAAAGACAGCGTAAATGGGCAAATGGACCCAGTGCAAACTCCCATGCTCTAAAATTATTATATCATCTTTCTGGACTCTTTCATCTTCTTGAGGAAAATGTTACTGACCATATTAAAGACATATCTTCTATTTACGAATCCTTGATTGTAAGGTATACTCCAGGCATTCTGTCCTATTCTACCTTTTCCTTTATCTAAACATTCTAGATGACTTCATGTTATCTCTTGGCTACAAATATCTGTGTGCTTGTAATTAAAAAATTGTATCCCCATCTCTAGCTCCTCCCCATAAATCCAGATTTACATACCCAATTGTCCACCTGAGGTAAACAGTAGGAAGACTAACACATATCTCAAAATTAAAATAGACAATGGAGAACTGCTGATTATCTCGTCCAATTTACTCCCTAAGTTTTATCCATTATACTAAATGGACAACCATTCACCTAGTTGTGCCATTCAGCAACCCTGGTTATAGTTTTTATTCCTCTCTGTAATTCACTCTCATATCCAATTTATTAGTAACTCTAACTCCAAACAATATTCTAAGTTAATCACATCTCTTCATCTATAGTGTAGGAGAAAATTGCACTGGACCAGTTAAGCAGACAGTAAACACTTTATTCAAAGACTGTTGCAATAGGAGTCAAAACTACTGAAATAGGAGAGAGAGATTGCATTCAACTCTACTGAAGCAAATAGCAGGAGGATTTTTAAAGGCTGGGATGACCTGATAGAAAAGTCCTGGAGGACATTAGTGGGGAGGTTGGTCAAGGTGATTAGGTCATCTGTGTTTGTTAATTGTAGCTTATCAAAGAACTTAGATTCCTACCCTCTCACAGAGACTGAAAGATGAGGACCTTATCTTTTTTGATGATTACATTTAAAAGGGATGGCTCCCATCTCCTTGAGAAAGACATTTCTGAGTTGAGGACAATTTATATCTCAAAGAGACCAAGAAGGGATTTACAATTGCAATTTTTTGAAAGCAAACGTTCTAAGAAAATGAAGGTCAGGGTGTTGTCTTGACATGAGTACAGCCATGTTTGGCCACTCCATTGACCTACAGCCACCAACACAAAAAAAATATAAAAGCTACTTTCTGCGTGGTGGGAACTGGCCCTTCTCCCACGGAGGGAGCTGCAAGTTGTAACATTTCAAGGCTCTTGGAGCATCGTAGCGCGGGATGGACTGGCCATCTGTGCCGGGCTAAGACGATAACCAAAGAAAACAATGCACATACACAACTACTGGGCTGGGACGTTAGCCAAGGAGCTCAGTGCACGTACACCACTGATAACCATTTGTACATGGGAACACTGGATGCTTGCTCTGTAAACTCTGTAACTGCTTATATAAACTGCTGGAGACTGAGACCCGGTGAGAGTTCCACCTATGGAAGGGACACCTTGCCCAGGACATGTGATCCTTGCCCAGCCGTGTCGATTGACAGGGCTCTCCCGGCAGTGGGGCGTGGATATTGTAAATAACTAATTTGATGTAAAGTAATTAATTTGATATAAAGTAATTGATTTGATATGTTCTCTTTTCGGTCAACCTGGTGTTTCTCTTTCCGGTTGATTTGTGTCATTTCTCTTCAGCCAATGTGGATGTTTTCCCTTTCCAGTCAGGCTGATGTTTTTTCCTTCTTAATATTTGACCTATTCGGATCTGTTTGCAGACTATCGCCTTTACTATCCTCTATATAATAAAATATACCTTCAGTCCATTTGTTTGGAGTGAAATTGTCTTTTACATCTCCGATCAAATCCCCAAACGACTCATAACATAAGTGGCGCTGTGAGCAGGATTTGATTAAGAAAATGGCTTTCCTGTTCAAACAAAAGGTAACTGAAGCCAAGGTAAAAGAGCTCCCAGGATGGGAGGACCCTCCTTCTTACACTCTGGCTGGGGAGTGGGCTCATAGGTCAGGATTACGTAAATCTTGGGATGTTCATCTGCGAGATATAAATCATTGGATATGACCAAAACTTTGCAGACAGTAAAAAAAAAGAGATAATATTTCTTTTCTGGCACGGCGAGGTTGGTATTTATTGACTGCTTATCATCGGGCTATGGAAGATAGGAATAAAATACAAGAAAAAAACTACTTTTAAAAAAAAAAAGTTTCAGATTTACAGTCCCTGCTGATGTCACCCAAAATAGAAACTCTTTCCTTGCCATGAGCCTGGCATTCTAGTTTTATTTGGCCCCTCTTAAATTACAAATAGAAAGCCTAAATATATATCCAATAATAATTTGGCGAGCCAGCGGGAGGCTCTTTGTCCGTGGCTCGGGGGCCCTGGGCCGGGTGGGATGTCCTGGGAAACAGTCCAGCAGCTGCCTAGGTGATTTGCCCTAGGGACTGCTCCCAGTGCTTTCCATCTGACCTGGCACCACTGACCCTGGACACATTTTTCTTATGATAGGGAAACAGGCTCTAGAGTTATTTGTTTGTTTGTCTATTCGTTTGTTTGTTTTTGCTTACACCAACAACTCCCTTCCCCTCCATCTGGAGTCCTGTCTCTTTAAGAGGCAGGGCTATCCCTACTGAAATGGGAATAATTATAGGACTTTTACCCGAAATCTGTTAGATACATCTATCTGTTATATTTTTGATAAACTTCTGCCAAAATTAAAGTTTTTTTTAACTTAAAAAAAAATTACAA
This sequence comes from Diceros bicornis minor, assembly GCF_020826845.1. Taxonomy (NCBI): domain Eukaryota; kingdom Metazoa; phylum Chordata; class Mammalia; order Perissodactyla; family Rhinocerotidae; genus Diceros; species Diceros bicornis. The sequence goes on along the minus strand of NC_080747.1, from coordinate 28,280,739 downwards.
CAAGACATGATTATGATATCAAAACACAATTGTTACTATATTTCATGTTAATGCTCACAGTTCTTTAATTTCTGCAAAACGAAAACATAATTCTCATACTGATCAGCTGGTGCAGATTTGTACAACGCACAACCCAGGCTTAGCACAATGGGTCCACAAAAAGAGTGGACACTTGGAAAAACAGGCTTCATACAGGTGGGCACAACAAGGGGGAATCCTTGTCACCCATGATGATATTGCCACTGCAGTACAACAATGTCAGTTATGCCAACAATTAAATAAACGGGGAGTTCCACATCCCTACCCAGGTCATATCCAAAAGGGATTATTTCCCGCCCATGCCTGGCAAATAGATTTTATTGGACCATTGCCAAATTCTTGTGGCTATACTTATGCCTACACTGCTGTTGATACATATTCTGGTTATTTATTGGCTATACCAGCTAAAGTGGCCACCCAACAGAGTGCCAAAAAATTATTAGATACAATTAAGTTATATTATAAAACACCAAGGCAAATTCAAAGTGACAATGGTTCCCACTTTACAGATAAGTTAATTCAAACTTATACCAAAAAAAAAATTATATAAAATGGATTTATCATATACCTTATTACCCCCAAACTGCAGGCCTCATAAAACAAATAAATGGATTACTTAAACAACAATTGAGAAAACTTGGTCATGGCTCATTAAAGGAGTGGCACAACCATCTAAGTACTGCTCTAAATGTGTTAAATAACAGGCCACTAGGCCCTAATGAGACTCCTCTGTCAAGGTTGTTACCAGCAAAGATTACGGAAGTGGCAGCCGCCACCCATGAGCTTATGACCTTAACCTATTGGCCCCTGACGCAGTCTGCTAAACCGCCTTTTCGTGCCACGGCCGAAGCGGCTGGATTGGATTTATCTGCTGTTCATTCTATTCAATTGCCCCCTAAGAAGCAGTCTATAGTCCCTACTGAGATAGGGGTACAATTTCCCAAAAATACCTTTGGTTTGTTAAAAGGACACTCTAGACTGGCAGCAAAAGGTATTGATGTACTGGGAGGAGTCATTGATCCAGATTACCAAAAAAAAATGAAATTTATATTATATAATGATGGCAACACAATACTAACTATAGAGTCTGGAAAACGAGTGGGACAATTATTGGTGCTTCCCCTCTTGACTCCAAATATGTCACAAGGACCACCTCCAAGTAAATTAACTAAAAGAAAAATACAAGGATTTGGGTCCACAGATGGATAAAAACCTAAAACAAAGGTGTGGGTGACACATCCACCCAATGCGACTCCCCGTGCCACAAAAGTAGTGGCCCAAGGGCCCACTACAACACTCATAGTTATATATCCAGAAAATAAACAATTATATCATATTCCTAAAAATTCTGTTTGTTTGCGTAAATAGATATTCCTGCTGTATTCACTATGCTGTGCTACATCTCCATGTCTGCTGCAGACCTACACACCAACTAATGTCTCCGTAGGACAACCTTTGACCCTACACTGTTAGACCAACTGCTCTACACCAGTGGGACCTATAACCTGGACTATAAATGGCCGAGAAATTTGGTCTCAAAAACAGCAAGCAACTTCGCAATATCAGATAATTTCTCTATTACCTTGCCTTCTGCTACCCTCCGTGATGGGGGCTGATCTGGACTTCTACAAGCTAGTTTGTTAGGCCTAAGTGTTACCTTATCTAATGTTATCTTTGATGCTATACATAATTTGCAAAATCAAGTTAATAACATTTCATATTCTAAGGGGTTATTTAATTGGTTACCTTGGGGTTTGGGTCCTTTATTATAAAATAATTTTATAATTATTATAGTCATTGGATTTTGGATCCTTGGATATGCCTTATATACTTATGTACAAAGTTCATTGTCTGTGAATATGATGTCTTATGGTTAATAAAGACGGCCATGGCCAAATATGTCTTGACATGAGTACAGCCATGTTTGGCTGCTCCATTGACTACAGCCACCAACACAGAAAAAATATAAAAGCTACTTTCTGTGTGGTGGAAACTGGCCCTTCTCCCACGGAGGGAGCTGCAAGTTATAACATTTCAAGACTCTTGGAGCGTCGTAGCGCGGGATGGACTGGCCATCTGTGCCGGGCTAAGACGATAACCAAAGAAAACAATACACGTACACAACTACTGGGCTGGGACGTTAGCCAAGGAGCTCAGTGCACGTACGCCACTGATAACCATTTGTACATGGAAACGCTGGATGCTTGCTCTGTAAACTCTGTAACTGCTTATATAAACTACTGGAGACTGAGACCCGGTGAGAGTTCCACCTATGGAAGGGACACCTTGCCCAGGACATGTGATCCTTGCTCAGCCGTGTCGATTGACAGGGCTCTCCCGGCAGTGGGGCGTGGATATTATAAATAACTAATTTAATGTAAAATAATTAATTTAATATAAAATAATTAATTTGATATGTTCTCTTTTCGGTCAACCTGATGTTTCTCTTTCCAGTTGATTTGTGTCATTTCTCTTCAGCCAATGTGGATGTTTTCCCTTTCCAGTCAGGCTGATGTTTTTTCCTTCTTAATATTTGACCTATTCGGATCTGTTTGCAGACTATCGCCTTTACTATCCTCTATATAATAAAATATACCTTCAGTCCATTTGTTTGGAATAAAAAATGTCTTTTACATCTCCGATCAAATCCGCAAACCTCTCATAACAGGTGTATAGTCAGGAAGAAGCCTATCTAAAGTTTAGCCAAAGTGAGGAGAAGTTAAGCCCATCTGGTCGATAGTGCAATTACTCAAACCAAAGCTATAGTCACCCTTTGCCTGGACTACTGAAATGTTTTTCTAAATAGTCTTCTTTCTTCCTCTTTTACCTTCCTTGTTTATAACAGGTGAATAAAAATAACCTATTTTTTCTATTTAGAATTTCTTTCTGAGGATATTAATAGAATATTTACAGTGAATATTCACCTTTATTCACTATATAGTTGTCAAAGTAAGTTTATGAAAACATCAATAAAATTATGTCAAACCCATTTTTAAAGTCTTCCTAATATTTCTCATAGCATTTAGAGTAAAATACAAACTCCTTAAAATCCCTAGATGATCTATTTCTTGGTCACCCTTGATACATACTTCTTTTTTTACCTTAAACATGCCAAAGTATCTCGATAGTTGGGCCTTTAAATTAGCTCTTCCCTTGGCTTTAGGTATGTGATGGTTAATTTTATTTATCAACTTGACTGGGCTAAGGGATGCCCAGATAGCTTATTTATGAGTGTGTCTGCGAGAGTTTTTCCGGAAGAGATTAGCTTTTGATTTAGTAGACTGACTAAAGAGATACATCCTCACCAACATGGGTAGGCATCATCTAATCTATTGGGGGCCCACATAGAACAAAATGGCAAAAGAAGGGTGAATTCTCTCTTCTTGAGCTGGGACGTCTATCTTTTCCTGCCCTTAGACATTGGAGCTCCTGGTTCCCAGGTCTTTGGCCTCAGACTGGGAATTACGACATTGGCTCCATTCTTGCTCATGCCTTCGGACTCTGACTGAATTACATCACCAACTTTCCTGGTTCTCCAGCTTGTAGATGGCAGATTGTGAGACTTCATGGCCTCCATTACCACATGAATCAATTCCTGTTATAGGAACCAATTCTTATAATATATATAATATAAATTGTCCTATGAAACACTTGACTAATACAAGTTACTTTTCCCCCTTGCACTAGTTATCAAGCTATTGTTTGTCACCTGCAAACTGATCCTTAGGGTATATCCTATTATGTAATGCTGGACCTGGACAACTGCAAGCTACGTTTCTTTTTTTGTCAAGTAGGTCCCTATTGTGCTTTTGACAATAGCAAATTCTATATGGATACTAGAATGCTGGAGAAGAAGACATACCTCTCTTGGCTTTCAATTCTCATTAGCTATTGCTTCAGAATGGCCATAAAACCTAGTGTTAAAATTGTTTTAGTAGCAGTTTTGTTTTGTTTTTACCCTCCAGTTTCTAGCTTCTTTTCACAGCCCCAGATCCAGTCTCTTCCCTCCTTGTGAGTGGCAGAATTTTTAGGAATCGTCTCTGTTGTGTGTTGAGTGATCACCAAAAATATAAGTTCAAGTTCTAAGCCCTGGTACCTGTGTAATGTGGCCTTATTTGGAAATAAGGTTCTTTGCAGATGTAATTAAGATGCAAGTTAAGATGAGGTCATACTAGAGCAGGTTGGGACCTCAATCAAATTTGACGGATATTCTTACAAGAAGAAGAGAAAAGACACAAAGATAGACATACACAGAGACAAGACCACCATGTGAAGACACAGACACACAGAGGGAAGACAGCCATTTGACAATAGAGGCAGCGATTGGAGTTATGCAGTTGCACGTCAAGGAACAAGAAAAGATAAGAGAAAGCCATGGAACAGGCTCTCCCTCTGAGCCTTCCGGAAGGACCAACCTTGCCAACACTTCAGATTTGGAATTCTAGCCTCTATAACTGTGAGAGAATAAATTTCTGTTGCTTTAATTCACCCAGTTTTTGGTACTTTGTTACACAATCCTTGGAAACTAATATAGTCCCCAAGGTTCTCTGCCCCCACATTCACAAGTTCCTGAAACTCCTGTGATTGTGTTATGTTGTATGGCACAGTTGACCTTATAAAGGGGAGATTATCTGGGTGGGCATAATCTAATCACAGGATCCCTTAAAAGCAGAGAATTTTCTTTGGTTGGTGGTAGAAGAAGGCAGAGGAGAAAGTCAGAGAGATTCAAAGAATAAAAGGGACTTGACATGCCATTGCTGGCTTGGAGATTGAGAGGGGGAAGTGATGAGGAATGCAGGAGGCATCTAAAGCTAAAAGTAGTTCTTACATGACAGCCAGCAAGAAAACAGGGACCTCAGACCTACAGCCACAGGGACTGGATTCTACCAACAACTTGAATGAGCTTGGAAGAGATTTTTCCTTAGTGCCTCCAGATAAGAGCCAAGCAGGACAATATTTTGATTTTGGACTTGTGAGGCACTGAGCAGAAAATGCAGCTGAGCCTACCCAGATTTCTGACTTACAGGTCTAGGATACAGAAAATGAGTGTTGGTTTAAGCCACTAAGTTTGCTGTAGTTTGTTACGCAGAAAGAGAAAACTAAGACACTACCTTTTGAGACACCAGCAGCAGCCATACATCCTCTCCTCAGAAGTCTGAGTCTCAGCTCTGAAAGTCCCAGCTTTGAGAGTCCTTTCCTCTAAGATCCCATGGTACTAACACCAGCTATACAGTGCTCCCTCTTCAGTGAACTCTCAGTCCCCCTGAATTCCCTCCTCCAAGCTTCTAGATTTGGAGTGTCCCAATATTCCCCTCGTTTCCACTAGCCCTAAGGGTGCGAGTTGCTTCCTGAAATTATATTCTTTTTTAGCTCTGTGTTCCCTTTCTGATTTTACCATTCACTAATGCTTGTTTAACCAATTTCTTTTATTAAATTCTTTCTGTTAAAATAATCGTTATGGTTTCTGTGTACCTGGGTGGACCCCAGCTGATACACTTTGATCTTCAAATTCATCCCCTCAGAAAAGAGTGACACCTAATCTAAAGTAAAAACTCAGTCAGTCTCTGCCACAGCAGCTATATTAATTATCTTTATAGTTTATTGTCTTTCAAATATTTATTTGTTTCTTCCTGCACTTGATTGATTGGTTTTATCAATTCTATCCTCTCACAAGAATGAAGGCTATATGTGAGATGAAATATTGTTTTGAATGCAGTTACTTGTGTCTGCACATGTTCTAATCATTGGTAGTGGGGGCAAAGGGTTAACGTGTTTCATCTCAACAGCACTTTAAGACAGACCAGATTCAGTGTCTTTAACACAGTTAGTGACCTGCTGAAAGACTAATTTAAATCCCAAGGGCCAAATAGGGACTCTTGAATTGCTCTAACATAGCATTTACCAAATAGTTTAGGAAATTATGTGTTTTATTTAATCATTTCGAAATTCAGAATGCACATTATTTTTGTTGTGGTTAGTGCTGTTGAGTTGATTCCAACTCCTAGCGAACCTGTGTACAGCAGAGCGAAACCCTGCTGGGTCTTTTTGCACCATCCTCTCACCTTCCTGCACTCTGTCAGACAATGTTCTGCTGCTATTCATAGGGTTTTCATGGCCAATTTTTCAGAAGTGGGTGGCCAGGTCCCTCTTCCTCGTCTGTCTTTGTCTGAAAGCTCCACTGAAAGCTGTCCACCATGGGCGACCCTGCTGATATTTGAAATACCGGTAGCATAGCTTTCAGCATCACGGCAACACGCAGCCACCACAGTACGAGAACTGACAGACAGGTGATGTGGTTCGCTGACTGGGAAACAAACCCGGGCTCTGGTGGGGAGACACCCGAATCTTAACCACAATACCGCCAGGGCTGTCAGCACATTGTTTAGCCTATACTAAATGATATTAGAAGATCTATATTATAAATTTTGTAGTTAAAAAGATTTTGATCCCTACTTTAGTCCAGTATCTTCCAAAAACTTATTCAAAAATAGAACCTCCTTTTTAAGTAAAATCCTGGAAATTTTTTGGAATAATGTTAGAGCAAATACTAACTTGGATTACTGTCCACCACTCCTCTCTCTTCATTCTGTTCCTCTCACCTCCAACAAAAGAAGGACTATGCTTCTCTGTCCTTGATCTCATAGTATTTTGCCTTAGTAAATGCTGATATATTTTCCTAGAATTGATTGGTATCTATCTCAAACAAATAGCTATTAGTGATTTGGGCCTATAATATGTGACTATGTAGACCTAAGTCGGTGATACTAGCCCTCTGATCCAATAAAATGATGGAAATTTTTGGTAAATAAAACTAAAAGAGTAAAGGAGGATAATTTATCAATATATCAATTTACGTTGAAATTTTGTGAACATAGAGCAGAAAACATTCCTTTCTAAAATTTAGTGGTTTTGTCTCTTCCTACAGTACCTAGACTCCTTCGTTATCATTCATATCATTCTGGTATGAATAATAAAGTTGATACATGCCGGGACTTTTTTAGTTTTTTTACCCATATTCTAATACTTAGTACATGGCTGGCACATATTCACTCAATATCTATTTTTGAATGAATTAATATAATGTGTATGTGAATTTCCAGACATTTTTCTCATCTCTCTTAAATCAGAAACAGTGTTTGGGTAAGTCAGAATAAATAGCTTCTCCAAATGTTTTTATATGTTGACATAGGTTGTTTGGCAGAGCACAATGTATAATAGAGCACGGAAGAAATAAACTAGATAATTGCTAAAAAGATAATTCCATGCAAAGCAATTCAATTTGGGTTTTCTTTTTTCCTCAAATCACTCTAATAAGCTTGGTAAGTATAAAATCTTCATTTCTTTTTGGGTTACATAGACACAGCCTTAACTGACTCTTTATATAATCATCACCAAGTAATTATATTCCAGCTGGATGCTTTGTGACTCTCCTTTGACCACAAATTAGTTTGCACAAAGTGACACAAGCCATATTGTGTGGCCTCTTTTATTACTGCCAGTCACTGACATGGAGCTGAGAACAATGAACATGTCTTGAACAAGAATTGTGCTGTTATCTGGAAGGCCAAATGGAAACCTGCCCAACCAGAAATACCTAATAATTATTTTAGACATATTTTTTCTGACTTCCCCTCCCTCTCCATAGTAATGTAATTAATTACTGGCAGTGTTTTTACATATATAACAAGTTCGTAAGATGTTTTTCCTTTCAGTTTCTTTCCCCTCAATGAAGTAGAGTTTATGTACAAAGTATTAATAATTAAATGAGTAGCTCCACGCTGGGGATCATCATACTGGGCCCTTTCCCTACTTCAGATGGCATGATGCCAATTCAAGTACTTTACAAGGCAACAGAGAATAAGGGGAGTAACTAATGTGCCTTGAGGTGATCACAGCCAGAAGCGCCCCAAAACTTCCACTCAGCTTTACAAAACTAAACATTTTTTTGTGAGTGTGGTGAAATTGTGTGTGTTTGCTTATTTATTTATTTTATTGAGGTAATAGTTTATAACATTGTATAAATTTCAGATATATATCATTATATTTTGATTTCTGTATAGACTGTGTTATGTTCACCACCTAAAGACTAATTACTATCCATTGTCATACACATACACATGTGCCTTGTCACCCCTTTTTCCCTTCTCCCTCCCCCTGTCCCCTCCGGTATCCACCAATTTAATCTCTGTATCTATGTGTCTGTTTGTTGTTGTTGTTATCTTCTACTTATGAGTGAAACAATATGATATTTGACTTTCTCCTGACTTATTCTGCTTAGCATAATACCTTTAAGGTCCATCCATGTGACAAATGGCAAGATTTCATCTTTTTTTATAGTTGAGTAGTATTCCATTGTTTAGATATACCATATCTTCTTTATCCATTCATCCATTGATGGGCACTTAGGTTGTTTCCAAGTCTTGGCTACTGTGAATAATGCTGCAATGAACATAGGGGTGCATATGTCTTTAAGCATTCATGTTTTCGTGTTCTTTGGATAAATACCCAGAAGTGCAATAGCTGGATCGTGTGGTAGTTCTATTCTTAATTTTTTGATGACTTTCCATACTGTTTTCCGTAGTAGCTGCTCCAGTTTACATTCCCACCAGCAGTGTATGAGAGTTCCCTTCTCTGTAAATCCTCTCCAACACATGTTGTTTCTTGTCCTGTTAATTATAGCTGTTCTGACAGGAGTGAGACAATATCTCCTTGTAGTTTTGATTTGCATTTCCCTAATAATTAGTGATGTTGAACATCTTTTCATGTGCCTGTTGACCATCTGTATATCTTCTTTGGAAGAATGTCTGTTCAGATCTTTTGCCCATTTTTTAATTGAGTTGTTAGTTTCTTTCTTGTTGAGATGTATATGTTCTTTATATATTGTGAAGATTAACCCCTGATCAGATATATGGTTTGCAAGTATCTTCTCCCAATTGTTAGGTTGTCTTTTCATTTTGTTGATGGTTTCCTTTGCTGTGCATAAGCTTTTGAGTTTGAGGTAGTCCCATCTGTTTATTTTTTATTTTGATTCTCTTGCCTGGTGAGATGTTGTATTGGAAAAGATGCTGCTAAGACCGATGTCGAAGAGCGTACTGCCTATGGTTCTATGGTTTCAGGTCTTACATTCAAGTGTTGAATCCATTTTGAGTTACTTTTTGTATATGATGTGAGATAATGGTCTACTTTCATTCTTTTGCATGTGGCTGTCCAGTTTTCCCAGAACCATTTATTGAAGAGACTTTCCTTTCTCCATTGTATGTTCTTGGCTACCTTGTTGAAAATTAGCTGTGCATTGAAGTGTGGGTTTATTTCTGGGCTCTCAATTCTATTCCATTGATCTTTGTGTCTGTTTTTGTGCCAGTACCATACTAGTCTGATTAGTATAGCTTTCTAGTATATTTTAAAATCAGGGAGTGTGATACCTCCAGCTTTGTTCTTTTTTCTCGGAATTCCTTTGGCTATTCAGGGTCTTTTGTTGTTCCATATAAATTTTAGGATTCTTTGCTCTATTTCTGTGAAAAATGTCATTGGGACTTTGATAGGGATTGCATTGAATCTTTAGATTGCTTTAGGAAGTATGGATATTTTAACTATGTCAATTCGTCCAATCCAAGAGCACCAAATATCTTTGCATTTCTTTCTGTCTTCTTCAATTTCTTTCAACAGTGTTTGATTGTTTTCAGTGTACAGGTCTTTCACTTCTTTGGTTAAATTTATTTCTAGGTATTATATTCTTTTTGTTGAGCTTGTAAATGGGATTGTATTCTTTTTTCTTTTTTTTGTGAGGAAGATTAGCCCTGAGCTAACATCTGTTGCCAATCCTCCTCTTTTTGGTGGGGGAGATTGGCCCTGGGCTAACATCCATGCCTATCTTCCTCTACTTTATATGGGATGCTGCCACAGCATGGCCTTACAAGCAGTGCCTCAGTCCACTCCAAGGATCTGAACCCATATACTCCGGGCCGCTGAAGCAGAGAGAGCGAACTTAACCCCTACACCACTGGGCCAGACCTGGGATTGTATTCTTAGTTTCTCCTTCTGCTGTTTCGTTGTTAGTGTATAGAAACACAACTGCTTTTTGATATGTTGATTTTGTATCCTGCAACTTTACTGTATTCATTTGTTATTTCTAATAGTTTTTTGGTGATTCTTTAGGGTTTTCTATATATAAAATCATGTCATCTGCAAGTAGTGACAGTTTTACTTCTTCCTTTCCAATTTGGATGCCTTTTATTTATTTTTCTTGCCTGACTCCTCTGGCAAGGACTTCTAATACTATGTTAAATAAAAGTGGCAAAAGTGGGCATCTTTGTCTGGTTCCTGTTCTTAAAGGCAAAGGTTTCAGTTTTTCTCCATTGAGAATGATATTAGCTGTGGTTTTGTCATATATAGCCTTTATTGTGCTGTGGTAATTTCCTTCTATACCCATTTTATTCAGAGTTTTTATCATAAATGGATGCTGTATCTTGTTGAATGCTTTCTCTGTATCTATTGAGATGATCACGTGATTTTTATTCTTCATATTATTAACGTGGTGTATCACATTGATTGATTTGCAGATGTTGAACCATCCTTGCACCCCTGCAATAAATCCCACTTAATCATAGTGTGTGATCTTTGTAATGTATTGTTGTATTCAATTTGCTAGTATTTTGTTGAGGATTTTTGCACCTATGTTCATCAGCAATATTGGCCTGCAATTTTCTTTTTTCTGTGTTGTCCTTGTCTGGTTTTGGTATCAGGGTAATGTTGGTCTTCTAGAGTTATAAAGCTTCCCCTCCTCTTCAATTTTTTGGAAAAGTTTGAGGATAGGTAGTAAGTCTTCTTTGAATGTTTGGTAGAATTCACTGGGGAAGCCGTCTGGTCCTGGACATCTGTTTTTGGGGAGGTTTTCGATTACTGTTTCGATCCCCTTACTGGTGATTGAGCTATTCAAATTCTCTGTTTCTTCTTGATTCAGTCAAAATCTAATATTTTATGAATGAGCCCTATTCTTCTTATGTAGAAAAGAAATTCAATTAGCAATTATTTCATAAATGCAAATTTTCAATTGTATACTATATAAACACCATATATATATATACACACACATATATACCTATACACACACACACTCTGAAAAAGACAAATTAATCATTTTCCAAGTAATTATTTAATTATTATCTCAAGAAAAAGAGAAAACCAGAGTAAATTTTATTTCTAAATATTTCCTAAAATTGAAAAATTAATGAATAAATCACTGTGACAGACTACAAGTATATAAGTACAAGCATACAGCAAGTGCTAAACACAGAGCTATTAAATAAGATAATTAAATGCAAAACATTTTAGAATTATTGCATGGAATACAGACTGAAAAATTTTACATCAATTATCTTATTGTGTGAAGGTATAGCATGAAAAAATAGAACTAATTTTTTTGTTTAAATATATGTTCACTTAAAAATAGCTTATGGAGAAAATGGTGGAAATAAACGGATTCATAATAAAAAATCAAATAAGATAAGGATTGCCAAATATTAAATACACACATTAGAAAATTCACAAGGCAGCTTTAAAATCATATACTTATATCTGTTTCTATATTTTATGCCAAGAATAAAGTATTAATGAACACATTAGCATTATATTTAATGTAGAGTTGTAGAAATTAAAAGTTAGAGAAAGTAAATGCAATATGGAATCAAAATAATATTAAAGAATTCTGTTGTTGTAATAGTGGGCCAAAGTTCACCATTGTTCTCTATGTCCTCAAGATCAAAAGATAAAAATTTTCCTCTGAACATTCAATGTATTTTATAACTGCACAGACTTTGCTAAACTGGAGTTCACAAATATTGATGAATCTTTTATAAACATCTATTAAGTACATTGCAAATGTGTATTAAATACGTTACATATTTACTCTAAGCGTCTCTTTTCATTTTCTTACAAATTATTTTTCAAACCCCAAGATCTGGTATAACAGAATATGCTGAACAAGACTATATTCCACCTCTATCTTTTCAAGTGGATGTTACTTTTTTGTTCATTTCTTCTATAGAACTCTGTGCATGTATCTCTCATAATCTAAATTTTCATTTCTCTCCTTTTTTGAAACTTTTTTATACTTGTTCTTTTCATTCCTTGATGCTATGCTTTTTCTATGCTCTTTCAATCTCTTGATTATTCCCCCTAATTTCCCTGCAAAGGAGTTGCTTCTTTAAGTCATATAATGAGATAACTTTGAGTTTAAATTCTGTCACTGAATTAATAAAAGGATACGAGTGAAAGAATGCTGTGATTCCATGCCCTAGAATTAGAAAGAATGCTATTCTTTTCTGCAACACTTCGGACCCCCTGATGCTCAGAGAGTAAGAATTTAGGGAGACAATAAAGGAGTTAATTGCAATAGTCAAGATGGGAAGTGATTAAAGCATTTAATGGAACCATTTCTATGATTGTATTCATTGTCACAGCACTGCTAAGTCTTACAGGGATCACAGAAGCACATAATGCATGAACAATAAAAATGTATGGGTCAATATTTTATTTTTAATTGCTTCCAAGTCTAATTTCCTAAAATATAACCACATGATAATTGTTAATGTCCAGCATACATACTATATAGATAGTAAACTTTTTTCACTTGTTTTCAAAAATGCCTCTCCAGTGACTGCTATTCTTCCCATTTGTAACTCCCTACTGACCAAGTTATAAGACCATGGTTAACCAATAAATAAGGAAATGAATTCTGTCAGGAAATAGAGTGTACAAGGGAAAGGAAACAACAAGAGATCATTTGATGTGTTTTCTGGGTCAGAGATTTCATATTACTTCACAGTACATAAGTGCATACCCCTATTTCTCCCTTATCCCAGTCTTTATCCTTAATGTGACATGATGACAGCTGATGGGAATTTTTCCTATGTGAGTATCCAGACATTCCAGAGGTGAGGGACAAGGAAAAATGATATTTTTCTCTTTTTATCAAGAGAAAAACACATCTGTGTATCTCTGCTCCTGAAAGAGTTTCCTCCTTATTCCAGCCTTCTCCAGAAGACTTTTACGACCTGAACTTGTTTTCAAGTTCTGGGACTTCATCTCCTTGGCATTTAAATTCCTAGGGAAGTAATGCTCTACTAGTATCCTAGGCACCTTGGGGCTTAGCCTAGGACCAAGTCCAGGCTGTAACCATTTGACTCTCTGGGGAATACAAGAAAATTTTGTTAGCCTTTTAGATCAGAACAATTAACTAGAAAAATGGCTGCATATATAATTCTCATGATATGTGAAAATGTTTATAAGAGAATTGAAAGCAAACATTCTCTACGTTTATAGTGCATATGTTTCAATGGATTAGGAGGATAGAGCTTTTTATAGGAAGATTGAGAAAAACGAGAAAGTTTTATTTCTCCACAAATGATCAATCCAATTCAGTGCAAAAACAATGGTCATATTCCTGTGACAGCCACTATGGCCAGTTTTCAGGGGCATAAAACATAGTGCTTCCCTTCAACTTTATGATTTCATAGTGTCATTGAAGCCAAAAGACAAACAAACAACTCTAATATGAGACTGAATATACATACTTTAGTAGGAATATATTTGTAGAACTGTATTTTGAGGGTCAATAGGAGGAAGACGTAACATCAATTTGTAATAACTCTAAAACAGTTCATAAGAGTGATATTTGAGATGGATCTTAAAGACTTTGTAAAATGCAGAAAGGCAAAATTTCCAAGAGTACATTCTAGGCACAGGAAACTACATAGATAAGTAAATTGTAAAACATTACAGTATAAGACTATTTACATTACCTGGGGTCGAACCCCTTTTATCATCCAATTGGCCACTTACTTTTTATTTATTCACTCAACAAATATATATTTTTAATATCTACCATGTAACAGAGATCATTCTAGGTAATCACAAAAATGAGAAAGAATACTGTTAAAATTTAATTGTTAGTTAATAATTACTTAATTACTATACATACTGTATGAATATGTATTATGAAATAAAATAAAGTAGAGTAAGTGAACATAGAGGCTAGGGTGATATATTCCAGATGATTAAAAGGCTCCTCTGCTAGGGTGACATAGATCATTTGATGAAAATCCCGAATGAAATGATTAAGAAAGTCATGCAAGTTTAGGGGAGAAAAAAATATTTTCCTTCCACCCATCTTAGGTTCCTTGGCTGGGGCCCTATAAACTAGACTGACAAAAGTCGGAGCAACAAGAGAAAAATGGTAAGAAGTTTGTTAGCATGTGTATCATGCATACACATGGGAGCACTGAGAGATGAGTAACTCCAAAGGGGTGGTTAGAATTTGGGGTCTATATACCTAACTTAGTAGGGGGAAGGGAGAGGAAGAAAGGGTACTCATGGAAAAACAAATGACTTTTTGCAAAGATAAATGGGCCCTTAGGCAAGTAGATGGGAAATACAGTAGTTTTGTGATCATGTCTGTTTGGATGTGGTGTTGACTTCTCTCTCAGAAGAGACTATTAGAGTTGTTCCTGGGGGAAGAGGGGAATTTATAACACTTGAGTTCTTTGGGGAGCTTCTCGTTTTAGGCAGACAAGGAATTTCAGGAACTGAATGCCTATAGCACAAAATAATTCTTATACTAAAATGGTATATGGAGTGGCATATCCTAATCACCTTCCTAAGTAACTAAGAAAAGAAATTAATATTGTGTACGTAGATACGCTGGAGACTCCATATATACTAGTAAGCTCTTTTCCTAATAATAGTGGGAAAAGCCAGTTTTTGAACAAACATGATATTCACACTGATGAATCTATACTTAAAGTAGATAGTGATTGTCTCTTGAAGTCATTTTTTTTTTTCAATAGGATGGATGAAAACGGAAGAGTTATTAATCGCAAGAGCATCTCTGATGGATAATGAAGGCACTAGAGTGATCGCTGTGCAAATGTAAAGCGGATGGATGTGAAATTTATCCCAGAAGATGAACATTTGCATTTGGCTACTGGGAAAGAAGTCAGTGATGATACCGAGATTTTTAAGTCTACATAGTGAGGAAAACAAGAATTCCATTCTCAGATATTGAAAAATTTAGAGGAAGAGTTGACTTCGAAAGAATAATAGTGGTTTGGGAACTGTTGAGTTTGGGGTTCTGCCTAGTAAAACATCTGACTAAATCAGGAACATGGAATTTAAAGGTAAGAGGTCAGTATTGCGTATGTATATTTGTAGTGATTTGTTGCAAATTGACTTAAGCCGATATGCAGTTCACAAACCCATTTATTTCAGCAGTTATTGGTATCTTCTAACAGTTAGAGACTGGTGTGTGCTATTGGACTCCTCCCCACAACCTGAAGACATGGCGGTATGTTGCAAATTGTGCCACAAAGATGGTACAAATATTTACAACAAGCAGGCCTACAAACAACCACGCAGGCTTTCTATGATTTCCATGAAGTCTCAGCAACCTGTCACTTTATATGCTCTGGCAACCTTACAGAAAAAGTTCACTTACAGCAAATGCAAACACATTCTTATGGTAAGATTCAGCTAACTTTCCAGGCATGGTCAACAAGAAATATCCTCTGATACAGCACTTTAACTTAGAACCATTGGAATCTTAGGTTTGGAACACCATTTCAAAAGAAACGGCTATTAATAGGCTTTTAGGCTTACTAAACCCTATACTATGTTTATGCAATGATGAGAGTGTCTGTACAATATTTCAGGCCAAGCTACTACCTAGAATAACCTCTGGTGTTGGTCATGTTTAATATCATTTGAAGTACTTGGTATTTCAGTTGTAGATTCAGCACTTCTAAATTGCAAATTAAAGTAATTAACATACACATATAGTCCTTACTGTCTATATGAAGTGTTTGAAATAAATCCTAAGCAATGTACCATTTATTTTATAATAGTCTAAGAATATATTCCAATCTACCCAAACCAACCACAGCACCATAGATTATGTTCTGCCATCTCTCTCCTGTCTGTGTTGCAAACCCTTTCTCCCACCAGCATTCCTCAATTACATCGAGTTCTACACTGCTCAGTCCCATCATAATCCTCTAGGGAGTATTAAATTAACACCAGAGCTAATATCCTGGAATTTGATCCAAAACAGAATTCAGCTCAGGATTAAACTAAACTTTGTCCCATTTCTTTGAGTATTTGAAGAAACAGTCTTTTCCCTTAAAATATTTACTGAGGCAATAGCAGCAATATCTCAAAATTTCAAATTTCTCTGTGCCAATCACCATGCTTAGTATGGCAGGAACAATAACGTCTAAAAATCTTAGTAAAAGAAAACATTATAATATGAACAACCAAGATGATGCATTTATTCTTCTGAAAGAAAGTTTTGGTGCTGTTAACATAACACACTCTATTCTTCATCATTATTCTGGACATCTCTAGATTCGTTTTTCAAGTAAAGGAATCTGTTCAAATGTATTTAGTCCAGCAATTCTTAAGTGTGTTTAACAATTATTAGTATCCTTTGGAAAAAATGTTCCTTGGAATACATAGTGTTAAAACACCAGAAAATGAAAATATGCTAGACCATTCCATAATATTTACTTTAAATCTACTGTGTCTCAGGTACTGGGCAAACAAATAAGCAAATCACCTTGTCCTCAAGGCTTCACCGTCTTTTCAAACTCAAAGGCAAACATCTTCTAATAGATTGAGAAAGACGAAAACTCAATTAAAGGCCAAATAAACCAAAATAGTCTCCTATTTATTAAATCATATCCCTCGGTATTAAATATCTGTGCATTATTTGCCAACTTGAGATTTGTGAATTTTTTCCATTGCTTTTTTTCTCAAATTACTACTATTATTATTATTATGAACATGAAAACAAAAGTCACAGTTTTTTTTTAAAACAAGAAAACCACTGTTATTTAATTATTATCATCCAAGAGGAATCCCAGCCTAGGGGAACAGACTATCCCACTCCAAAATATACCACTTTGGCGTAAGGATTATTCTGAGCTGAAGACAATAGAAAAACAGCAAACCCCAAACAAAGCTCTCTGCCTTTCCCCATCATTTGCCTAAAAGCAGACTTAGACTCTTTCTTTTTTTTTTTGTGAGGAAGATCTGGTGCTCGCCTGGGATCCAAACGGGTGAACCCTGGGCCGCCGCAGCGGAGCCCTTGCTCTTAACCACTTGCACCACCTGGCCGGCGCCCCAGACTTAGACTCTCATCACCAGGAACAACTTGAGACTTTTATCAGCCCAGAGACAGCCCTGACAGGAATCTACACAACAAATCTGACTAAAATAACCCTTATCTTCCATTAATTCCTTCTCCCCTGTATATTTCCTTTGCAGCCTTAAAAGTTTGCAGCCTTAAAAGCCTAAACCCTTTTCCTTTGTCCTGTCACTTTTCTACGAATTTATTGTTCTTATTAAGATGCTATATATGCCTCAAGTTCTAACCACCTCTTTGAGATACTCATTAGTTTCTCCCACTTGTATGTGCACTGCACATGTTAATAAATACTGTTTCTTTTCTGTTGTTAATTTATCTTTTGTCAGTTTAATTTCCAGGGTCCCAGCTGGAGAACCTAGGAAGGTAGAGGAATACATTTTTTTCATCCCTTCCAGTATTTTGCTGGCAACTGTGAATTATATAGCAGAAAAAAGAAACAGTGATGGACTCAAGGAACTTACACTCAAATAAGGAATCAAATGTGTCAAATGCACTAGCTAACAATAACCAATGCAATGCATTAACAATGCAAAGCCAATTTTGCCAAATTAAATGCCATAACTTTCCCCAGAGAAATAATCTCTTGATATTACACACCAGTAAGTTGATTTTCCTCTTATGATTTGTAAACGTAGGCCTGTTTTTCTAAAACTGTGTTTAGATACATTGTTTTTCCTTGACTAGAATATTTTTGATGTTGTGGATAATCATGCTAAAAACGAACTGAAATCCCTTTTGCTTATATATAAGTACACTCAAACAATTGGCTAGGCTGCCTAATTTTTCTATCCAAGACAATAGACACACACGTGCACTTGACACATACAAACCCTCTCTCGCACATACCAGACACACACAAAAGTAGTAACATGTAAAGGACATTAGCAATTCTCCAAATTTCTTTCTTAATTTGAAGTAAGCACATCTTAGGATACACCATAAATAATACAGGTATCCAAGCAAACTTAATGGCACTACTGTCATAACAACATTATTACCCTAAAGAGAAGAATACAATATACTTTCTCTCCTAATTTGAAAATATAAGAACATGGAAACTTCATGAATGGTTTATTTTTGAATTTGAGTTTTCTGGTGTTGTTTGATTCAATAGTCTTTATTTAAAATGATAAAACAAGCAAAGATAAACAATAAAATGATTTCAAGATCAATTTCTCTCAACTGTAAGTAAGAGATTGATGTCAGTCATGCATTTCTCATCAAAGACTATAACATCAGCCATTTTCAGAAGTGTGTGTGTGTTTTGAGTTTAGTGGTTTTATAAATAACTAACCAAACACTCTTCGTCATAGTTAATACAATATTTATCATAACCAAGCAACGATAAACAGTAAAAGGAGAAACAATTAACACTGCTTTCTGTACTCTCCCCAGGACCAGACGCTAACACCATTGTAAGCTCCCCCTGCTAGCCCACTACCGTCTTATTGGGCAGGCTCTTCTGTCTGTGTAGAACTCCTTTGGTTTGATTAGTGATATCTTAACTGCTTTCCAAGATACAACTCAGGTATCTTCTCTGTAAATAAATTTTTGATTTCCCTGAGCTAAGACTAAAACACTCCCTCTTTTGACCAGCATTGTACCTACGTATACCACGATTCCCATATTGACAACAATTATTTGTTTAAATCTCTCTCTTTGACCAGTTTTTCTACTTTTTTAGGGCAGGGCCTATGTACCTTATTCCCCAGCACCTAGGACACTGCCCGGCATAGTGTAAAGACCTAAAATATCTGTTGAAAAATGAGTGAATACAAACGCAAATGAATCAGAAAACTTACAATAAGCACATAAGTTGTATAAGATGATTTGAAACATCTTTACAATTCTTAAGAAATATTGTTACATTTTTTAAAATATCAGAAAGGTGCTATAATAAAATGCACTTCCTATAATTTCATAATATATTTATCTCACTCTTTTTGACACGTTTGAAATTTGCTTTTCCATTTTCCTTCAGTAAATTCAATTGGAATACAATGGTTTTGCTTTGATTAACTCATAGTATGTGCATAATTTGGATCTGATTTCACTTAAAAAGACTCACTGTAATAAATTTTTAACACTTTCTGCTTTTTGGAGATCAGTGAAAAAGAATACCAGGTCAGAAAGTTCTTTTTCTTCCTGAGAAAACAGCAAGGACACATAGATAATATGAAAGGGAAAAGAACGTCCTACACATGAAATGATTTCAGTCCTAGTTCTGGTTTATTTCATCAGTAATAAGAAAATTCCTACAGGTATTCCATTATGAGCAGTTCTTCTGTGAGGACTTCACATGAAAGACTGTGAGATACATCCTGAGATTAGTTCGTCCCCAAACTGTGCAAGGGCACTTGGAGTGCCACACATAATTTAACTGGCCAAGTTTTGAGTTTTCCTGCTAATACCATTGTACAACATTTTCATGATTCCCTTTACCAGTGGAAGGACTGTGGTAGCAGGTTGAGGGTAAACACTGAGATGGAGAAAATGTACCAAGAATGACCTAGCAAAAATATGTCTTTCTATAAAGCTGTTCAAATAAAAAAGGTGGGTTCAGGGCCGGCCCCGTGTTGTAACGTTAAGAGCGCACGCTCCGCTGCTGGTGGGCAGGGTTCAATCCCAGCGCGCACCCATGCACTGCTTGTCAGGCTATGCTGTGGCGGCCTCCCATATAAAGTGGAGGAAGATGGGCACAGATGTTAGCCCAGGGCCAGTCTTCCTCAGCAAAAAGGGGAGGATTGGCATGGATTTTAGCTCAGGGCTGACCTTCCTCACAAAAAAAAAAAAAAAAATGTGGGTTCACTGTCTTTAGTTAACCCTTGTACACTCACTTTCCCTCTCTCCCAAATTCTAATTATCTGTGACACATTTTGGCAACTAGACTATGACAGATTCAACCTATTGACAATTTCCTTCAAAGCAGAGTTCTAGGGGTAAGGGTACAATATCTAGGAGACATGCACTGAGTTACTTTTTCCCCTGCCTCATTTTTTTGACCACTTACATTAGATACGTTTTACATTTGTTTTGTTTACACAAATTAGAAGGTAGGAAATAAATGGTAAAGAGGAGAATTTTGGTGCCAGTGAGTTCTTCTGAAGGGGTCCTGACCCCTATCCCAGGGAGAGTCAAGTGTAGGAACAGAATTCCCATACAGTTTTTTGGATCAGACAGTAGAAGGGAGCCTGCATCCTTTCCAAAGTTTCCAGTAATGCAGAAAATCTTCAGAATTCCCTGAACCTTTCACCATCACAAAACAAATATTTGTGTAAGATGTGGGACTGTGTAGACAGAAGAGCTCTTCTCTATTTGAGTCAGTGGAACTAAAATTTCATCTTCTAGTAGGGTGCAAAAATCTTATCTTTGACTCTTTCCTGATTCTCTCATCCAAACCGTCACAGCTCCTAGTGAATCCTCCTATCTCAAATCTGGTTCAGCCTTACCTTCCCCATTGTCATCATTGTGACCCAGGCAATTATGAACACTTGCTTCTTGCTATTGACTGAATGTTTGTGTCCACTCAAAATTTAAATGCTGAAATCCTAACCCCCATTGTGACGGCAGTAGGAGGTGGGGCCTTTGGGGGGTGGTGATTAAGTCATGAGGGTGGAGCCCTCATGAATGGGATTAGTGCCCTTATATAAGAGACCCCAGAGAATTCCCTCACCCCTTGCCATGTGACGATGCAATGTCTGTGAATCAGGAAGTGGGCACTCATAGACACTGAATATGCAGTGCCTTGATCTTGGACTTCTAGCCTCCAGAACTGTGAGAAATACATGTTTTGTTGTTTAAGCCACCCAGGCCATGGTATTATATTATAGTAGCCCAAAGGGACTAAGATGCCTCTTTTATCTCTAAGGCTGCTAATAGTGTCTTGTATATCTTAGCCTCTCCCCATCACTATCAATACTGCTCATTATTTTCCATTATTAATATTTCTGTTACTAATATTTCTAATATTTCACAACCCTATAGAAAAGCCTTTATGTATCCTGAATAAAATCTATGCTCCTTGGTATTGTATCTTTTATAATATGCTCCCTACCTACTTCTTCAGTCCTATCTTCCAACAATATTTTTTCTAACAACCTAGATTCTGACTGGGTTTAATATGTTCATTGGACAAGTGTTCTCTCCTTCTCTTTTATTGAAATCTAGTTATCTTTAGAGATATAGATTAAATTCCACTTCTTTTACAAAACAGTTTCCTCAAACACTATCTAGGAACTGATTTCCTTTTGTGTTTCAACTCTTAAGTACATTATTGTGCCAGCTCTTGGCCATTATCATCATCGTCGTCATCATCATCCTCATCATCCTTATTAACCCATTATCTTCCCTATGACATTGTAAAAGTTTTCTCAGCAGAGACTACATTTTGTCACCTTGTAGTAGGTGGTTCATCTCCAAGTGCCTAACCTAGTGTTTTGCATAAAGAAAGTATTCAATATGTTTTCAATGAATCAAGGAAAATCAATTGATTTTTCAGTTTCCTAACAGTTGAAGACTTGCAGAGCTCACAAACTGTTGGCGAACTCTTCCCTTTGAATGTGCACTTAAATAAATAGGCGTATCTTTGCCTTGCCTTTCTTCTCTTGAGGTGCATCTGTGGCCTCCAGAGTTAGCAACAGCAGAAGTAGAAGCAGCAGCAGGTTTCCTGTGTTTAACATTGCAGGCAGCAGGTATGATCTTTGGCAACAAGCAGACTCTAGTAGAGCTTAGAGTGGTGCTACTGTGCTGCTGAAACGGATTACCCATCAAAGTCTCTTCCTCTTTTTTCCATTTGGCTTTTGTCAGCAATTGGCAAAGTGCCACTCAGTAAGAACATACTAAAAGAAAAAGGAGAGTAATGAGAAATAATTAGAGGTGGCTCGTTGCCAACATATGTCTGGATTTGAGGAGAGGAGAAGCTGTTGGACAATATTAGGAAAGTAATTCGATGCCCGAAATCTGAATGAATATTGCTGAGGAGGGTCAATAAGATAATATAGCTAAAACATAAATGCTCTCTAAATTACCATTTACTAATGACTAGAACATATTTTCTAGAAGCCATAATATAGTGGGTTGGTAGCTGAAGAATTGACATATGGAACTGAGAACCGTGAACTCACTGCTTCTTTCCCTCTGACAATTCTCTCATTAATGCACAGCCAGGAAACCTGGAAAATGTATGCTTCCACTGAGTTGGAGAGAGATGACAGTCCTGTCAGCTGCTGAGCCTTTGTTCCTTTGTTCATCCATATGAAAATGATAGAAAGGAAGTGAGGATGAGACTTCTTTTTTCCCAAGCCCAACGGTCTAAAGGATTTATAGGACATCTGCTCACCCATTGTTGGTTTTGAAAGGTTCCTTCTCATGTTTGAAAGAGGAAACACATTGGACTATCACATCAGGCATCAAAGATGTTAGATGATTGGCCAGTTGCTTCTGTGGGTAAAAGATAACTGGAAATGAATGAGACACCAGGAAATACACGTCAAATACTTCTTTCACAGCAGGAAGTTTTTGTTTAATAAATAAGATTTCTCAGAACTCAAGTTACCCCTTCAGTCCGAATCAGGCAGTCATGTTTTGGGACTTGAGTGGAAAGTTCAGTTCTGTTTTAGGAATTCTAAGAGTTTTAGTGAGTTATCTGAAAGAATAAAATATTAAATTAGCAATAGGTGCCCCAAACATGGCTAGACATGGTGTGACTCACATACTCCTATTCCACACTTTTTACTCTCTTGATCTGAAAATAAAATAGTCATTTTAAGTGATGCCTTCAAATGTCTTTGTCTCAGCAAGGTATTTGTAATCTATGAAAATCTACCTAAGGGGTCATAGAAGTGAAATAATTGCAAGTGGTCTTTTTTTTCATATTCCTTTTTGCTTTTTTATATTCATCAGTATAAATACTAAGAAAACAAAGAAAAACAGCCTATGTATTGCTCTGTTTATTCCTTGCTCTGGGTCCCTGTGTAAGTAACCTTCATTAGTACAGAGATATATTCAAAGGATGATTTCTTTCCACAGTGTCACTACCTGGGTCATCGACACAATCAAAAACAATTTGTAATTAGCATCTCAAATGGTCTGAGAAATAAAGGCACTAGGTAAATGAGATCAACTCCTAAGGGACTTATTCCCTCTCCAGTGAATTGCCTTCCCAATCAATTCCCAAATATTTAAAGAGATAAAATTTAATTCATAACTTATCTCCAGTGTATCAGTTGTGTCATTTATGGAATGGGGGTCCAGATGTAGCAAATAATTTAAGCTCTAAAAACTCATATGCATGCGTATACACACACACACTCACACAGTACTATCTTCAAATACCAATCAACCTTGAGATCTAGACAGGAGAGTAGAAGAATATAGGTAGAAGAGATTTAAAACTATTTTTTAACTTAAGTTTTAATAGCATCAAACAATGAAGCATGGAATGCTCCCTGATGAGGATATAATGAGAGACATAAAAAATTAAAAGATAGCAACAGCAGGTGAGAAGATAGACAAATTATGCAAGTAAAATTTTTGGCTTTTTATCTTCTATTTCCTTTTCCCCAGTTAACTCTACCCACCCTAGCACACACTTTTTTCTTTGAATTTCAGTCTTATTGAGTGAGGCCATTTTCAAGATTGATTAACCAAATCCGGGCTACCCTGGAAAACACTGCCCATTTGTTTTGGATGATTTCACTAAATGCTGGTGAAATCTTCAGTCCAAAGGCTGCTTTATTATAAAGAAAAAAAAATCAGAGGCAAGTTAGGGTGCCCAAACGTCAGAATAATTCAGGTTGGAAATCAAGATGTTAGTTTCATAATAGAATCGGATATTAAAGGAAATTCCTCAGAAATGTCCTGAGATTTATTGCTTTCTCATACTGCAAATAAATAAATATGTGAAGGCAGAGAGGTTATCCACTGTACATGTTATATTCTGAGTAAACTCTTTTGAATTACATTTTAAACCAATGTATCATTTAATTATTTTGTTTTTTTGTCTATACTTTTTGTTTTCTATCATTTTATGTGAGACAGACATTGTGTGAAGTCTTTTACATTTATTATCTCATTTTTTCTACATAGCAAACATGCCACAGCTATTACTATAATCACCATTTTACAAACAAAAAAATTGAGGCTAAGAGAAGTTACATGTTTTAGTCAAAATTATCTAGCTGATAAGGTTTATTTTGTTTTAATAATGGTAAAAAATACATACCATAAAATTTATTATCTTAACCATTTTTAAGTGTACAGTTCAGTAGTGTTAAGTATATTCACACTGATGCGAAACAGATCATCAGACATTTTTCATCTTGCAAAACTCAAAGCTTATACCCATTAAACACCAACTTCCCTTTTCTCCTCCTGTCAGTCCCTGGTAACCACCATCCTATTTTCTGTTTCTGTAAATTTGAAAACTTTAGATACCTCATATAAGCAGAATCATACAGTATTTGTCTTTTTGTGACTGGCTTATTTCACTTAGCATAATGTCCTCAAGGTTCATCCAGGTTGCAGCATGTGATAGGATTTCCTTCCTTTTTAAGGCTGAATAATATTTCATTGTGTTAAAGGGGTCAAGAAGACACCACTGTGGTGTAAAAATTATTTTGAGCTGAAGGCATTTGAGAATAGGATTTTTTTCTGAACTACTTTGTCTGCCTAAAACCAAAGCCTCCCAATAGAAGACAATTTGTCATACATCTCCTCCCCAGGGAGTTTCCCTCCTGGGGAAGACTGACTCATCACCGGAGAAGTCAGCATGAAACCTAAAGAGACATCGTCACAAAACCATCACATCTCCAATCTGTTCTCCTAAGAGAGGAGAACAGATTTGCTAAAAGGCATTTGTTTTTCCATAAGTGCTGCTCTCCCTTGGCCTTCTTCCTCTTTTAAGAAGTCATTTCTTTTCCTTCTTTTCCATTTTCTCTCTTCAAGTCCCTTTCCCCTATTGAGATAGTATGTAAGCCCCCATTCTAACCACCTCTTTGAGTCACATTTTTCTGTGAAATCCTGCATACATACATGAATAAAAATCTGTCTTTTCTTTTGCTAATTTGTCTTTTGTCAGTTTGTTTTCAGGCCACTCAATCATAAAACATAAGAGGGTAGAGGAAAAGGTTTTCTTCTCCGACAGTATGAATATACTAAATTTTATTTACCCACTCTTCTATCTATGGATATTCAGGTTGCTTCCACCTCTTAGCTATTGTGAATAGTGGTGCTATGAACATGGGTGTGCAAATATTTCTTCCAAACCCTGTTTTCAATTCTTTTGAATATGTAGCCAGAATTGGGATTAGTATTTCATAAAGTATTTCTTTATTTTTAATTTTTTAAGAAATCTACATACTGTTTTCCACAGGTTGCACCATTTTACAATCCCATCAACAGTGGACAGGGGTTTCAGTTTCTCCACATCCTCACCAACATTTGTTGTTCTGTTTGTTTTTCTATTTGTTTGTTTTTTTGATAGTAGCCATTCTAATGGGTGTGAGGTAATGTCTCATTGTGGTTTGGATATGCATTTCTCGGACAATTAGTGAGATTGAGCATTTTTTCACATACTTGTAGCTGATATGTTTTTAACCCTGAATTAAATTCAGGCAGTCTGACTCAGGAGCCCATAATTTTGAATACTAAATTGTGCTCTGTGTGATTTTATTTTTTCTTACTTTTCTGGATTATTTACTTAGCTGGAAAATTTTTATACATGTATTTCCTAATTTTACATCCTATTTTTTTAGGCTATTTCGATGTTTGATTATCATATTGATTACAGAGAATTTTCATTTTAATTACATAACTTAGTAGGTAAGTCAATAATTTAAAACTTGGAGCTCTTACAGGTTTTAAGGATCTAGGACCTGTAATGAATTTTTACCTTACTCTTTTCTTATACTTTTTAGGAATGTTCACTTATGGGATAATTACCTTCTTTTAATATAATTTTACACATCTCTATGTTTGGGGCCTGTATTTTTTCAAATGAAAGTCATTCACTAAAACTAAAAATTAAATTAAAATTTAAAAAATGCTGTCAAATTTTTAAAAATATAGGGGACAGCGGGGTGTAGTGGTTACGTTTGCGCTCTCTGCTTTGGTGGCCTGGGGTTCGTGGGGTCGGATCCTGGGTGTGGACCTACATGCTGTTCATCAAGCCATGCTGTGGCAGAATCCCACATGCAAAATAGAAGAAGACTGGCACAGATGTTAGCTCAGCGACAATCTTCCTCACCAAAAAAAAAAATTAATTATAAAATGCTATAAATATTTGGAAAATATGAAAATATCTACTTTTTAAAATTAAATTGATTTTCCTATGTTTTTGAGTTCTCACTCCACTGTGTGGGAATCCAAATCCAAATTTTATATTAGTTTTATGAGTATAGTTTATAAATGAAAGATATCCTAGGACTTTAATTTGTAACTCAACAACAAAGGAAAACAGTTGGCCCTATATCAAAAGATTATCAAATGAATGTTTATTTATGGGTTAATTAAAAGAATAGGAGGCATATATGAATCACTTTTTAGAGTCTTATCTGATTTTTTGGTTAATCAACTAAATAATTTTGTTACTTGCTTTGTATAAAAATGATTTTTGCTATAAAAATTTGCTAGAAAAATTGCTTGACTATTGTTTCTTATTATAATTAATGTATAAACTGCAAAATTTCTAATTAAATTCAAGAATTAAATTAAATTTAAGAATCAAGCTAGCATTAGCAATAATGTATTCAAAATTATATACTGTAGTTGAATCAATTCTACTATTACATTAATTCATTATAAAACAATTTGGGGCTGGCCCCGCGACCTAGCGGTTAAGTGCACAGGCTCTGCTGCTGGCGGCCTGGGTTCAGATTCTGGGCGCACACCGAGGCACCACTAGTCAGACCATGCTGTGGTGGCGTCCCACATAAAGTGGAGGAAGATGGGCACAGATATTAGCTCAAGGCCAGTCTTCCTCAGCAAAAAGAGGAGGATTGGCATGAATTGTTAGCTCAGGGCTGATCTTCCTCACAAAAAAGAAAAAAAAAATCTGGAACAACTTGGAGCTTGATAGGAGCTATAACATTAGATCAAGTGACTTGTTTTTATAGTAAACATTGGCAGCCACTTTTCATAAATATTTTTCGTCAGATAAACATACATGCCTCAGTTTTCTCATCCATAAAATGACATAATCTTACTTCATAAGGCTACGTCGAATATTAAATAAATTAATTATGTAAAGGACTTAGAACTGACATTGGTGCATAGTAAGCACTATATGTGCTAGTTGTTATTATTACAATTATTATTATTATTTTAATGTAAAAACACAGTACATAAAATCTACCTTAGCAGACATCCACATCAAACTGTCAGCAGAGGGAAAAATTTTGATTGAAAAACTTGACCTCCTATGCGTTCAAATATACAGAATTCAAGATCCAAACTCACGGACATGTGCACATGACAAAAATGATGTGTAGAAATGTAAATCTTTATAGAGAACCAAAGTACGTTAAAGGAAGAGAGTCCTAATTTGTATTTGCGGTTTGTCTTCTAAAAAGCTTAGATAAACCTCATTTTTATTCCTCTTACTATGTAAGGTTGGATAAGACACAAGTTTTTATAATTTTCCTCTGGGGATTCCAAAGAAATAATAACAATTTGCATTCTGAAGTGTCTTTCATAACACTTCAAAAGATTGAAAGGCTGGCCGGCCCAGTGGCTTAGCAGTTACGTGCTCGTGCTCCGCTACTGGCGACCCGGGTTCGGATCCCGGGTGCCCACCGACACACCGCTTCTCTGGCCACACTGAGGCCACATCCCACATACAGCAACTAGAAAGATGTGCAGCTATGACATACAACTATCTATTGGGGTTTTTGGGAAAAAAGGAGGAGGATTGGCAATAGATGTTAGCTCAGAGCCGGTCTTCCTCAGTGAAAAAAAAAAAGAGGAGGATTAGCATGGATGTTAGCTCAGGGCTGATCTTCCTAACCAAACAAAAAAAAAAGATTGAAAGGCATATTAATCAAAATATTAGGAACAGCTAAATTTTTGTGAACCCTGCCTGTGTTTATGGCAGGAACATCAGAATTGTGCTGCTTTCCTTCCAATCAGTTCCTTCCAATTCTGTCCCAAGTTGGATCTGAATTAATGTTTATAAAATATTCTACCAGGTTAGCACTGTTGATGTTGTCTTCATAATTTTTCTCCATAAACTCCTGTAGCTGTAATCATTAGTTTACCCTGGGAGTTGTAAACTGCACTTTCTTCTCGTATTTCTCTCTCCAACAAAGCTATATTTTCTCAGTAACAAAGCTCTGGGGATTCCACAGTGCTATTGCACATGATCCATTGTCACCATCTTTGTTCTTTGTTGATATGTCTCGGTCAAATTATCTGCTGAAATTCAGGCAAAAACAAAAGGAGTAGCAATTACTTAAAAAGTTAACTATTTATAAAAGTGTAAGTGTTAAAGAAACGATTTTTTTGAACTTTTGACAAATGTAGAAAAGAATATTATTATGAATTGTTTAGAAATTAAAAATCTGGGGAGAGGGATTAGATTGACAAAGCTTTTAACTTTATTTTTTAATGGTTTCTGAAAATATTTACATTTACTCATTTGCGTGAACCTATTATTTTGCTTGCTTTTTCCACCCAAACTATATGAAGTGCTTATTTTTATTGGAGTATTATTTAACAGAACATTACTTATAGATATCTTTCCCATTGTTGGATAATTCACTCATGAAAATATGCTTGAAACACTAGTTCCCCCTCCCTGAGAAGGGTTGGGTCTTAGAGTTAGAGAACTGTAATTTGGAGTCTTGTGTTCCTCCCACCTCTAACTCCTATTTCCTGATGAAATTATACCAAAACTGTAATATTTTGTTTCAAATATCTGTCCACCAGTTCTATACCACTATCACATTGTTCAATCAGAAGAACGTAGTAGGTGGCAAAAAGATATAGCAAGTCATATATTATTCAAATCATACTGGCCAGGTATCCATTTGTCCTGTGGTTACACATGGTTATGCATGAATGATGTCCTCTCAAAAGATTTCCACGTCCTCATCCCTGGAACTTGTGAATATTACACTATATGGCAAAAGTTGTAATTAAGTTAAGGATCTTGAAAAAAAGAGCTTATCCTCAATTATCCTAGTGAGCCTTGCATGCCATCAAATGTGTCCTTACAAGGGAAACACGCAGAAAACATAACACAGAAGAGGAGGTTATAAGGAAGCCAGAGGCAGAGATTAGAGTGATACAGCCACCAGAAGCTGGAAGAGGCAGGGAACAGATTCTCTCCTAGAGGCCCTGGAGGGAACATGGCCCTGCCAACATCTTGATTTTGGCCATTCTGGTGATACTGATTTGGAATTCTTGTCTCCAGAACTGTGAGAGAATGAGTTTATTCTATTTTAAGCTAGTAACTTTGTGGTAATTTGTTATGGCAGCCACAGGAAACTAATACAGTTCCTAATAATTTAGGAAATATAGAACTGGAGCGAGCCAAAGGAAGCCAGAGCAATGTGTACAGAGATGGCAGTGACAGTAAGAGTCTCTGAAGCCTTCTCACCACTGGCAGAGCAGCCTCGCCTTTCCTTCACATCCTCAATGTGCCACTTGTTATCACTGCCACTCTGCCTCCAGTAATTCCCCTCAAAATCTTCACTTTTGGTTTTAGTATTCTTCTGATCCCTCCATGTTTTCTGGGGGCATTTGGTTAAGTGCCTGCTGGTTCCCGCATTATAAGTAATGATGAAAATCCAGGCACAAGTCTGACAAAGATTTATCTAAGGCTGGATCAAAGGATTTTACAGGATCAGCATTCTTGATGTTTCACATCCCCAGCAGGGCAGGTTTAGACCTGGACGAAATCTATTTCTTCACCTGGGTTCAAATTCAAGTCATGCTAATTACTCAATATATGACCTCCAGCAACTTAATTAACCTCTAGAGTTGTGGTTTTCTTATCCATAAATCCAAGACTCTATCGGCTTCACCTGTTAGTTATAAGCATTATAGATTATGTAAGTAAAATTTCAGTTAGCACTTGGAAAGCAGAAATATTTATTCCTATTCTCCACATTTTGCTCAGCCTTATTCTGCCATCACTCAGGACAAACCACAGGGCCTGGTATACCTGTCTATTTTGCTTAGGTGAAGGGGTGTTTTAAGTGAATGCTTGGTCGGGGACATGTCTTACTACTGGCCAGACTCTAAATTCCTCAATATGAATTTATATGCTCCTCTTTACAGGGAGCAAATGAGAAGTTCCAGTTTTATGAGAAAGACAGTTGTCAGAATCATTTTTAAGACCTCGTTGTTATTTTCTACTTCAGATGATGTTAAGTAATAAACACATGTGACTTGCATTGGTTTCACAGCTGCTGTTAACTTCCTGTCTTTGAATTGTTTCAAAATTCTGAGTGACTGCAGAATTCAACCCCATCCCCATCACTTTGGTTTGAGTAGGGGGTGACAGAAAAAAAAAAAAGAAAGAAACCTCCATAAGTATGTTCTATAGACAAAATCTTGTCACTGTTTGTTTTCTCGTTTGGGAACTGTGAGGCTGACTTCTTCAATCCTCTAACAGAGATATTACAAAGTAACAAACATGCAAAAATTCTCAGATAACAAGATTAAAGGTTAGTTTATGCCCTTGTTGAAAGGTAAACGAATTATCTCTCGAGGATGAATCAGGTCTGGTGCTGTGTTCTCCCAAGGGAGTTTATCAAGTTCATTTTTTTCCCCCTATATGAAGACAGAATTTCCACATGGCTAGCAGCCAAGAGGTCTGGTCCTTGAGGCGAGATTTCCAATATCCTTCACGACCTGGACTTCTTGCAAACTTTTGCTGATTCTTACCTTCCCAGAGAAACCTCTGTTGGTTAACAAAAAGTACAGGTCTTCTGCTGCCTTTCTCTGAATTTATTTCCTTGAGATCTGGCTCATCCGGACAGCTTCTATTAGGACTTGAAGATGAGCCACAGACTGCTTTTCTGACTCTAAACATCCTCTGGAGTTTCCCACTCATATTTGAGGTTGTCTGTTGACATCTTCCTCACCTGGATGTCATGCAAACAGTTTAAGAAAACATGCAAACATGTCCAAAATGGAAATCACACATGCAAAGATAACAATTCAAAGGGGAATAAGAAAAAAGTTCCAGATAGAGGGCACAGAGTAACAACTAAAATTTTCAAAGAGGTCGATTTCTGCTGACTGGAGTGGTTGGAGTTGGCTTGATGTGAATGACAATTTTGAAGTAAAACTTCAAGAATACACCTCGAGTCAACGGACAGAAGGTATTTGATTCTTACCAAAAGAAGAGTGGTGGGTGTTAAGATTCAGAGGCAGGGACACTCAAGAGATGTTGGGAGAACAGTGAATAGCCAAATTTGGACAGAAAAAAAAATGAGTTCTTGGAGGATTTATTTAAACAGGAATAAAGCCCCACATGAGCTTAGGATTCAAAATTTTCCATAGTTTTGCACATAATTCTTTGTTTTCTTCATAGAAATATTTGGCATATTCTGTCTTGTTTATTTCCCTGCTCTATCTGCCTGCTGAAATCTCAGTAAATTCTGTCTCACAATATCTTTCTCACAATATTTTGTGAAATTTTATCCTTTTCCAATTTATGTTCAATCACTTTAATTTTAGATCTCCCGGCTTTCGCCAGACATTGTTTTTTTGTTTGTTTAACAACGTTAAGTTCAAAAAAGCTGGCTTATTGCAAAGCTCCTCTTTAGCACTGAATCTGATTGCATCCTCACTATCCATCCCCTTGGGCCTTCAGTTGGCAGCTTTGTAATCTATATTTAAAAGGGCTATGATCAGTCACCTTGGTTTGACCCATCTACCCATTCTGCAAATGTGTAGAATCAGAGAAACCTAAATATATTTTCAAATACACTGAACTTCTTTTCTCAGAAAAGGACAAACATCAAAATAGCTCTATTGCTGAGCATACAGTCTCTTTGGAGAAGTGAGGTCAGGCCTCTGGCTATCCAAACACTCAGCAGTCTCGCCACTTGACATGATCCCATTAATCAAGCTTCAGTTAGGTTCTCTGGCACTTCAGGGCTGAATTCAGCTGTGTGCTTGAAGCTTGATGGCTCTTCCTCAGTTATTCCGCAGATACCATGACCACTTTGCTTTTGCATCCAGCCAAGAAGCAGTGTATACAGAATTAAAGTTCATAGAGTTAAGTGAAAAAGACAGTCTCTGCACGTCACAATATATCAGACTGTTCCAAAACTGAATTTGAACTAAATATAGACAATTATATTAATGTTTTCATAAGATTGTCAAGGGATAAACAAAAGCAATAGTATTTTTATATAAACAATTCCAAAATTGACCATACAAAACCATATGGTTATATCTATAACCATAGATTTCGTACTGATGGTGTTAAAAGTTGTGTGATATCTTATTATGCTAATTGTGAATATGCTATAGTCCTATATTAAGGAAATTGATGACTTTAGGAATTTTTTGATAAGGTTTTTAAATTCTACAATATTAAAAAATAAACATAAAAATTGTAAGGGGAAGTTGACATCAAGTGAACAATTATGATTCTGTCAATAGACATAAATTTTAAGGAATATTGTGACTCTATCTTTATTATTAAATTAATGCTTCTAGAATTGTTTCCCTTCTGATAATAAGTTTCTCTGCTATGTATGTATATACAATTACCACCTTTTAGTTCATATTTTACTTTAGGCATAAAGTTTCAAATATTTATTATAAAAGAATGACATTTTAAAGGTCTTATTTTCTGTCTTTGAAATATTTAATAGAGATTTAAAGTTTATCTTGGAAAACTGAAGTTCTGTTGAACCAGCAAAGAGCAGTATGCCTGGGCAAGGTAAAGACAGTGAAGTTTTTCTTGGACTTGCATTTTTCATACTGCCTATCTAAGCATTTATCTATTTCATTCTAATAATGGGAAAAATATTACAGAAAATTTTATTTGTGAAGTCTATTTCTTACTTATGTAGAGAAGTATGAAAATGTATGAGAGAATGACTCCAAAATTTCGTGTGTTGGCTAATTAAAAATTATTTAAATGCACAATTACTAAATGATACTAGTTAATATTGATTACAGTACATTATAAAACAATCTAAGGTTACTGTTAAAGTGCAGGTATTATTAGACGTATAAACTAAAATCACACAGTAGGTAAATAAAAAGTTTAGACTGAACGTTAAATTAGTGGCTTAATGACTCATTTTCGCCTAGTCAAGCATGTGGGCAAAGACTTTGATCCAACTGAGAAGTGAAGATGGCTAAAAACTATACAGTTATTTTTTAACCTGGTGATTTGACTGGTGTAAATGCAGCCTAATTTTCTGAATTCCCGTTTTTATTATTTAAGTGTTGAGGTCTGCCTTTCTGTATTCCATATACGTTTTAAACAGATTCTATTCTAATTAATTGCAAATATCTACTGTGAGGCTTATAGAATTTGTTCTGTGTCCAAGATGGAAAAAATAAATTAGTCAATAAGATAACATCATTTTCAGAAAATTCAGTGGAATTTCTGTACAATTATATGCAAGTAAGATATGCAGGAACTTTTCATGGAAATGTTGACAACCTAAAAGTCATTCTCTTATTGTTGTTTGCTTTGATTTGGTTTTTTATTTATTTTTTTTTGTTTTCTTTTTTTTTTGTGAGGAAGATCAGCCCTGAGCTAACATCCATGCCAACACCTCCTCTTTTTGCTGA
This sequence comes from Diceros bicornis minor, assembly GCF_020826845.1. Classification (NCBI taxonomy): domain Eukaryota; kingdom Metazoa; phylum Chordata; class Mammalia; order Perissodactyla; family Rhinocerotidae; genus Diceros; species Diceros bicornis. Next base: position 28,246,736 of record NC_080747.1, on the reverse strand, counting down.
GGAAGACTGGCCCTGGGCTAACATCCATGCCCATCTTCCTCTACTTTATATGGGATGCCGCCACAGCATGGCTTGACAAGCGGTGCCTCAGTGTGCGCCCGAGATCCGAACCCGGGCCACCAGCAGCAGAGCACGCACACTTAACCGCTATGCCATGGGGCCGGCCCCTGGCTTTTTATTTTTGTTAATTTTTAAGCTCCTACCCAAATATGTTAATGGTTTATCTCAATTGATTCATTTGGCAAGAATAGGCTAGCTTGTCAATTAAGGTACAGAAGACAAAAGGCTTTGTAGCAATAGGATTGGAGGTGGTAAATATTTTTTATAGTATCAATATCCACGTGCCATTATCTGGATAAGCAGCCAAGACTTTATTTCTTCTCTTACATGACAATTATCTTACTTTGCTTTGTGTTATTTTATTTTAATTTATTGTTTCTTTTTCTAAAAAATACAGTTTGTTTTGTGCTCCCCTTTTGCTTCATCTGTCTATGACAATCAGAAAGGAAATATACCAGAAGTATCCCTGCTATTTCTTTTGCAAATGTCCTTTGTTCGTGCTGTGTGTTTTCTAGTTTTGCAGGTTGTAAAGGTGGATGAATGTGGATAATGCTTACCATGGCACTATGCTTCATGTTGCTTACCTAACTTGCAAATGTATTGTGAGGATTAATGCCTATTTAAAGTACCTTACTATTGCACTTTCCATTAGAGAGAATGGCTCATACACATTACAAAAATCACCCAGTGGAAATAAAATTATACATACACTTACAATCCTCTGAACTTGCAGTAGGGTAAATTTTAATGAGACAAACATTTTCTATAGCTATGCTATAGCATTCTTAGTGATCAAAAGGAAGCTGTTGAAATGTCGTGAAGTGAAGAATTTAAGAGGAAATGTAGGAAGCTTTTCATAATCATGAGTATTAGTCAAATGGCATTTGGAGAACACTAAGTTATCTGCATTTGGATTGTATAGTCAGTCAACCTTATAAAAACAGACAATTTTTTTTTTAAATAACAAGCCTATATAGCTAATTTCTCCAGATAATACTATCTTTCCATTATGAACAACAAATCTAATAGATCATAAAACTGCACTAATAATCAGATACTGTGCCTTTTGGCCCCAGCATTGCCACCTAGTGACTATTAAAAATAAACAAATCTCATATGTAAAAAAGTGAAAATCCTAGCAAACCCAACACTCACTTATGTATATTTGATAGTTGCCATTAGGTACAAAATGAAATACATTTTCTCTATCTGTTACTTTCTATCACAGGAATAATATTATTTTATTAATACCAATTTCTAAAATGGTGTGGCCATTTTTCGGAATGAAATGTTGAAATTCAATGCTCCCACAGTTTTCTACTTAGTTCCTGGCTTATACGACCCTTCTCATGGATCCCCTGAGTTATACCATGAGCTAGGAACTAGAGTAAAATCGTGGTGTGGTAGGGCTTCTTCAGGCACTTCTCTAATGCTATCTGAATCCATTCTGACTGGCCAGAGAACCAGCTCTGGAACAAGTTGATTAATCTGTGATTGAATTTGATTAGTCATGGATATAAACCCGAGTCAAGCTGTGACACTATCCCTCTTCCCAAGATCTCTGGACATGGACAAAAGAGAAAAGGATGTCATATATCAGTCTCTCTCCAGTGGCTTGAACATTAAGATGTATAATTCATCAGCCCCCGATAGTCAGGTTTTCTTTCTTGTGTAGTAAACCAGATGCAGAGAGAAGGATGCCAAAATACGGGATGAAGAAGAGATGGTGAACAGAATAAGAACCTACTAATAGTCGCTCCTGAACTGTAAACCACCTTTTCACAGCCTTTTTTAAAGAGTTTACAGAACCACATTTCCACTCTTAGCCTGAGCAATTCTAGTTCTTTTGTTTCTTAAACAAGTCACAACTCTCAAGGGCACTTGCCACAATTTTGAGTCATTTATGTGTGAGTGGTTTGAGAATAGGGCACCTCTCTCTCATAAACTAATGTACCATCAGTATAAAATACAAATGTTAACTCACAGTAGGTATTCAAAATATTTGTTGCACGACAATGCAATAAGAAATGGCTCACTTTCTGGGGCCGGCCTGTTGCGTAGCGATTAAGTGCACGAGCTCCGCTGCTGGCGGCCTGGGTCCAGATCCCAGGTGCACACCACTGCACCACTTGTCAGGCCATGCTGTGGCAGCGTCACATATAAAGTGGAGGAAGACGGGCACGGATGTTAGCTCAGGGCCAATATTCCACAGCAAAAAGAGGAGGATTGGCATGGATGTTAGCTCAGAGCTAATCATCCTCACAAAAAAAAAAAAGAATATCTCACTTTCTATATATATTCTTATTGGCCCACCGTAGTCTTAGTTACCTAGAATAAGCATAATAATCATTGACGTCATTGATTTGATTTAAAGTTCTTTCAAGAGTTTCTGAACACAATCAATACTTTTATAGCAGGTAGCTACATTGATACAGGAAAAGCCTTGTGATCTTTGATGATCAGCTGTGTACTCTATCATACTGTTTCAAATAAGGCTACTTAATTAATATTGACTATCACAATGTTAGAAGTGGAAGAGGCCTTTCAATTTATATAGTTCAACTCATTAATTTTATTGATTAATGAGAAAACTAAGAACCAGAGAAGTTAGGTGCCTTCTTCAAGGTCTCATTATTATTTACTAGCTAAGTCAAGAAGAGAATTGAGAATGCAGTTCAAATCCCCTGATATGATCCATTATATTGTGTTAAAATTTTATTTTAAATATTGGTATATGAAATAAATACCTATCACACCTTAATTAATGCTTTATTCACATTAATTAGGCTCAATTACATAACAATCTGACAAAAATTGTGAGTTCTGTGATAACTACTTTTATCTTATGCCATTTTTTCACAATTGAATATTATATCTGACGTAAATTATCACATATGCGATATGATGTCAGATGATATGATGTCAGATTTTAACAACAAATCACATAACTGCCATATTACTATGGTGGTGCAAGCTTAAAATTCTTCATAACTCAAAGTGAAAACCAAACCTGAGCTGATATTACATCCCTATCATTGTCAATCTCCCCTAATACGGACAGAGATTCCTTCCCAAACAACGGTTAGTTTCATAAGAGTTTACAGCACAGGGACTTAATGTCACCTCATTATAGTCTGAGTTTATTGTTGTAAATGTCTTAGCCAAGGTTTATTAGAAAATAAAGCCTGAGACAAAGCTTATCTGCTTAAGCTTTATTGTGTGATGCAATACAAAGACAGCAAGACAGAAAAGAAGTTTTGGTTTTATGAAACTAGACTCAGTTTCCAAAGAAAGCACAGCTGGTTGCTTGGTCCAGCAGGATGTCTTCCAGAATAACCATGTAGGTTACTATTGCACCTTGGAAGAACATCTCAGGATGAGGGAGGAAGGGGGATTAATCTTCTAGTTCCTTTTTTTTTTCCTCTTACCCGTTACATAGAGTTCACCCCGTGGGGTAGTAACTTCTCCACACTTCTAGAATGTGCACCTCTGAGTAACGCCTGAGAAATCCAGGTCTCACATCCCACATTATTATCTGAGCCCAGAAGTGGTGGAAGAAACTCTGGCTTCCATAGGTTGGGTTGCATTGGACACAGGTGCTGTGTTGTTGGCACAAAGAGGTAAGCAAAGCTAAAATCTTAGCTCTGAGGAGGCTAAGAAAGCTGAATTTCAGAGACAGGGCAAATGTGGTGAGCAGGATGAATGTGGTGACCAGACTTTCCAAAGAATAAGTGGCTAAGGACCAAAGAGCAGACTAGGCCAAGAGAATCTGGAGAGGAGAATAATTTGGGTGTGGTACAGTGGATAGCTTGAGTAAATAATAGGTTGAAGTAATATACATAACCTTTGGGTTTCTGATGTCTGGTCTTCTGGATTCTTAATCTACTTATATATAAACAACCAAAATTATATATAGCAAATAATCTTTACAAAAAACATTTAACAAATTGTTAAAGGAAGAATAACAATTCTAATTCCTTTCCTGCTATTATATTATAATGTAAAATATAATTTTGGCCTCTCAAAGTTTGTAAGTAGTTGATGAATTGGAAGCCTATGATTAATTTTCAAAAAGATAAAATATCCCTCATATCCCTAAATACATAAAGGTACATAGGCACTTGACTACTCAAAACAGAGATTATAGTATGGTCTAGTCCAGTCTAGATCTTGTTCTCAAATGTTTTCTTTTGAATTTTTAATATTAAGTTCTTATTGATAATCCAGAATCAGTTTTTCAAGAATTCTTTGAAATTAGCTATAGTTAGAAATTTCCATAGTTAGAAAATTTCATTTAATGCTTATTAAAAATGCATGAATGAACAAAATAGCTGTTGATATAATTGCTCCCACTAAAAACAAAAAGAAAATAAAAATATTCTCTTTATGTTACATCCTTCTCCAGACGCTCTCATAATTTCTCTATACTTTCTTAAAGCAAACTCCTGAAGTAATTTATTTTTAGTTTCCAATACACTTCCTCTCTCCTCTCTCTTTCTCTCTCTATTCTTCTCTTTCTCAACATTTTAGTATCTATAATTTTACTGATTTATACAATAGCCCATGTTATCTGGTCCTGAGTCCATCTACAAGAGAGGGCTGAATAGAGGATCAGCTGTTAGATCAAAGGGGTAGAAGGAAGCCCTTTGCAAAACTGAACAAGCAAATAACAATAAAAAAATTAAACTCTAAGGGCACGGAATAATCAGATACATCTACTTTTCTCTATACATGTCTTCTAGTGAGCTCTTACATTCTCTATCTAGCAGTGAAAGATAAAAATCTTACTTTCATTCATCTAATACGTGCTTCAAATTTATAGTTATAAATATATATGTGTGTATATGTGCATATATATTTATAATTATAAATATATAAATATTGAAGCTTCTTCACACAAAAATTTAGGAAATAGCAAAAATTTAGAAGAAAGAAATGGAAACTTAGTGATATTAAACCAGACAACCATTTTGTTACATTTCTTTCCAGTCTTTTATATATATGTACTTGTACAATAACCTGCAGGCACCTTAAGTTTTCAGTTGGAGTTTTGATAATTGAATATGCCTGTGCAACCATAACAGGAAATAAAAGTTTTCCGTCAAGCCAGAAAATTCACCCATATTCCTTTTTAGTCAAATCCTCAATCCCTTCCAGAGGTAGCTACTTTTTAACTTCTACAATAGATTACTTTTGAGTCTGGCTTCTTTCATTCAACACGATTTTGAGTTTTATCCGTACTGTTTCATGTCAGTGATTCATTCCTTTTTATTGCCGGGGAGTATTCAATAATATGATTATATTTCCATGTGTTTATCTTTTTTCTGACTATGGACCTGTGGATAATTTCTCTAATCTCAAATGAAATGTCCATAGAAAATAACTAGAATACTTATTTGAGGCTATACTCAAATGCATAAAATATAAGCCTAACGATTTTCAAATGAAAGTTATGTGTTTCCAAACATAAGTCTGCATTCATCAGCTTCTTAAAACAAGAAAGATACGTGTTTGTATGTGTATTTCACTTTTAAGAATAAATTAGCTATTAGCCTTGGAAATCAAAGAATAAAGGGAAGATAATTTATTCTTTATTAGCCTCAAACATTTTTTTTTAATATAAAGACTTTTACTGAGGAAGCAACATTCCTTTAATTAACAAACTATTAATTAGGGAACTGAATTTATACATAAAAACAATTTTTTAAAAATAATCTGATCATCAATTTTACTTATGTTCACATATTTTAGCATCCGTTAATTTTAACCCCCTAGATCCCAATCCCAATGCTCCTTACCATCCCACACACCCACATATGCACCTTTCTCTTCCCTATGGCCAAATATGTTGATATTTTGAGTTTTTCTTGTATAGCTTTTTGATCCACATCAAAATGATATAGCCTTAATGATGTATATATTTGACTATAAAAATAATGGTATTCTATGACTAAATAGGAATTTATTCAATTTGACAAGAACAGTTTGTGTGTCTGTGTGTTCTGTTATAATTATAACATGATCTACTGACTTGCAGGACATCCCAGGTTGACTGTCTTGCTATTCTAGGTGTTCTATATTTGTTGCCGCGTCACAAAACTCATTGATGTAAATATTTCTGTAATGCTGGATCACAGCCAGGAGGAGGATGAGAGTTTTGTTCACTGCTGTTTGCATCTCAATGTCTCCAAAGAAAGGAGATACCCACAAACATTTTCTGTAAGTCCTCTTCTATAGATTTTCTCTGACTTAGAGTTGTCAATTAAAATTTCTGCTTCTTTTGAGAAACTGATATATTTAATCTACCATTGCCAGTAAATGGAGAGGGAGCAGTATATCTGATATAAAGTGAGTTTCAAACAGCTTCAGAAGTTGGGAGAGTATGAGATTGGTGCTGCCAGAGAAGTCCGGATAGTGAGAGAGAATCTGAGACCAGTACAGGATGTGGATGAACCAACAATAGGAATCCCTGTTATCTGGTGACATACAGAGTGAATGTGTGATATGGGACTCACGTAAAAGCCAGTTTGCTTGTTACTTGAGCAGGAGGGAGGGTGGGCCACTTCTAATATATGCTGAGAATTCTCTTTCCTTTCTTATTTCCCTGATTACATAAGCTATGCTTTATGATTAGGTATTAATGTTATGTAAAAGAGTAGTGACTAAACTTTTTCTCTAAAAGGCCCGATAGTAAATATATTCAGATGGCCATATGATCTCTGTTGCAACTCGATTCCACTGTAGTACCTGGAAGAGGTCATAGGCAATACACAAACAAATGAGCGTGACCCTGTTCTAATGACATTTTATTAAAGGACACGCAAATTTGAATTTCTCATGATTTTCATGTGTCATGAAATATTATTCTTGATTTGCTGTTTTTTCAAATATCTAAAATGTAAAAACCAATTTTAGCTCATGGGTCAGATTTAGCCCATGGGGCATATAGTTTGCTGATCTCTGTATTAGAACAGTCTATTTATGTCAAATTTCAGTTCAGACTCCCTTTTTCTCTATGCAACTTTCAATGACAATTCCAAAACTCATCCTCCTTTGAAAAGGGTCATCACTTTTTTTAAAAAAATGGTATTGGTTATTTTGTGTATATTCAAGTTTTTTTCTTGACATTCTTGTATTTTTTTTTTTTTTGAGGTCTCTAACACTTTCTAGTCCATGAATGTGTGACTAAATTCTTATGATTGGCAGTCTTATACATTATTCTGGCCAAAAGGTCATGATAACTGAATGCTCGGCACTATTTTAAACACTGGATAATGTAATATAAAACGCTGGATTTATAGCATCAATCAAATATTTGGAACACCTGGCTTTGATTACCATGCTGCCATAACTGGCTGGAGCTGAGTAGCAACTGTCAATCTGGAAAGGGCATTTGACTTCATATTTATCACTGTCTCCTCCACTACCTCTCTGTTGTAGAATTCTACGTGGCTCCCTTGAGTATGAGTAGAACCTGTGAATATAATGGAATAGCCACTCCCATGATTACGTTATGTGATATAGGACTGTGTTATGGCAGGCTGAAAAGAGAATCTCTTGCTGACTTTGAAGAAGTAAGCTGCCATGTTGTCAGAGGACCGTGTGGCAAGGGACTCCGGTGGCATCTAGGACCTGAGAGCAGCCCTGGCCAACAAGCCAGCAAGAAAATAAACACCTCAGTCCTACAACTCCAAGAAACTGAATTCTGGGAACATCCTGAATGAGTCTGGAAGAGGACACTGGGCCTCAGATAAGATGACAGCCTGGTCACCTTGATTTCAGCCTGGTGAGACCTAAGCAGAGGATTCAGCTAATCTGTGCCTGAAATCCTGAGAAAATCTTGAGATAATTTATGTTATTTTAAATTGCTAAGTTTGTGGTCATTTGTTATGCAACAATAGAAAACATACTTTGCACCAGCACATTTTGCTAATTTATATTACCCATCTAGCCTAAGAATGCCGAAAAGGCTGGACTTGACCCATTTCACCTGCCACAAAGTTCTCTACTTGACAGAGAATGAGAAATGACATGGAATCTTCTGAAGATTTTTCTTTTACTTCAAAATTGATAGAATTTAAGAGACCTGGCTTTTCTGTGCTGAAGAGCAGAAATTCTAGGTATATCAGGAAAGCTATTAAGTAACAGCCTTTTTCCTTCTGAGTAAAACTGTTAAATTGTTCTAGACTCAGATCTGCTTTACATCCCCATTGATTACTCTCAAAGCAGAGGAAGATGAATACAATCGGAAAAGAGGAAAAAGACTGCTTTTTACTCCCACTAAGAAGGTTGGTGCCTATTTGCTTGCTGTATAGCTTCCAGTCCTTCCATTCACAGATGGGTCACATGACCCACATCCGACCCTCCTATTGTCACCTCTGTCTCCCTCCCAAGACTTGGCCCTACTCTACCCAACTCAGCATGTGTGAATCTGGCCCTGACTGGATCTCAGACTGCAGCTCTGGAATCGTCCTTTCAGAATGCAGCTATGTCCTCTTGCTCTCACACATAACTGCTTGCTGATTCCTTCCCTCAGTATTTCACTTCTACCATGTTTTATCTCCTCCCTCTTGGTTTCATATTAATGTTCCTCCTCAACGCTACTAGAATGCTACAGAAATAACGTGATCTGTAAACCGTATATTTTAGTGTTTCTTCTACGTGACTGTCCTGATAAGCAACTATACAAACATTTCCAGTTTTTAGGGTATGCCATTTAGTTTGATTTCATTGGCCAACATACTTCTTTAATGCCCTCTAAAATTTAAAAAAACGTTAATGATTCAGTGAAATATCTGAGATATAAAGTTATATGAGATATAAAATATGAATTATAAATGAAGAGTATGTTAAAAAACAACAAGAAAAAGTTGCACACTTCCATTCAACCTTAACAAAAAAAACCCTTTCATTTAACAAACTTTTTTGTTTCTTGCTTATTATGTACTAGGTGCTGTTTTAAGAGCTCATAAACAACAACTCACTTAATGCTTATCACAACTCTATGAGTTATAGCTATTATTACCTCCACTGTGCACATGAAGAAACTAGAGCACAAAGAGCTTAGATGACTTCTTCAAGGGCACAAAAATAGAAACTGGCTGAGTCAAAATTCAAACTCAGACCACGCAGCTCCAAAGTCTATTCTTTGAAACACTATGATATGCTGCTTCCAGCCGTCTTTTTCCATTTTCAATACTCCAAATTGAATAATAATAATTCATTCACAATATCAGCAACAGGTAAAAATGGATAGTGTGATCACATCCAAAAAGAAAGAATATAAGGAAAGTCACTTTAAAGCTAGTTTAAATAGTACAAATTTCTCAAATAACCTCACGCAAGGGGGTGAGGAGAGGATCCTAATGTATTATTTCGGCATAGAATACTTAAGTACCTTCTACTACAGCGTACACATATAAAAAGCGTGCCTATTCTTTCCTTTTTTCTTTTTTTTTTTTTTTATAATACACAAGAAGGCAGTACATTTCTATGTGTATTAAATTCGTCTAAAGCAATTTAGGTAAAAAAAAAGTCAATCTAACTTGAATCATTTTACTTACAGAAGAAAATGAGCAAAACAAATCTAGAAGGAATTTTCATAAAGCCTCCATTTATTTTGAAAATATAAAGCAATCTGAAATATCAAGTGTTGTCAAGTAAACTTAAGCCTTAGGACTTAAGTTTTCTCTGATCTTTTCTACCTGTGTCCCTGACCCCCATAAATAGTAGAAGATAATTCTATTTCCTATTTAAAAATTTATGGAAAAGCTTGATCCAGAATATAGTCTCAGATAAAAAGTGGCATAGCTAAAGTACTCTGTATATTTCTCCAGAAGAATTGAACTGTTTATTAAAGTATTAACAAGAATGAAAAAGTATATATACAACTACACAGATATACATATATGCATACTCATACATATGTATGCATATTTATAAATACCTGAACAAAAAAGGTGCACTATATGGTGTTGTAGTTAAGAGCGTGAATTCTGAAGCCAGAAGGCCTGCATCTTAATTGTGCCTCTCCCCTTTTCCAGCTATGTGAACTTTTACAAGTGATTTAATCACTCCGGTATTCAATTTTCTAATCTATAAAATGGGAATAATAATAATAAGATATAATACACACCTCATGACATTTGGGGAATTAAATATGTTAATATACATAAAGTGCAAAGTTACTTAGAACAATGCTGGCACTTAATTTGCTCTATATATCCATTAGGAATATATTTGTGTATATACATAGGTGTGTGTGTTTATGTGTGCACATGTGTGTGTATTTGTATTCATGCAGAGGAGACTCAGGTACAACAGAAAACAACTTGATTTATTCCTCCTACTTCCTGTTCAAACTACTTTGTAGATCTGTTCTTCTGTCCTTGGATAAAATTTAAGATATATTCCTTGGCTTGTCTTGTGGTCCTCATATGCTAAAAAAAGTTCACCTGACTTTGAGTCCAAACACAGCCTCATTTTTATAAAATGACCAGATCCTTGGAAGTTCCAAAAACCAAGGTAAGTCCTTCTCATTCCATAGCTCTTGACTACTTTAATTTTGGGGAACCTGCAAGAGGAAGAGCCCAAAGTAAATTTCTTCCCTATTTCCCCAACCATGGTCTTCTCTTCTTCTTCCCTTCATGAGATGGCCTTTGGACCACCAGGACAGAGTAGTAAGGTGAGATAAGCAGTGGTCAGAGAGAGTAGACAGGGATATTGTAAAGAACAGCCATGGTTGACAGCCAAGTTCATTTTGGTGGGAGCAATTCTATGATGTCTTCAGAGAAAACCTCTCTGCTCATTCCAGATCTCTCACACATAGTGACCATCCTAGGTACCTTCTGCTGTGTCACTTAGGAGGATCCTTGCTCAACTTCTGAGGATTCAATTATATTGTTTCCTCTATATTTCAAGGTCTTTTTGCCTTTCCAGGTGGCTTTTACGACGTATTGGTTAACTAATCCGGGTTTACTGCATCAATGAGACGTATGCAACTTTAATCCTGATCATTCTGAGTGGAGTTACGTTTGATCAACGTTCTCTATTTCACTGTCCTTTGGAATGATAAGGTGCGAATCACTTACCAAATACTGTGTTCTCCAGGTTCCAGGGAACATACACAAACTCTCTGTGTTGTCCCCACCAGGCTTGCTGTAATATAAGGAGAAAGTCCCCTTTCCCCACCCTATAGAGGCTTAGTAAGACCTGAAGCTCATCAACAACTCTCTAAATTTCCAGCCTCTTTCATGATTGCTTAAGAGTATTTATTGGACTGTATTTGGGGGAGAGTGTAGTTAGCTATGGTTCTCACAAGTGATTATTACATTGTACATTTGCAAATATTCCTTAGATGGTCTATCTCTCTTTTTGGAAGTTGGTATAACTTGTCCTCTATGCTTTTGCTCTTGTACTTTGTGTGTCACTGAATATCAGCCAGAAAATGTTCCAATTCACTGTCCTATTACATGTTCTTATATTTATATACACACAAACACTCACATATATGTGTACAAAACTGAAGTATTAAAGTATCAGTAATCTTAAAAATATAGATTGGATAAGGAGAGAAGAGGTTGATAAAATATATAGAAAATTGGGTTATTCTCAATAGTTTTTTTTCATTATAAGAAACAATGGTATATAGATTGGAAGGAAAAAAATGTCAAATGAGTTGTGAAGATACAATTAACATTCCCTTAAATCAGTAAATACCAACCAGATTCTAAAACTGTGGTCAACCAGTTCTTCCTGACACTGGGCAACTGTTTGGGGACGATTTAAGTTTTGTCAATATTAAATTGAATTTTCAACTTTCCAATTGAGGATTATGAGGGAATTTTTTTTTTAATAAACACTTTTTCTAAATGAAAATTACTGTATATGTACCAAGAAAGCTATATAACTTGGATTTGGTTGGTTTTCTATTTTTTTGGAATGCTTTGTTAATTTTTCTAACTTCCCTAATGTTTGGGAAACTTTATATCTCAATAGAACAGGGATATTTTAAATCGCATAACTGCAGACAAACTGGAGCAATATTCTTTTAAAAGTTTCTTTTTTTCTCCTTCTTATTAGATTGTTAATGTATTAGGAAGAAACAACAACAAAAATACAAAAAAGAAAGCAAATAGCTGTCAAATACAGGGTGTTAGCATATGTTTGAAAATACCTGTGGTCAGGAAGTCAAAAAGATACTTGCATTAAAATTTCAAAACCAATAATTTCTACTATCATTTTTATTCTAGTTTTTCTCTGTCTTTCTCCCACCTTCTCTCCCATCTGCCTACCTATCCACTTATCTATCTGTCATCTCTTCTATCACCATGCTGGAAGCCGTTCAGAAAAATAGATAGGACGCACCCACAGGGATAAAATACTCATTTTATAGCACTATTTAAAGCCTTCTAGAGCTTTATACATATTATTTCATTAATTTTCACAATATCCTGTGAGGTGTGTAGGTGGAAATTATCTCTCATTTTATGGATGAATAAAGTAAAGTACTGTAAACTTACCAAAGAGATGTACATAGGAATAAAATACAGGAAACCAAATGAGATATGCTTTTGCAAAGTATAGATTAATAGTTTGTCTCGCTTTATTCTAGAAGTTAATTTTCTGTGTGTCAGCATACTCAGAAGTTGCTGAAAGGTTGATAAAATTAGAGCCATTCTCTCAATATTCTTGGAATATGCTAATAAATGGAGGGATCTCATCAAATATAATAAATGTTAATAAAAATAGCAATTGATAATGCAGATTGAGCACTTATACTGTGGCAGAGGCTTCCCACATTATCTAGTTTTACACTCACAGCAACCCTACAGTTCTGTTGAAGTGTAATAAATTATCCCCAAATTTTGCTGCTTAAAACCACAAACGTTTATTATTGCACTCAACTTCTGAGTTCAGAACACCAATAGGGGGTTAGCTGGGTGGTTCTACCTCAAGGTGTCTTACAAGGTCGCAGTAAAACTGTTGACTGGGGCTGCAGTTTCATCTGAAGGCTCAACTGGAGGAGGATCCATTTCTAAATTAACTCACTTTATTGGCAAAATTCAGTTCCTGAAGGGTTGTTGAACTAAGGGCCTCAGGTCCTCGCTTACTGTTAGTCAGAGGTCTCCCTCAGTTCCTTGTATATGTTGCTTCCACACAGGAAACACTGCCTTTCACCTTTCTTAGATTTTACAAGGGATTTTAAGGTCACAACCTCAGCCTTATCTTTGGACCAAGTTTTGTTGGCATTTACATAAATTTGATATTTTCTCAGAAGCCATTTCTTAGTTTTATCATTGGTTACCACCTGGAGAGGTTGAGAATTTCCAAAAGCATCAAGTTCTGGCTCCATCATTTTCAGCAGTCTTTCTTTTAGTTCATCTCTCTACTCTCACATTTTAGTATAATCAACAAGAAGAGAGTAGGCGGCACCTTCAACATTGTGGCTGAAAATATCCTTAGATAGATTACCCAGTACCTTAGGCACATTGTTTACTTTCCATATGTTTTAGTTTGCTAGAACTACCACAACATATTACAACAGATTGGGTAGCTTAAAAAGAAGAAATTTATTTTCTCACACTTCTGGAGGCTAGAGATCTGAGACCAAGGTATTAGTAAAGTTGGTTTTTTCTGTGGCTCCTGTCCTTGGCTAGTAGACGGCCATCTTCTTCTAGTGTCTTTCCCATAATCCTTCCTCTGTGTCTGTCTATGTTTTTATCTCCTCTTCTTATAAGGACACCAGTCATGTTGGATTAGGGCCCACGGGTATGACCACCTTTTACCTAAATTACCCCTTTAAAGGCCCTGTCTCCAAATACAGTTACATTCTAATGTACTGGGGATTAGGACTTCAACAAATGAATTTTGAGGGGACATAATTTAGCCCATAACATTCTGCCCTCTGCCATCCCCCCCAAATTCATATCCTTCTTACATGCAAAATACATTCATCCCATCCCAACAACCTAAAAAGTCTTAATCCATTCTAGCATCAGCTCTAAGTTAAAAATCTCATCTAAATCAGGTGTGGGTGATTCATCCTGAGGCAAAATTCCTTTTAGGCTTTGAAACTGTTAAATCAGAGGAGTTATCTGTTTCCAAAATACAATGGTGAAACAGACATAGGACACACATTCGCATTCCAAAAGGGAGGAAATGGAAAGAAGAAAGGGGCAATGTGTCCCAAGCAAGTTTGAAATCTAGCAAGGCAAATTTCTTTAGATTTTAATGCTCAAGAATAATCCTCTTGCTTTGTCCTCTGTGCCCACTGGGTAGGCAGCCTTTTCTTTCATGTCCACCTGTACAGTGGCCCCACACCATCAACCCTGGACAGCTGTCTCTCCCCCTTGGGCCTGAGCAATGGCCCTGTCCCCTTAAGAACCAAGGAGGAGACTCCTATCTGCCAGGTCTGTGCCCACTGGGCCTGTGGTAGCAGTGAAAGCCCTGCCAACCTCTGTACGACCCTCAGGGTCATTCTCCTCTTTTCTTGAAGGATAAGACATTTTTACAGCTGGATTGCTTTATTAGCACATTCTATAGAATCCTGGAAATGTGACATATTTCTTTCTTTTATTTCATCTTGTCTCTCTCCCCTTCAATCCAAGCGGGCAACTTTTTCTGCCGATATAACCCCATCTTTATTCCTGGCTTCTGCTAAGATCACTGATTGGATCCACAAACCACATGCCCATAATCTCTTTAGCAAGCATTCTCTGGCCATGCCCTTAGTGTTCTCTCTAGAGCATGCTTTCTCATTTTTTGCAATATGAGTAGGCTGAGAATTTTCCAATCTTTGAGTTTTGGTTCCCTTTTTGCTTAACAATTCTTCTTCAATTTATTTCTTTCCTCTCACTATTTAAGCAGCCAGGAGAAAACAGGCCACAACTTCTACACTTTGCTTAGATATCTCTTCAGCTAAAGTTACAACTTCATTTCTCACAAGTTCTACTTTCCATAAAACACTAGAACACAATTTAGCTAAGTTCTTTCCCTCTTTATAAGGAATGTCTTTTTTCCAGTTTTCAAAAACATTTTCCTCATTTCCAACTGAGACCTCACCAGAAGCACCTTTGAAGTTCATATTTCTACCAGCATTCAATTCATGATGATAGCTGTATAACTTTAAGATGATAGAAGCTTTCTCCACAGCTGTCCTCTTTTCTTTCTGAGGTCTCACCAGAATCACCTTGAATATCCATATTTCTACCAACAATCTCTTCAAAGTGATCTAGGCTTTTTATAACATGCACCTCAATACTCTTCCAGCCTCTACCCACTACCCAGTTTCAAAGTCACTCCTACATTTTTAGGTATTTCTTACAGAAGCACTCTACTTCGTGGTACCAAAATTAGTGTTAGTTTGCTAGGGCTGCCATAACAAAGTACTGATACTGAGCCAAGTGGGCTCACCTCCTGGTGAGTTAAATGAGACTCTACACCAATAGAAGTTGTCTCACGAAGTAAAGTGTATTTGTAGCAAATAGGAGGCCATGAGGAATCATTTCCAAAGTCATGGCATCCCCAAACAAAGGGAAGCAGGAACTTTTATTTCAGTTGTGGAAGGAATATTCAAAAGGGAGAGGCGGGTACACTGCAGATTATGGTAATGAGGCTAAATCTCCTCCTGAAGAGATCTTCGTATTAAAAATAAGGCAAAGTCATGGGCATAGCTCTTGTAGGGAGGCTTGGTTAGCTTCAGGGTTGTTGCTGGTTGTGTCTCCTTAACATAAAAAAACAATTTGGAGAGAACTGAAGTCAAGATGGTGGTGTAGGCAGACTCTGAACTCACCTCCTCCTGTGGACACAGCCAATTTACAACTACTCGTGGAAAAATTACCCCTGAGACAGAACTGAAAACTGGATAAGAGAAACTTCTGCAACAAAGGACAATCAAAATCGAGGTGGAAGAGGCAGAAACTCCCTTCTAGAGAGGAAAAACGCCGCCTTCACAACCGCAGCGCCTCATGGCCGCGCGGGAGCAGCCCACAGGTCCGCAGCCCTCCCTGGAGGAGCGGGGCCCTGAGCTAGGGAGAGCCCCCGCTGTGGGCATTTTGTGGACCCAGCACAGTCGAGAGGAGTGGCATAGTATCTGACTTTGCCTGCTACTAAAACTTTGGGGAGTGCCCCCAGAAAAGCTGGCTCACACAGAAATTAAAACCAGCTCTGAAAGGGCCCACACACAAACTCACCTGTTTCAGAAAGCAAACTAAAATGACAAGAAAGAAAGGTGCACAGTGCTTTGGTGAAAAGAGACTCACCTGATAGGCTCTGAGTGCATCTTGGTGAGAGGTGAGACCTCTCCAGGGACTGGGACATTGGCAGCGGCCATTGTTGTGGCCTGGTGTGGGTGTGCTGACACAGACACCATTGGAGTTCTCCCTGGGGCCGGCTAGCCCAGGATCTGCCCCATCCACTAGAGCATCAATTTAAGCCAGCTCAGCCAGGGCGGGGAGCCCACCCTAGAGACTGGCCCCACCCAACAACAAGCCTTCAGGCAACATGTGGGCCTGTATAGATTGGTGACTGGATTGTCTGCAGCCTGGCAACTGAGCCCACTTTAGTGGGGCAGGGCGTGCACAAGGAGCAGGTGGAGAGTGTGGGGCAGTGGTGAAGTGTGTGGGGCTCCTGCCGTGGAGAGACCGGGTCCACGTCAGGAGGTCGGGGCATGCACACGGGGCAGGACTGTGTTGACTGTGTGTGTGGACCTGTGGGTGGCAGGGCTTGTCAGATGCAGAAAACTTGTGCTTCTCAAAGACCCACATGGGGGTTTGCCCCACCTTCCAATGCCTGAAACAATTGGGTGCTCCTTGCCTGAGGCCAGCCCCACCCAGCTACAATCCTCAGAGAGCTGACAAGAGACCTAAAGGATGGAGGCTTATAGCAATTGTAAGCCCCTGAGCCTAACAACCTGCCACGCTGGGGGCCTACTCACTTAAAAGAAATACTACAAAACAAATGTGGTATTAGAACTTGCAGCCAACTGTGCTGGGGCTCCCCACACCTGATAAAGAGACGGAAGGGCCCACAACAACTACAAGCAGCTGAGCATTATACCAGCTGGTCAGGAGCATAACTCAGCCTCCCTGGGTGCCTACAGGGAGAGCAAACAGGCTACAACAGAAGGACACACGTAGCCCACATAGGTGTCATCCCTGGAACATTGAGAACTGAGGGAAGCACACCGTAGGCCTCCTAAGGCATCACTTACATAAGGTCACCTATCCAAGAGCAGGAGACGTAGCTGACTTACCTAAGCACAGGGAAAGAGGCAAAATGAGGAGGCAAAGGAATACATTTCAAGTAAGGGAACAGGACACAACCCCAGAAAAGGAACTAAGTGAAACAGAAATGAGCAACCTATCTGACAGAGAGTTCAAACAAAGAGTGTTAATGATGCTCACTGATCTGGGGAGAAGAATAGATGAACTGAGTGAGAATGTCAACAAAGAAATGGAAGATATAAAAAAGAACCAATCAGAAATGAAGAATACAATACTGGAAATGAAAAATTCACTAAAGGGAGCCAAAAGCAGAGTAGATGATACAGAAGAACGGATCTGCGAGCTGGACGAAAGACGAGAAGAAATTACCCAAGCTGAACAGGTAAAAGAGAAAAGAATTAAAAAGAGTGAGGACAGTCTAAGGGACCTCTGGGACCACATCAAGTGCACTAACATCCATGTTATAGGTGTCCCGGAAGGAGAAGAGCGAGACAAAGGGGCAGAGAATCTATTTCAAGAAATAATAGATGAAAACTTCCCTAACCTAAGGAAGGAAACAGACATCCAGGTACAGGAAGCACAGAGAGCATCAAACAAGATAAACCCAAAGAGGCCACACCAAGACACATCATAATCAAAATGTCCAGAATTAAAGATAAAGAGAGAATCCTAAAAGCCGCAAGAGAAATTCAAGTTACATACAAAGGAAACCCCATAAGGCTATCAGCTGACTTCTCATCAGAAACCTTACAGGATAGAAGAGAGTGGCACGATATATTTAAAGTGCTAAAGGGAAAAAACTTACAGCCAAGAATACTCAACCCATCAAGGTTATCATTCAAAATGGAAGGAAAGATCAAAAATTTCCCAGACAAGCAAAAATTAAAGGAGTTTGTCACCAAGAAACCAGTGCTACAAGAAATGTTAAAGGGACTGATTTAAGAGGAAAAGAGAGGACCACAAATAGGAAAAATTATCTATTTCCATGATAAGAGGGTAATGGATACAAATGCACAAAAAAGAGGTTAGATATGATATCAGAGTAGAGCTTTCAGACAGAGGTCAAACTAAAGAGACCATCAATTCTATATAGAAGGAGAAAGGAACAGAGAAGGACTACTAACACACTGAGAAAAAAAAAAGTTAAAAAATGTCAGTAAGTACATACTTATCAATAGCTACTTTAAATGTCAATGGACTAAATGCTCCAATTAAAAGGCATAGGGTGCTGGGCCGGCCCCGTGGCTTAGTGGTTAAGTGAGCGCGCTCCACTGCTGGCGACCCAGGTTCGGATCCTGGGCTCGCACCGACGCGCTGCTTCTCTGGCCATGTTGAGGCTGCGTCCCACATACAGCAACTAGAAGGATGTGCAGCTATGACACACAACTATCTACTGGGGCTTTGGGGGGAAAAAATAAATAAATAAAATCTAAAAAAAAAAGGCATAGGGTGGCTGATTGGATAAAACAACAAGACCCATATATATGGTGCACACAAGAGACACACTTCAGACCTAAAGACATTCACAAACTGAAAGTGAAGGGATGCAAAAAGATACTCCACGCAAATGACGATGAAAAGAAAGCTGGGGTAGCAGTACTCATATCAGACTAAATAGAATTTAAAACAAAAACTGTCAAAAGAGACAAAGAAGGGGATTACATGATGCTCAAGGGAACAATCCAACAAGAGGGTATAACATTTGTAAATATCTACTCACCCAATGTAGGTGCACCTAAATATATAAAACAATTATTAACAGACATAAAAACAGAAATAGACAGTAACACAATAATAGTAGGGGACTTTAACACTCCACTTACACCAACGGATAGATCATCCAAACAGAAGATCAATAAGGAAACATTGGCCTTAAATGACACACTAGAACAGATGGACCTAGTAGATATATACACAGCATTCCATCCAAAAACCAAAGAATACCACGAAAGAAAAGGCTGCCTACCCAGTGGGCACAGAGGACAAAGCAAGAGGATTATTGGGGGACTACATCAAACTAAAAAGCTTCTGCACAGCAAAGGAAACCATCAACAAAACGAAAAGACAACCTAACAATTGGGAGAAGATATTTGCAAACCATACATCTGATAAGGGCTTAACCTCCAAAATATATAAAGAACTCATGCATCTCAACAAGAAAAAACTAACAACCCAATTAAAAAATGGGCAAATACCTGAACAGACATTTTGCCAAAGAAGATATACAGATGGCCAACAGGCACATGAAAAGATGTTCAACATCATAAACTATCAGGG
Organism: Diceros bicornis minor; assembly: GCF_020826845.1. Taxonomy (NCBI): domain Eukaryota; kingdom Metazoa; phylum Chordata; class Mammalia; order Perissodactyla; family Rhinocerotidae; genus Diceros; species Diceros bicornis. Next base: position 28,227,174 of record NC_080747.1, on the reverse strand, counting down.
AAATGCAAATCAAAACTACAATGAGATATCACCTCACACCTGTCAGAATGGCTATAATTAACAAGACAGGAAACATGTGTTGGAGAGGATGTGGAGAGAAGGGAACTCTCATACACTGCTGGTGGGAGTGCAAACTGGTGCAGCCACTATGGAAAAGGGTATGGAGATTCCTCAAAAAATTAAGGATAGAACTACCATATGATCCAGCTGTTCCACTGCTGGGTATTTATCCAAAGAACTTGAAAACACCAATGCGTAAAGATACATGCACCCCTGTGTTCATTGCAGCATTATTCACAATAGCCAAGACTTGGAAGCAACCTAAGTGCCCATCAATGGATGAATGGATAAAGAAGCTGTGGTATATATACACAATGGAATACTACTTAGCAATAAGAAATGATGAAATCCAGACATTTGTGACAACATGGATGGACATTGAGGGTATTATGCAAAGTGAAATAAATCAGACGGAGAAGGTCAAATACCGTATGATTTCCTTCATTAAGTAGTAGATAATAAAAGCAATAAACAAACACATAGAGACAGAGATTGGATTGGTGGTTACCAGAGGGGAAGAGGGGAGGGAGGAGGGCGAAATGGATAATTCGGCACATGTGTGTGGTGATGGGTTGTAATTAGTATTTGGGTGGTGAACATGATGTAATCTATGCAGAAATAGAAGTATAATGATGTACACCTGAAATTTATACAATGTTATAAACCAATGTTACTGCAATAAACAAAAAATTTAAAAAAAAAAAAAAACAACTTGGAGAAATAGTTAAATGCTTCCAAACCCACCCTTGAGTTCCTCAGGGCACTAGTCGGTGGAAGTACCACAGACGGGGTGGCTTAAAGGAAGAAACTGATTTTTCTCACAATTCCAGAGGCTAGAAATCCAAGATAAGTGTTGCAGGATTGGTTTCTTCTAAAGCCTCTCTCCTTGGCTTGTGGATGAGCATCTTCTCTCTGAGAGAAGTTAGTTCAAATAAGTCAGGTCCGGAGTCAGAGAGCTTTGGAATTCTTTGTTCTTATATACTGCATCACCTCAATAAAAAAAAAAAACAACAACAATCTCTGAGCCACTACTCAGGTAACTGGGCAGGGTGATTGTCTCTATTTCTTCAGTCTTGCCTCTGTCTTCAAAGACTCTCTGCCTTATTAGCAAGCTGATATGAGGGAGATTGGGGCCACAGAATTTTCAACCTGTCATACCTGGGATATATTTATATTGAAGCCAGGTACCTGAGGGTTACTGTAAATATTCAATAAGATTACCTTTTGACCTTGTTATGAAAAAAAGTTAATCTTGTCAATTTGCTATTTTCCTGTTTAACCTAATGGGTAACTCAAGGGCCACAAGGACATATGAGCTTGTTTTACAGAAGAAAGAGAATGCCTTTAAGGATCACCATATAACCAACTCTCAGCTGCCATTGACGCCCAGAAATCAGATTGCCCAGGGGCTTATCAGGAGTGAAAGAAACACGATTACCCCTTTGTTTCTCTGAAACTCCTCCTGCCACACCCCTCAGCTCTATAAAACCCTCTGCTTTCTTCTCTTGTTAAGGTGAATTTGAGAGAACCCATGCTCCCACCTTGTCATTTTGCCCAATTCAAATAAACCTTCCTCCATCTCCAAGCACCAATGTCTCAGTGTTTGGTTTTCTGAGCATTGGGCACATGAACTTGAGATTAAGAGGTTCAGTATCAATATCCTATGAGTGGGACTGGGTGGAGGAAGAGAACACCTGACTTTTTATCACACTCACCAGTAATTGAGCCTCTTCAACTTTGGATTGGAAAGAATTATAAATTCTTGCATCTTCCCTCTCCCCAATATGAGACAGTAGTTTTTCCTTGATTGGGAGCTGAGTAGAAAATGAGCCTTATCTTCTTGGTCACACCTACCCAGAGTGAAGTGTTCCTTAAGCTGAGCTGTGGGTGGGGTGGGAAGAGGGAAAGAGGAGATCTCGGCTAGAAGGTCACAGACTCTGTTCTTATCAAATTTTAGTAGGTTTTCTTGAATAAATGTTTCTTTATTTGCTCTATACCTTTAGGACAGATTCTAGAGACTTTAAATGGATGTTTCCTTATATTTTTCATTGGTTGTACTAGTTTCACTGGGAGTGGGCCCATGGAGCTCTTCACACTCTCATTCCAGAAGTGAAACTATAAGTGAGCATAAGTGAGGCCATCTTGTTACACTAAATGGCCCCAGCCCCTCTGTGTGACTATTCGCTGCTCTGCAGGTACTCCAAAAAATTCACATGCTCTCCTGATTTATGACCTCTGCTTAGGTATGTACTCCTCAACAGCTTGATAAATTAAAAACTTTGTTCTATGAGTTTCTCTCCAGGAACAGGCTGACCACAGGCAGGAAACACACCTACAAGGTATCCATCACAGCTGACAGAAGAACGGCACAATGTGATGCCTGGAGCCTGTCATGCCTGGAGACCAACATCCCTTGACCCCCTCCTTACTGCTCATTTTCCCTGTATAACTGCCTCAAGATTCTGTAATATTTGAAGATGGGTCTTTGAGACATTAGTCACCTGTCTTCCAATTTGTCAGGTAATCTAATTAAACTTTATTTCTCAATCTCTAACTCGTTGTGATTAATTGATTCAGATCACAGCCAAGCAGAGTGAGCCCATTTCTTGGTATCAAAACCACAACTATGATTCTTAACTGTCGAAAAGGAAGGAAAACTTGTTCCCTCATTGCAGATATTTGCTTTCATATGAAGGGAGATGCTTTAGCATAGCATTCCCCTGGGGGAGGCAATGTGAATAGGAGCAGAAAACGTGCTTGTCACCTATGCCTTGTCTCTTTCTCTTGGGAGGAACCTACTTGCAAAAAGTGCATATTTCCTTCTACACCCACATGCCATAGTGTTAAAAGGGCCATCTATGCTCAATTGAATTAGCTGCAAACCCTCAAGATCCCCAATTTTAAATTATTGGGTTGTAAACTCAGAGAAATAGGAAAAGTAAAATTTTAAGATAGAAAAATAATACTGATTGAAACTTCTGGCTCTGCTAGAGTGAGTGTATTTAAATTTGGGATACGCTTAAAGAAAGATACAATACACAGATCTTAGCCTTGCTTATCTTTTTTTTGGTATGGATTTAGTGGTTTACAGATAAATTCTCCAGCCTTTTGGTCTTAGGTAACAATAGAGGGCAGCATGGGCTAAGCAGAAGCACAGGCTCCAAGGAGATAGAGTGTCTTGGGATGTTGAAGTTCAAGCTTAACCTTGAATTGTGTAGTTGCAACTGAGTTCTACAAGCACTACAGAATAGAAGTAAGATTCTAGGTTCAAATTTTTTGGTAGCAAATGTTGATGGGCAGTGCAAAGTGGAAAGAGTTATTCACAGATTTTGAATATACAGGAAGGAAAAGAAGGGATTTAAATGGGATCTGATGCCCAAGGTTAAGACCATTCCATACTTCTAAGTTTGTGATATAGGAGAAATGTCATACAAGCCACTGAGAGGAAAGAATAGGAAGAGATGGTTTCCCCCTTCCAGCTAATGTTATCCATCTTGCCAAATCATGTTTCTCCTGTGGAATTTCTTCCAGTTGAATCAAGTTCAGTGGTCATGGATTCTGGATAACTAGCCTAAACGCTGTGGCTTCTCGATGAGAAACAAATCAGGAATATTTTCTCTTTCTCCCCTCTTTTTCTCAGATAAAATTGAGTTTTCCTTCCCTAAGTTGTGGATCAAGTTATACAGGGTTCTAAAGAAATATTTAAGAAAGAAAACAGAATTATAACTTAAAATGAATGGAAACTATTAATATTTTCCTTGGTTATGATTTATGTGTAGACACTCATTTTCTAAGGAAATTTAAAGTACTGTTCTGAAAATTTGGAGTATTATTCTTGAGAGAACATACAAATTAAAGCAAGATTACAATGAGCAAGAGTAAAATTTTCTATCATTATGTCTCTTATTCATAATATTCTGACACCCTACTTTCAGTCTGCAATTTGAACTCATGTGCATCATGGACACTATATATGCACTTGCCTCTCCTCCTGGCCAGACGGTTCTTTCTCCAGACTTGGTTTTAACATCTGCATCTTAACACAGATGCCACCACTTCAGAGAGACCTTCCATTACTACCTTATCTAAATTTGTCCCTATGGTCATATACTGTCTATTACATTACCCTATTTTAGTTTCTCCACAGCTCATCTATCTTAATTTTTTTTATTGACATCACATTTTTCTATTGTCTATTTCACTTCACTAAAATACATATTCCATGTCAGGGGTGTTTTTTCCCCATCATTTTAAAGGTGTATTTTCAGCTTCTAGCACAGCCAAAATATTGGAAAATGTTAGATACAATAAATATTTATTGAATTAGTTAAAAAATAGGTTAAAGATTGAATGAAGTCAATGGAGTATTTTTACATATATTAGAAAGTAGGCTTTGTTATTATCATTATTTTTCACAAATTGAAAAAATAATACTTAGAAAGATTGTGCCAGACACCACGCTGGGCCCTGAGATACACAATAAGAATGAGTAAGATAAATCCAATGTCCTCAGGTGCTTACATTATAGTGGAAAGTATAGACAAATATTCAGACTCTTGTGGTCCAGGGAGATGTACTCTATGAGATAATGCACAAAATGCTTTGCAAGCCCTTCGGAGTGTAACTAAAGCCAGCTCAGCAATTTAGAGATGGCATCTCAGAGGATGTTATATCAGAGTTGACTCAGGAGAAACGATAGGCCAGCACAGGATGGCTGGGGTCCAGAGAAAGCAAAATGAACAAGGATTGGAAATGAGAGAGTGTGAAGAAATTGATGTAATGCAAGTAGCTGAACATGGCCCGGAGTGCAAGAGGCCAGAAAGAGAGAGGAGTTAGGGAGGTATGAAGTGTGAAGGTATTTGCATGCGGTCCCAAGGAACTTAACCTTTGTTTATTGCTTAATTATAAATTTATAAATTTATTATTATTCATTTATTTGTGTTTATATATTTGTTCATATTTTTATTATGTATTTTTATAATAATGGTCAGCTCAATCATTAAATCAATCAATAAGGTATTTATAAAAGGCTTTATTCTTATAACTGCAATGTGATTATGTGGCTTATTAAATTAATATGAACTGAAAAATATATCCCTCAAATTATGTGTTTATGTGTGTGTTTATGAACGTGTATAAATATATACATATATATGAATACATATGATTCTGATTATATATGTATGTTTATCTCTCAGAAGAGAAGAAAATTAAAATCTAGGATTAAATGAAAAAAATTAAACAGTAAAGGAACATTGTAAAATACTAATCCTAAACTTGTTGTAATAGTATTTTCACTATGTTCAGAAAAATGTCAAGAAGCATTCATTAGAAAACAACTTCAAATGACGTGTTATTTACTGTTGTGGCTTCAAAAAGTTATATAATCCCAAACTAAACTGTAGGAAACATTTCCAACAATAAAATTTTAACTTTGAGCCTAATGAATATGTAACTTCATTGCTTTTGGTCTAAGAAGGAAAAAGTGAATGATACAGTATTTGGTAACAACGTAACACATAGGACTACTACAGAATATCAGAATAAAGACTCAATCTCCTTATGAAATAACCATAACTTCAGTTCATATTGGCATCACACAAGAGAAAAAAAGAGAAATTTGAAAACTGAATCACACATATTAAAATTTATCAACATTGACACCTTACAGTTTAATATTCATTATTAATAAGGCCAACAGTTTGTATATATCATTGGTTAAACAGAAGAAAGAGAGAGAGAGAATGGCAGAGCCTGAAGATAGCCATAAAATTAATAAAAATAAAATAATCAAATAGAATAAAATTCATAATTTTAGCAGAACTTTATAACAATTTTTATAACTTACTTTTTAATGGTGGCTGTAATGTGTAAGAATTTGGTCAACATCAAATTAGGAAAGAAAATTATGACTTCAGATATTTTCTCTGACATGTCAATTTTTTAACAAAATGTTATATTTTCTAAGGCTCTAAGGCAATGCTTCTTAGCCAATCTTGTTTCAGAATTATCTTGGAGGTTTTGAGAAATACACAGCCTGAGCCGCACCTTAACCTAGTGAACCAGGTTATCCTGAGTGATTACCTTCATGTTCAATATTCAAAAAATCCACCAGTTTTCTTTTGGTTAGGGCCGTGTTGAGAACTACTGTTCTAAGGATTCCATTTCTTATTTTCAAGAGAAAGTATAAAAATACCTAGTGAAGAAACTCATTCTATAATTTAAAAAAAAACTGAATGATTGATTTGTTGATATTGACAGTGTTGCTGGTTAAAATAGTTGCATTATTTTGCCTTTGCGTGCTTACATGATTCCTTGAAACAGATAACTTTCCACTTACATAATCATTTAAATAATTATTACAATAACTCCAAATTAAGACAATTTAGATTGAAGAAAAATAATTTCAATTAGATTAATTTAATCAAACTGTCTGCCTCCAGGTCAGCATATACAGTTGTGCCATCACCCTTTTCCACCAATTGTAGAAAATACTTCATGGTAGTCTTTGCTGAACTCCAAAACTTTCCTTGACACGGTGCACTATGTAACCATTAAGAATATATTGACATTAACACCTGAGATGAAAGCTATATGCCATCCTAGTTCTGTAATTTTCATCTTCCCCAGCAGAATGAATTGTGGTGGTTGTATGTTAGTCTCTGAACTAAGCTGTCAGAGAAATGTACAATAAAATAGTAGCTACCACAGCTCTTTTTCAGACTCTCTTTAAATGTTTTACCTTCATTTTCTCAATTCGTCTTCATAGCAACAGTGCAAGCCATTTCTTATCATCATCATTTTACAGGTAGTAAAACTGAAGCTTAGAGGTGTAAAACAAACAGCTCAGGGTCATTCAGTTAGTAAGTGGCAGAGACGTGATTCAAACCAAAGTCTGTTCTTAAAGTCAGTGACATCCTTCGTACAGTTCTAACTTGATGACACAATATAGATTGGAAAATATTGGATTAGCATTGTTAAAGATGACGCTGAAAAAATCTCCAAGGAACATTGAATGTTACGCAAAATGTAATTCTACAAAAATGTCCTCCTTAAATAGGATGAGATAGAGTATTTCAAACACCTGAGATAGATTGACAGCTTGTCAATTACTATCACAAGACATCACACTCCTCTCTAAAGAATTTATAAAAATGGGTTTTCATTGGTAGTGTGGAACTGAATCATTGAGCTCCGGCCTTGTCTTTGCCACATGAGTTGCCTATAAACTGATGGATTGATTTTAATTTGACCTTGGCAGCTTTTGTTACCCTCTGAGGTATTAGTCTTGCTCTATTCCAGACCTTTTCCTTGAACTCTGCTTTTGGACACTACCCTTCTTCTAAAGATTTGTCCCTGGGGCCCTAGGCCAGCTGTCAGTCATAACTTTGTTGGCTATGACCAATATGGTGTGTCAAATCCTTTAGTAATTTCGCCAGTTCTATTTTTTAAGAAAAGGTGCCTTAGTTTTTTAAAAGAATAATCTTTAAGTATTTAATTTGATAAAAGGAACTCACTGATTGCAAATAATACTTTTAGTGCTTAAAATAATAACTATATTATATTATAGTGTTTTTTATACAGAAAAACTAGATTTTTGGACACATGATTCCGCATTCTACATCATTTACCTAAGTATTGTTGCATGTACCTGCTCAAAAATGGATAGATATTTCAGAAATATTAACCATAAACAAACAAACCAATTGTCAATGAATTAGGAGAGATATTCTCAATTTCATGAAGTCTGATGCCACAATACATTTGTCTAGCTATTCTCATCATCATTTCTATTAACAATAGCATTACATATGTATCTATATACTAAACTTGACCAATATAATAAAGTTCCTGTTTTATTTTTCTTTCAGATAGTTCTTCTGCTATATCTCTTTCTCCTTCTTTCACTTGCTTTATTGTTTTAACAAACTCCATTTACCTCCATAATCCAATCAAAATGATTGCTCTAAATAGCTATACCAAGAAAAAATTAAGATTTATATTTTTCAATAGGTAATATATTTATATTATGGGATTTTGGCTAGTGTTCTGAAACAGAATATTTTTATGTATATTGGAAATATTTGAGATTAAAATAATTTGAAATTTTTTTATGTCTTTAATTATTTCAAGGTGGTGTATTTCAGGTATTATTTGATAACATTTTATTACATAAGCAGTGCCTTTAAACAATACCGGACACAAAATTATAAAGTGAATGCTGAATTAATTTTAGATGATGAATAGATACAATTATCAGGTAATTGTATAACTGTAGCAGTTGTTTCACTCTTTATATATCAAAAAACTTTAAAAAAAATTACTGTAGATTAGTTTTCCCATTACTTTCCAGCAATTCAGAAAAAACTAACTATCCATTTAACTTTACTCGTAAGTGTATAACCCCAGTCAAATTCTAGCAAGTGTAGTGTCAGTGACAAGTACATGTCTCTAATAAATAAATAGTATTAAAGATTATGCAGACGCAGTGATCTTTTCCATAATCCAATATTAATATCGTACATAGTTAATCATTCATACAATAGGAGAGATTGAAATAATATTAGAAACAGTACGATCTACACTCCCACATTGGGTAGATTTATTTTTGTACATACTATATTTGTTTCACCATCCTATTGAAACAGAAAATCTTTTCAATATTTTATTTCAAAGAAAGACATAATAATATTTATCTTTATGGATGTGTGTATATGCACAGCTAGGAAACATGAAGGCTCATAGATCTATTCCTAGTGAAATGGACTTGAATTTCTAGCAAGTATTGACACTTCACTCCATGAAATAGTAAGTTCATCCTTAGGAAAGAATAAAATGCTAAAAAGGGAGAGAGATTATTGCAAACAGTCGAGTATAGAAAATAGATTTCCTATCATAAAGATCTTGACAGTAAATGTTGAAGCAGTAGAAATCATAAATATCATAAAAATGGTTTTTATGTTACACATTCTGAGAATTTTTATAGAACTCAACTTGATTATAATACGATAACAATAAAACTCTCCCTAAGATACTGTATATATGTTGTAACTTTTATTTTGTGTGAACAGTAAAACAACTGTCTTTCTCTCTCTCTCTCTCTCTCCATACACACAGACACACACACACGTAAGCACATTTTTGCAACATGGGCTTATATTTTACCTATTTTTTTCCACATTTTGCCAACTCAAAAAATTTTTAATATAATATCCCATCTTTAAGATAGAGAAGATCGTATTGAGGGTACTAGACCACTTCATTGCCCTTTAATTTAGGTAATCACAAATGTTGCAGAGCATTTCAATTACATGACACTATAAAGCTGTGTTTGTTCAAATGCTTAAGCTACAGGACTTAAAAAATAAAGAATACAAAATAACATAAAAATATAAATCTATTTTAATATTACTATTGCCTTTACAAACTATAGGAAATACCTATAGTTGATCAAAAATTATTTTTCTTTTTAAGTTCTGGAATTCTTTTGAGATCATTATATCTCTTATTTCACGACTTAGATAAAGAAATTTAGAGGCATATTTATTCCATTGAACATTAGGCTGTAGTTGTGCATACTTCATTTTAGTTTATTTGTGTAGACACAGAAACATATTTCTTTACAATGAATGAAACATGGAATATAAAGATATTTATTTCATTTAAATGGTTTCATGTAAACATGCCATTCTTACTTGAAATTACATAGAAAGCTTTCAAATTAGAATCATTTAAATAAAAAGCAAAGATTCTTACACTTTTCAATTACAAAGATTTTTAAACATTCAAGAAATATTCATTAATCACCTACACTTTCCAAGCCATCCTTCTAGACTTTGGCTATATAGAAGTGAACAAAACCACATTCCTTTCCTGACAGAGGTTCTATTGTAGGGAGGGGCAGGTACCAAGTAAAAACATTTAAAAAAATTAAAAATATAAATAAGGAAATGTGATAAGGCAAACAGTAATACATGAATGATGGCAAATAAATGTGGAAGAGAACATAAATAGTGTAGAGGGAATGCTATTATATTTATTTATTTATTTTTTACTGTATATATATATTTTTTTTGTGTGAGGAAGATCAACCCTGAGCTAACATCCATGCCAAGCCTCCTCTTTTTGCTGAGGAAGACTGGCCCTGGGCTAACATCCATGTCCACCTTCCTCCACTTTATATGGGACACAGCTACAGCATGGCCTGACAAGCGGTGCATCCCGGCACATGTGGGATCTGAACCCGGGCCGCCAGCAGCGAAGCGTGCACTTAACCACTACGCCACAGGGCTGGCCCGGGAATTTTATTTCATATAACTTGGTCCAAGAAGGCCTTTCGGATAATATGACATTTAAATACAGACAGAAAGAAATGAAGGAGCCAACCATGCGACCTTCTAGAAGAAGGGTGTTTTAGACCATGGAAAGAACGCATGCTTGGAGCCTGGGATCCACACTGTGGAGACCAGTGTGGTTGAGACGGGAGGATTGATCAAGATGACCTCAGAGATACAGTAGGGGACAGGGGCAGCATAGATTTTATTCTGAATGAGATGAGAAGCCATGCAGGGTTTGGAGCAATAGAGTGACACCACTACTCATGCTAAAAGGATTTGTTAATGGGTTGGAATAAGCAGTGTGAGAGAAAGAAAGCACTTAGAAATGATTTCAAGGTCAAAATAACCGAAATATTATCTTCCCTCCTCCGAGCAAGTTGATATTAATGATGAGAATTACTTACCCTGACATGTTGAGATTTACTGAGCCATGGGCTGTTGTATTTTTCAAAGACCATTAATATCAGAGAGACAATTCAGTAGTTACAATTGATAGACTAATAGAAGGAGATGACAATATTTTTTACCATTTCAGCATTTGTGTTAAAATTTTTAATACCAGTCAACCTGAGTTTAGAAAACACAAATGGCCTCTGGAAACGTTCCTTTATTTATTCAAATGGTAACTGTTCTTGAGCTCAGGAAATGTTTGATCAACATAAACCCTGAGAATTTGAAAATCTTGAACAAGATTTTTTTCCTTTTAAATGAGTCTAAAAGAGAGAAAAAAGGTAGAATACTCATTTCAAGTAAAATAGTTTGTTCCTATAAAGGACAGCAGTGAACTGGACATCAGACTAATTTACAAATAATTGCATAGATTATGATGCTTGTATTTAAGTATTTCATGCCTGGTGTTCACAAATTCTGTATTTACTGAGTGTCTACTATGTGAAAAACTCTGTGATTAGTGGTGCATCTCCAGGGGAGAGGGAAAAGAGAAATAACATCTGCCCTCGGGATGTAGACATTATGTAGAGATAGAGAATAAAAGATGTAGAGATATTTTAATAAAATAAAACAATATAATATGATAATATAATATTTTATAGATAATCAAAAAATATAATTGCAAAATTAGCTAAATGTTGAAAACAGTATATAATTTATTGAAAGCAGGGTCTCTTTTTTCCCCCGCTGCTATTTCCTCAGCCTTTAAAAGGATACTGGATACTCTAAATCTTTCAATCATTTTTTGTATAATTGATTATTGATGGCATAAAAGCATAAAACAGGAGTTTCGATTTAAAATTATTTTATTAAGGTCATATTGGCTTATACCATTGTGTAAATTTCAGATGTATATTATTATACATCAGTTTCTGTCTAGACTGCATCGTGTTCACCACTAATAGTCTAGTTTTTAATCTTTCACCATGTATGTGCCCCTTTACCCCTTTTGCCCTCCCTCTACCTCCTTCTCCTCTGGTAACCGCTGATGTGATCTCCTTATCTATGTATTTGTTTATCTTCCACATATGAGTGAAATCGTACAGTGTTTGTCTTTCTCTGTCTGGTTTATTTCGCTTAGCATAATACACTCAAGGTCCATGTAGTCTTGGAAGGCTTTCTTGAATCATTAGACAGGATCAAATTAAAAAATTCTGCCCAGAGCTTTGCCTTTATAGAACATGCCTCCCTAGTTAGGTAATCAAGTAACAACACAATACTGAACATGTTTTATTTGGAAGATTTATGGAGAATAATAAAAATGAAGAGGAGGAGGAGTATGACATGTTCTTCAACCTTAGGAAATGATCACCTAGCTGAGGAAGGCCCAAGTAGCCGGGATAACTTGGTGCATGGTATTCTAGTTTCCTTGTAGCAAATCTCCAACCATAGCATCCATTTAACTGTGACTTTATTTATTGCTTATATAACTTCCTCTTTCACACGACTGAGCACTCCATGGAGTGATTAAGCAGAACTTCTCATTGAAAATTTGACATTAACTGATCCTTGAAAAAGAAGTAAAAATTCTTAATAGAGGGAAGTGAACAATGAATTCCAGGGAAAAACATAAACAGGCACATAGAAGCAAGAATGTGAAGATATACCTGAGAGACACTGAGCAATTCATTCTGAGGGAAATCAAATGTCTCTTGAAATCCATGAGAAATAAGAATGGAAAGGGTCATTCAGGCTAGACTTCAGAGAACTTTCAATGTCTAACAAAGAAGGTTAGGCTATAAGCAGGGGTCACAAACTGAAGGGTTTTAAAAAGTGAGAGATGTGCTCAACGTTGTATTTCTGAAAGTGAGACTGATGTTGGATGGTTTTGATTGATTATAAAGGCAGGTCCTCAAATGCTAGAACAGCAGGAGCCCGTTGCTCCAATCCAGTAGTCGGTTCCTAAAGATCTGAGTGGGCAGAGAGGGGGAATAAAAGAGAAATTGTGATGGCTCAAATTGCAGAGAAAAAACCCACAAGTCTTAAAGAAGACATCGAGGTTTAAGAGTGTTGGTTGGAAATACTGAATAAATATATGAATAAAAACACCAAATCAAAATGAATAAAAATAAGTAAATGAAGACTTCTCTGTGTGTTTGTGAAATATCTCGATAGAGTGAAGCTGAAAATATAATTAGCTTCAAATACATTTAAGAGAAAAAGTTTCCAAATGGTTGGTTAGATTAATGACAGATCTGCTCAATAATCAAATGATACCGTGGGGCAATAAGGAAGCGGTCTCAGATGGTAATTAACTTAGTTCGAGAGTAGGTGGCGTTGGCCAAGAACCAAAATGTTGCAAGTCAGAGCAATGGAATAAGCATATAAATCCAGGTAGCGAGGAACATGTCAAGGACTGACCTCAATTAGCTAAGGCATCCACGATGTAATGGAGTCCACGATGGAAGAAGATGAATATGTGCAAGGTGTTAAAAGATGTGCAACTTTTATGTTGAAGGAAAAAACTAGAAGCTAGAATGGCAAAAAAACAAAATTTGATTCTTAGGTTTTTCATGAAGTCTCTTTGATTGTTTTATAGTTACACTAAAAATAGAAAATAACAAAATAGACACTGCTTGATATCTTTGACTGACTGTGTTAAATAACTCAAAGGAAATGTTGTGTGGCTTCATAACAAGTTGCTGCTGTCCCACTTTTAATCTTCACTTCTCAAAAATATATCCAACATTTTCCACTTTCTTGTGATGTTGGTTAGTTGTTCGTTTATATAAGAACAACAGTTATGATCCTCTACAATCAAAAAGGAATGTGAACCTCACTAAATTTTTATCTGATTTCTAAAATGGGCAGTTTATATCTGTAAGAGCCTACTCAAGCATTTGTCAGAGATTACTGTGTGGTATCTTCCCTAGCAAAAATATAGTACTAGAATTTTGAAATATAATGATGAGATTCTGAGGGATATGTGATGGGGAAAGAGAAATATGAGGTAAGTTGGATGAGGCAGGCTGGGGCCAGATTGTGCAAAGCTTGGAGAACAAAGTATTTGGGGTGTCATTCTAAAGGTATTTGTATACCATTTTTAGATTTCTAAAGTGATTGAGGAATAAAATGATTTGCATTTCAAATTTATTCTTGTTGCTAAAAACTGTCTTGGTCTAATAAAAGGATATTGTCTTCTAAACCAAGTAAAACCTTCTATGTATTTCCTTTAAGGCAATTAACCATATTCAACATGATTTCATACGACTCTTATTTTTGTTTACGAATTCATAATACATTAATTTCTAGGATATTTAGTCACACATCATAGCTGCTCAATAAATGGTTGAATGACTTAAAGAGTGATTGAATGAAAGAGTGAAGACCAATACTATTTTCTCATGGGCTTTGTTGGATCAAAGTTGAAGGTTATAATTACGGATATTTTTAATTGGGTATTCTCAAAATTCTGGTGAAGATTTAAACAATGCTACCATAAGTTATTATTTAAAATATGTTTAATTTGATTTCTAAAACAGCCTTTCTAGGAAGAAAGAGTAAATTTTACTGCCCTGCCCTCAGTTTATAGGTGAGGTAATTAAAGCCCCTTGGAAAAGTTCCTTGACAGTGTGAGAGGCTGAAATCTGGACAGGCTTAACCATATAGAGCAATTCTTCACTTCCAATTTTGCTATTATCCACTGAACCATGATTATCCCATGCAATGGCAACATTGAGTTGGACAATACTCTTAAATTTGACTTATTCTGAAAGGCATTTACTTAGCCTGCAAATCCCCAAATATAAAGGGGAACTTGAATAACAGCCTGGAAGACTCAGAATTGCCTGACAGTTCTGGGGTTGACAGTGATTTGGTTGGCTTTCAGCAGACGTTTTTCTTTTTAAGTGTTACTTTACTGAACGAGACAATATATGATAATGCTGTTTCACTGACCTTAACCTGCTTCCTGCCATGGGCTTAAATTATCCAGGATTTTTGTCAAAACAGTGCAAATCTCTATGGTATAGGAGCTGAAAAGGACTATCCTTAAAAACAAATACAATAATTTGAGGAAACTTGGTTAAGAAAAATCCCATGTTTTCAACTTCACTCCTTAAATAGAAGAATGGAAGTGTTTTGGGATATCTTTTGTTCTAATGGCAACAAAGAAATCAATTTAACATTTAAATTTTAATCAGTGAATGATCTTACCAGTCTAAATCCTGTTCAACATATCATTTTTATGCTGAAATTCAGCTTAAGTGTCATGTGGCGATATCTTAGTACTGGTGATCGAAAATTTACTTTTCAATCACTGGATTTTATTGGATTTAGGCAACGGCCTGTAGTTCTTCATTTGAAATTGTAAGACAGTACAGAGGCAACAGTCTACGTTGGTGAGGAAGGCATAAAACTGTTTTTTAAATTTGAAGATTATTACTATGGTGGTAATCTCTCTCTCTCTCTCTGTCTCTGTCTCTCTCTGGCTCCCCGTCTCTTTCTGTGTCTTTCTCTAATTCATTTTCCTTGTTAATTGTGAAATACTTAGATAAGTATTCCGTCCAGGAGCACATCTGTAAATATAACTTATTTGTTGTACAAAGAAACACATTTTCAAAGAAATATATAGTAGTATTGTAATAGATAATTTTAGACAAAGTATGTAGAACATTTTTCTTAATGTAAAATTGGAGACGTTTTCAAAACTAGACTTCAAACATGCAGATTTTATAAATTCAAAGAAACAGCATTTATCCATTTAAGACTGAACTCATTTTTTTAGTCAAAGATTTTGCTATCAGTTTGTCTGTTTATTGAAGTATCATGTGTATTTAGCCTCATGATCTAATTGCCCTCCTAAGGAGAAGTGAAAACATTTAAACCCGATGCATACGTGCACATTTTAAAACGCCGACTTCAATTTTGACTTGCCTTGTATGGATCTCTTTGTACGTGGGTGGCAGCCACACAGCACATCCTGTTTTTGTTGCCGC
Organism: Diceros bicornis minor; assembly: GCF_020826845.1. NCBI lineage: Eukaryota > Metazoa > Chordata > Mammalia > Perissodactyla > Rhinocerotidae > Diceros > Diceros bicornis. The sequence goes on along the minus strand of NC_080747.1, from coordinate 28,211,390 downwards.
AGGACATTTTCCCTAGTTACTTGTTGCAGCAAATTGATGTCTTACAAGCAGTGCAGTTAGTATTGAGATTCCGACGACGTTAATGTTAATAATCAGGTCCTAATATGAGTCACCCACCACCTCCACGTCTTGAACACTATTTATTATTTATTATTATTATTATTATTATTTATTGGGACATATTTTGGTTCAAGATTAGACTACACGGGTCTTCTGTATGCTGTGGAGTTTTTAGAATGCGAATTAACCCGACAGTGGATAAAATTGTTAAAAAGGCTTCCATCCTTTTTGTTAGTGTTGAAAATAAAACAATCATTTAAGATTTTAAATACAGTACATTGAAAATAGCAGAGGTCTATTGTATAGTCATGAGAATTTACCTTGATTTTACACGTAGTTTGTGGGAAAAAATCAGAATTAAGCTAATTTGTGCCTACCTCAAAATATTTCAACTCTCAACTCAGTTAAAAAGGTGCAATTAATGTTTCATTGTTGTTGCTTGTTAATTTAAGTAATTATACACCTGTCTTTCATTGAGATTAAGTTCAAATGAGTTCACATTTCAAACTGAAACTCCTTTACAAAAATCCTGCTTGATTTTAATCTTAAACCTTGTAGTCAGTATTTCTCAGATTTACAAAACCAATATTATTCCTTGGTTATCTTCAGCAAAAATGAGAACCACCATAATGTGTAATAACAGAGAAAGAGAAGCTTATGTCATTTATATATTCTTTATTTTTCTACAATTAATTTAAAAAAATTTTTCTTAATCCCATCATACTTTTTTTAAGCTAAATACATGCATTCACTTTGAAGGGGGATGTACATATATATAGATATCATATATATTATAATTCAAATTTTAACTTTATTAGCTTATAAACAAATTCATATGGTAAATAAATATATAAATACAAAAACAGTATGCTTATGCAAGGCATGTCCTTAAAGGATGTCATTCTTCTTTGTGATTTTATCAAACCATCAATTGAATACCTAAGATGTTAGGCTTTTACAAAAATAATTGTCATATAGAGCTTCTTTGTGATATGTAATGTTACCTTATATTGTATTTTATTTGTACAATATACCTAACTATCTTAACCAATATTCTGTAAGCCATGTACCTAAAATGCATTGCCCTGTTAAGCCACTCTACTAGACATAGTAGATGATTATTAAATAAAAAAAGTTTGAGCATTGCTTGGAAGTAGCAAAAACCCTCCTTTTGCTACCTTTGCACCACCTACCATATTCTCTGACTCTCACCTACTAAAATTTAACTTATTACTATAAAGATATCTATTCCTGCTTTCTCATTTAAAATACCACATATGTAATATTTATTTTGAATGTACTTAACAGAATGTTCTCATCTAATGCTACTCATGGACAAAAGTACTAAAGGTGCTGTTGATAGGATGTAAAAGTAAAGGGTGAACAAGGGTGGTGGAATTTTTCACAAAAAGGAAGAGGATATAGGAGGCGGCAGGATGGGGAGGAAGAAAGAGGGTTACATACAGTCCACTTTGCAGACCACAAGCCTCTTCAATAAAATGTAACCCACTTAGTTTGATATCAACAGCCCTTGATGATATCTCCCATCTAACCTTTCAGCCATATGTTCTTTCAACTTTATTTCTGTACCCGACATACATTTAATTGCAACTCAATACTACTCTTGAGATTCCCATGTATCCTTGACATTTCCAAAGGCCCTCCCCTCAGTCTGTTATATTTTTTCCCTCTCCAGCTAGTGAATTTCCATTCATTCTTGAAGATCCAATTCAAAGGCTGACTCTGACACGTTTCTGTATTCCTCCAAGTAGAATTACCTGCTCCTCCCTCTGACCTCTCTCAGTATAATTTATGGAATATAATAAAGCACTTAATCTCACTGAATTGCTGCTACTGCCTTGCTGTCTTACCAAGCAAAACAAGGGCAATTTGGGGAATGTGAAATCTAAATGGAATAATAACCACAAGACAAAAACTCTGGGCGTTGTACAATCTTACATTTAACCATCAGAGGCAGGTATATTTGTAAAAAGATAAAAACTACATAAAATTGGATGATTTCTAATATTAATTTTTATTTTACAATTTTTTGTTTTACAACATTTTGATGAAAAGAGGATTACATACAAATTGCATTCCTTGTGACTCCCTCTTTTGATGCTGTAACAGCATGCTATCTGGCTAGCTAAAGTGTTTATGAGTGCAGAAAAAATTTTCAAAAAGGACTCTGAAATTTAGCTTCACAAACAACTATGTAGATTGGAATGCTACATTAAACACATTATAATTTTGTATTGAGTTTGGGGTGGAGGAATGAAAAGGTTTGGAGACCATATGTTGATATTCTTTTGATATGTTAAGAAATGTGCCAGTTTTGTTTCCCATTTCTTCTTAAATGTTTTTAGAGGTTACCCTGTACACTAGTTGACAAAAGCCTGCAATGTTGATGTTTAAGGGCTGTTGATTGCTGGCAGCAAAGAATTCCAACTGTGCTGGCACCCGAGATAGCATCTCCACATTTTCCTCCAGGATCATCACCTTTGTTCTAAATAGCTCTCTTATAGTGTGAACAGAAGTTATATGTTTTAGATTTTCTGCCTTGGCACCCAGGAAATCAGTATGATTGAGTAAACATATTAAGCTTTCCTTGCATTTCCAGCCTGAACAGATGTTAAGTACAAGCTGATCCACCTACATTCAACCCGAGAGACTCTACATCCACAGACTGTTTCATTTTCCTTTTTCAATTTATACAGAAGCATAGAATCTTGCTGGCATGTATAAATGTGCCATTTAAGGCAATCAAAAATGGCTCCACATCTCACTTGATTTCTACAATTGTTGCTATAACTATGGACTACCGAAGAGAGAAACTTAATTTCCTGGCAGACCATCCTACGTTGAAGCAACATGCTCGTGGAGAGCCAATATCCAGTAATTACAGCACAATTCCTCACAATTTCACAATTCACTAACAGTATGCATTTTCACAATGTAAAGCTGATTTTCCTTTAAGCAAATAAAACATGAAAAGAGAGCTGGAAGCAATGGGCAATCTAGATCATTAGATGATTGATGTAAAATTAAAGAACATTTAGACCGGAGTAGATTGCAAACATCAGGGAGCTCAGCAAACTTGTAAGCTGTATATTTTGAGGAAATATTTTGTTGATGCTCTTGCAGCTCTTGGTAGCAACCTCCCAATTAAAAAAATGCTCAAAATAATTTACCTACTAGTTACTTCAAGTTATTATACTTGTCTCTCCTTAGCCACAGTTTCACCTTCCAAGGTTTCAGTTACCTGTGATCAACTGCTATGCAAAAATATTAAGTGGAAAATGCCAGAAATAAACAATTCATAAGTTTTAAACCGTGCAATGTTCTGAATAGCATGATGAAGTCTTGCACTGACCTACTCCATGCTGCCTGGGATGTGAACCATCCCTTTGTCCAGCCTATCCACACTATACCCACCAGTTAGTCACTTAGTAGCCACCTCACTTATCAGATTCGCTGTCCTTGGTAGCCCAGTGCTTGTGTTCAAGCAACCCTTACTTTACTTACTAATAGCCCCAAAGCGCAAAAATAGCGATACTGGCAATTTGGAAATGCCAAAGGGAAGTTAAGTGCTTCCTTTAGGTGAGAAGGTCAAAGTTCTCGACTTAATAAGAAAAGAAAAAATTGTATGCTGAGGTTGCTAAGATCTATGGTAACTTCTTACAGTCTACTGTTACAATAGTTCTATTTTATTACTAGTTATTGTTGTTAGTCTCTTATTGTGCCTAGTTTATAAGTTTAACTTTATCAAAGGTGTGTATATATAGGAAAAAACATAGTATATACAGTGTTCGGTACTATCCATGGTTTCAGGCATTCACTGAGGGTCTTGAGACATATCCCCTGTGGATAAGCAGGGACAACTGTATTTGCAAATATTTCTCATCACACAGCTTTTCCCGAAAGTTCTCAATTTGTTCACCAGAAAAGAATTTTCAGTTCTAATCCCATGTCTCCATTCATACTATTTATCTCACCTGCTAGACAAAGAATTGGAACCAAGTAATCACAAGACAGAATTTTGTATTTGTTATGTTTAATACTTTAACGTTGCAAGAATTGTCCAATCAAATGCACTATGGTATTTGAAAGATAGTCCCAATGAATAAGTGCAGACATCCAAAAGTGATATACCAAGTCTGTACCATTGTAAGTTATAATGTCTTCTATTTCCAAATATTAATATTTTCTTTTAATGATAATGTAAGCTAGCATTTACGGGCACTTAAATATGCATAAACACTATGCTCAACTCTTTAGCTATCACAACAATCTATGGTGTAAGTACTATATCCTACATTCTCTCTGAAGCACAGGTAGTCTTCAAATTCTATGTTCTTTATAGCAGAGGAAGGTTAAAGAAAAAGGGGAAGAGAGAGAGAGGGATATCAGAGTAAAAGTGAAAATAATGCAATATGATAAATTATATCATAAAGCTTCACATAGCACATGGCATTAAGGCAGCATAGACAAGGGACTGGTGAGCAAGAAGAACCTTTCTATTTAAGTGGAACTGAAACAAAACACTGACTGAATTTTTAAAATGGCATGGATCTGTTATCCCAAAAAAAGGAAATCTAAGCTGCTGGAAGAACAAAGCTTGTAGAAATTCAAAGTTATGAATCAAAATGATATATTCCATTTCAAGGAATATGGGAAAAATAGAACTACAAAAAAATTATAAAATTGTTTCCATTGGGGAGATTTGATGATTTATGAACTAACAACAAGGGAGTGTTACATATTGGACATATTCAAATATATATATATATGGACAAGATATTGAAAACTCAGAGACCCTGAAAACTTAATTTTCATTGTGCATTGCCTATTACCACATAATGCAAAGAAATCACTCAACAACAACGAGAATTGAGATGATACTTGTAATGATAATGGTATTAGGAGGAAACATAGAGCCTTGGATTAGAGACCAGGAAACTAGAAAGCACTGATTCTTTCACCAAGTAACTAACTAGTGCAATGTTTCTCTTAATTATTCATTCATATGTAGCATTCTAAAAATTCTTTTTTTTTTTTTTTGTGAGGAAGTTCAGCCCTGTGCCAACATCTGCCAATCCTCCTCTTTTTTTGCTGTGGAAGACTGGCCCTGGGCTAACATCCGTGCCCTTCTTCCTCTACTTTATATGGGACGCCGCCACAGCATGGCTTGCCAAGTGGTGCATCAGTGCACACCTGGGATCCTAACCAGTGAACCCCAGGCCGCCGCAGCGGAGCACACACACTTAACCACTTGCGCCACTGGGCTGGTCCCCCCAAAAAATTCAAATTATTTTTATAATTTCAAAAGATTGAATTCAGATAAAGGCATTTACAGGTTTTAGACTAGTATAGTAAAATATTGGCTCTAGTCTATGATTGATGAGGTGGGTATTGCAGATTCAAGAGTGTGGTAGATCAAAGGGAGAGGCTTGTTGGAGGTTAAGAAAGAAAAAAAGAATACACTCATGGTGTGAAGGTATGAATGAAGGGAGTAAGTGAATAATTTTACTTGTATGATAGATGTGGGAGGGTTGCTAATACTTGACAAATATAATCAGTACCTCCTTATTTGTCCTAGCCCTCTTGCAGTTAGGGCCAAGAAACAAGTTTTAGCCAAAGGGCTGAGAGCAGAAATGACGTGTGGCCCTTTGGGCCAGTGCCAAACCCTCCAGCATTCACCTTCTCTGTCAGGGCTGCCATGAGGCTTTGTGTTGGGATGACACAACCATAGAACAGCAGCCTCAATCGCTGAAGTACTGCATGGCAGTCAGATATCCTGGAGAATATGGACCCTCTGTGATTTTGTGAAAGAGAGAAATAAATATTTGATGCTTTAAGCCACTGCAACGCTAGAGTCAATTGGTACAACTGCAAAGCCTATCTTATCTTGACTAATACAGTTTATCAGAAAGTAAGAGAAATAGGAAAATGAAATAGTCCTTGCACCATAGTAAATGGCTGTGAAGCAGAACATTATCTGTAACATGATATTACTGAGAATTTGTTATTTGCACATGTTTAGAGTCACAGTAGTGTATTTACATGGATTCAATTGGATTAACCAGTATATATTCATTTTCTTTAGGTGTATTTAATTTAAGCAACAAGCCTACCAATGTCATTAAATAAATGGAGAAAATGAACAATGGAACATTTTATGCTTCTTATCAAAAAATGAACAAATATTATTTCACTAATGAAAGCTACCAGTGTAATATGATGTTAAGACTGAAGTGGTTCTTTCCTACCATTTAAAGGAAAAGATCTAGAAAAGACATGTTCTGTAAACAAAACACTATCTCCATGGCAACACGTACTTCAGCTTTTAACCTTTCATCACACAGAAAGGATTTTAAAACATTTTTATATTTTCATAGTTTGTAATAACAGTGCTGACCTCTGAAGGTGGCATTTTCTGGAAGCTGGTAATTGGCAAATCCTCATGCCCTCAACTTTTTGACCAATCTACTAGGACAGCTTTACCTAGGTTTCTCATTACTACTAAAATTCAATTTATTTTCTGAGCTCAGAAACTTAAGGATAAAATCAGTCCAACCACGCATTATTTGAATAATGCATATTTTAAAAACAAATATTTTACTTAAGTGTTATATTTACCTCTCTTTGAGTCAAATATTTTTATAGGGGCAATGCTGTGTGTTTGTGTGGATGTGTGCACACACGTGTATATGATTGTGTGTGTATGTGTGTAAATCACTAATTTTTTAATTAAAATTTCTGGTAAGTCAGAAAGCAAGTCATAAGGTGTAAATAAGATACGTGAGAGTACATTAGTTATCTATTGACGTAACAATAATACCGCAACTTTTCAGCTTCAACAAGATGAATTTGTGACTTCAGTTTCTGTAGGCCAGGAGCCTGGACAGGGTTTAGTTGAGTCTTCTGCATCAGGGTCTTACAAGGCAGCGATTACTGTGTCTGCAAGGACTGTGGTCTCATCTGAGGCTCAACGGGGGATGTATCCTTGCCCAAGTTCATGTGGTTCTCAGGGCCTCAGTTTCTTGCTGGCTGTTAGCTGGTGGCCACTCTCTGTTCCTTGCTGTGTGGTTTTCTCCATATGGCAGCTCAGAACACAGCAGTTTACTTCTTCAAAGTCAGTAAGAAAAAGTCTCCTAGCAAGATGGGTTCCAATCTCATGTAACGTAATTATGTACACATAATCACATGGTCCCCTATTCACCACTTAAGGGAGAGCACAAAGGTTTTCTCACTAGAAGGTGAGGACTGTGAAAGCCACGCTAGAGTCTTACACCATGGAGATTTTCACCTTACTCTACATGATTAGAAGTTATATGAAGACAATTTTGTGTATTTCAAAAATATATATGTATATTTGTCTTGCTTATTTAGCAACATAAATTGTAATTAAATGGTATGTGGCAATTAAAAATTTTGCAAAATTATGTTATAATTACTACTTGCTTCATTTTTCACAGAAGACATTTATAAAACTTTCAGTCTATACCTAAAATAACTCTTTTCATATTATTAATTTTTACCTTAGGCTGTGTTTTTATAGGCAGTGTCTCAGAGGGAAAGGAGTATAGATACCAGTGACCAAAAAGACTTAGGTTCAGGGCTGGTACAATCATTTGACAGCTAATATAACCTTTTATAAAGATTTAATATGTCTGATTATCAATTTTACTATCCATAAAATGGATATAATACCATCTATTTGATATGTTATTATAATTATTGAATATTATAAGGTTTGAAAAGATATAGTAGCATCTCCTTAAATGACTATTATCAAAACCATACTTAAGTTTTTATACATGAAAGAATATTTAGGTCTACATAGTATTATATTTCCATACACTCATTTGAAATGCCAGATCACACAGGTATTCATTTAATCATTCAATTAATTTAAAAATATCCTGCATATCTATAGGCTCGGCATTACTCTAAGTAGTGCTAGAGTAGTGAACCCATGTACTCACAGAGCTCATAGTCTAGAGTGGGATGCAGTGATTAAAGAAAGCACAAACAAAGTTGTACAAAATATCAGAGGTCAGAGTGCAGTGGAGAAAAATAAATAAAACAAGGAAGAGCATGCACAATCATTTTTCATTTATTGATCATTTACCAGCACTGGGAATTAAAGAGACTCAAGAAAAATAGTGCTAAGCATTTTCCCTGAAGCTATGCTATACTTGGCGAGACTGCCATGGGAAGGGATAGATTTAGCGCACAGTGGGTATTTATTATGAAAGCATAGAAGGACGTGGTCTAATGTAGTTGGCTTTATTCTGAGTTTTTCTGTACTGTAGAAGCAGAAAGATACTGACCAGGATGTGGTAGCCAGCAGTGACTATTTACATCCTACTATGATGTGAAATTCATTAGGCTTCCTTTTGCACTTTCTTCCTTAAAAAGATGAAGGAAATTCAGTGCTGGCATGGTGGTCAACTGATTATCTCAATAAGCGTTGGTGACTCTTAATGGAAGGAAAAAACAAGCAGCCTTTCTGGAGACCAATTTGAAAATACGTATTACAATTTAAATATGATTTTTCTTTGGTTTATTAATACCATTTCCAAATTTACCTAAAGAGATAGAATAAAATAATTATAATAGAATTACTTGTATAGCAAAAATTGAAAATAATCTAAATTTTCCCAAATGAGTTGGTTATATAAGCCATGGCACATCCTTTAATAGCTACTCAGCATCTAAAAAGCATATTAAAAGTGACAATGTCCCTTATAATAATCATATGGAAACATATTCATAAGCGTTAAATTGAAATTTTGGATAAATACTAAAATGAATAATGCTATATAATTTTAAACTGCCTATAAACAAAAACTATATTAAATAAGCAGATAAGACTGAAGTACATATGAGCAAAAGTTAATAATAATTTGTTTGAGATAATAGATTATAACTGATTTTTAAATATTTTAATTAGCTGCTTCTGATTGTTTTTGAAGTGGAATATATGTGTGTATATATATACACATATACTGAAATAAAAATCTAACAATTCAATATAATAAAAAATTGCTATGTCTTATATAAACTAAATTATGGGAAGCAATATCTATTAAATATGGTTTTTAATATATTAGATGGAATAACACTTATAAAAGTGTATGGCATAGTTCTACTATTTATTAGGTGTTAAATGTTCTGAAATATGTGTATAGTAAAATTTGACAACTTGAAAATGGCTCATTATTTGATTAATAATCATTTGAACTTTTTATATTACCTGAAAGCCATGCCTTAGTCTATTAGAAGTCAATTAATTTCTATTAGGGAAAAACGCAAAGCAATAATATTATCAGAATTATATTTCTGCATACCATGCTCAGAAGGATCCAACTCATGAGAAAGGTGAAAAGATTCTGCCACAACTGTAAAATTATATATAGTGCATCTCATATATTTGACTTTCTCATGCATGTCAAATAAGAACTTACAGAAAATATTAATTAAAATACAAGTAAAATGTTTTGCTTGTGAAAAAGAGAATGTCATATTTTGGCATCATTCTAGCTCTGGATGGGATCCTTCATTCTCTGGAGTAGATGTGGGACTCTGCTTAAAATGTGGACCCTGCTTCTCTCAGAAACCACACCTGAGCACCTTTGTTTAAGGCATTAACAAATACACAGCTCGGAAGTCTAGCTTGTCTGAATTACAGTTTACTGGCAGCTCTGTAAACCATATGGCAGCTCCAAAAATAGGGGGAGTGTCATTTTAAAATTCTCTCATATCTCCTTTTAGGGGGATGCTCTATGATTACCCCCTATAAAAATACTACTACATGAGTTCTGTGCTACACTACACTAGGGATGCTTCTCATGTCCATCTTTACTAAGTTGGGAGTAGTCATTGAGGACGAATGTTAATTGGAGTTCAGAAGGAGAGCAGACCCTTATAAGCTCACTCTCTCTGGCATGGGGCTCACTTTGGCTTATACGCTTTGGATCTAACAAAGTGGTAGCTAGTCATTTGTGTAGACGCTGGAATATCAAATTACAACTTCCACATGCTTTACCTTAATCTGGCATTTGATATGTGCTGTGGACTGAATTGTGTCTCCCCAAAATTCACACATTGAAGCTCTAACCCCCGTTATAACTATATTTGGAGATAGGGTCTTTTGGATGTAACTAAGGTTAAATGAGGTCACAAGTGTGGGGCCCTAATCTGATAGGATTAGTGTCCTTAAAGAAGAGACACCAGAAAGCTCTTTCTCTCTCTCCAGGTGCACAGAAATAACAGGTCATATGAGCACACAGAGAGATGGCAGCCTCCTACAAGCCAAGAGAAGAGGCCTACCTTGCCAGAAGCTTGATCTTGGACATTCCAGCCTCCAGAACTGTGAGAAATAATTTTTGTTGTTTAAGTCACCCTGTCTATGATATTTGGTAAGGTAGCTCAAGCTGACTAAAACAATATGTGATGTTTTACCATAGAAATTCCAAATTATACGCTCTTTGCTTGAAATTCAAAATTCAACTTCTCCTGTTGATAATTGAAGATCCTCTTTTTATGAGTTTATTCCTTGCAATTTTTTTGTGTTTTGTTTTGTTTTGGTGAGGAAGATTGGCCCTGAGCTAACACTTGTTGCCAATCTTCCTCTTTTTGCTTGAGGAAGAGTAGCCCTGAGCTAACATCTGTCTAGCATGTTTCATATACTTCCTCTTATATGCCTTTCTTCACACTCAGCTTATCACTTGGGGTGACATTGTCTCTAACTGGAAGTTTAAGTAAAGCCCTTAATTCAAGCTGTATGTGAAATTTTGTACCACGTGGCAATTTAAAATTGTGAATGTGCAAAATATTTTACAATTCCAAGATGAATTCTCTCTGACAATATCATTAAATGTCTACCTCTTTTCACAAGCACTCTAGTGAAGTGTTATTTACTCTTTTATGAAAAAGCTAGATTTAGAAGAGTAGGATATTTGGTGCATTTTCTTCAAAATTTTCAAAGAAAATATCTATTATTACAATGGCAGAACTTCTGACTTCCTGTATGTTTTCTTAAACAATATGTGTATATGTATGTGTAGGTATACATATATATATACACATATATATTTTAATTACTTCAAAGAAAAAGTTGAATAAGAAGAGTGTTTCCACACATTTTGATTTCAATTGTAGCAAAATGATTGAGCTCCAAAAAATAAGAATACTTTTTACTCAAAGGATGAATGAAATGTGATTTGTTTAAAAAAAAACACACACACACACATTTCATTTGCAACATAGAGAGAAGGAATTCCCAGATCTGACCAAGATTTTATAAACGTAGCAATATAAAAAAAAGTAGTAAAAAATATAAATGTATAAACAATGTAGATTGTTCTGTGTACAGTTGTGTCCGATATATAAATGATAAAGAAGATAGAAGTGAATTGCAAGGAAAATGCAAAATCATGCAGCCAATTTGAAAGACAGTTTGGAAGTTTCTTACAAAACTAAACATACTCTTACTATAAGATGGAGTCACTGTGTTCCTTGGTATTGACCCAAAAGAGTTGAAAACTTAATCCACACAAACCTGCACATGAATGGTTATAGCATCTTTATTCATAATAGCTTAAAACTAGAAGCAACCAAGAAGTCCTTCAATAGGTGATCAGATGAACACACTGTAGTATGTCTTTCCAATGGAATGTTATTTAGCAATAAAAAAGAACTGAGCTATCAAGCCATACACACACCCACAAAAAAAGCATCGAGGAAACTTAAATGCACATTACTAAGGGAAAGAAGTCAATCTGAAAAAGGCTACATACAGTATGATTCCAACTATGAGATATTCCAGAAAAGGTAAAACTATGAAGACAGGAATTGAGAGATGGGAGGCAAAGATGAATATGTGGAGCACAGGGGATTTTTAGGGGAGTGAAACTATTCTGTCTAACACCTTAATGGCAGATACGTGTCGTTATACATTTTTCAGACCCATAGAAGGTACAAAACAAAGAGTGAACCCTAACGTAAACTGTGGACTTTCTTTAATAATATTTCAATACTGGTTCATCAATTTTAACAAATATAGCACACTAAAGCAAGATATTAATAATAGGGAAAAATAGGGGTGGGGGCAAGAGGACAGGGTATATGGGAACTTTCTCTACTTTCTGCTCAATTCTTCTATAAACCTAAAACTTCTTAAAAACTAAAGTCTATTAATTTAAAAATAAAAAGTAATACATATCACAAATTCATTCTTTTTTTTGTTTTTTGTTTTTTTCATTAAATCAAGAAACATATTGAATTCCTACTATGTTTTAGGCCCTGTTAAAATTAGCAGGGGAAATGAAATTGAGTTCCTGGACTGTCATGAAAAATTCTCCACCGGAGAAGAAAAGCAAACTGCATAGTTTTAAAAATAGTCATTTGCTTAAAATTTCATATTTCCAATCAAATAGCGTATTTTAATTTTACATCAAGTTCCACTTTTTGTCAAAACTAAGCTTATGTTGCAAATTATTGTTCTTAGTAAATCTTTTAAAAATGTTCTCTTGGCATTATGTTTGATTTGAATAGTAGAAAACTTTTTAAGGCAGAATTCCCAAAATATATTGAGCAATCCATGTCTCTTTATGTTTTGCATATATTTAAAATTGTTAGTCTAAACTAAGAAAACAAAATCAGGATTATGTAAATTATTTCATTAAATTAGAAGTTTTTAATCTGTGTATTGGAACCCAACAAAGGCTATACTTTAAGAATACTTAAATGCGTATTTTAAAAAGAAATAGACTTTTGTCGGAATATCTAGTTGAAATATTTTGTCATTAAAGAAGAAAACCAAAGAGATATAGCTGATATGATAAAACACAAAAAGCAATTTTAGCTTATTATTTCATTTTTATTTCTGAAACAACAGCAGGAAAGTAAAATGTCCAAATGAAATAAGAATTTTACTCAACCTCTGAAGAAAATGCTATGTTTTATATAAGAGAAAACTAAAAGGCTGACTTTACTAAAAGAGGAAAATGATTCAGCAGTTGTTTAGCTTAAGAAATTTTTACAGCCCACATAAAGACATTTTCTAGTGAAAACTGAAAAGGGTAATTAAGTCCTACAGCCTCTAAAGTAATATACAAGCCATACTTTTTTAAACTAAGAATTTAGTTCAAAATGCTCTGACTATATAGAGAAAATTATCACTAGAAAGTGATTCTTTGCTACCAAATGTAAACTCTATTTTTTTTAATGATTGGCTACATGAAATTGGTTTCTAAACCATCCAATAGTATCAAATTCCAAGGCTAATAGTGGGGTGTATGTGTGTGTATATATTCATGGGTTATTGGTTATCGAGGCTGTGTTATTAAACAGACACCTTAAAACCCTTGGTTATTCTTTATATATCTGAATTGATAGAGAGAGGAGTCGGAATGAATACTTTTATAATATTGACCAATATTATAAATATATAATATTTATATATTTATAAATTATTTATAATAATTGGAGAACAGGGAAAGGAGAACTGGTAAAAAAAGAAAACAAAATTGCTCGTTGTTAATAGTAACAAACAAATCTATGCCTCAATCTGTTTGGATATGAGAAGGTTCTACATCAGTTATCCATTTATATATACACCAATTAATAAGATGAACTCTTCTAAATCCTTTAAAAAGTACAAAATAACTCAACTTCAAATGATATCCCTATAGCATAGCCTTTCTGAATTTTCGCACACCCAGATCTTAGCTTATTTTCTGAGGCTACTATGTTGTATAAACATAGTGCAATTTAAAATATCAACACATATCTGTATCTGTGTGAGGGTGTACATCTTTCTTTCCCAAACTGTATTGTGTGTCCCTGAACACAGAATGTGTATTACGTGCTCATTTATTTTGAAAGTTTCTTCCAATATTTCTAACACATAGCTGGCACTAGGACATGTTACTAAGACTGGCCCTAAGAAAAATGATAATTAAAAAAATAATTGTACTGAGAGGGAATTGGGACAAGTGTTAGACGATTTGAGTTATGTGCACTGTGGAGTTACTCTAAATCTGTCTAACTGTGGCATATCATTAAGGAGAGATTTAAACTCTCAATCTTTAACTTAAAAGGTTAATGCTATAGAGCTCCTTAATGAGTGTGTTGTAGATTGTACTCTCTTTCCAAATTATATCTTTTAAAATTTGATAAAATTTAAAATGATAGGTTCAAGATGAGAAACTTGAAGTATTTCAGAATAATAGGGGAATAAAAAAAAGAAAGAATATTATTCATATTCCTCCTTCTGCACAATACAGTAAGGTTAGGATGAGTTCTACCCTCCTCAGAATTTGACAATGGCAGGCCTAAGGAACGTTCTACCAAGAATCACTGTGACCTCCATGTTTGCATTCCAATGGTCATATGTGAGATTATTTTGTAATATTTTAGTTAATTGTCTTGCTCTTCTTTCTTAGATTTAGAAACAAGAATGATTTGAGTACAAACTATCAGAAAAACACAACGGTTTGTTCGTTACGCTTCTCAAGGTTGTGTTATCTTCTCTGTGAAATCTGAAGATGCAAATCAGATTCAACGAGCGTTATTAACATCACTAGAAGGTATTAGTAAGGGTCCATTTAGAGGTGGAAAAGGATAAGGTTATTTTCAGGGTGTTTGTTTAAAGAGAGTGGGGTACTGCGTTCATGAGCCCTTGTCATGTTGAATAGAGCCAACTCTGCTCTACTTTTTCCCTCTTACAATTCCTGTTCCTTTCATCTGTATTGGGATATCAAAGTTTTTACTAGTTTAACACCATTTTCTCCACACTTCAAAATTTCACATAAATTTTTTTTGCAGTTATCATTGTAAAGTTCCTATAAATGCATGGCAAATTTAAAACAAAAGTGAGAAATCTACATATACCCAAAATAACGCATATATTCCTAAAGAAAACAAATTAAACCTTTCTTTCTCACAAAGTTAAACTGCATGTCATTTGTTGGTAATTCCTGATTACTAAATATTTCTTTGGAGAGATAAACTCTGTTCTGTTTTACTATTTAATGCGATCATCTAGCACCGCAATTTAATGTGAGTTGCTTTAATTGCTTTTGCACATAGATGAAGGGCAAATTTTAAATAAGAAATAAATCACTAAAGTATGTCATTACCTTAATACTAATCTTTATTAGTATTTAAAACAACAGTAAGAGTCTTATGAAAGTAAATTATAGTATAAGCAATATTTACTGGAAATAATTTCCAAGCAATGAGATTGGCATCACGAAACATTGAAAATTTGAAGAACTTTAGGGGCTTGTGCCATTCAATAGTTTGTGACAAAGTTAAAAATAGTCATTCACAATGAATTGTAGTTGGTTAAGAAAATGATTTATCATGGAAAAGAAAAAAATTATTGTCTCTTTGCAAGAATCACACAATCACACACAAACATGCACATTCACACCCCCCCACACACAGTGTTCAATGATTGTATTTTAATTTCTTAGTAAAAGAATGAAAAGGGGAATAGATGAATACAAAATATTTATATATCAAGAGTTATTTTTTAATACAGCTCAGACTTTGAAATACCAAAATTATAACAATGAGCAATATTTTTGATCTGGGTTAATCCATTATCCTCTCAGGAATGAAACAAAACCATTAGATGTCTTCCCGTATAAGACATACAAGCACATTTAAATAATAGCACTGCCTACTTGTCAAATGCGATTCAATTTTATTGGAATGACTTGGGTTTTTTCCTACCAGTTGATATTAGCTGTGTGAAATAATGATATCTTCATGTAAAAAAAGTTTAGTATTCAGAACATGGTTTAAATCATACAAATCTTGTTCGAGTTTTGGTAGCAACATTTTTCATATTTTAACTGCTAAAAATATAGTTATATTATACTTATTAAAAAAACCCAGCTCATTCTATAGACATGTAATTGTCAATGAATGACTTTTTAAGGAATTCAAATGCAATTATATACAATTAAAGTAAAATTGAAATATTAAGGAAAGAGCATACAATTTGCCTAGAGGAGTTTCTATCACTATTGCAGTTGGATTGCTTCAGATGCCGAATTGAGGTTATTTTCTTAGTCATCTTCATGCTCCACTGACAAAAATCTGTGCTTTCAGCTCTTCTCTGTAGTGACCCTGTCTCAAGGACTTTCAGGATATGTTTCCTAAACTGTATCGGCTTTTTAATTTTTATTTTAATTCAGTAAACACTCTAGCAAAAAAAAAAAAATCTCTGAACAATATCAATTTCTCAAACTACCCAGTATGTCATATACAAAAAATTGGCAACACTGAAAGATGGACACGCTGCTTATAAAGATCCACTGTCAAGACCAATTTTGTTTTAAAAGAATGAATAAAAAGAGAAAGACTTAGTGTCATCTACAGCTGCAGACCCAGCAGCTGGCCAGCGTAATGCACTGCCGATGGTGCTTGTCACTCATGAACTGGGAGGAGAGGAGACACAGTTAAGGTTATGGCAGTGTTGCAATGAGAAGCCGTTTACCAGCGAGCCTGATTGAAAGAACAGCACATGCATCGCACACTAGTTGCAGCTCCCATCTGGCTCTTATTAGCATTTGTTCAGAATATTTGTCAGAGCATTTACATTTACCCCACCTTGCCATCGTTCAGTGTCCTCAAATAGCAGAAATATAATTACCCCGCTCAGAG
The DNA here is from genome assembly GCF_020826845.1 of Diceros bicornis minor. Lineage (NCBI taxonomy): Eukaryota > Metazoa > Chordata > Mammalia > Perissodactyla > Rhinocerotidae > Diceros > Diceros bicornis. The sequence goes on along the minus strand of NC_080747.1, from coordinate 28,194,641 downwards.
AAAAAAGGAAATGATTTTAAACAACTTCATGACACAAGATGGAGCTGTAGAATGCAGAATCGTGCTACAATTCTGCAGCGAAGGAAAACTGACGGAATCTGTGGGAAAGGAAGACCCTTAATGAGTAGATTGGATGTGTATATTCCCTAACAAGTTCCTTTGGCTCTGGTTTCATTTGAGAGATGCCTTATTGATGTAAATCAATCATAAGGGTAAAATATGATTCAGGAAAAAAAATGTTGGTACATATGTGACATGTAATCAAATATTGTAAGTGAAGTTGCCATGCAGCTAAAAATATTAATTTTGTATTTAATAAATTCACACCACAGTGAAGAAAACAACTTGTGTTCTCTCAAATTCATAACACTTCAATCCATTGTTTGCATTCTCTTTGAGCTGCTTTATGGAAAAGCATAATTGTTGGATTTTTAACTCTGCTGATTTGGAAACAGTTCTAGTTGTTTGAAAAGGGAAATAAGAGAGTAAAGATTTTGTTTTGCCTGATAAACACCAAATGACCCAATTCAGTGACTAATGTTCCTAAATTTCTGTTACTTTTCCTTTACTTTTTACTTATTTTGGCTGAAATCCTTTTAAAAATATGAATAGTTTAATTAGTCATATGTACACTTTTATGAAATTATTTAGTCAATTAGGAAGCCCTTTCTAGAAGTGTAGCCCCATCAGAGGCACTATCATAATTCATGATACTGGTAATGATATAAAAAAATATAATAACTTTCTTAGAAAACTTCTGAGGAGAAATTAAATTCAAATAAAATCATATTTTGCACTCATTTACTTATGATTTATCAAGTTGCTGCATTTTTGTTAAAGGTAAAATAATTGTTTAACTTGGAATTGCATGTGCTGCTGTCAGCAGAAAAATCATTTAGGTTAGAAAACACTACCTTTGCAAAGTTAGAACAGTATTAACAGAGAAGTTGTCAGTACATTTTCTAAGTGGAAAAACATATCAGCAATTCTACTTTTTTATTTTATAAAGGATATTATTAAAGATAAGAATGTGACAGATATTTAGAAAAAAAAATTTTTCACAAAACTATTAGAAAGATATTTTCTCTCTCTCTTTTTTTTAAAGTTCATGTTTGCGAAGCAAATGTGCTTGTGAAATTTCATTACTAGAAAGTTAAATGTTATATTTTCTATATTGTGGGTAGTAGTGCCTGCTGTACTGATTGATTCTAGATCCTCATAAAAGAAAGAAACATTGTGAAACATCTGTGAATAAAAATTGACAAATAAATATTACCAGTATGGTAGCAACTACTTTACTAACAAAATAACCCTTCCATCTTAAATTTATGAGTAGATATAAAATAAAATATAGACTTTCTCCATTGCATCTATTATATTTTACAGATTTTTAAGATATAATTTTAGATATAATTAATAAAACTATAAAGACAATAAACAAATAATGTAAAATAACCTGTATATATTTAAAATGAATATTAACATTAGTGAATATTAATGTACATATACAACCTAAACACATCAAGGAAATTAGGATAATAAACAATTCACCCCTAAGTTTCCTAATGACTTTATTTTTCCCACCTTCAAAATCCAACCTTTAGACAACCAATGATTGTTTTCTATTATTATCAATTAGTTCACATTTTCTGGAAGTTCATATTAATGAAATCTTATAGTTTGTACTCTGGCTTCTTTCGTTCAGGATAATGAATTTAAGTTTCACCCATATCGTACTGTGTATCAGTATTTTGTTCATTTTTGTGGTAAATAGTATTCTATTTTATGGATACATCACAATTTTTTATCTATTCACCTATTGATGGGCATTGGAATACTTCCTGTTTGGGGCTATTAGAAAAAAAAGGCTATCAATATTTGAGTATAAGTCTTTATGTGGGCATATATTTTCATTTTTCTTGGAGTGTCTTTCCAGTCTGGCTGGCAGAATCGCAAACTATTCCAGGCCTTGGGTGAACTCTAGGGATTGTTCCACTGTACCCTTCTGTTGGTTCTTTCCTTGGCGTTGGTAGTTGTTCATAGAATTCAGTAAAATTCTTTCTGCAGCTCTGTTCTCTCCAGAACTCTGCCCCATGAACTCTAGCTGCCTCTACCTCCTCAAACTCTTGTCTCCTCAACATAGGGAGGCTTCCGGGCTCTATTTGGTTCCAACTCTCTGTGCTGCAGCCTGGAAACTCTCCACGGGGCATAGGCTGGTGCAATTGTAGGGCTCACCTTCTTTGTTTCTTTTCTTTCAGGGATCACTCTCCTGTTCTGAAATATCTGAAAACCACTTTTTCATATATTCATACATTTTGTCCAGTGTTATTTTTTTGGTTGTTTAAGAAGAAAGGATGAGGGGTAACTTTGGTCCCTGTTACTTTGTCAGGGCCAGAAGGATGTAACCCCTGTAAACTTGAATTAAAAGTCAGCACTGGAAAGTGGCATTCTTTCCAGCTTCTAATCTACTACCCTTAGGAATTTGGCAAGGTGGAGTTGGACTGGTTTTCACTACTCATTGCTGAGTTGCCAGTCCAAAATATTTTCATCAACTTCTCTTTTTATTACGGCCCTTTCAGTACTCTGAAACCCACTGAAATCTGTGGTCTGGTTCTTCCTGACTTCGCTGCCTTCTCACGTGATAATTATGAAAATATGCATAGAATTTATGTTTCCTCCAATACATTACCATTGCCACCTTCTAACTCAGGCTACATCCGCAAGAGTTAATGTTTACTCTCAGTGTCCCTAAGGATTTCTCAGTTTGTTATGTTTCTTCTGGCCAAGGGTAGATTTTGGGAAAGAAAGCAAGGGCAATTCTACTTTACCATTTTGACAGTAAACATAAACTAGTCCTTTTTCTTTTCACAACACACATTTTTGTTTTTTTTGAGGCAGTCTCTTACCCATGGCCTTCCCCCAACACCATTAACTCATTTTAACAAGCATTGATTTAAGTTTTATTGAGTGCATGCAATCTACACGCTCTCATTGTGAAAGAGGATTGTTATAAAGGTGAGTGTGAGATGCTTCAAGTCTCATGGAACTCATACTCTGGTTTGGGAGACTGGCCTTGATGAAAAAGGGCCAAGTTACACAATGAGAAGTGTTAGAAGCCATCAGAGCAGAGAGGCAGGATATTTACTGTGTTTACCTGAGGCAACATGACTTCAGTCCAAATGTATCTGCTGAACAGCAATGAAATTTTGAAATAATAACCACATTTTCATCACTAGTAAATCATTTTTGTTCTGGTACAGTCTCATAGATATACATTCAACCTCACCTAGCTTTTGCCTGTAAATGGTACATTTCAGGAATAGTAATAATTTTTTGAGAGAATGGAAAATGTGTGAAATCTATGCTACAGTTATCAACTTTACCACTGAATTTTAATATTTTGAAGTTTGGGTTAATTCAGCTTTTTAAAAAATAAACAAATGGAGAAATACAAAGATTTAGGCTGTCATCGGCAACCTGAACCCAAATGTTAGATATTTTGATAAGCCTCTAGTTTCCTCAACTTTAGAATAAATATATCATAGAAAATAGTGATAGATTTTGTGTACAAATACTAATAGAAATTTGTTATCTCACTTTTAATTAATTAATAATTTTGTAAAATGTCTTGATTGATATTAATTGTAAACTGCTTAGAAACCTACTTAAAATTCTATTTTACTTTAATATCATTTGAATGTGAGCATGTGATCTGAAATCTGAATGTCTATAAATGGGATTATAATTTAAGATGTGAGAAAATTGCTATCATTAGAAAAAATGCTGCCGCCTTGATTATTTATATTGCCTTTAACTTATTCAAATTCGTATGCTTTATTACTAACAGAAAAGAACGATCATGTGGTAATTAAGGAGATGAAGTGGAAATGGAACAAAATGGTCCAAAAAAGTAACTCAAAAAGAGATCCTACTGACAGATAAAACAATTTCAGTATTAACATTTCTTCCAATGAAAAAATTTTATTGGAGAGAAACTTTAGTAATTTAATAAAATAAAATAAAAATATATAGAGATAAAAATAAAAATATTTCAGTTATATATAATTTGATTTTAATATAAAGTCATCTTGAAATTATAGAAAAATAGCAATATAATTTTTCTAATATGTTAGTTTTTAGTAGTGAAATAATTTATGTTTTCTCAAAATATTGACTAGCCAATAGAATTCTTTAAAATACTTAGATTTGTAAGATATATTGCAGCAGGTATATAATGCCTGACATTTTAATTTCAAACATTTGCAATTTTTTTAACTTTTCATACAGGGCATAATAAATTTTAGAAGATTTAGTCATTTATTGTGTTAAAAATATTAGATGATCAATAGTTCTTATAAGAAATAAAAAATAGTAATATATTACTTAGTATTGATTTATTAAGAGATTTTTACAGAGCTTTAGTTTAGCAAATTTCTGTAATCTCTCTAACGATTTGACAGCAAATAAATCCATCATTTTATTCTATCAAAATGGTTATAGTGTTGGACCCAGAAGGAAAACAGAAGACTTGTACAAGAATCTAGGCCCTCAAAGAAGAATAAAATCTGATCGTAAAACCCTTTAAGGACCTATAAGATGTGAAATATTTTGAGCAACGTCAAATGAATCCCCCTGCAAAGATGGCAGAATAAAAGCTTAACTTCTGCTATTTCAATCCGCTGTCCTTTTAGACTCCTCCAGTCTCAGTAGCTCAGCAGCAGTCTCTCAAATCTGAAACGTTACTTTCCTTTTTGATCAGGTCCACACGCATTCTATGTTTGGGGACCTCAAGCTGGCATTCGCCTTCTCTGAATTTCTTCCTTCAAAGCAGGTCACTGTGCAGTTAAATGGGCAGTGCCAGCAGTAGTAGATTGGGGAAAGCGGGCTTCAAAAGCTACAAAAGTAATTCCCATTCTCCCAGCATTTCTCCAGGGACTGGCTGGGATGGTTCTTTTCTGGAACTTGACAGACTTCTGTTCTTTTTTCTCTGCCACTCTTGGAAAATTGAGTCAAAAGTTCCCCTGGGAACTTGGCTGTATTTGTAGTCATTGCATTTTATCTCTTGAGACTCCTCCACAAGCTAGTGACTTTTTATCTAGAAAACAGAATAAGTGTTCATTGTGTCTATGTGGTATTTTAATGAAAATCAAAGTAAAAGCAAAGTATAAATGTGAGAAGAAACTTTCTGTGCTATTATGTAATATGTGGGACTCATGTTTAAATAATGCAATCAACAAGTATTTGTTAAATACCTAGTCTGAGACAAAGTTGTTCTCAGTCCTGGAGGTAGAGCAGGAAATAAAACATTGTCCTGTTCTCAGAGAGCCCGTGTCATAATTATCTTCAGTACTGCCATTATCAGCATTTGTGTTATACCAATAGACTTTGTATGTGTGTGTGTTTTAATCAAGCCTACATGAAGAATTCAACTGTAAAAACAAGGAAATTTCTCACTGTCCCACTCTTAACACCTTTAAATGCATTGATATAAATTGCTTTCTTCACTGAACAAACCATCAAGGAAATGTTCCTATGTCATTAAACAGCCACTTAAATTCCAGCATAGGTGGACCAGGTATACAATACTTCATGTTGAGTATTTAGTATTGTCTTTTCATTTTTACTATTTACAAATTGTGCTACAATTACATTCTCGTAGGTAAATTTTGAGACTATTGTGTTTTAGGTCAAAGTCATAAACAAAATTGTAGCCTCAAAGAAAATATCCTTATTTATAATTTTGATTCATATTATTACTCATTCATTCATTCAATAAAGTAATCATTAAATATTTACTGTCTACTAGGTACTGCTGTAGCCACTGGGGATACAAAAACAAACAGGAGACAATGTCCACACTTTTGTGGAGTTTTCATTCTAGTTAGACAAAAAATAAATAAGTAAATAAATAGACATATCATTTGTAAAACGGAGATAAATGTTATGGAGAAAAAGGAATGATGGCAGAATTTCTATTTTGTACAAGTGCTCAGAGAAGGCCTCCCAGATAGATGACATTTGAGCTGTCACTTGAAGGATGGCAGAGAGGGAGCCATGAGGATGAGTATCCGGGAGAACTGCGCTCCAGAGATAAGGAGACATCAAATGCAAAGGCTCTGAGCCAGGGAATAAGATGAAGGGAGTCATTACGACTGGGGCTGATGTAGAGTAGGGAAGTGTGGTAGGAGGTCAGGCGAGAGACGTAGTGGGGAATCAGATCAGGTAGGGCCTTGTAGGTCACTGTGAGGACTTGTACTCTGAGTGGAAAAGAGTAATGTGATTTGCCTTATATTTTAAAAAATTGTACCAATTAAATATCCTACTAACATTGTGCAAGACTCAGTCCCATATATTTGAACCATTTATAATGTTGATTTGTTGATTATATCATTTGGGGTTCAACTAGAGAAACAGAACTGAAAGGATATTTGTATGTGTGTGTGCGTGTGTGTGTGTGTGTGTGTGTGTATAATAGATAGATTTGTTATAAGGAAGAGAGGATTAATAGCATGTGGGAACCCCATGAGCACCACCTGGGATCCTAAAAGGATAGATAGAAATTCATATCTGTTCTTGGTGCCTCTAACTTTGGTGAAGGATATTCTGTGGAAGCAGGACCCCTTTTTCAAGTTGATCAACACACACATCTGGTCCAGGAATTAGAAAAAACTGAAAAAGAACTCAGAAAAAGTCTGGCAATTGCAATTCCAGATGCTGCTTCAAGCTAGCAAGATGTGTCAGCAAATCAGGAGCAACATGTGTCCACTATAAAATGACTACTTCCTTCCTTCTGCTTTCCCCAAGAATCTCTTGTGGTCCACCCTAACTGGAAACAGACAAGAAAGAGAATTCTGATCATGTAGTTTAGTCTAGCTATGTTGACACATTATAAAATCATTATATCTATTCACTAATGTACCCATTTGTTTATTTAAATAATACTTATTAAAAATCTGTTTTTCGTCACACATAATAGATTATCGTCACAGATTGAAATTTTGAAATGTGAATGCTGAGACAGAGTTGGCAGCGTAAGATGTTTATTAGTGATGAACTCCTGTGGTTTTCCCACTGGAGCGTAGTATAAACTGCACATGGCATCTTTTCCCACACTTTAGGGTCTGCCAGATCTTATGGTCCAAGCAGTAGGGCTAGTCTACTTGCACCACAGCCTGGACCTATGACAGAGCCCTCTCCTGCTCTGGGCTCCTCTCAAACCCAACTGCCTTTCACATCTCCTGGTTTCTGAGTCAGAGAATTTCTCCCTGCGGGGTATGCTGCTTTCAGAATCCAAATTGTCCTCCAGGCTTTGTGTTTCCTTCTTTGGTTAGGAATTAAAAAATGGAAACCTTTATCTTTAACTTTGGAGAATATATCCCTATATGTACCTGATCACTAGAACCCTAGTGATTTTACAGATGTGGCCAGCCCCTGAATTGTTCTAGAGTTAATTTCTCACCTTCTGGAACTGAGGTGTCTTACAAAGGCCTCCCACATCTTAACCACTTTTTGTTCATTCAGCTTGATAAATATAATATCATTAATACAGGGGATCAATGTCATATCTTGAGAGTATTCAGACAGTCCAAACCTCTACAGACTATGTTATGACAGAGGGCAAGAGAGTTAACATAACCCTGAAATAAACCTGTAAATGTATGCTTCTTTCCTCAGCATGTAAATACAAATAGTTTCCCATCCACTTTTTTTGATTGGGAGAAAAAAGAAAGCATTTGCCAAATCAATGGCCTCATGCCGTACATCTGTAGTCGTACTGATCTTCTCTACCAAAAATACCATTTCTGGCACACTGTATGTAATTAGAGCTATGAGATTACTACTTGATTGAGTTTGCAGTAGTTCACAGTCATCCTCTAGGGTCCATATAATTTCATCTAGCCAAATTGTCATCTTAGTCTATTTGGGCTGCTATAACAAAATACCACAGCCTGAGGAGCTTCCAAACAAGAGAAATTTATTTCTCACATTCTGGAGGCTGGGAAGTCCAAGACCAAGGTACCAGCATGATCGCATTTTGATGAAGGCCCTCTTCGCGGTTTATAGCTGGCACTTTCTTGCTATGTCCTTACACGTGGAAGGGAGTAGGGATCCCTCTCGAGCTCTTTTATAAGAGCACTAATCCCACTCATGAGAGGTTGCCCTCATGATCCAAGCACCTCCCAAAGTCCCACCTCCTAATACCATCATCTTTTGAAGGTTAGGATTTCAGCATATAATTTTGGAGGGCCACAAACATTTAGACCATAACACTTTTGGATTAAATGGGGATATTTTGCAGGGCTGATTATCTACCATTATTTTTCTTCAGATTTTTCTTGGTGATTCTTGTCTTTTAAGTATTAAATACGAACTTTAGGATCTGCTTGTATACAATAAAATTTGTATCATTATTTTATTGGGTTTTGTTCAATTTATAGAAAACATGTATCTATAATATTCATCTATAACATATCATAGTACGTGTTTTTATTTGTTTGTCAATACTTTTTCCCCCTCACTAGCATTTTAAAGTTTTCATAGACTTTGCACGTTTTTTTGTTAGTTTCATTACCAGATATTATCTTGCTTGTGATTGCAAATAGCATCTTTAACCTCATTGTACCCACACTTTGATGATTGTCAGTGTATATGATGGCTATGACAAACTGAGAAAATGTAACATAATGAAGATCCTACCAGTCAAAACGAAAAATGCCAACAATACAATAAGAAAATGTAAGCTACACAAGTTCGGGAGTTTTTACCAGTTTTGTTTACTGATATATCCTCAGACCCTACAACAGGACCTGACACATAGTAGTTGTTCAATAACTAGCTACTGAAAGAGGGAATAAATTTGCAAATTATATGAACAATGAGTAATATGAACAATGAATGAAAAATTTCATAAACATATGAAGAGATATTAAAACCTATTTATTATAAGGTAAATGCAAGTTAAATTAGAGTTACTATACAATTTTTTTTACTTATGAGATTAGCAAAGATAAAAAAGATTAAAAATACATTGGACTGAAGGTGATTCTCATAACAAAGAACTCTCATATTTGGATGTGTACATGTGTGCATTAATTTTATTAGCTAACAAAATATTGGAAATATTTTAAATGTACCAATTAAAACGTCCAAATATATAGATATATAGGGAACTAGTTTATTAAATTTAGATACATCAGTCAATGGGATATTATTCAACCATTAATGCAAAAAGCATGTGTATGTGTGTGTGTTCATGTGTACAAGTGTGTGTATACATGTATGTATTATCTGCATATAAATATGTCCAAAATGAATATTCAAGTAAATAAACTACAATGCAGAACAATATATATAGTATTCCTTGAATTGTATAAATATGTTAACTGTAAAAATAGTAAAATTATTTAATTATGATATGTCACATAATCTTATAATAACATAACCTCTATTCTAAGTTATCCTAAAAGAATTAATGTTGAATTTATAAAATATTTTCCTGACATTAATTGAAATTATAGTAAATTGTACGAATGTCCATTTCTACTTAACTTATTTAAATATATTTAAATTTAATTTTTAGCTATTAGTCATATTAATTCTTTCATCCTTTTTTGGGGGGTGTTTACCATGTGCCAGATATTCTACAAAGTTCTTTATATGAAATAACTCAGTTAATTCAAGCAAGAGCAATAATTTTTCTATTATTATTACTTTTATTTTATAGGTGAGGAAACTAAGAGACGAGAGAATTGGAGAAATTTGCTGATCTAATGAGTCATTGAGTCAGAAATGGAACTGGATAGCCTGTGCTCCTCACCCACTACTAGTGAGATATCTCCCACTCTTCAACATGATCGAGTTGGGGCCATCAGAGCTTTTCTTTCTCTTCTTTTTGCTAACCTATTGCTTGTTGAACTTCTAAGAATCCACCTACAATCAGAAGCTGAGTTACTTCTGCAACATATGGCGGAGCTAACTGGCTGCAAATTCACCTTTTCTTCCTGCGAGTTACAAATTATTGAGAAAAATGATTACCATTCCCTTCTTTTTCCTTGTCTTGACCTTTATGTATGATACTTTTCCAATAGGTAATAAAAGAAAAAATTGATTCACTCAGATTTCATTTGATTTGTGCTCATATTTCTCAGTTCATTTCTATGAAAGTCTATTTCTTAAACAATATTTTCATTATTCAAATAATTACCAATTCTTTGAGGTTTCTTTCCTAAATTTGACAAGCTCCTGCATTCAGCCATAAGAGGGGCCACTAAATGAATCAAAAACTTTAGGTAATTTACAACTTAAAGTCAAACCAAAAATTGTCTTACTCTAGTGTATATCTACTTAAAAAATAAATAACAAAAAACACTTTGTGAGCAAAATATTTTCATTCAATTACATTGGTAAGCCAAAACTTTAGAGAGGAGTTGTGAAATTCTTGGTAAGCATAGAGGGAGCTAAATATTAATCACTTAGGTAAAAGTTTTTTCTTATTGTGGGGCAAGAATTAAAAAATCATGATTTCAATCAAACTGAAGTTTCACCTATTTGATTTAAAGAGTCTGTCAACTGTGAGTTGTAAAAAGTCTGTAAGTATTATTAAAGTACATGTGTATGGGAGGACCAAACTTCCTGAAAAGTAACTGTTTATTTCTGCCAGTGTCTGACATAAAAAAAGAAAGAAAAATTTGAGTCCATCTCTGTATGTTATTGGAATAAAACATACAAATCTCTCTGGCAAGAATGTTTATATTTGATCTCAAGTGCTGTCATATAAAAAAAAGAAAAAGGGATATCTAAATGTTTTATACCTGAAGGGAGACAGAAAATCTACTTTCATAAACACATATGTGACTGATTTCCAAGGGGACAATCTTTAGACATTTCTTGTGCTAATACATGAACGTGTATTATAAGAGGACATGAAGAAAGAGAAATAACTCCCATAATAAAAGTACAATTTATCCTTTTATAGGAAAATTTAACATGATAAATATTTTTTATTAGTTATAAGATAATGATAGCTATAAAGGAGAGAAGAAAAATTCAACATATACTTTGGAGTGAAAAATCACAAGATTTTCTTCTGTGAGAGTTAAGGGAAAGAAGTCAAAGCTGACTTCCAAGTTTCTGTCTTCTATAACTGAGTAGATGCAGTTCTATCTATTGAGGTGGGAACGCCTAGATCAGGTGTTTCAGTAGGGAGAGTCTCAAGAATCCATTTTGATTATGTTATGTTTAAAATACCTCTGAAATATCCACTTAAAGATGTGAAGAATGTAGTTGTATATATGAATCCAATTCTAAGAAGCAAGTTCTTTTTTTCTGGAGATAAAAAGCTTGGAGTCATCAGCAGAAATATGATATATAAAATAACTATAAGGGATAAGATTAACTTTGTAGAATTCAAAAGAAAAGATTTCCCGAGCCAGCCCTGATAGCCTAGTGGTTCAAGTTTTGTGCTCATTGCATTGGCCGCCCAGGTTCACTTCCCGGTCGCGGAACTACACTACCCCTCAGTCAGTTGCCATGCTGTAGTTCTGGCTCACATAGAAGAACTAAAATGACTTACAACTAGGATATACAACCACGTACTGGGGCTTTGGGGAGGGAAAAAAAAGTAAAAAACAAAAAATTTCTCAGGATTAAATTTAGGGAATTACATCATAGAAAGACTAGAAGAGGAGGCAACTAGAAAGGAGGCTTAAAAGAAAATGCCAGAGAAGTAAAGGGAAAACCAAGAGAGTGAATTGTCGGGCAAAGGAGCCTCTGGTTCTCTTGGCTTACCTATGATTTCAGTCCCCGGCTCTGGTGGACATTTCTGACTCAACTCCAACACAAGCTTCCCACCTCTAACACACTGTGCATGTCTTTCACAAGGTCTCCTTGGAAAGCACAGAGGATTAGCTGGCCCTTATAAAACATAAGTCAGAAATGTAAACATTATTGCACTCAGGGTATCCCACAACCAATGCATAGACTCATCGAGCTCCAGTCTTTCAGGTGGGCAGTTCTGGGAGGCATTCTGTGCACTTCTCAGAGATCCCAGTGAAACCTGGCCCCCATTCCTGATTGCAGTGACCTCCTTAACAGACTTTTACATTGCCCACCTTTCTGCCCTACCTCATATCCTCCAGTCTTGCTCTTTGAGAACCACCTCTGACGTAAACTAACTTGATACAATCCATTGTCTCAGTTTTTAATTTCAACAGAACTCAAACTAAAACTCTGTCACCAAAACTAAGAAAGGAAAGTGGTTTGAGAATGAGAGAGTGACCAATTGTCTTAAAGGCTGCTGAGAGGCCAAATAAAATGAGCTGGAGAATTGATCATTAATTTTATGAACACGGTGATTTTGATGACTTTTAACAGAATAATGAGGCAGAAATTCAAATTTTAGTGCATTGTGGTTTAATTCTAAGCCGAGGGAGTGTGTTACACATGTATAAACAATTCTTTGAAATGTTTAGTTGTAAAAGATGACAGATGAATGAAGCATAAGTTGGAGGAAGATATGATGTCATGGGAAGTTATTATGTTTTTTTTTAATGAAGATACTAGAACATATATTTTGTGCTCTGGTAACAAATGATCACGAATTTAGTGACTTAAAACAATATAAATGCATTATCTTACAAGTCTGTATGTCAGCAGTCTAGTTCTAGGGGATGATCCATTTACTTAAGGTTTCTGGCTTCTATAGGCTGCCCACCTTCCTTGGCTCACTGCCCTCCTCCTCCATCTTGAAAGGCAGCAATGACAGGTTGAGTCCTCTTATTTCATTCCAATATCCTTTTCTGCCCCTCTCTACTTTAAGACCCTTGTGATTAATTGGCCACATTGATTAGCACACTTAATTCCATCTCCAACCATAATTTCCCTGTGTCATATAACCTAACACATTCACAGGTTCCAGGGATTAGGAAGGGCACATTTTGGGGGGACCATTTTTATGCCTTCTACAATAATTAACTGCCATAATTTTTTTTTGGATTAAGAGAATGATTATCTCAAAGAGCTTTAACAAAATGTGAAATATCTTCATATTTTGTATAGACTTTCTTTTTTTAATGTTTCCAGTTCTGCTCTCTGATTTATTATCTTTCAGAGAGAATTTTCCTCCAAATTAAAAAAGTATAATTAAATAATGAGTCAAATAACCTCAATGTGTCATATCCTAAGCTACATTATTATTATCAGTGACCTGGAATATAGGATTGAAGAATTTATAGATAAAGCACTATCTGAATAAAGAGCCCTTGATTAAATACTGACCTTTCATAAACTTCTCTGGACAAAAATCATTAACAAGATTGGGTGTACATATATTTATTGTTGAATGAGCGTTTTTTTTACTAGAACACTAATACACACTAGGAGGAATTGTAGAAATGTGTTGATGGCATTTTGATAAATGATTAGAGGGCTCCATTGGAAAATTTGTAGGCAAGGTCCAGGTGACACACAATGCCCAGGAGAATCTTACACAATGAAGAATTTTCCAGAAGCCTGGGGGTTTCAAGTGACCTACTCAAAATATAAATCAAAAGGAGTTTATCACCAAAGAGATTGATTTTTTAAGATAAACCTGCATAAGAGAGCCCAGTAATTTAGCAGAATATTATTGAAGAGGAATTTAAAAAGATTAAATAAATATTACCATGAATTTATTGAATAATCGACTTTCCACATTTTGTCTACTTAATGTATTATAAACATTCAAAGTATCTGTTTGGAATATGCTTAATGTACTATCATAATTACAGAAAAAATATGAAAATAATTATAAATATGAAAAAGATGAAGGCAACTGTATTTAGCACATATTATTAACTGTGTGGAGCCTTACAAAATTTAGGGATTTCCCTAAATGTCACTTTTAAGGGTTTTTAAAAAATATTTTTTATTATTTTTATTTTAAAAGTATACAGTACAATGATAAGGAATCTATGCTATTAAAATTACAAGTTAAAATTTTATATAGTCTTTTGAAGTGTTTGTTATTTTTTCTACCCGGTGCTGTTCGGACCTCCACCACCTCCTTACAGCCTCATGATTCACACTGGATTTTCACAACTATTCTCTGCTCACCTTTGCCTGTTGGAGGATCTGTCCTCCAAGTTCTTTTTAAGGACCTGAGACTGAATCTCTTTCTCAGATATGGAGAGATTTCAAGATAGGTGGTATGTTTTCTGTAATAATTTGTTTCTGCTCTGTTCTCTATCATAATCACTACATTTATAATAAGGCCTATTTTCAAGAATAGCATATTTTCTCATTTTCTATATTTCCTTTGTTTGTAATTTGTCTTGGAATGATTTCCCCATTTCTCTTTTCCTCTTATTACTATAGTACTCCCTTCTTCTTACTTTATACAAAAAAGTCTCATTGAAATGATTTACCCTAAACTTACATTTTATTCTAATTTCTACCACTATATCCTACCCTTTCTTTTTCAATATCTTATGAATGAATACCTATTAATTTCTCCTAATTGCAAATTTTTTCATCATAAATAGCTGAAAGCATATCACTACTTCATTATCATTGTATCTTTTATTTTAGTCATGCACAATAATTAATATGAATAATTTTTTGGTTTTATTTCTCATTTATATATTATGGTATTATATTGATTATTTTGAAATTATGTTTATAGGAAGTTACAATTACCTATTCATTTCATTACAATTTTGTGAAGAGGATAACAAAATGTGCTATTAATTGGAGCAAGGGTTCTGATAGGACTGAAAACTCTAGTCTCACTAGAACATAGTGATTAGTCAGTATATTTGAAAAACTAGTTTATAATGGAACATGGTTTTATTGAACTTTTTAAGACTTTATTTGTATAGAGCTGTTTTTGGTTTACAAAAAACTTAAGAGGGAGGCACAGAGATTTCCCACATACTTCCTGCCCTCATACATGTATAGCCTCCTATGTTATTAACATCACTCACCAGAATGGTACATTTTTTACTAAGTATGAATCTACATGAACACATCATAATCACCCAAGTCCATACCTTAGGGTGCATTCTATGAGTTTTCACAAATGTATAATGGCATATATCCCTCATAATGTTATACAGAATATTTTCCCTTTCCTAAAAAACCCTCTGGACTTTGCTTGTTCATCTCTCCCTCGCCTCCACCATCCCCACCCCTGGAAACCACTGATCTTTTTACTGTCTCCAGTTTTATCATTTCCAGAATGTCATATAGTTGTAATCATACAATATGTAGCCTTTTCAGATTGGCTTCTATCATTTAATAATATGTATTTAAGATTCCTCCATATCTTTTAATGGCTTAATATCTCATTTCATTATAGCGGTGAATAATATTTCATTGTCTGGATGTAGCACAATTTCTTTATCCACTCACCCACTGAGGGACATCTGGTTTGCTTCCAAGTTTTGGCAATTATGAATGAAGCTGCTATAAACATTAATGTGAAAGTTTTTGTGTGGACATACTTCACAACTCTTTTGGGTAAATAACAAAGAGCATGATTGCTGGTTCATATGGTAAGTGTATGTTTAGTTTTGCAAGAAACGGCCAAGCTGTCTTCCAAAGTGGTTGTACCATTTGCATTCCCACCAACGATGTAAGAGAGTTCCTGTTGATCCACATCCTCATCAGTATTTGGTGTTGTCAGTGTTCTAGATTTTGGCCATTCTAAAAGGTGTGTAGTGGTATCATTGTTTTATTTTGCTTTTCCCTAATGACATATATGTGGAGCATCTTTTCATATGCTTATTTGTTTGCCATCTGTATATCTTCTTTGTTCAGATGTCAGTTAAGGTCTTTAACCCGTTTTTCACTCAGGTTGTTTGTTTTCTTATTGTTGAGTTTTAAGAGTTCTTTGAGTATTTTAGACGAGTCTTTATCAGATGTGTCTTTTGCAAATATTTTCTCCTAGTCTGTAGCTTGTGGTCTAATTCTCTTGATACTGTCTTTCACAGGGCAACAGTTTTTAATTTTAATGAAGTCCAGCTTATCCATTATTTCTTTCATTAATCTTGTCTTTGGTGTTGTATCTAAAAGGGCATCATCACGCCTAAGATCATCTAGGCTTTCTCCTATGTTACCTTCTAGGACTTTTATAGTTTTGCATTTTACATTTAGGTCTGTGATTCATTTTGAGTTGATTTTGGTGAAGGGTGTAAAGTCTGTGTCTAGAATCATTTTTTTTTTACGTATGGATGTCCAGTTGTTCCAGCACCATTAATTGAAGAGATTGTCTTTACTCCATTGTATTGCATTTGCTCCTTTATCAAACATCCGTTGGCTATATTTATGGGGGTCTATTTTTGGGCTGTCTGTTCTGTTCCCTTGTTCTATTTGTCTATTCTTTTGCCAATACCACCTTGTCTTGATTATTATAGCTTTATAGTAAAGCTTGAAGTTGGATACTGTCAGTCTTCCAACTTTGTTCTTATCCTTCAATATCGTGTTGGCTGTTCTGGGTCTTTTGCATCTCCATAAAACTTTAAATTCTTTAAATTTAAAAACTCGAAAACAAAATAACTTGCTGGGATTTTAATTGGGATTGTATTGAATCTATAGATTAAGTTGGATCAAACTGACAATAGAGATTCAGAAAGAATTGTCAAGTTGGAATGTTGACACTGTTGAGTCTTCTTTCCATGAACATAGAGTATCTATCCATTTATTTAATTCTTCTTTGGTTTTGTTTATCAGAGTTTTATATTTTATGTCATATAGATCTTGTAAATATTTAGTTAGATTTTTACCTAAGTATTTCATTTTTGGTGTGCTAATGTAAATTGTATTGATTTTTTAATTTCAAATTCACTTCTTCGTTGTTAGCATATAGGAAAAGGGTTGACTTTTGTATATTAATCGTGCATCCTTCAACCTCACTATGATTGCTTACTAGTTCTAGGAGTTTTTTGGTCAGTACTTTAGGATATTTTACATAGATGGACATGTCTTTTGCAAAAAAAGACAGTTTAATGCTTTCCTTCCTAATCTGTATTCCTTTTATTTCCTTTTCTTGACTTATTACATTAGCAAGGACTTCCACTAAATTGATTTTTTTTTAGTGAAATTCTATTGCTTTGGGAGATTCTATTATAAATGAAAAATTGACTGCATGAGGATACAATGAGAGAAGGAAACATTAAGGGAAGATATTTTTAATGCTTTTATATTCTGTAATATTTAACATGTATAAATTAATAAATATAATATATGCTGGTTATGATGCATCATAATAAATGAACATGCATGTATCGCTACATCTTAAGATTAGAATCCTCCTCAATACCACTGCATCTTTCTGTATGCTCCTTTTCAATCTCATCTATTTCTCCTCTCTCTCACAATCGACCACTAACATAAATTTTGTGATATTCATTTCATTGCCTTTCAAAAATAGTTCTATCTAAGTGTGTTCTTAAGGGATAAATCTCTGTGTATACTAGCTTCTTCATATGTAAAGTTGGGATATTAAAATACTCTTAATAAAGAGGTGGAAAAAGACTAAATGAAATAATGCACATAGTCCTAAATTACATTTTAATTGTTTTTTGTTTTTAAGCTTTGTAAACGTGGTAGCATACTATTTGTCCTTTTCTGAAACTTGCTTTTTTTTTGCTGTGTTTGATTTATCTAATCTTCGCTCACTTTTTAAGTAGGATTGTAGTTTATTCTTTTGTACTCATATATGCCATCAATTGTGTGACTATATCACAACATATTTATCTATCCACATATCAATAAGTATTTGGGTTATTTACATTGTTGGCTACTTATTTATTATCTAGCTATTCAGAAATATGTATTGAGCAGCTAATTATACGAGACTGTCTTCTAGTTAAATGAATTTAAGCAATGGAAATAATTAGCTTACATTCTAATGAAGAGACTGCCATGAACAATACTATTTATGAATATTTTTGAGTATATCTTCTGTGCCATCAATGGACACAAATCATCCAAGGGTTCTTTACATAGGCCATGGATCCTTAAAATGTATGGATAGTCTTCCGAGAGCATATGGAATTGTATATTTTAAAATTTATTTTTATTTCTTGTTCTACTGGCTATCATTTCTACTACAGTGCTGGTAGAATCTGCTCTAATTTATAGCTTTCTCTAAAAGTCATCTTATGCTTACTCTATTGCTCATAGCATGTAAAAATTTATGATATCACCAAAAGTATTACTCTGCCTTAATCATTTTTTTTTTATTTTATATGTACAGTAAAATTCCCAGTAACTGATAAAATAAATAAAATATATATACACTTTTTAATTATTCAATACTGTATCATAGGATTTAAGAGAGGGATGAGATCTAAAAGATTAACTATTTTAAGCTTCTCACTTAATAAATATGAGAATTGAGTCTCAATATATGTTGGAGATTACGATTAAGATTTGGCTTTGGAGTCCAAAGAGCTGTATTAGAACATGGACTCAGTCACTTATTAGATTTCTCCTTGGACTACTAATCATTGTTGATATCAGTTATTTCATGTATAAACCTCAAGTCATAAGTTACCTAAAAATGCTGACATGGTTACTTAACATGTGTGTGTGTGTGGAGGTGTATGATATATAGTATACACATTTATATATTTGCATCCTTTTATAAATTTTATTAATAGGAATGGCTTAATAATCAATCTCACAAACGATGGTAGAATAAACCACAAGGGTAAATGGATGACAAGCAAAATATAAAATTTTAGGGTGAATGGATGAAACTATTTGATTCCTTAAAAAAAGTTTAGGATAACTAGATATGAAATAAAATCTATGAAAAAAAAATGTTTGCTTATGTCTAAACTAAAATTTTAAGAAGGAATCCTTTTCTGTATTAAAAAAAAAAAATCTCTGCTTTCATGGGTACTTATATTTATGACCAGTATGCTGATCCTGTGGCAAAGATAGATAACAGCATAATCGTTAAAGTTGAAACAACTCAAATCACTTGGGCTAAACTTCTGGCCTCTGCATACAACCCCCTCCTAACTCCTCTAATTCAAACTAATCCATGGAAATAAAAAAATCTTGTGGATTCTGTGAAATGAAGAGCAGTATTTTGGACAGAGAGGCAAGAAGGATTCTTATGAAATATATAGATATAAGAATCTGTTTAAATATAATTCAAATTTTAAAATGTTAATAAATGCTGTTTGCTCTCTTCTTATCATGCTGTATTAAACATGTTCAAATACCTTGACACAATTTGTGCTGTTTATCATTGACTTAAATGTATTTATTAATATTTCTGTCTCAATGTAGCAGTATATTATATGAATAATTCTACTAACATTATTTTTCCAATTATCTGTAGATTTATTGTATTAGCACCAAAGGGAATGACCAGGAAGCTGTCACTAATTTTTTAAAAATCGTATAAATGATGTTAAACATAAATCAATTAAATTGTGGCATAAATCTCATATATTACTGACATTCTGTTACCTAGAGAAGGATATTCACTGTTATCACAGTGCAGGGGTTAAGATTCCCGGGCTTATTTAATCTGTCTATTCAACTGTCTTTAATCAATAACAAGACTTTTATGTGTGTGACTTTTGCTCAAGAAAAAGCAATAACATTCACAAAATACAGGCAAGGAATTCATAACTACTGAAATTCATTTTTATATGACTGCCTCCACATATAAATGGAAGTAGATGTTGATCTTTGTTTCACATCTACAAATATACATAATTTGAGAAAAAAATGAGTTATCTGCTTAGTTTCCTTTCCTTGGTTCAACTGAGATTTTAAAAACAAAATAATTGCTACTACATATTCTGCCTATAGACAGATGCAAAGAGATGCACAGAGGATCGGTGTTTCCAGAAAAAAATTTGTTTATTAGACATTCTATGCAAGGCACTTTAGCTCACGTTCCAAAGATTGGACTACAGCAAGAGTATTTATCCTTAAAACGGAAGAGTATTTATCCTTAAAATTGTTTATAGTTACCCTATCTCATCATAAATGTAAAATATTACCATACTTCTTTGCCAATTAAATTAACAGTGAAGTGATTTTCTGTGGTGTACCTAAGGAAATATTTTCCAAGTCAGCAAGAGCATTAATGTTATGTTTAGAAATCAGCTAAAATTAGTGTGCTTGCCAAAATACTTTCAGAACTATGTAGAAATAAAGGAAATCATTTCAAGAGCTTAGCACCTAAAATTTCAATAATTCTTTCAAATTCAAAGAGAAATAAATAAGGGGATTAATTGTCAAGGAAGAATCTCACTTGTGAAATATTGATTTTCTCACACCAGTAAGGGGTTGGACATGTATGTGCACAAGTCATGCACGAGAATAGGGATTACAAACATGGTTCGTACAGTGATTTGTATGCGTTTACACAATTTTGGCCCTACGTGATCTCTGAGATGCAAATTTTATTTGTCATTCAAAATATGAGAGATTTAAGCTCGTTATTGTTTAATATCTCTTCACTAGTGATAGCATCTCTAGAACTTAGAGAAATGCCAAAGATACACTGATGCCATGAAAACAAATTTGCCTTGTATTTTCATTCTTTTTTTGCAGAGGAGGTGACTTTGGCAATAACATCTAATGGCTCAGCTTTTGCAATTTATGGGGACCAAGAAGAGATCTTTGCACATGGTGTTTTAGAAATTTTAACACTCCATTTGTCTGTGAATTATGTAAGCTGAAAAGAACATTGTAATTAAGATCAAAGTAGTTATTATTACTGTACTTGATTGGAAAGGGGCAAGGAGACAACTGATTTTAGATTTGTCTTGACTTTATATATCATTAGACTACAGCCTGCGACCCCCTCGCTAAGGTGAGGGCAGTGGGAGACCAATAAAATTGCTTTAATATTATTACAATCATTGAAGTGTATCATAAATATATTTGAACAATTTTTATTGAAAAAGCATTTCAGGCATCAGAAATGTGAGTGAAAACTATCAACACATCTTTATAAAATATGTTCTATAAAAAAAGTATGTTTGATGGATTTCTTTTTGTTCTGATTGTGTGTACTGAATTGATACTTTTAAATAGTAGATATTTAAAAAGCATATATTGAATTTACATTCATTTCTAATCACAAGAAGAAATTGTCTTATTTTCCTCTGCTCTGGTGAGAAAGCATTGTGCTCAATTTTGGCGCAGCCCATTTTAAATACTGAAAAATTATTTCCCATTGACCATGAGCTTTTAATGACTTCTAATAAGGACATATCTTGAGTAGATTCTGAGTAGTAGCTCTCTAGAGAATCTGAGAAAAGGGTGTATTATAAAGAAAAGTGTGTATTATAAATACTAGATGTGAAGGACCCTGGAAATCTGACACTCAGAAACAGAAAAGAAAAAGGACCACATTTATTGAAGACTAAATAAATCTCAAATGTATTTATTTATTTACTTTAAAGTTCTACTACTCTCTTTTCAAGGAATGTTTAATCCAGCTTCTGTGGTTTATAAGTAACAGTTTATATAGGCAGCTTCTAAAATTTATATTCTTGACAGTTCTATATTAACACATTGTTATTGCTCAGTGATACCTGGATATCCCAATTGATTAGTGTTACTGAAATAGCAAGAACTCTTTGCTTCTAGATTCACCATCATACTGTTTACTCTCAACATACCAACCAGAATGATACTTTTGGCACGTAAACCACATAACACTTCTCTGATCAAAATTCCTCAATCCTTCTATTTCACTCAGAATAAAACAGAGTTCATTCTCTGGCCTCTGGAGCCCACATGATTTGCACCCTCTCCTCACCAGTTTGGTCTCATCTTCACCATCTGTCCCTTCCTCTCTCTACTCTACACTTTGCTCTTCATGGAATCTTCCTTTCCCTAAGGTGACTGTACTTTCAGCTTGGAATTTCTTTCCCCCTTCTGTCCTCATGGTTAACTCCTTTACCTGTAAGACTTTGCTTAATCGTTTCCTTCTTAATATATTCTGCTGTGATCACCATATTGAAAACTACTACTTCTGTCACCCCTTTTCCTAGCGAATAACTCCTGGTTTCTTTTGTCCTTGTCATGCTCTTTCCTTTCAATAGTACTCATCATCTTTTAACATTCTATATAACTTAGTTAATTTTATGACTATTGTTCATTGGCTATGTGGCTTTCTCCACCCCATAGACTATAAATTCCACAAGGATCTTGGTTTGTTTTCTTCACAGATACATCTGAAGAACCCAGAACAGTGACTGACATATACTAGGCACTCCATCAATCCCATTCATTCAGCAGAAAGTGCCAGGCACTCATGCATATGTTTGGGTTACATCAGTGAGAAAACAGGACAAACCTTTCTGTTCTAAAGGACCTTTTCTTCTATTTAGGGAGAGACAACAATAAACAGTATAAGAAGTAGGGCAGAGTTTGTCTACAATTGCTGGTAGAGAGGTAGATATGGTGACAAGTATGTGGACTTAATAAATAGTTGTTGAATAATGGACAAATAAATAAGTATGAAGAAATAAGCAGCCCTTCTTCCTTGGTATAAATCTTTGGGAATGTATTCAGACATATGAATTTTTAAGTTTAACAAAAAAAAGAAAATAAATATAAAATACAAGAGAGTAGGTTGGAAAAAAAATCAAAAACGAAAAACAAAAATGATTTCTTTCTTGAAATAATTCGATGTTATACTCTAAATCAGGTCCTGTTTTCTGATAATAATCTGATAAAAATGGAAATTCACATTCTCTTGACACAGCTGAGATTTTAAATGAACATAGACAATTTTAACTATATTCATTATATAGAACAGACTTATAATAAATGAGCTATATACCCCTTTTAAGGAAACGCAAAAATATGCCAAAATAAATCTATCGAATATAGAAACGCCAAATCAATAGTAAAATTGAAATTAATGAAATAGTCTCGTCAGGGATTCTAGGTGCAAATGAGTCTAGGAAATGTAGTTCTTAAGCTTTCCAGCCTTTGGAGAAAAAAGAAGGGAAACTGGGAGGAGACTGAGACAAACATTCAACTACTTGACTTTACATGTATACCACAATGTATATAGAGTTTGCTTTAGAAATATTACTTCTAAAAGTAACTTACTGACATGTATGCAGAAATGTTTATTGCCATATTATTTGTGATTTTTTTATAATATCTAAGAAAAATTTAATTTCCATCAAATAGAGATGTTTCATGCCATAAATTGATTTATATCTATATTTTCCTGGTGATTGTTTCATCATACCTAGAAAAACTGGGGGAAAAGTGTTCTACAGAATGTAGAGCGGAGTGTAAAGTAGCATAAAGCAGGGTGAAATATTTACATGAAAAAATACCATATCAACCACTGCTATCGATGTATCATGGAATCCTCTTTGCACTGAGGTGGTTTTATACTCCTTTTACGTGTTTGTTTAAGCACAGAAACGTGTAAACGTATATACTCTCCATTTGCAATTGCTTACTTAAGAGTCACCAAATTAGAAGGTGGCAGGGGAAACTACTAGCATTGTGCTATAGATAATATACATAATTAGAGCAAAATTACCATTCTCAAGCTATTGAGCTATGTTTTCATAAAAATAGAATTTAGAAAATAACTTGAGGTAGGCAAAAGAATGGCTCCCAAAGATGTACACATTCTAATCCACAGAATCTGGGGATATTTTATCTTACATGGCAATAGGCACTTTGCAAGTGTGCTGAAGTTAACGACCTTGAGATGGAGAAATTTATTCTGAATTACCCAGGTAGGCCCAACCTAATCATATGACTCCTTAAAACAAGAAGCCCTTTCTTGACTGAATTCACAGAGAGATTCAACATTGTTGGTTTTGATGATGGAGGAAGGAAGCCCCTAGCCAAGGAATGTGGGCAGCCTATAGAATCTGGAATAGACAGTGAAATGGACCTCATAGAGCCTCCAGGAAGGAGTTCTGCCTTATTGACACAATGATTTTAATCCAGAAGTCAGTCTTCTAACTAACAGAACTGTAGGATAATAATTGATTTGTGTTGCTTTAAGCCACTGAAGTTCTGTTAATTTGTTAGCAGCAATAGAAATCAAATATATAACTGCAATAATATTTTTCCTTGTTCTTTTGTTATGGTTTTTAGCATAATGTGCTTATACTGGAGATGTGCAAGAATCAGATGGGAGAGTGGGCTGTATTTACAAATCACCTTCAACTTTTTCTTATACTCAAACACAATGCTGTTATAAAGTTTCACAGTTTTTCTTACCTTAACTGAAGTTAAAACTTATTTTTTACTTGTTTATATGTTTAACTTTGAACTTATACCCTAAGGATTAAACTAAAACATGCCGAGTGAAATAGGAAAACATATGGCATAACTGGAATCATATGTGCATGCCTATTTCTGGGAAGAGTAAGTTTTTGTAATTAGAGAAGCTTAAAATTTTAAATTATAATCTTTTTACAAATATATAATTTCTTACAAAGCCTTTCTAAAACTAATTACAAATTTTCTGCAGTGTCATCGTGATATACTGAATAGAAGTTCATCTTTTCCCAAATATAAATAATTGTCTTTGAAAAATATTCAGAGTTGCTCTCTCTGTGAACTACACTCAACAACTCCAAACCTGTGTTTTCTGATTGTTTGATTCTCATCGTCCATTTTTATCAACTCCGTTTCATAAGCTGACATTTTATAGAGCTGAATGGAGAAACTAACTAGCAAGTGATAGCAGTGACCTTGATTCTTAAAATATGTAATATTTCAATACTACTTGGTCTGAGGGCAGGTACATTTCTCCGTTGTCATGAAAAGAGCATTAGTTTGACTCC
This sequence comes from Diceros bicornis minor, assembly GCF_020826845.1. Classification (NCBI taxonomy): domain Eukaryota; kingdom Metazoa; phylum Chordata; class Mammalia; order Perissodactyla; family Rhinocerotidae; genus Diceros; species Diceros bicornis. Next base: position 28,169,847 of record NC_080747.1, on the reverse strand, counting down.
AGATGCAGGAAAAATATTTCTTTTTTTTCCAAATTGTACTTTACATTAAATAATTGAGGATTCTATAAAAGGGATATGTTGTTAGTCATCAAAGTATGCGATACCTATATATAAAAATGAATTAGTCAATCAAAATCACTTTTGCTGACTTGAATTTCCTAAGACATTACTCTGTGTGTATGCATGTGTATGTGTTCATGCACGGGTGTGCATGTGTGCACAGGCATGTACATCTTTTTGCCTGAGTAGTTTAAGAATTGTTTTGGAAAAGCAGAATTTATAAAATAGTGAAAAACATGACAACAAAATAAATGAAAATAACTAAATTATACATGTATTTTGATACATAAATTCCGAACGTAGAGAAAGAAATTGAAATAGTTAAACTCACAGAATCAGTGAGTAAAACGGTGGTTGCCAGAGGCTGGGGGAGGAAGAAACAAGAAGGTATTAGTCAGAAAAGGGAACTCGCATACACTGCTAGAGGGAATGCAAACTGGTGCAGCCACTATGGAAAACGGTATGGATATTTCTCAAAAAATTAAAAATAGAAATACCATACGATCCAGCTATCCCGTTACTGGGTATTTATCCAAAGAACATGAAATTAACAATTCAAAGAGACTTATGCACCCCTATGTCCATTGCAACATTATTCACAATAGTCAATACGTGGAAGCAACCCAAGTGCCCACCAATAGATGAATGGATAAAGAAGATGTGGTATACATATACAAAATGGTGGTATATATATACAATGGAATATTACTCAGCCTTGGAAAAATACAAAATTGTCCCATTTATAACAACATGGATGGACTTTCAGGGTACTATGCTAAGTGACATAAGTCAGATAGGGAAAGACAGATAGCATATGATTTCACTCATATGTGGAAGATAAACAAACACATAGATAATGAGAACACATTAGTGGTTACCAGAGGAGAAGGGGGTGGGGGGAAAGCGAAAGGAATAAATGGGCACATATGCATGGTGATGGATAAAAACTAGACTATTGGTGGTGAACACAATGCAGTCTATACAGAAACTGAAATATAATAATGTACACCTGAAATTTACACAATGTTATAAGCCAATATGACCTCAATAAAATAAATTTAAAAAAAAAGTAGTACAAAGGGTACAAAGAGTACAAAGTACAAAGGGTACAAATTAGTCAAAGGGTACAAAGTTTCAGCTATGCAAGATTAATAGGTCCTAGAGATCTACTGTACAGTATAGGGTCTATAGTTAGTAATACTCAATTGTATACTTAAAAATTTGCTAAGAGAGTAGATCTTAAGTGTCCTTATCATACCCACCCATACACAAATAATAATAACAACAAATAAAGAGGGTGGGAGAAAACTTTTGGAGGTGATGGATATGTATATGGCGTAGATTGTGATTATGGTTTTAGTGATGTATACTTATATCCAAAGTCACCAAATTGTATATATTAAACATGTACAGCTTTCTGTATGTCAATCATACCTCAATAAAGTGTTTTTTTTTTAAAAGAGAAATTGAGAGATTTTTCAGAGAAGTTCTTCTGAAAATTTTGACTTATGAAAAATTACTTAGAAGTAAGGAATGTAATATATGTTGCTCCCATTTTTAAAAATTATGATTAAATATACATAACATGAAATTTATCATTTTAACAATTTTTAAGCGTATAGTTCTGTGGCATTAAGTACATTCATTATTGTGTAACCATAACCCTCATCCATCTCCAGAACTTTTTCATCTTTCCCAACTGAAACTGTACTCATTAAGTACTAACTCCCCATTCTCCCTTCCAAAGCCCAGGCAACCAGCATTCTACAATTTGTCTTTATGAATTTATCTACTCTAGTTATCTCATATAAGTGCAATCACATAACATCTGTCCTTTTGTGACTGGCTTTTTCCACTTAACATAACATCTTCAAGGTTCATCCATATTGTAGTATGTGTCAGATTTTTTTTCTTTTTAAGGCAGAACAATATTTCATTACCTGTATACCACATTTTGTTTACCCATTCATCTGTCAATTGACACTTGGGTTGCTTCTACCTTTCGGCTATTATGAATAATGCTGCTATAACATGGGTGTACAAATATCTGTTTGTGTCTCTGCTTTCAATTATTTGGGGTATATACCTGGAAGTGCAATTGCTGCATCATATAGTAGCTATATGTTTAAATTTTTGAGGAAATGCTTTAAAGTTTTCCGCTGCAACATCTTACATTCCCACCAGCAATGTGCCAGGGTCCCAATTTATCCACACCTTGTCAATGCTTGTTATTATCTATCTTTTTTATGATAGACATTCCAAGGGGCTTGAGGTGATATCTCACTGTGGTTTTGATTTGTGTTTACCTAGAGATTTGTGATGTGGAGCATCTCTTCATTTGCTTATTGGCCATTTGTATATCTTTTTTGAAAAATGTCTATTCAAAATCTTTGTTCATTTTTTAATGGGGTTGTTTCCCATATATTTTCTTCTAAGAGTTTTATAGTTTTAGCTCTTACATTTAGGTTTTTGCTCCATTTTGAGTTAATTTTTGTATATGGTGAACAGTAAGGGTATAACTTCATGTTTTTACATGTGGATATGCAGTTTTCCTAGCACTATTTGTTGAAACGACTATCCCTTCTCCCCTGAATGGTCTTCACATCCTTGTTAAAAATCATTTGATCATTTGCAACGGTTTATTTCTGGGCTCTCTATTCTATTCCATTGGTCCATATGTCTGGCTTAATGTCAGCGCCGCATTGTTTGGGATCACTGTGCTTTTTGTATTAAATTTTGAAATCAGGAAGTGTGAGACATCCAGCTTTGTTCTTTTTCAAGATTATTCTGGCTATTTGGCATACCTTAGATTCTATGTAAATTTTAAAATTGATTTTTCTATTTCTGCAAAAAACCTGCAAAAACGTTGGGATTGTGATAGGGATTGTATTGAATTTGTAGATCACTTTGGAAAGTATTGACATCTTACTGATATGAAGTCTTCCAACCCATGAACATGGGATGTTTTTGCATTTACTTGTGCCTTCTTTACTTTCTTTCAGCAGTTTTGCTATTTTCAATGTACAAGTCTTTTGCCTCCTTCATTAAGTTTCTTCCTAAGTATTTTATTCTTTTTGTCAGTATTGTAGGCTTCAATAGCTTCATTTTCCTTTTAAGACAGAGACAAAAACCCCTAACATGATTTCCATTTTGATATTCTCTTTTTGCCTCACAGCTACTCTTGATTTCTTTTTCTCCAATGTAGCATGTTTCTTCCTTCTCACAGGCTTTGCAAATTTTATTCCTTTTTAAAATACTCTTCTCACTTTTTTCTTCTCTTAGTTAACATATTGTTTTCAAATACCAATTTATTTATGACTTCTTCATAGAAACCTTCCCTGACTTTCCTTCTGAGATATTATTATTATTATTATCATCATCATCAAGATACCTGATCGGCATTAAAGCTGTTCTCAAACATTCCAGTTATCCCTTCTTTCTGGGCTCATACTTGAATTGCACTTACCTGTTCTTTGTAGGTTAGGTGTGATAATGTTTTCTGTGGTTTTAGTTAACGAAATGGTAGCAGAAGTGACATTTTTCAACTCTAGATAGAAGCTTTTAGGAATTGTTTACAATTAACTGCACTTTCCCCCCTTCTATGATAATTATGGAAGTATCACTGATGCATGGTATCTGCATCAGCTTTGATTCCTTGGGTTAAGCAGAGCCCTTTTGCTAATGCTGGGCATATAGAGTGAGGGACAGGAATAATTGTTGTTTTAGCCACAATGATTTGAGATTGCATATCAATGCAGCATAATCTACATTAACCTGACTGATACAGAATTTTGTAACTAGGATTGGTGTGCTGCCATAATCTAAATGTGTAACCTAAAATATGAGATATTGGCAAAGTAGCCAGTTGGTAACCAGGGAAAATGGTTGCCATTTTAGAGAGTGACAAAATATTTGGTGAAATTGGAGCTTGCAGTCATTTGAACAAATGAACTTCCAGCTCTAGAGGCAGCAGTCAGAAAACAATGATGATTCTGTGTACTGAATGCAGTTGGATGTCCTTGTAATAACAGAAAAACTACAAGCTAGAAAATAACTGACCAGCTTATAAACAAGAAGCAAAAGGAATAGACCGTGTTCACAAATTTAGGGACATGTTGAGTTGAAAGGGAATGAGTTGCAAGGTCTTTGTGACGTGCATTACAATATTTACTACAACACCTAAAGAAATTAGGAGAAGGTAAATTAATGAAAATACTACTTTATAACAAAATAATACAGCTTATGTTTAGTAAGCCACTAATACTTTACTATCTTACATGAAGAACTCTGCAGTATCATGTTTAAATAGTGAAAGACAGGTTATAAAGATATCCCCTTATTTGAGGATTTTATAGGGATAAATATAAATTAAAATATACTTTCTTCATGTACCTATGTTTGTTTTTGAGAGCTTCAATCAGCAGCTATGGTAAGTAACTAGATAATTCAGAGATCTTTCGGTTCACCAAGTTTGGAGAAATTTTAGTAAAGTTTATCATTTTCTCATTGAGTTACTTTTTCAACTTTGAAGTTATTGCAATTTGTTTCATTGATATTTTTATTGACCTTTTCTACTTACTTTATTATTTTTCCTGAAATTTTATAGTGCCAAATATCAGCACTGTAGATATGTTATGAAATGCAAATTTAAAGTTAATTTGACCTTTTAAATAATAATAGAAAATCAGAAGTCTTTAAAATAGATTGAAAATTGAAGCTGTGATTTTAAATTTCTATTAAACACTCATATCTTTATGAAGTAGGTTGCTGTTGCATGCAGATTATGAATAAAATCAATAGTAAGAAGCAAAAGCAGTTAGATTATAAGGTTACAAATGAAAATACTGTATATAGTTACAAATCCATCTTGAAAAGGAAACACGAATGACAACAAAGGGCTTGAAAAGTCCTAAATATCACCAGATAGAGTTTTCATGTTAGATTTTCAATTCTAGGAAAAAATATATTTGTTTCCAATGCCTCTGATTGAAAAGACATAGATTGTACTTTAACATAACAGTGAGTTTAGGTAAAATGTTGATTATATATTCACAGGGATGCTTGAAAAAAAAAGTTAGAGGAGAAATCTGTTTGTTTTACTATCACCCCTTGTTTCTGTTCGTACTTTTACAAGTTCTGAAATGATTTTCCTTGACTTTAAGAGATTTCATTCAGACACAGATAGGGTAACTTTTACTAAAAATGTGTATGGTGTTATTTAGTAACACATATTTGAATCAACATGGGCATCCTCATATGAACCAATTTATATGTGTGTTTGAGAAAAATTATTTTCCTGACTACAACTGATTTTTGTAGTTTTGTGGAATTTAATAATCTTCCAAGAGATCATAAGGCCAGAAACAGGGAATAATTTCTCCTGATGGAAATAGAAAGCCGTAACTGAGAAGATAGCACTTCTCATATATAATGATATACTGTACATGGTGTTGAGAATACAGAGGGAGTGGGAATATCTGAACTCTGTGACCAAGTACATAAAATCATAAAAATAAAAACACAAACAAATCTGTGCTTCCAATATCCTGATATGTAGACCAAAGTTGATGCAGATAATATAAATTGAGACTCTACATTATACATTCTCAATTAATCATATGCTTCTGCACATGGGTCTAAAAAAGTAAGATTGTCTCAGCGTCGTTTTCTGCCATAAAGAAGCTTGACATGAAAATAATTTTAATAAACACATTCACTCATTCAAAAGTAGTAAAATATTCTAATATTTATTGAGCATATACTATGTTACTTTAAAAAAAATAAGAAAAAGAAAAAAAATCCTATACACGAATCATGCACTTAGAAATCCCATTTACAATCTAATATCTTGAAGTGGAAAATCTTTATGATCTCCAGAAACCTGAAAGGTAGGGGCCCAACCAATCAGATTGGACTCTGACTCGATTAACAAAGATATTGGCTGTGACACCCAGTACAAGCCAACTGGTAAGTACCAGTCAAATTGAAGCTCTGCATATATGTTGAATATGCACATTTAAATAAAAAGTCTCAAAAGCTCGACCAGATATCTAAGAAACAAAAGTTCATATATATAAAATGGTTATAGCCATATATTTAAAATGAGAGAAAACAGGCAAGCTGGTTTGGTTGCTATATTTAGAGTTTGATCCTCAGTTCTGTCAGTCCAGAAGTGATTTACATTTTTTTTGCCCAGATGTGTCTCTGGTAGCAGGAGTCACAAAATCAAATTCACAAAAGTTTGAAATATATAAAAGAATTTTGACTTTATTTACAATGAGAGATATCTTTTTCAAATAGACTATTAATATCTGAAATCCAAGACACCTCTGTCTTAGATATTAAGATTTCTGAAAAATCACAATAGTAAATAAATAAATACATATATACATACACATATACATACATACATACAAATGATTTCATGAGATGAAAGAATCAGGGCATAAATAGGGATTGTGTTTGAGTAGCACACTATAAGAACTGTGGAAATGAGAGTTTAACTAGCCAAAGTCTCAAAGAGTATGCCTTTCTAGGAACTAAAATAAGAAAATCCAAATACTATGTGACTTAGAACTGAATAAAACAGAATAAATAATGGCAAATGCTAATTTTTTGGCTTTTTTTCCTGAATTTTATGTAAAATATAATTTTACTATCAACAAAAGAGTACTTGAGGGATATTCAGATACCAAAATGTAGTGTAGGGTTCATTTCCCACATCACCTTCCAGTGAAGTCTTGCTGTGAATGTACTCCAATTTTTTTTTTTTAAGAGCCTTGGGAAGTATGTTTGCTTCACAAACATTCATTACTTTACAAATAACACTTCAAATTATCCAATCTCATCTGTAATTTTATTCACATTCTCTGAAAATTACTACTTCTGGAAAAAGATTTCTATTTCTATAGTTTGGTTTATTTTACCCAGTTATCTACTAACTACATTTGTAGATAAATAAAGTCAGTAATATTAGTAAATTAGACCATGTTTTAGAAGGAGAAATTATTATATTGTGTGCCAGAAATCATTTTCTGATGGTAATAGTAACCAAAGTGTGTGCCTGCAAGCATACGAGTTTCTTAGCCATCTATTCCAAATTTCTCATTTTCAGATGCAGAAACTGAGCCTAAAATTGCATAAGGAAACACAGCACGGATTTGGCATTATTAGGATGCCAGCCCACCTATGTCTTCAAACGTTAAGTTCAACCTCTACACCGTTATTTAGTGTAAAATTATGCAAGAGGTTTCTATACTTGGTGCTACTACACCAAGTGCATCATCTGAAGAGCCAACCAGGCCCTGGACTCTCTTTAATATATACCTTACTGCCCAGCAACTCTCCACGTTGTCTCCAGAGCATAGCATGATGCATCTAGACTCTTCTTCCACAACTCTTTGCTCAATTTGTTGAGGTTCTATTGTGTCCTTTTCTCTATTTTTCTTGTCTTTGCTAAGATATTTAGGCCCCCATTTTCTTTCCTGTTACAGTTTTCCCTCAGCCTCTCACCAGACTTTTTTTGCTCTTTCCACCATCTACGTATATTTTTTAAAGTCCATTTTTGGGAATTTTATTCCAAGGGATTTATATAAATTTGAATTTGTAGATCAAGAACGGGACAAAACTTAGTGGTCTACTGTATCACTGAAGCCCATTTGAAAGAAAGCATACTATTTCATAATTATTATTATTATTATTATTATTTTTTTGTGAGGAGATCAGCCCTGAGCTAACATCCGCCAATCCTCCTCTTTTTTTTGCTGAGGAAGACGGCCCTGGGCTAACATCGGTGCCCATCTTCCTCCACTTTATATGGGACGCCACCACAGCATGGCTTACCAAGCAGTGCGTCGGTGCGCGCCCGGGATCCGAACCAGCGAACCCCGGGCCGCCGCAGCGGAGCGCGCGCACTTAACCGCTTGCGCCACCGGGCCGGCCCCTATTTCATAATTATTTTTATATATGACTTGACATTTAAGACCTTAAAATTATCTCTTAATCTTATAATACAGCTGATATTCTGCTTCCCTTGACAAAACACCGTAGTCACTGAAAGCCTTCCTCAGAAATGATGTATTGATTTTATTGAGTATTTTGAAAGATGGGGAAATAGGTAAAAGTAGTTAGATTCTCTAGGTATTTTTTCCCTCAATATTGTCTAAATTTGTCATCATCACAGGTAAATGACCAAAGTATAATTCTCAATTTAAGAGATTCCAATATCTTCATATTTATTTAGTGAGCTCAAAGCTGTACATGGGAAGCCCAATTAATGTTTTTGATGGCTGAATAAACACAACTTATTTTCATTTATCCACTTATTTATTCCTATAAGAATCATGTTAAAACTTGCTGTTTCTCCAGTAAATTAGAAGACTTTCCTTCTCAGGTGAACTTAACTTGTGAATTGCTATTTTCTTTATCATTCTGTTAATACACCTTTGTGAGTTGATCACTTAATTCCCACTCTTTGATTCCTTGATCCTAAAATAATTCTCTGTTCTCTTAGTGGTTTAGATTGTGCCATAATTGTTTCAATAGCTCAAAGGAACTCTCATTTCTATGGGGCTATTATTTCTCTCCTTCCTTATTGTTTACTAGCCAGGCACTGATTGACTAGAAAAAAATTTTTTTCCAGGAGAAGTTTGCATATTTTAACAGCAGTTGAACAGCTGTCTTAGGAAGTAATGTTTCTATATTTCACAGCTTGCAGCCACACTATTAATACCATTTTACTTGTCTAATGGAGGTAATTCTTAAACACCACAAATCCTAATTATTTGAACAGCAGTGGGCCTTAATTCATAACCGCTTCTTCTGAAAACAAAAGAACTTTATAGCTTGGAATAGACTGCTTGTGAGGGGCTCTCCCCTTTTATCTGATGATGAACACCATTTCTGCAAATACTGCTCCCTCAGAGGTGATAATTATCCCTGGGTGCAGCCGGGGAGCTTCCCCGCTGCGATGTGGTGGTGCAGTTAGCAAACTCAAACTGTCTAGAGGCGCTCCTGTACCCCCCAACCTCAATGTTCCCAAATGATCTAATCATTACTTTATTTTGGGAGGGGAGATTAAGAGGGTATGAATCATGCTTATCCTTTTAAACTTTCTGTTTTAAATGAAAACATCCCACTGGCATGTGCACTTTCATTTCTCCTCCAGCTACTGTAGTTCTGAAATAAAAGTGATCCTATTGATCTAATTATTCAAACAGTTATACCGTCCATGAGTTCCAAAAAGTCTGTAAATAGGAAAAAATACTATTAAAATGTGATATTTAATATCTCTGTGTACCAGTATGAATATCATTTTATATAGTTTAGTATGCTCACACTTGGTACATATCTCTGCTTAGCACTTATTCTTCTGTATCTGTGTGTGTGTGTGTGTGTGTGTGTGTGTGTGTGTGTGTGTGTGCCTGGTAAATTGCATCAATAAATTGTGAAGGTCTTAAAAGAGCCATTTTATTATAAATTGTAGGTGGTATACATAATAATAATAATTGTAGAATTATCACTAGATCCTACCATAATAGAATGTAGGAACATTCTAGATATTCATATTGAATGAATAAATGAAACTTAAAAATACATGAATAGAGTATTACTAACCATGGGAATGCTAATACTATCTATCTATCTGTCTATCTATCTATCAATCATCTATCATCTATCATCTATCTATTCATGTGTAAATATATGTGTGTGTATATATGTATATTTCTGTGTAAATATATATATAGTATATAAACATTTGCATACATTCTGGGGATTTTGATAAATTACAAAAATCTAACAAAATATGTATTTCTATGCTTCTATCTCTACTATATTTTCTGAAGTGAATTGAAAAAGATAAAGGAGAACTGAGAGGCACACAGTGACATTCAAATATTATATACTGAATAAACAAATACTGAATGAATGGAAAATGGGTTGGAGGACTAATGTGTTAAGACCTATCAAAGATAAGAAGATATATTACAAAGACCCTTCATCTTGGATTCAGAAAGAGCTATTTCTATCTCAGAGTCTGCCATGATTAGCTGTGTGATAATGGAGAATTCACTTAACTTCTATTGTCCTTATTTTCCCCATCTTTATAGTGAAGGAAATGTCTAAATTACCAACGGTGGGCTAAGTGGTTTAAGAATTCTATAAATCCACACAACGCAAGCTGCAAGGTGCATACTACCAGAAGCAATCCTGAACTGATTTCCCACCTCGGGAAAATTCAGTGCCAGAACTGACCAACAGTTATATTTCTGGATCCTTGAGAAGTCCTTGCTCCCCTGGTTCCCCTAACACCAGGAACATCACAGCTGCAATGCAGCTGGTAATAATTAGCTCCTTGCTTCGTTATAGGCATGGTTTAATAAAAGGATTTATTGATGGGGAAAAGAAGGTGTTCTACAAGTAGTTAATGATTTATTGAAGCTCACACTGTGCCCATTATAGCTAATAACTTGTCCCTTTAAAAGAGGTGTGAATACAACCCTCTAGTCAATGATTATTTGCTAGAAAAGTACAATTAGACTAACTTTTCAAATTCTTTATGCAATTTACATCCTCTAATTAGATTTTCATGTTTGTATTCCTTGAGACCTGGCGTGTATTTGACTCTCTTTACATAATTTCTCCATCCTCAAGACCTCAGAGAATATCGAGTGCAGGTTTCCAGGATGTGCGAACTCTGAATTTATCATCAGTCTTTCCAAGTGTGATTTATGTGCTCTGTGCGTCTGATTATTTGACCATTTCAACATACATTCCTTGAATATGTCCTTTATAACATGCCTTTAGGAAATACCCCCTACAATATGTTTTTTAAAATGATCTCATTATTAAGTGTGTTTTATTTAATATTTTTGCTGTTAGAATGTACGGGGGTAATTATGCAATCAAGAACGTGACATTTCAAAATTAATAGAGGTTCTTCAATGAGGAATAAGGAAAATAAGGTATATGTGTGTATATATATGTGTGTATATGTATATATACACACACATATGTGTGTGTGTGTTTATCACCAACAAGGACCTTATTGTCCCTATCCTTCATTGAAGAATCTCTATTAATTTTGAAATGTCACATTCTAGATTGCATAATTACCACCATACACATTACACACACACAGATATATATATTTCCTAAATCTGATAATTAAAGGATAACAAAAGATAATATTAAAATCCAAGGTAAGAATATTCAATAGATAAATTTATCTCGAGAGAGATGCTACCAGTTAAATTGAAGATACATTTGGGCTTGATCAAAGTAACATCTCTTCTGAGTTTAAACTTTCAAACTAAAAGGAATGAACTTTTATTTCATAATATAAACTTATTCCCCTACTACACTTACATGGACACACACACCCCCCAAATTTGCAATTATCCTTTCCAAAATCAAGATAACTAAATCTTAGTTGGAGAACAACTCAGGTACAATTATATCTGAAACATAATACCATTTTTCTTTCTGGAAAATAAAATAAAAATTCTTTATTTGGTTCAAAGTGTCTCTTGGAAGGTTTCATTTCACCACACAGGAGAGTGAGGGAGGAAAGAAATCAATTGAATTCAGGTTTACCAGGTTCAGGTTATTGAATACTTCTATTTTCAAGCAATAAACTCCTAGTCAACTGGGAACGAGTTATCCTGTTATTCATAGGATCTTAGCTGAAATCTACATGGAACTGGTGATGTTATTCTCCCTAAAAAAAACAGAAGTTCTCAAATTATAATACAATTATAAATACAGTTGGATTTCTTTATCTCGTTTAACTTGTTTCACCCTTTTGGCAATCACAATCTTATAAATGGCAAATTCAGTGATTTCTGTTTCAATAAAATGTATTTTCAAAAGCTCTATTTGATGGTGCACTTTTAATAAAATATTTCAATAAAAAAAATTCTAGAGATCCTGTCTTTGGGCCTGGCTATAATAATACTGATTTATGATTTTGTTAACTTGCCCAATCTCCTTTTTTCCTTGTCATACGAATATTTAAACATCAATTGCAGTTTCAAACATTTCCGTAGCTTCTCTGAGTAGCCACACAGTATTCTATTCTAAATTTAATAGGAAATGATAAAAACATGAAATTTGCTGATTAAGTACCTAACCAGTTAAATAAAAAATATGCAGAAAACATAGAAATCATTGAAAATGTAATACCATGGCCTTTTGTGCATACAATTTTGTAATTCTTTAGTATTAGTGACATAATCAGAACTGGAACTGCCTGAGGGAAATGGAAACTCACTAATTTACATAAGCAAAGATGCTTTCAAATTGCAGGAAAGGCAGGTTGCACTAGTCTTGAAGAAGAACTGGGACAAGGGCTTGAGAACCACTAGAGTTTTCTCTCCATTTCTCACGTCTGGTATTTTCTTCACAACGTCCTCCATCTGTCTCCTTAAAGTCAGGTTTTCTCAACCAGAGGGAAGTTCAGCTGCAAATAGGTCTATATTACTTTTGCCTCTGAAGAATGATTTATTAATCATTCCAATTTTTAAAAAACAAAAGCGTGGGGAGGACACTGATTGTCCCCAAAATATACCTCTGGAATACAGCAGGGCAAGAATATGAAAGGATGATTTTCCTTGCTTGGATTTGAAGTCTACCCATTGACAAAAGAACTGTGGCCAATGACAGTTTTCACAACAGTATGATTGGAGCAGGAGACAGGCTTTAGAATGAATAAGAGATGTATGGTATTAGATTGTTGCATTCAAGGTGTTTAAGATGATTAGATATGTCTCAAAGTGCAGTAAGTTAAAAGCAAAAAAAAATGCATTTTAGAAGCAGACAAAACTTCCCAAAGCAGTCCTATATGTGTAGTAGCTAGATGACTGAGTAACCTTAGGCAAATCAAATAGTCTCTCTAACCTTTGTTTCTTTGTTGCAATGTGGGAAATAATGCCATTATGAACCTGTCAGTAGAAATAGTGAAGATGCATTAAAAAACACACCTCAATGACTCAAACCCACAGAGCTTAGTTCTCACACATTATGGGGCAATTGGGGATTGTCAAGAAGTGTGCTCTGCTTAATTTAGTTATTTATAGACTCAAATTGATACAAGTGTGTCAAATGCTTGTCACTATGCCAGGAGGAAAGAGAGATGTAAAAAGTCTTGATCTAGCAATTAAAGGATGTCTTCTGGAGTTGACACCTGATATTTTTCTGCTCACAACTCATTGAACAGAACTTGTCACTTGGTTTCATTCAACTACAAATGGGCCTGGAAGTATAATACCACCTATTTCCAGATTTGGGACTATTGATATGTGAACAGAATGACGATTTTAACACTCCGCTTTCTGATCACCAAACATTTGGTTCTCTTTTCACTCTTCACACAAAAGGCACTTATCCCCTTCCAAAGGAGATATCACTGAATTGCCAACTGTCCTTGGCAACAAGCTTAAAATCAAAGATCTATGTCTTGCTTTTTGACATCTATATCAGGATATTGTTTGTATAATTCCATCAAAAATCCCTATATAGTTTTTCTTGATCCAGACAGTTATGAACTAAATAGACAAATTATGCAGTACATCCAGGGAACTGGGTAATTTCAGCAAACACCCTCATTCAGAAAGAGAAAAAATTGCAGGTTTGTGTGTCAATTTTGAAATCTACCTAGACAGTTATTGTGAGAGGATCTTCAGCCGATTGTTCTCTGTGCTTCTTGGTTCTGTTCTCTGGGTAATTCTTTCCTCTCCTTTTTTTCTACTAAGCCTCAAATGAAAGGAGCGGTGGAAAATATACTCTCCTTGGAAAACTAGCAGATTTTTCTCTGCCTGATTTCTGTCCTTAGAAGATTGGGGATCTTGAGCAGCCACAGTTCTGGCATTTCTGGTATGTTCTGGTCTTGAACAGTCACAGATATTTTTTAGTCTACGCCATGATTTTATTAACGGTACCAGTCTCCTCAAAATATAGTAGGCTTTCCATCAATTCGATTTAATCAGTAATGTGCTGATAGCTTCACTCACATTTCTTTTCTGCACATACTTCTTAGATTTGTGACAGATCTTTGCTTTTTTGACTCTGTTTGTTCTCCCTTCTTAATAGCTAGTATCTTAAATATATCAGGTTTCTTTGGAGAAACATATTTTACTCTACTTTTTCTGAGTCATTATGTCCCATAGAGAGAATTTATTGGGATTCAAACCTGAATTGAGTCTTTGATCTGAGATGACTAAATCGAGTCAGAGCTTTTAAGGATAAATGTGACAGCTGTGCCCTGACTTGATTCTTGCTGCAAGAGTGAGTTTAATTGGCCTTTATTGCTCAGAGGTCTTCTCAATTTGATTTTTTTTTCCTGACTGCAGATGAGAAGCAGTTACTTCTTCCAAACTTGCAAGTCTCCAAATTTCTGGACTCTTTTACTCTATTTTTGTTGTTTCATTCCTCCTTACTATAAGATAGTTCTTGAAGTAACTTGACAAATGCAGTCAAAAGTAAGTAATACAATCAATTACCTTTTTGTTCAACTTCTTCCTCTGGACCTATAAGCTCACTTGGTAGCAACGAGTCAGCCGTTTTCAATACACCCCCCTCACTATTTAGGTCAGCTGCGGGCACCACTGGGTTCCACTTCCATTCTGGCTGTCACTAGCTCATGTCTGCTGCTTGCAGCAGCAATGGGTAGAGGTTTACAATGGCAGCATCTAGTCAAAAATGTTGTGAATGCTCATACACACACACACACACAATGTCTAATAGAGGCTATAACTATGCATAGTAAAAGTCTATATTTTCCATAAGATCTCTCTCTCTCTCTTTCTTTATCCTTCCATCTTCTTCTCTAGAGGAAGGAGGAGAAGGGTATAAGTATCTCCTTCTCTCTCTATATATAAATAACAAATATATAGAGAGAAAGAAAGAGAGGAAACGAGAGAGAGAGGTAGAGACAAAGAGAGAAAGAGTATGAAAAGCTAAAGGCTGTGTTTTACACCTACTTAATATTTAATTTAAAAGCAATGACAAAGTTAATAAAGTTTTAATTACACAAGAGAAAATGAAGGCTATGGCTTTATTTCAAGATATGATTTAGTTCTGCCTCTAGAATAAGAGCACACTAGAATATTTTCATAACCAAAATTTTCTTTGGCTACTGGTCCAGGAAATTTTTCTTTATAGGATTTCTTCTTTGATGAACATTTCTTCTGGCATTCAGTTCTAATCTGAAGGTCAATTATGCCTCTTGTGTTATTCTCAGCCACATGCACTGCTGGTGAAAATCGAATCATGTTTTATACTCTGTCAAAGTCTGTGGATATTTTAAAGTAACTGCTCAATATCACAGAAAATAAAGGGAAAGTTTGACCATATTGAAATTTATCCAAGTTCTTTGCTTTTCTCCTTTATGACATTGCCAAGTAATACACTATCATAATAGAAACATTGGAGAATAATTAAGGAATACTTGATACAAATTTAATCACCCTAAATTCCATTGTAGAAAGAAAACTACTGATACAATTTTAGTGTATCTTTCCAGCATATGATCTCTATTAGTATCATTATTGTTGAAATGAGGTCAAACTTTGGCATTATTTTTTCTCTTTTTATTCAGTTAGGAGTATACAAGAAACACGTTTCTCCGTACACCTTTCCAGTTAATTCCTGATCCTCTAGCTGCAGTGGCAATCTACGCTCTGATTTCTACCACCATAGAGAAATTTTCTGCACTACTAGCCAATAAAATCTTAGACTTCAAAATATCCTAATCCATTTTTATTCTTGGGGCAAGACTAACTCATATCTATAACTAAAGTTATAACTTTGATTTTCTCTTGTGTAATTAAAACCTTACTAACATTTGAGTTAGGTACTTGGTGGGCATGCCTTATGAGTAGGTGGACCTGATAGTTAATGACTTGATGTATGCATTTCTTTGTTTTTACTTTGACATTTCTTAAACTGTGTACAATGTTCAAGTAACAAATATTACAATCACATCTTATAGACCTAAGAGTTACAAATATTTTTACCCTACACTATAATAACCAAACTTGTTCTAAATAAAAATGTGATTCATGTAGAGTAATTTATCACTGGCCATACTTATTTTATGGAGTGTTAAATATTTTACAGTAATTCAATTAATTAGTCAAAATCATACTTCCTTTGAAATTTCTATCAAATCATGTAGTATTTTAGTACATACCTAACCTATCTAAAGCAGGGTTTTTCATATACATTGACACACAGTAGGAGGTAATTGTTAGAGCGTTCTCTATTCCAGTCATATTTCACAAATAAAATTTAATTTTTCTTTTCCTACATTTGGGTGTTAAAGAGCATTGGATCAGGTCTTGTGTCATTCTCCTATTGTAAAGAAACTTCATGACTTTAGGTCAGTAATACCATTCTCTTTGACTATTAGGCATCATAAATGTAAAAATGGGAGATGGACCATGTTTTTCTAATGTCTATGCCAACTCTACAAGCAATGTGTAATGTCTACAAATTACCAGAATAGTTACATAGCAATTTATTTTTTAAGAAATTCTTTGAGGACAAACTACAGCTTTCGATTTGTGAAAAGATTTTACCAGTTTAGATAGATAGATCTTTTTTTTTAAAATAATTTTATTTATTTATTTATTTTTTTCTCCCCAAAGCCCCAGTAGATAGTTGTATGTCACAGCTGCACATCCTTCTAGTTGCCGTATGTGGGACGTGGCCTCAGCATGGCGGGAGAAGCGGTGCGTCGGTGCACGCCCGGGATCTGAACCACGGCCGCCGGCAGTGGAGCGCACACTCAACTGGCCCCTAGATAGATCTTCAGGTGTGCTTGTGTGCTTATTTGGCAAGGATTGGTTATTGATCTAATGATCTAGTCATTGGTCTAATGGTCTAATAAAATGTTAATTTTATGATGATTAATTTCCTTCCTATACTTTGAGGAAACATTTTAGTGTGATAAATCATGATTGGATTAATGGACATATTATGTATAACTCATAGACATCTTGAAGGATATTAGTACAAATTAATGTCCATTTTTAGATGATAATTTAAATTCAATTAATCACTTTTTATGTATAATCTAAAGTCAAAAATTTACTATTTTAAGATGTTTTCTTATTTTTACACTAATCCTTGCATTGTGTTTTAATAAATAAGATGACTTTTGTCTCTTCAATTAGTATTTATTTTGTTAAGTTCACATAAAATTAATAAACTCTATCAAATGGGAAAATACTATCTTGTGTTTCTTTGAATGACTATAGTCTGGTCTCCCTTAGCAAAGCAGAATACCAGGATGGGGAGAAAGGACACTCACACCCCAGGGTTTTAGGGCATATCTTATGTATTGGATCTGAGCTAACACAACTTAGGGATAAATTGAAACGAAAATCAGTCCATTTGTAGGATTTATCTGAGTCAAAAATAAATCCATGTAAGACGCAGCTGAAAACTACTGTATAACTAATGCTCCTAAATATCAAGAACAACAGACAATTAGAATCTAGAGAAATCCTCTGAGCAAGGAGTGTGGACACTGTCTTTTACGGTGCTTGTCCTGTGGTATCCTGTTCAAAAATGAGGAACTTAAAAGCAGTAAGCAGGGCTCTTGATTTATCAACTGATTTTTGGTGCTTACTATTAATTTTCCTCGCATGATTAAATCTACAATGAAATTAGCTAGCAGTGGTTTCTTTAATGTATATTACCTCAGCCTTTCTAGTGGTTGTATGAATACCCAATTCTGGGAATTAAATCATTTCCTGCTCGAAATACGTAGAGTGGCTTCTGTCTGACTGAAACAGACATCAAGTAGTAGACAGTGGAGGCAGAATTAAAAACTCAAATCTAACCTCAATACTCACCCTTATTGCATCAAATGGGGAAAATCCAGGAACTAAATTGTAGCCTCCCTGACTTGAGGTCCAATGATCTTTTTACTGGACCACATTACCATAAAATAAATTGACGGGCTTCTCATACAGAATTTCTTATAGAGATGACCATATCTATGCAAATTTAATTTTTGAGAAGATATTTATCATTTTGGGGGAAGATATTATAGCATATCGTTCTAGGATTTAAAGTGCAGCTGCCTATTTCTTCATAGTAAAAATTGATCTACTTGATTTTCAATAAATTACTGTAGTATTTCCTCTGCATTTAAGTATTTTCTTTCAAATGCTCACAGATGTCATTTATCACTTTGTAACTATGTTTGTCAATGAGAGTTTTCTTAGGAGAGCAAGCAGCAGAACACTTCAAACTGAGAGAGCAGCTTCAGGCGTGGATGCCTTTCACTAATCCAGACTGTCCCCTTTGGCTGTAGTTGCAGTATCATCTCTGCCCTCTCTGTTGCCATCAATCATTTGCTCTCTGGAAGTCTGACCTGATCCTTACACTTCCTGCTTCCCTCTTATATCTTTTGTCTTCTTTTTCTCAACTTAAAAATGCCAGAGCACAGATCAATTGAGAATAGAATAGTTTTTAATATGACAAAAAATGGGTTTTACTACATGAAAATATTGATAAATATTGAAAATTCTAGACACTTTGAGACTTTTTTTCAGTTAATAATCACACTATTCCCACATTCTACGGGATCATCCTTATATGAGTAAGGATCCAGAGTTGTTTGTGGAATATTGTGTGAACCAAGACAAAGTATATAGGCTATTTTCCTAAATACACCCTCATTTCACATACAACTCCTTTGCTAATTTGTTGATTTTTACTATACACTTATTAAATGTTAACAAGCAATATATATTCATTGTAAAACTTTTGAAAGGCACAACAGGAAATGAAGTAAAAACTTAATCTCTCCCCCACTTTTTGCCCTATCCAGCCAGTTCTTTTTCTCAGAGGTAATCATTGTTACTTGTTATCTGTGTGGTCTTTTAATCTGTGCATACATAATCATCATCATGTCTATCTATTTTATATAAACAGCAGCATACTCTATATTCTGGTCTGAATTTTTCCTCCTTTTTTATTTTTTAACTTAGTCTTGCATTGCTTTTTGGAGTATATTCTTTTAGGAAATTCTTGTATTTTTGTTCTAGTGGTTACTTCACAGCTATGTTTTTATATAATATTCTTGCTTATTTATTTCTTCAATGTCTACTGACTTCCCACTGTGAACGATGAGAAAGTTGGTTTTATCCTTTCCCTACTTTTCCTCTCCAGGTTTTCACTGGTGCTATTATTTTATTACTGATTAGCTTTATAACTTTAAATTACATATACTTCTCTTAACTTATTATCTTTAAATATTTTGACTCTGTACGTACAAGAGAAAACTGCTTTCCCATCCCTTCAAGTTTCTATATAATATCCATTCTATACTGTCATATTTTGTGATGTTACATTCTTGTCCGTATTTATAATGCTCACATTTGTTTTAGTTTAAGCCATACAAATAAACGGATTTGTTGCTTAATAATAGTTCTTTTGCCAAGTTTCCCCATTAATCTCTGAATTAGCAGACACTTGTCCTCCAATAGTTTCATCGAGAAAGGCTCATATATACCTTGAATTGATTTTTCATGTTAAAATTGGCTTTCATTAGGGGCCAGCCCCATGACATAGTGGTTAATTTTGCATTCTCCGCTTCTGCAGCCCAGGGTATGCAGGTTCGGATCTTGGGCACAGACCTACGCATCACTTACTAAGCCTGCTGTGGCAGGTGTCCCACATATAAAGTAGAAGAAGATGGACATGGATGTTAGCCCAGGGCCAATCTTCCTCAACAAAAACAGGAGGATTGGCAACAGATGTTAGCTCAGGGCCAGTCTTCCTCACCTAAAGAAAAATTTTAAAAATTGGCTTTCATGCCAAAACTGATTTGAGCGTCAGCTTGGATATAGAATTTTGGAGTCATGCTTGATTTCATGAAAAAGTTATATGCATTGTTCCACTGTCGTGAAAGAGATATGGGAAGACTGATATTTATTTCCTTTAAAGATGACTTGATATTTTTGTCTAGATAACCAATGGGAATTATTTCTTTGTCTTTAAGATTTATTATCTTTACTAGGATATCTACTTGAAATATATTTTATCATTTTATATCAACTTTTCATGGAGTATCTTGTGCTCTTTAAATCTGCAAACTCGAGTTTCTCTATTCCTGCCAATTTTTCTTAAATTTCATTTTCCTTTTTTTTCTATTCTTTTATATTGCTATTCTTCTTCAAGGAAATCAGTTATATATTTATTGCCTCTCCTTTGTCTTTCAAAGGTATTATTTTTCCTTAATACTTTTTTCAGTAAACCTTATACTATTTGGAATAATTTTAGGTTTATAGAAATGTTGCATGACCGTCAGTGTGGCCAGAGGTTGATTCAATCCCATTTCAGTTATGTGGATTAGATATCCCACATTAAAATGAGTGCAGTCACTAAAAGAAAGTGGAGTTGAACAGTCTGTTTTAAACAGGGTTCGGAAAGAGAGAGTGTGACCAATTCACTATTTTGTCTTGATGAACCAGGGGTGCTTAAAGCTGAGTGAAATTGTGTTCAATAGTTTTAAGGATTCTCTTTGTTTGTTTTAGCTGAGATTGACATGATTATTGCTTTGCCACTATCATCTCAGTTTTCTGCCTTGTGTCACTGCCAAACAAATAATAACACTTTGCTGTTTTGAGGATTTCCTAATCAAAGGCATATTGTGAAAAATTATGAAATAAATAGTGAAATGAAGCTAACAGTACAAATTTAAAGGGTAAATGGGTTTTCACCAAAGCCATCAGCAAATGAGTAAGCAAAAGAATTACAGAAATATCAAGAAGTATGTAGTTGGCTGATAACGAACCTCAAATATATCACATACTAATCCCTGGAACATGTAAATGTTACTTTATTTGGAAAAAGTGTCTTTGCAAATGTAATTAAATTCAGGATCTTAAAATGCAGAGATTATCCTGCATTATCTGGATGGACCCAAAATGCCATCACATGAATCTTCATAAGTAGGAGGCAGAGGGAGATTTGACACATAAACACACTCACACACACATACACACAAGCACACACATTCACACACACTCACACACACAAACACAGAAGAGAAGGTGATGTGAAGCCAGAGGCAGAGATTAGATTGATGTGGCGACAAGCCAAAGAGTGCCATTAGCCACCAGACACTGGAAGAAACAAGGAACAGATTCTCCCCTAGAGCCCCCCGAGGTAGTGCAGCCTTGCCAATACCTTGATTTTGGCCCAGTGATACAAAATTGGACTTCCAGCCTACAGAACTGTGAGAGAGAATACATTTCTGTTGTTTTAAGTCACTGAGATTATAGTAATTTGTTACATCAGTCACAGAAAAGTAATACAAAGTACCTGCTTATTAAAAAGGAATCTTGGCAGTTGTCATACATCTGCTAAAATTGGAAGATTTAGGTAAAATGCGAGCTTCCCTCTTCTGTCTAAAATGATTAATAAATGAATTATGTGGAGTTTTTTTAATCATTGGAGGTGCATAAATTCTCCACTCATTTTGAAGATATATAAACTCCCTGCATGCAATCTCAAGTGGATATGTGTGTGGATTTATATGTACATATACATTATATATTATATTTTTATATAAAATTTGTGTTCCTGTGGAAAAACGGTTTGGTGTTTTCATTAAGATTATTCTTGTTGGCAGGAGAGTAACGTGATCTGAGTTGAAAGCCACATAGCAGTTATGTGAACCTGGAAAATTGCCCTTTCTGAGGAGTCTGTCTCTGCAGGAGCAAATGGGGATAGCACCATCCAATTCATGGGTTATTGTGGGGGTGTACCAGATAGTAAAATTAAAATGCATAGCACAGTGTGGCACAGGGATTGAAACATAGTAGGTACTCAATAAACACTAAGGAGTTATATTTCCTTCTCCCCCAAACAAACTTAACATACTCCTAAGAGAATTACTCTGGCAGCAGACCAGAATTGTGAAGATTGCTGTTTTGAGAAGTAAAATTGCTTCAGTATCCATTTTCCTTATAAATGGTTAGGTTTGGATATTTTGGAGGTTGAATCTAATCTATCATTTCTGTGAAGTTGTCATATAATACTGTACAGAAAACTGGCTTTTGTGAGTGCAAGGATGTTATAGTTTCCAATAAAATTACAAAATATTTACTGCATCCAAGCCAGAGACTGTGTCTGATTTCAATAGCAGGTAAATAAAGACCTGTTCTCACAGCCTTAAATCACCGTCATCTCTACACAGGTATGTTATTCATTTCTAGACTAAAAGGTCCAATACCGCCAGTTCTATTGAACGTGAATTTTCTTCTTACTGAATTTTACAATCAGAAGCAAATAACAGCGGCTCAAAAGGAACAGTCAAGGAATTATTAAAACTCAAGTAAAATTTATTTTAATAATGTATTTTAAAAGCTCTGAAGTTGAAGTATTAATCAAATTTCTAAAATTCAATTAATCATACCATAAATGTTTTTAAAGCAATCTTTCCCTAGGGGGTGAAATCAAATTAATCATAGAAAAGTTTGCTGACAAATGTTTGTTCAATGCATAATGTAAAGGCATGATGAGGATTCTATTTTCTGCTCTAAATGATGTGACTGCCAATTTTAAGGTTGTATAAAGAAACAGTGCCTCCAGTGAGCTCAGAGCTAAATCTCCATGTTTTGTATCCAGTTCCTGATCTAAGGCTCTGGCTTTTTTGTTATAGAGGAGTAATCATGGACCAGCTGTATAACCCATGATTAAAAATGACAGTTCCGGGGCCCGCCAGGTGGCGCAAGTGGTTGAGTGCGCGCGCTCCGCTGCAGCGGCCCGGGGTTCGCTGGTTCGGACCCCGGGCGCACACTGACGCACTGCTTTGGCAAGCCATGCTGTGGCGGCGTCCCATATAAAGTGGAGGAGGATGGGCACGGATGTTAGCCCAGGGCCGTCTTCCTCAGCAAAAAAAGAGGAGGATTGGCGGATGTTAGCACAGGGCTGATCTCCTCACAAAAAAAAAAAAAAAATGACAGTTCCATTTATACATGGCATATTGACCATGTCAAAGTAAAACCCAAGGACCGAATGGGTTAGAACAATACATGGGTAGCTATTTCATAAATACAATCACATAATACTGCTCTCCAAATCATAGATGCACCATAATCAAATGCCATCATTTAATAGTTCCCATAAGTCTGCCATTTACACATATATCACGATACTCTAAATAAATAAAATATTTAAACACGAAAAATGGCACCAAAAAAGTAGTTGAGGAAAGCTTGACTGAATTCCTTTATACTTTGGAATGAGAAAGACCATTCTTACTATAACTCAACATTCAGAAGTCATAAAAGGAAAGACTGATAAAATTACCTCCGTAAGCAAACAGATAAAAAACCTATTTGAACAGTAGCGGCAATGTATTATGCTCCTACTCAGTTGTCACTCATTGTTGCCCATTTTCTTTAACACAAGATAAAAAAAGATATCATATCATTCAAAAATCTCTTAATTCCAGCTTGGTCACTTCTCAAAATATTCTGACTGGACCTTAGTTCCTGTCAAGGATTTATAATCATTATTGTCCTGAGGATAGCATAGACATCATTCTGCTTCATGTGTGTCTCTATGTGTGTGTGTGTGTTTCTAATTTAACTCATTTTTTTAATATAATTATTTGTGAGCATGATTGGGCAAGATATTTACCCACTCTATCTCAACCCCAAGTTCACTTGTCTTTGTGATCCTGAGCCTGACAGACTATACCCTGAATTTCCCAATGTCTTTTGCCAGATGGTTTTCTCTTAATTGGTGTCAATGGGAGGTGCTCGTGGGAGACTGCAAAGAGAAAGGACTGAAGAAAGGATTCTCTTCTGATTTCCAGAGTCTGCCTGCATCCCTCTAAAAGCAAAAGGCAGATATGGTCCAGTCTCAGTGTCTCCCATCACTCCACTCCCAGCCATCTGCACCATATCAGAGATGTCAGCTGCATGGTGACTCCTCCTCTCCTCACACACACACAAGAAGTCCAAGCACTTACTATGAATCAGGATCCTTACGGAATGCTTTTCCTAGTCTTCAGAGATTAACTGACAATTGTTTAGCCACCTCCCCACCCCAAGCTCCTACATTTTGTGACAGCATCTCTTCCCTTATGTTCCCAAGCCCAAGGAGTGGTAGCTTCTCAAAAACTCTGCAACACATTTCTTGTATTTAATTATCTCTGGTGCAATACAAACCATGATTTCTATTTTCTCGTCATGACTCTAACTGATGCTATAAGTGGTGCCAGGAGTGGTTACAGGAAGGGACCATCTTGGAATTAGTTTTGATGATGAAAAAAACTATTGGAAACTGACCATCTGTAGCCTGGAATGGTATCAAAATTACTTAAATTAACACTTGTGATTCCTTTGGATTAAACAGTCTGTTTTGGGCCAGGCTGCAGGATATTAAGCAACTGTAGTAATTCACCATTATCATATCAATGATGATATTAAGAACCAAGGGTGAGAGGCCAGCTTCTGATTATCCTCAAATGCTTAGAGAAAGAAAATGACAAGCTCAGGGCTATAAACTCCCACCTATCACAGTCAGGTAAGCAGAGGTACTATTGAGGTCTTAAAATAGTCACTTGTATTTTATAATGGCTGAGCAGATAGCAGTGAAAACTATATCCCCAATTTAATTATGCTGGATACAAGTTAATCATGTAAGTTGAAGTCCCACTTTCCATATCTCTTATGTGGAAATAAGGGAGAATAATGAGAAGTAGGATTCGGCTAACAGAATATGGAAATTTGTGTGTACTTGATAGAAGTTGAAATCCTTGAATATTCAACTCTGTCTGAGATTCTCTGACCAGTGGCAGCAGCACCTCCACCTTTGAGTGAGAAGACTTCTTGCTTGATAACTTTACTCAGGGCTATTGTCTTCTAAGAGGACACCATTTCTCCTCCAGACCCAACCCCACCACATCCTATTGCTCAAGACTTATTAAGTACAATCATATTTTAGCATGCTTTAGAGAGACAAGAGCAAATTCAGGCCTAGAATAACAGTTTTTACTTGAAAATATTGGTAAGATTTGCAATTTTATCAAAGTATACAAGTTTATTGTATTTAGGAATAGATCCAAGGAAGTTAAGTCAAAGAAAGAAGCCAATATATCAAAAGACTGGGATAATATATTGATATGGAGACAATTTTAACTGAATATGTCAGCCCAGGCAGCTGGGAGTGGCTCTACTAGTTTTTTGGTTGGTTGACTGAAATCTAGCCTTGACAACGTCAAGTATTCAATGAAGTTGAGATGTGTTGCAGGTTGGGTTTTCTGGAAACAGAAGCTGAGATGGAGTTTGAGGTGCAATATATTTCTTCAGGATCAATCCTTGTGAAAAGAAAGAGAAGGAAATGGATTGCACAGAGAGAAGAGCTAAAATACAATTTTCACCTGACAAATCCTCAGTCAAGTCAAAGGCGGAAGAATTCCATTCTCAGTTTTCCTACATTGGGCTGAAATAGTTGGAGTTCTATAAACCCTCACTTAGTTGCAGAATGTGGGTTGCCTCAGGAAGGATGTGACCGTGGGTGAAGCTGCTCCCTGTAACCAAGGTAGACCACGAAGGAGCTGACAGCAGGAGGCTGTCTATTGACCTCTCCTTAAATGTGCAGCAATTCCTGCCTTGAAGCGTGATCTGAGTGGCACAGAAGGGGAATCAGGGTCCCATGATCTATCTACCACAAGATGTCAGAATATCCCTGGCTTAATCTACAGGAAGGAATTCAATGTCTTAGGGAGATAGGAAGGTTGAAATGGATTCTTCACGCATGATGTGAACATCACTCCGTATTCCCTGAGAGCTTAAAGAACTCTGGTCCCATCAACTCTTCAAACTGTGGTACATTTGGAGCCTCCCTTCCTGCAGTATTCTATTCAGAAGATCCATTCCATTATGACTTTTTAAAAACGGCCAACTTGAGCTGAACAACCTTCCATACTGATTCCTTAAATATAACCAGAAGTATTCATCTTTACCCAAAAACACCTGCCTTGTATACTACCATGCTTTTGTTCATGATACTGTTTTGCTGAGATTCTTTTCCCTCCCTCTTGTTTAGAAATGAGTTCATACTCACTCTCTAAGTTGTGTTTCAAATATTATCTTTCTTTAAAACTTCTTGGACTCTTGCAGGCAGAATTGGTTGGAGTATCCCATCACTTGTAAATATCAAGACATTAATATATTACTACATTTTGTTTGCAAAGTGATCTTCTACAATGTGACTTCAATATGCATGAGAGACTGGGCTGAATCTTAATCACCTTTTCATGTTCAATTCTTGCATTAACTATGCCCCCTCATTAAGATTTGCTGGGAAAAAAAGGCAGCTTTTATGGCAAATGGTGAAGTAATGGTGCAATTAACTGAAATTAAGAAGCTGTGAAAAAGAGAAGGCTGGGGAAGCTCCTGGGAAAATGATAACATGCTGAATTAAGAGAATTTGAGTTTGAAGTATCTGAGAGCAAGCCTAAAGTATAAAGATATAAATAAACATGGGTTTATGAGATAATAAACGAAAGAATAAATGAACAAATGAATGTGAAATGCTGCAATGGAAAATTTCTTTAGCCAGTTGAGATTAGAGATTAAATAAAGAGATTGTTTAGCAAGGTAAACACATTTTTCTGTGGCTGCTTTATCTTTGCACTGCAGAGAATGGGATACTGCAGCTTCTCCAAAAGTCTCAGAATCACCCCATGAGTAAAAAGTCTCATAATTACATTTTAAACAGGATTATTAAGGTATAATTGATATTCGATGAACTGCACATATTTAACATTTTTTTTTTTTAGAACTTTTATCGTCAATTCTTACAACTAAATTTCAACCCACTTAATTTATAATTCTAGAAGAAAGAAAGTAAACTTTATTTATAATTTGAAATTTTTAGGAATTTTTTTAATGACAAAAGACTGTATTTAAATACATCATGATCAATAAATATTATGGGTATTTGAATGGAAAAATTCACCTCTATGTATTCATTAAAATTAAAAGTGTACAATTCAACATATGCATACACAGTAGAAATAATCACTACAATCAAGAAAGACTATACCCATCACCTGCAGAAATTTCCTCATGCTTCTTGTAACCCTTCCCTCACACTTCTCCCTAACTCGTTTCTCCAACAAACCACTGATTCATTTTCTTTTACCATATATTAGTATTCATTTTCTTGAGATTTGTGTAAAGTTAATTAATACAGTATATACTCTTTTTTGTCTGACATATTTCACACAGTGTAATTATTTTGAGATTCATCCATCTTGTCACATGTGTCAATAGTTCTTTCCTTTTTTTTTTTTGCTGAGGAAGATTCACCTTGAGCTAACCTCTGTGCCAATCTTCCTCTATTTTGTACTCGGGTTGCCACCACAGTGTGGTCACCAACAATTGGTGTAGGTCCGCGCCCGGGAACTGAACTCAGGCTGCTGAAGTGGAGTGCACCAAATTTAACCACTAGGCCACGGGTCTGGCCGCAATATAGATCTTTTCTTTTATTGATTAATAGTATTCCATTTGATGGACATACCCCAATTGTTTATCCGTTGATAAACACTTGGTTATCATTTGAAAAATTTGCATATCATGATTATCATTTGGATAATCATCATTTTGATATCCATTGGATAACCAACAGATGAAAATTGGTTATCAATTATCTTGAGATACACATTTGAGCTGTTTCCAGTTTTTGCTATTACACATAAAGCTACAATGAACATTTGTGTACAAGTCTTTAAATGGACATTTATTTCCTTTTTCTTTTTGGTAAAAACCTAGGAGTGTAATGGTTAGGTCATATGATAGGTCTGTGTTTAATTTTTTAAGAAACTGATAAATATTTCCCAAGAGGTTATACATTTCACATTCATACCAGCAGTTTATGAGAGTCCCAGGGTGCAATTTTTCCAAGACTCTTAGAATCACCACATGAAGAAAGAACCACCTAGGTATTATTTATCCAGTATTGTAGAATTTTTTCTCCCATTTGTCATCTTTTTCACATTCCTATCCAGAGCCACCCATGCTTGAATTTCCTTTGAACTTTTGAGCATTTTGTAACTCCTGGTTCACTTTTCTTAGCATTTCTTTCTTTCTATTTAGGAGCCATTTGTTTTGTCTTCTAAGCTGGTATATAGAGTGGTTGTTCTCAAGTCTCTCCCTTTCCAAAGCATAGAAAGCAACATGCATGAGCTTCACAGAGAGCTGGCACTTAATTCTGTCAGTCAATCAGGGAATATCTTTGGAACAGAATCTTCAATTTCCAAACCTTTTTATTACAAATCCAACTTTCCTCCTTTGTGACTCCTTAGAGTAGCTACCTTGGATGTCTGCCTGTGTCTCTTCAGGCTTCTTTTGCAACTTTTTTCCTATCATCTCATAATTTTTCTCTATTACTTAGATCCACTAAATTTTGTTAGGAACAACCACCACTAATCACCAATAACAATAACTGATGATAGCTACCAACCTGAGAAGTAGCCAGGAATTTTTAGAACTTCACTTATATTCCTCCTCCCAATTTTTTTTGGCCAAAATCCTGTATATTTTTTACCTATTTTGTCAATAATCAACATTACCATGAACATGCATGGGAATTTTATGTCTTAGCTTAGTGCAATGAAGTCTTTTTTTTTTTTTTTTTTGTGAGGAAGATCAGCCCTGAGCTAACATCCATGCTAAGCCTCCTTTTTTTTTTTGCTGAGGAAGACCGGCTCTGAGCTAACATCTGCAATGAAGTCTTTAAAGAGAAAATGTTCCACCATCCCATTCCTTCACCCTGGAAAGCTAGCTGTGATTGTGTCTCCCCTTTAACTCCCTGTGTGGGTGGTACACTTTTCTATTATAGCACCTCTTGTATTATTGGACTTATATCTTATACGTTTGCTCTCCATTATTATAGTGAGCCTCATAATGGCAGATCAAGTCTTCTTAGATTTTTTTATTTTCATACTAGGTACTGTGCTCACATATAGTCTTCAGCTGTCACATGTATGGTTTCCGCTTTCGTAATTCTAGAATTTATAAGACCAAGGCATCTAACAGGCAATATTTAAAAATTTATAGATTGATGGATCAATAAGGAGATTTTTCAGAACCATTAAGCAATATCTTCATTGATTCTGAACTAACATGCACTCCGCATGTCATGACCTCTTTAAAATGATTTCTTGACGGAGAACCAAACATAGCAACCTTTTCTTTTTTTGTTAGCCAAAAATGTTTATGATCTCCAGTAGTTTATGACTATGAATGAAAGACACACTTCTGTGTTATCATTTATGTATTTCAAGTGTACATTCCACCTTGAGGACAAATACTAAGTTCAAAAATCAATATCATATTTCGCTTGATAACAATCGAGACATTTCACATATCGCATCCTGTTTGATCCATACCAAGCTTGTGAGGCAGATGAGGCAGGCTGCAAAAGCCACCTACGGTTACAACCACCAGGGCTACGATTTATACAAAACGTTGTCAGAGACCTATTACACTCAGCATAAGTCAGACAGAGAAAGATAAATACCACATAAGTTCAGTTATACGTGGAATCTGAAAAACAAGACGAATGAACAAACATAACAAAACAGAAACAGACACAGAGAACAAACGAGTGGTTGCCAGAGGGGAGAAGGGTGAGGCGACTGGTGAAATAGATGAAGGAGATCAAGAGGTAAAAACTTCCAGTTATAAAATAAATATGTCACAGGGATGGAATATACAGCATAGAGAATATAGTCAATAATATTGTGATAATGTTGTGTGGTGACAGATGGTAACTAGAGAGTGTGGTGATCATTTTGTAATGTATAAAAATATCAAATCACTATGTTGTACACCTGAAACTAATATTGCATGTCAATTACACTTCAACAAAAAAATAAATAAAGAAACCCACGAGAGAAATTTAAAAAAATTTAAAAAGCTACGAGAACATGAAAACAAAGACAACCAAAGGTGGGCAATCAGCAAATAAGAATTTTCAATGAAATTTCAGGAGATAACATGGGATGACTAGTGAAATTGGCCAGAAAAAAGTCACGGCCCAGAATATGTTGAGTTTCAACTCTTAAAATCAACCTGTATATACATCAGACAGGTGTTAATTATGAATGCAGAACACAGTGTAAATGCTTTTAAACTTGGCACGTATAAACAAAAGAATAAATGATGTAATTTAGGGGATGGGAACAAGAAAGACAGTTTAAAACAAGAGTAGGGGCACTAATGTCCTTTTATGAAGTGAAGAGTCTAGAGAAACTGTCTGTAAGTGGTAGATACGAATATCCAATTCGAGTCATAAAATAGCACTGTAACAAAACTGGTAAGTGGTGGTGGTGGTGGTGGCAAGGATCTGGAGGGGATAACCTAGCTAAATCTTCATCTATCAGAAAGTCAATACATACTATCTCTGTGGAAAATTAAGAAATAGTGACACAGTATACATAGTACGTAGATATATGAAGTTACCTTGCAAAGAAGTTTAAGATGGAAGCTTGAAAAAGAAAAAAAACACTTTTACCTCAGGGGAACAAAATCGTGTATAGGAAAAGATGGGGCAGGCTGATACTTTTAACTATAAATTCTTCTATATGTTATTTTTAAACATGGGCATGTATTATGTTTATAAGAATTTGAAATGTATGTAAGAAAAAATAACAGCTTTCGAATATCTCTAAAAAAACAAATCAAAACAAACCAAAAAAAAACCCAAAAAAGTTGCCGAGAGAGACATATCCATTAACGATGAAAATCAACAGGGAGGCTATAAAGGTAAAGACATGCCTGTGAACAATAAAAAAATTAAATAATGACAGGGCAGTTAAAGTCTTTTTTTCTGCCCTCACCATCAACACCTACTTGTAAAACCCAAAGCCACCTCAGCAGGATAGACCAGGTCTTTTAAATATTCAGAGGGGAAGTAAAACCAGACCATTCAGAATTGAAGAGATGCATTTGAATGGCAGTGCGGATTCTGTTCTTAGTCATGGGTTATCTCCTTTAAAGAGAAGCAGTACATTGGCAAAGAACACAGGAAATGTGTTCTTCCCTAATATGTCTTCCTTCGCCTCCAACACATTCTACCAGTAATAGATGTGTTTGTTCTAAAATTCCTCTTTTATGTTGCTTGTGTCCCCTAGAGAGTTAATTTTCGTTGTCGTCTTCTACTGGGAGTGACTAAATCAGATAATGGGAGTCTCCTTAGGTTAACCGACCACAGGGAGGATAAGCAGAGTGGGATGGGGTTATGACGAGTGTAATGAATGTCCAGTATCCAGAAAAGAGAGAGCTGCCTGGAGGTGGGAGCACAAAATTGTCAAACTTTACTTACTTTGTTAAGAAATCGACAAAAGACTAACCCTAATCTATCCAGCTCTGTATGAGCCTGGCTCTGTAGCCCGTAACGCTAACCCTAAGGAGTCCATCAATTGAACCCTTTTGCCTCTTGACTTCTGGTTGGGTTAAATCACTGGGAGGCAACAGTAGCTAGATTCAAGGGCAGAAGGAAACAAAGGCAGAGAAATTTCCCCCTTTTCTCTCCCTGCTTTACTTCTGCAGTTACGGAAAAAGCTGCGTTCCTCAATGAACACAGTTTCCGCCAAGTGGACACTTTTCGATGACTCCAGCTTTCATTGGGCTCTAGTAACATCATATCTTCTCTGCACCATTGGCCTGAGGGTGGTGGTGTTAGTCCTTGAGTACCTCAACAGCCCTTACTGGTTCTCCTTTTGGTTTTCTTAATCCTGCTCCCACCTCATTAAAGAGTCACATCCTTAAAATCTTGGTTCCTCCATCTGATTACAAAACTTCAGTCTGTCCTGTCATTTGTTGCCACTTTGATTTCTGCCAAATGCCTTTTCTCAGGATGGAGTGTGTTTATATATGTAGAGTTGATGGATGCATAAGGATCTGTTTGAGAAGAATGTGAGGCAACTATCTCAGGTCCCCTATTTTCTAGAAAGCTTGTGGGTCCCTTTGGACCACAACTTACCTTACTCACTGTTCCTTCAACCACTTCCTTTCTCATTTTCATTCGCTCTTCCCCTCATCTTTTATCCTTTATTAACATTAGTCATAGGCTGTTTATTTCTTCATAATTCCATTGCCACTGTCTCCACTGGCTGTCTGACGAATATACTATTCTCTGTTTAACAACAGCCTGATGTGGTAGAAGTAGGATTCAGAAGACACACCTTCAAAAGTTGACTTGGCCCTTTACTGGCTCTGTGACCTCAATAAATTGATTAACCTAGAGGAACTGTTCTCATTCCTGTATCATGACAGTACTGAAAATAGTCCTGCTCACCTCACAGAGTTACTTTGAGGACCAAGTATAGTAATGTAAATGCAAGTGCTTTGAAAATTTCAAGGCAATGTTGGAGCATAAGGTATTATTATTTTATTTGATCATTTAGGGGTCTAAAATGAGACACTTTATCATGGTTTGTGATCTATTTCACTTACAAATGTCAGTAAATGGTACTTGGAAAGTTGTAATAACGTTTCATGCATAATCATTCGAAATTTAAATAGAGAAACATTTTCTCGTAGAAAGAAGGAGAAAAGAGAGGTTTCTGAAATTATGAACAATTCCTTACATACTCAGATCCCATTAGGGTATAGTAAATGGAAAGTAATTTTAACAGAATAAAATAAAATCTAATGTGAATAGTAACACCTAACCTCATCTCCACCTAAATTCTATTATATTACATTTCATGTTCGGTCAGCTTCCAATTAATCTCTGTTTTTTTATATTTTTTTTCCTTAATATTTTGGCCAAGCAGTGTTGGAGCAGAGCAGTTTTCAGGAACTTTTATAAAGAGAAAAAACGCTAAAGATATTTGCCAGGATTTTCTAGTTTTAATTATGTACTTTACCCTTATTTTTTTAGAAGAGGTCAAGTTAGTCCACATGCATTTTTTTTCCTTCAATTTCAGTATGTGGATTATGAAATGGTAAGAAAAGGATATTCATCTTTTTTCACTGAATGCACAAGTCTGCCATGTGGAAATATACTCCCTTTATATATCTTTGAATAAAATATGACAAGGACTGTCTCTCTCTCTCTCTCTTTGTGTATATATATATTTATATATTTTATATATATATTTATATATTTTATATATATTTTTTATATATATTTATATATATATTTATATATTTTATATATATCTTATATATATATTTATATATTTTTATATATATCTTATATATATATTTTTTATATATTTATATATTTTATATATATATTTCATATATATTTTATATATATATTTCGTATATATTTTATATATATATTTCGTATATATTTTATATATATATTTCATATATATTTTATATTTATATATATATATCATGCCAGACCTACACAAAACTCTCTTGATGGAAAGAAATGTTCTCCGAACTTTCATTCAGTATACCTCCATTGATAACCAGATTGCACATTGAAGTGACATTGTAATTCCCATTTACTAAGCCATCTTTATTGGAAATAAGAAATGATCTGTCTTCCTTCTTTTCTAAGGAGGTATTAAATAGTTTCTCCTATCATGTCTCGGCCACCCTATTTCCCTGTTTCAACATTTAGTGATACATAATCAAGCTGAAAACATCTTTTCTGCAATGTCGTTAACAAAGAAGAAAGGTAGCCTTCAATAAGTATCCATTAAAATGTTCTAGCTCAGTATGTCACAAAAAGATCAATTTGAAAGTTAAATCTTTCTAAAATGGGAACACAGTTATAAAATTCCACGAATGTCCTCTGGAATCAGTAGTAGTATGGCCACAATTTGTTTAAAAAAAAAAAAAGAAAGAGATAATAGTGGCTAGACAGTTAAAAACATTGAGCAAAGTTTCAGGCAGGCATTAACAAAGCATAAAGATGCCACCTGATTGTACTTGTAGCGGTATCTTTTTCATATCAAAAGCAGCGTTTCCGACCTCATAACAGAGCAAGTATTCTATTTAGTATTCATCATCTGAAAGAAATAGTGATAATTAACTGTATCCACTGAGATAGCTGCTAATGACATATGCCGAGACCAGGCTGCTGATGTTGAAACATGTTAAACTAAAGACGGATATTTCTAAAATCCAATTGTGAGGTGTTTTGCTTCCTTAGAAAATTGTTGATAAGCCCTGTGATAGAATAGGAATTACTAATTACTTGATGGAGAATTGTATCTCAGTGATGATTCATTGTTTAAGAAATGGTATTTTGTTCTTTAAAATTTTAACTTTATTTCTGAGAACTGCCAAGTTATCTGTAAGCTTTTGATCTATAATGATGTAGCTAGAAAGCTTCAAAAATATAATC
Organism: Diceros bicornis minor; assembly: GCF_020826845.1. Taxonomy (NCBI): domain Eukaryota; kingdom Metazoa; phylum Chordata; class Mammalia; order Perissodactyla; family Rhinocerotidae; genus Diceros; species Diceros bicornis. The sequence goes on along the minus strand of NC_080747.1, from coordinate 28,135,434 downwards.
ATGATAGCATAACATTATTGTTTTACATTTACTTAAACTATCATTTTGAGCAAAATGTCATTGAGATATACGAGGTTATGTTCACTTTGTGGTTAATGAACTAAAAAATAAAATTCAAGGGATATTTGAAAGTTCCCTGAGAAGAACTTGAGATAATGCTACTATCAGTGACTAAAAATAGTAATTTCTGAAAAAAACACACTGTGTGAAATAGAACCATCAGTCATCCAGAAACGGTCCTTATTTAACAATCATCAAAAAATTTATATAATATTTCTTTTTTTAAATATACTTAATTTTTTAGAGCAGTTTTAGGTTCATGGCAATAGTGAGCAGAAGGTATAGAGATTTTCCCCTATACCCTCTGCCCCAAAACATGTACAGCCTTCTCCATTATCAACATCCTCCAGCAGAGTGTTACGTTTGTTATAATTGATGAATCTACTTCGGCACATTATTATTACCCAAAGTCCACAGCTTATATTAGGCTTCACTCTTGATGTTGCACATTCTATGGGTTTAGACAAATTTATAATGACATATATCCATCATTATGGTACCATACAGAGTATTTTCACTGCCTTAAAAAGCCTCTGTGCTTTGCCTATTTCTCTTTCCCTCTCCCCTAACCTATGGCAACCAATGACGCTTTTTATTCTCCCCATAGTTTTGCCTTTTCCAGAATGTTGGAATCATACAGTATGTAGCCTTTTCAACTTGGCTTCTTTCACTTAATAATAGGCATTTAAGTTTTCTCTATGACTTTTCATGGCTTGATAGCTCCTTTCTTTTTAGTACTGATAATATTCCATTGTCTGGAAGTGCCACAATTTATTTATCCATTCACCTACTGAAGGACATCTTAGTTACTTCCAAGTTTTGGCAAATATGAATAAAGCTGTTATAAACTTCTGTGTGCAAGTTTTTGTGTGGACAGAAGTTTTCACCTTCCTTAGGTAAATACCAAGGAGTGCAATTGTTGGATTGTATGGTAAGAGTATGTTTAGTTTTGTAAGAAGATTCTGAATTGTCTTCCTAAGTTGTTATACCATTTTGCATTCCCATTAGCAGTGAATGAGAGTTCCTGTTGCTCCACATCCTCAGCAGCATTTGAAGTTGTCAGTGTTGTGGATTTTAGCCATTCTAATAGCTGTGTAGTGGTATCTCATTGCTGTTTTCATTTGCATTTCCCTGATGACATATAAAAATGTGGACCATCTTTTCATGTGCTTATTTGTCATCTATATATCTTCTTCAGTGAGGTGTCTGTTAAAGTCTTTGGCCCATTTTTTAATGGGGTTTTTTGTTGTCTTATTGTTGAGTTTTAAGTCTTCTTTGTGTATTTTGGATAACAGTCCTTTATCAGATATGTCTTTTGCAAATATTTCCTCCTAGCCTGTGGCTTGTCTCTTCATTCTCTTGACAGTGTCTTTCCCAGAGCAGAAGTTTTTCATTTTAAGAAAGTCCAGCTTACCCATTAATTTTTTCATGAATTTTGTCTTTGGTGTATCTAAAAAGTTATTGCCAACCCCAAGGTCATCTAGATTTTCTCCTACATTATTGTCTAGGAGTTTTATAGTTCTGCATTTTACGTTTAGGTCTATGATTCATTTTGAGTTAATTATGCTGAAGAGTGTAAGATCTCTGTCTAGATTTATTGTTTTTGCATGTGGAAGTACACATGTTCCAATACCATTGGTTGAAAAGACGGTCTTTGCTCTATTGTATTACTTTTGCACCTTTGCCAAGTAGCAATTGACTGTATTTATGGAGGTCTATGTCTGGGTTCTCTATTCTGTTCCATTGATCTATTTGTCTAGTCTTTCACCAATATCACACTTTCTTGATTAGTGTAGCATTATAGTAAGACTTGAAGTTGGATAGCATCAGTCCTCCAACTTTCTTCTTGTCCTTCAGTATTGTGTTGGCTATTCTGTGTCTTTTGCCTCTCCATATAAACTTTAGAATAAGCTTGTCAACACCCATAAAATAACATACTATGATTTTGATTGGGGTTGCATTAAATATATACACTAAGTTTGGAAGAACTGACATTTTGGCAATATTGAGTCTTCCTGTCTATAAATATGAAATATATCTCCATTTGTTTAGATTTCAATTTTCTTTGATTTCTTTCATTACAATTTTATAGTTTTCGTTATATGGATTTTGTGCATATTTTCTTAGATTCAAACCTAAGTATTTCATTTTTTTTGGTTGCTCATGTAAATAGTATTGTCTTTTTAATTTCAAATTCCACCTGTTCAGTGCTGGCATATAGGAAAACAATTGACTTTTGTATATTAATCTCGTATCTTTTAAACTTGCTATAATCGCTCTCAGTTCCAGGAAGGTTTTTGTTGAATATTTCAGATTTTTTACATGTTCAGTCATGTCATTTGCAAACAAAGACAGTTTTATTTCTTCTTTCCCATTCTGTGTACTTTTTATTTCCTTTTCTAGTTTTATTGCAATAATGTTGACTTCCAGTGCAATGTTGAAAAGCAGTGATGAGAGAGGGTATCTCTGCCTTGTTACTGATTTTAGTGGGAAAGGTTTGAGTTCCTCACAATTAAGTATGATGTCAGCTGAAGGTTTTTTTAGATATTCTTTATCAAGTTGAGGAAGTTTCCTTCTATTTCTAGTTTACTGAGAGTTTTTATCACGAATGAGTGTTGGATTTTTCAAATGTTTTTTCTGTATCTATTGATAAGATCATGTGATTTTTCTTCTTTAGCTTTTTGATATGATAGATTACCTTAATTGATTTTTGAATGTTGAACTAGCCTTGCATCTGGGATAAACCCCCTTGTCGTGGTGTATAAAGCCTTTTATACATTGTTGGATTTGATATACTAGCATTTTATTGAGAATTTTTGCATCTATATTCATGAGAGAGATTGGTTTTCAATTTTCATTTCTTATAATATTTTTGTCTGCTTTTGGTATTAGGGTAATGCTGGCCTTATAGAATGAATTAGGAAGTATTTCCTCTGCTTCTATCTTCTGAAAGAGATTGTAGAAAATTGGCAAAATTTCTTCCTTAACTGGTAGAATTCACCAGTGAATCTATTTGGGACTGGTGCTTACAGTTTTCGGAGGTTATTAAGTATTGATTTGATTCCTTTATTTGATATAGGCCTGTATTTGATATACTCAGATTGTCTATTTATTCTTATGTGAGTTTTGGAAGATTGTGTCTTTCAAGGAATTAGTCCATTTCAATCTAGGTTATCAAAAATGTGGGCATATAGTTGTCCATAATATTCCTTTATTTTCCTTTTAATGTCGATGGATCTATAATAATGTCTCCGCTTTCATTTCTGATATTAGTAATCTGTTTCCATTCTCTTTTTTCTTAGTTAGCTTAACTTATACTAATCCTTTTAGAATTATGTTTTCTTTTTGCTGGTGAGGTGCTAATTTGCAACAAATGACAGTGTGCGCTATGCATTATTTTAATATAATTTACACAAAAGTTATTTTCTATAATATTTATACATTGTTTTGATTAGTATTAACTGAAAGAAAAATGCGGGAAGCATACCTAAATAACTTTATAATCAATGTTTCACTGTAAATTTAATTTCCTATGCAATTAAGTACATTTGTCAAAAAAATAGGTCCAGAACATAACTATATTTTAAGAGATTATTATTCCTATGACAAAGCTTTTCTTTTAGAAAGATGATAATTTCTTCAAGGCCGAGTTTATTTTATTCATTCATTTAATGATTTTTTCTCCTAGTAAGTATTTAGTGAACACCTACTATAGTTCAGGTATAGTGATAGACACCAGGAATATCTGGATAAATGAAGCATGATTTGTGCCCTGAAGGATGCACGTTGAAGAGGAAAGACAGACATGCTAGCATGTGCCACATTGCCATGCATTTACCAAGAGTGATATCTGGATGCTCTTATTTTAACTTAATTTCCATAGTGACGCTGATATGTAGCCACACTAGTAAAGCTGTGTTTCTATCTCAACAAGATGTTCGCAAACCAATGTAAAAAAATATATATAGCTCAGTCAGAAACAGAAACAAAGGAGCCATAGCTTATAGTCTATACAGGAAGGAATACCAATTCACTTTGACAAAAATAAAATGAAATTAAACAAATCAATCTATCATCCTCCAAAAAAAAGAACAGAAAAAAAATAGGAAAGTGTTATTTCTCTAGATAAGCTTTTAGTTTAGATTACTGAAAGTAAAGTTTTCATGTTTATTTTCAAATGGTCTAGTTATGCCTTAAACTATTTCTTTTTGATTTCTACATGTTATACTGAGCCTGGCTAAATCGTGTATTTTTAGTCAATAATTTTCATTCAAGAAAGTTTTATTGTAACCATCATTGGGAGATAAAGATGTTTAAGAAGAAAAAATTCCATAGTAGTGCATTAAGTTATCATCTTTCTTATCTTTTATATTGATGTCTTCTTTTCTAACTACATTTGGCAAAACACAGGAGTGATAAGTCAAGGACTTCTAGTATGTGCGTGTGTTTTAAAAAATTTAATCTCCTCTCTTATAGACTCGCAATCAATAAATACAAGGCTTTTTAGAACTTAACTGATATAATGTGTCCACTTGATGTTTTTGTGTACCCTTCTAAGTTTGAGTAGGGAAAAAATGTATTCTATCTTTGGAAAATATGTGTATTTTTATTCATAAACAGACTTCAGTCTGCTTTAAATATAAAGATAAGACATATAAGTAAAATATATAAAATTTCACATGAAAGTACAGAAAACAATATCTTATTTGTTTTGAAATGGGCTAGGACCAAGTATTCTTGTTGTTGTTTTACTTGTTCCTATGGACTAGTAACACTAAGAGTTGAAATGAGTCTCCTGCTTTTGGAAAATAACGGAATAGTGAACCGTCATAGCTTTGTTTCCCTCTTTTCCAACAAATTATAAAAAGCCATGTTAAGGATATAATAAAGGATCATAAGGATCTTTCACATATTCATAATTTTCATTTCATAAAAAATGTAATTGTATTAAAATTGCATCAATTAAATGGGAAGTTTCTTCTAAGGAGAGTAACATTATAGTGCTCAATGTAAATTGACTGAACAACAGAATGATAATCAATAATTCTTTATCTTTCTCCAAAAAAAATCTTAGCCCTATAGATACTTTGCAATCAGTAAAAATAATCTTCTGTTTTGCTTGTTTAGTATGAGAAAAAAACAATTGTAAATGTTTATTATGTTCCAGACATTTTTCTAAATTCTATACATATGCTATTTCATATTTTCCTCTCATTAACCTGATCTCCATTTTAGAGTCACGGAAGTTGTTGTTTTCTCCTCCCCCTCTGCCAATTTCAGGCACCCAATTAATTTAACTGTCTGCTCATTAAGATAATGAGGAAACCAAGCTAAATCCAAAGGCAGAAAACATAATTTTATAAATCAGAGAATGAAGTTAATGCTAAAGTTGTGAAATCAGAATACATCTATTTCAAAACTCTTACTAATAAATATTTGACACATGTATGGGACTGAATAGTTTCTCTCAAATGTTCATATCCACATGAACCTATGAATATGACCTCATTTAGAAATAGATTTTGCAAAAATAATCAAGCTAAAAAGAAGTCATGCAGGGTTACAGTGAGCCCTAATCCAATGACTGGTGTCCTCATAAGAAGATGGATAATTTGGACAAAGAACTACACAGGGAGAACATCATGTGGGGGTGGAGGCAGAGATTGGAGTTATGCTGCCACAAGCCAAGGAACGCCAAGGATTGCTGGCAGCCACCAGAAGCTGGGAGAGGGGCATGGAACAGATTCTCCTACTGAACCCCCAAGAAGGACTAACACTGCTGATACTTTGATTCTGGACTTCTGGCCTCCAGAACTGTGAGAGAATTAATTTCTGTTGTTTTAAGCCACCAAGTTTATGGTAATTTGTTATGGAAGCCACACAAAACTAAGACACCATGCAACTGTTAAATTGAACAGGCTGACTTTTCTCCATCTGGCGTTTACCATTGATTTGTGGTCTAGTTCCTTCTGTGTCCATAGATGGTATTTTAGCCAGGTTCTTCTTAAAAATACAAATGATCTCATTTTCATTAATTAAAGCTCAACCCAAGCTATTGTAAGAATAAAATATTTAAAATTTAATACAAAGGTAGATTGTCTCCCCATCCTGCCCTCTTAAGTTGGCTGTGGGCTGGGAAGCTTGCACTGGGATGCTGGACAGTTAGCTTCTATTCTCCCTCATACTCTTCTACTCCTTCTCCTCCATTCATTATCCAATTTACAGATACCTCAATGAGACAGGAAAAAACAGAAAATACAGGAAACTGAATGTACTGTGCTTTGTTAGATGTGGAATCCGCAACCCTGTCCCTGCTGGTATGCTGTTATGTGTTAACTGGATACCCACTCCTTCCACCCCCACTCCTTGCTGGGAAATTACAAATGTAGTTCTTAATGTGGGAGAGATATCTCTTCCAGCTGGTATTTTATGACTCGATCGCTAAGTCATTGTCTCTCTGTGGTCCCTGCAATGCTGAGTCAATTTACAATTCCTGGCAGGACTCTTGAGTAGATTCTGTCTTAAGAAAGCTCCAACCAACTTCCTCCGGCATGGCCCACTTTTGACCCATAGAATAAAAGTTTTTTCAAATTGCCCTTATATGTGAAAACATGGGTCACAGCTAGTAACCACTATGACTCTGTGATCTCCTTACCATTCTGATCTAATAACCATCTAGCCACAGCCACTCGTAGAATCCTCACGTTTCCCAAACTCAATGGGATGTACGTTAATCTCTCTGAGTGATCATCTTGAAACCCCGTCTTGTCCATTAGCTTAAAATAAGTTGGTAGTACACAAAAGTACTGACAAGTCCCTCCAAAGACATAGTTTCTACTTGACTCTTCTAAATTATTATAGCTGAGTGATTTCCAAATGCTGAGATAATCAGTACCACAGTCTCTTAACAGGTCATGCATGGGTAGTACAGTACCACCCATTAGAATCCGGTGTACTTGGTGCCTGTTGGATTCATTTGTCTACCCAGGACCTCTGTTGAAACTGAGATAACATGAACGTATCACATTAAATATCTTGATATATAAGGATTCTAGAAAGTTGTCTTCCTTGCCTCTTCCCTGTTGAACTCACAGCCAGAATAAAAACATTAAGATTTCTATGTTTGAATCACTCATAAAAACTACAAATGTTTATGCACTTGTAGCGTAATTTAACTAAAAGCCTAATTTAAAAAATATATAATTTCTACTCTGTTATCTTCATTTCTCTCATATGGGTGGTTACAAAGTTGAGTTGTCATGTGTGTAGGTTAGGGTGTTACCTTTTGTTCCTCTTTAAGACGACTAAAATAGATCACTACTTATTCCAGTAATAGCCGAGTTACAAAAATTTTCTAAGCTTTGTGAGATTATTAACTGCACAGCATTCTGTTTTCCTCTTCAAACATATATAAAATCTAATTATAAATGGCCTTGGGTATTCCTTTGATTGTAAGTTCAGGGCACTAAATGTCTTGAATCCCTAGTGCCTCACCCACTCTAGAACACAGAAGGCAAACAGTAATTATCACTCAATGTTGAGAACCTGGGGAGAGAGCGGAGTTCTTCTCTTCTTGCCAAAATGTGAATAGTCTATGAGGAGCCTAATGGAATCAGAGACCTATTAGATTAGTCAAAATTCTTAACTAATGAAAAATGAACAAACGTAGAGAGGCTCTAGTCTGAATCTGGCATGGTGTGTGGAGAGGCAATGTCAACTTGAATGCCACATAAAATATCTTTCATGGTTAAGTTTCAAATTGATTGTAATTTAGATTTTCATAATAAAGCATGTAGTCAAGATTCTGTGGGGTTTGACTAGATTCCCTAGTGTGAGTGTACATCATATGCTATTGACTAGACACCAAGATCACAAACAGCAGAGTTCTGTTTGATGTGTCATTTTCCTGTCCCTCATTAACTACATATCCTCTCCCTGGAACAAAACTGTGATACCAAAAAAATATACATATATAAAATATATAAAAATATAAATATAATTAAAGAATAATTTTAATAATTATATAATATTTAAATTTTATAACATCTTAATTAAATTATGTGTATTAAATAAATATATTAATATAATTAAAAATATGTAATATTGTAATATACATTTTCCATGCTTATATATATACATTTATATATAAATTTAAAAAAAATATGTGTATATATATGTATATACACACACACACATATATAAAGAGGGCCAAATGCTTTGTACTTTGGTTATTGTAACAATCATATCAGTAATAATAATTATAACTAAAGTTTACAGAATCCTTTTTTCTGGGCTGGACAGTTCTGAGAACATTATATAGATGAACTCATTTAACATCCACAGAAAATCACTATTATTTCTGTCTTGCCAATGAGGAAACTGAGGCACAGAGACGATATATTTCTTGACCAAGGTCAATCCTGGCCCAAGTGATAGGGCCAGGATTTGAATTTTACAAAATTGACTTCGGAGTTGATGCTCTTACCCACCATACTGTACTGCCTCTGTGGAAACATCATAACAAAACTTACAAAACAAAAATTTGAATTCTATAAATTTAAAGCTGTAAAGTAACAGTAAACATTCCCGTATACAAGACACATTCTTTCATTTGTATATTTCTATATGGACTATTTAAAACCACTGAATTCCATTATATGAAGAGAAGTTTATTCTTATATATAATGTAGATATATCTCTCTGCAAAAAACGTTACTGTTTTAAAATATCAGATGGAAAATAAAAACAACAGAACTTAGTAGGCATCGAAAGACATTTTTGAAAATATTTGGTCCTTTTACAGCAGATTTCATATAGAGTTATGTTTATGGAGAAAATTGTTCTTGGTTCAATAAATCTACAAGGAAATATGGTAGTAGATATTTCTTTTAAATTCAAAGTAGCCTCTAAGTTATGTGGATGCCCTGAAGAATAATAGAATTAATTATATTATATAATTAGCCTGCTCTGTTTTCCTGATACAGCTAAGAAAAATTCCTTTTACCTGTATGTAAATGCAATCAGAGCTGTAGAAAAGGCCAGAACCACAGGCACTTTATATTTCCTTTTTGGGGGGAAATTACCATATTTGAGCAGGAACAGCCACAAGACCAGGATTTTGGAGACGTGGATTCTCGTGTTTGTCGTGTTCCTGACAAGCAATTTCACTAAAGTTTTTAGACTCCAGTTTCTTCATCTGGACAACAAAAGCAATGAAGCATTTTACCTCTATGTCCTCTTCCAATTTAAATATTCCAAAATCAACTAAATGTTTGAGATAATGGAAAAGACATAGAAGAACGTGGTTTTCAAAGTATATAAGAATCCTGGCTATATCTAGTTGCGTGTGTGTGACATTTTATCTCCTCAGTTTCTTATATCTCATCAAAACAGGAAAACCTAGAAATAATAATCACTCTAAGGAAATGTTAAGAAATGTGGTCTTATTCCTTTGTTTTATGTCTGTTACGGAAGATTTTAAGAAAAAGGTGTGGTACTTCAAAATGCATTCTAACATTAAATAGAAATGATAGGTAACTTTATAAAATGCAAATTGAGGTTAATTAGTTTACTGGTTTACCTAAAACATATTGTTTACATAAAAGCGTTTAGTATCCTGTCATGATGTATAAATCTTTGTTCTAGTTTGAAATCTTATTTTAATTTTATACTTGGATAAAGTGTGAAGTTGTTTGCAGATGCCTGAGGGCTTAATGAATGAAGACGAATATTATCCAGGCTGCAGTAAAAGAAAATCTGTTGTACATTTTATATAGTCATGCTTTCTGTGCGTCCATATCCAAGAACATCCCTTCTAAACATATGCTATAAGTTTTGATTTCTATTTCACAATTGTAATTATTGAGAGAGGAGATAATTTAAATAATGTATCCAGACAATTTTATAAATCCCAGCTACAGCATACAGTTGCAGTCTCTGTGAACGGCGTTATCCGGAATTGTACAGTGCCCAACCTGTGCAGTCATACCCTGTATCACTGAACATATAAGAAGTTTGCAAATAAAGGAATTCTTTGAAAATAAACGGTAAGTGTACTAATTCTGTCTATTTTCTAGATGTACTGGCTGATGGGCAGCTAAGGTTTATTCAAGTAAGTAAGATATCTTACTTAAAGAAAAAGTAAGATATCTGGGGAAATTATTGAGACTTAAAGAAAAAGTAAGATATCTGGGGAAATAGTTCTTGGGACTTCTCAACACAACAGACAGATTGGTGGAGTGGGGACAAAGGATTAATCAAGATTAATCATTAATTTTCTTCATCATTTAAAATCTCTTAGATTAAAATATTTTGATAATCATATACATCCATTATAAAGATAAAGAATGGAAACATAGAAGTGAGATATCGTGGCCAGGGTCATACACGTAACCAATGAAGTGATTATGATTGTGTTGAAGCAGAGGAGATGGAGTTCAAACCTTTTCTTCCAACTTCAAACTCCACAGTTATTTCACCCTTCCGTGCTTCCTGCACTGACAGAGCTTCTAACCATTTTAGGGTTGGCTAGAGTATCTTACTCTATTCCTGCCTCAGTTTTCTCAATGAGAGATAAAAATAACAATAATAACATCCATATCAGAAGGTTGTTGAAAGGATTACATGTGCTAATTGTGTAAAGACCTTAGGGTAGCACTTGGTGCAAGTTACTGATACATGTAAGTTTGCTAATTTGATTATAAATATTATTTTTATTACTACTCTTTTGATGTATATTATCTTTGGCTAAAGAGTCTTTTTATTGTGAACAGTTCAATTTTTTTTGTAGTAAATTCCAAACTTCCTCCTAATGAAGATTAAAACAAATTTTTCAAATTGTCGTCTCTGGAAGGTAGCAAAAACTGTTATTTTTCTTCCTGTGGATTTGGGAACAGAATAGCCGGCGTATAAACAAAATTAGTTTTCCTAGAGTAGATAGAGCTTAATAAATAAAATTATTTCTAATTCAGTAGTGAAAAAATGCACAGTTTCACTTTTATTTTTCAGTAATATTGAATTTTAACTAAAGAAAGCCATAAGTACAAAATATGCTTTAATCTACAACATGGTTTAATTCAAAAATAGACAATATAGGGAAGTCAAACCGGACTCTGACACGTAGGTGAAGACTATTTTGAGAGAAGTCTAAGGGGGAGTATAAAAAAAGAAAACACCTACTACATCAGAAAATGATTCTTTGTATAACAACAAAAAAGTATAGAGAAAGAAGAAACATGTTGACTAAAATTTGGTGAAAAAATTCAAGTTTTTCTTCAATTCTCTAAAGAGCTTTAGAAGGATTCATTAATCTACACTCATACCAGAAAAAAAGAAAAAAGTTTATAGAATTATGAGATAATACCCTGATCTCTTGGCACATATATTATAGAATAACACTTTCCAATAAAACTGTCTGCAATGATGGAGATATTCTGTGTATGCTGTGTCCAATATGGTAACCATAATCACTTGTGACTAGTGAGCGCTTGAAATTGGGCTAGTGTTACTAAGGAAATAATATTTAATATTATTTATGTTAATTAATTTGAATTTAAACTTAATGAGCCTTGTGTGGCTGGTAGCTGCCATATTGGACAGTGCAGTTTAGAAATAGGCAGTCACCGTATATTTTATCTTAAGCATCTGGATACACAGCAGGGGCAAAGAGTGACGGCCATTCCACCAAGAACGCTGCAGCCAGCATGTTTAGTCAAGCGCTGCTGTTGAGGAGGTAGAAAATGTGCGGCTAGACTCTCAAGTTGGGTGAGGGCTGGTATGATGTCTCTTTTTCTTGACAATATTTTGCAATTTCTTAGCATAATGCCTAATATAGAACAGGAAAACAAAAATATTTCTAAATGAAGAACAAAAAGAGAAAAATATTAATTAAGTGATAAAATAATTTATCTTAAATGAGAAAAACATCTTTAGCAAAAGAAGAAAAAATATGTATACATACATATTTTAATACATATTTTTCCTATGGAAAAGAACTTTCTTATCAGAGTCAGAATAGTATAAAGTAGACCAAAGAGAAGGTGAGTATAAAATGGGAAAAAGGAAATTGAAATATACACGTGGTCTTACGCAGGAGCAGGGGTTACCTGAATAGGAAGTATCTAGTGAGAAATTCCCAGCTGGGAGGGCTAGCCAGAAGGTTTGGACAAGAGATGCTGGAGTTAAGAAAAAAAATTAGAGTATATTGTGCGTATTTATGACACTTTCTGTACCGAAATTCCCCAAAATGTGTCTGAATATTGAATGCACGTGTGCATGTGAGTCATTTCCCTATATTGTTGTTTTTTCTCATGCCTGTAGGTTTGGCCTGTTGCTCTTTACTAGATTCTTGAGACACGGTATCCCTCCCACCACACACGCACCCCTACCTATAAAAGAGAGGGAGGTTTCAATAACGAGGGAGAAAGAGAGAAGAAAAAAATATATATATACATGAAAAGTATGTAATAGATAGAAAGTTTATGATATAATAGAACATTATAGATATTAGCACCAGGCCTGACACTGGAGCAGTGAAATTTCCCTAAAATGTCCAATGTCTTCCCTTAATTTTGCCCTAAATTCCACTGTGCTGGTATTCATGGTCAGTAGTTTGGGGCTATTGTTGCCTTCTAGTTTCATGATAGAATGTATTGATATCATGATATTGATCATGACAGAATATATATGTATATACGTATACTCTATCATATATTATATCTGCCTTCCAGTTTCATGACTGAATGAAAATGCATTCTATGGGATAGAGATACACATGAGATACACAGCAACCCCAAACTACCGACCATGAATACCAGTACAGTGGAATTTACACCAAAATGAAGAAAGGACATGGGACATTTTAGGAAAAAAAGAATTCCCTGCCCCAGAGGTGAGGCTCAGTGCTGATTCATCATGTGAAACTAAGAGAGACTCTAGCAGATTACCTTTCCTCTTTACTTCCATGATGCATTTATGTCACATAGATCATCTTTGAAATTAAACAGGGAACCTATTTTACTCCATAATTAAAGCAATATCCATTTACTTTCACATAAGGAACATGAAGACAAAGTAAAACTCTAATTGTAATCCATTTAAAATCTGTTGCCAAATAATTCGTGCATTCTATAATTCTAAACATATACTGTGGAGACTAAAATCTGCTCTTTTATTTAAGTCCGCAGAATTGATATCTATTTTGTAATTGCCCTTTTCAGAAGGTGGAAAATGTTGGAATAAGATTCTATCTGACACAAATGAAAATTCATTGCGTTGGGCTCTACTATCTAGTATGTATTCATGAGTTTATTATCTTCAGGGTAAATTTATACCTATGTAATGTCCCCAGCAAGACTTTTTGCATTAATTTGGAAATAAAAAATAGGCGTATTTAAAGGCATGCATCATCTCCTTGTTAAACACAAATTTTATAGAATTTTAAAAAAGCAATTTAGTCTGTTCAGGACAAAACTAGGTCATTAGAAATTGCCAACTATTTTATATATGCCTGACATATTTTATTTATTTAAAAATTCACCACCTCTATATGCAGACATGCACTTTCTTTACTATTCATCTACATATATGAAAAGCATGAATCATGGTACATATAACTTCGTTTTTTGCTTCTCGCACAGAGTATGTCTGAACACTTCTTGTTTGTTGCCCTTGTTCAAGTTCTTCATTCTGGCATTTAAGATGTACGTCGCTCTAACCTTATTACCCCCCTTTCCTCATCTAATCGTATTAGAATCACTTAGCTGTCTCCAGCAAAGTATACCTTTTTGCTCTTCTTCCACATTTTTTAACCTCTGTCTGGAATGTCCATTCTACTTTGGTCTAACCAACTTAGACACATTCTGCTGTGTGAAATTTCCCTATTATTCACCCACTAACAGCTTTGATGATTTCTTCTTTCTAACACTGTCATATAGACATGATGTCTTCTTACATACGATTATCTCCTTAAACATCTATAAGATTCTTGAGGCCCTTATTCTATGGATCTCAAGCCTGATATAAAGATTTGCAGATAATATAAACATAATAAATATTGTGGAAGAATGAAGAATATGGGTATATTTCTACCATAAAACTAGTTGGAAGATTTTTCTAAATGCTACTAAACTAGTATCGATTCCTGCCTGACCCCAGAAAAGAGTAAAAAAGCTCATTACCTCGTGTGTACTTGGAAAAAGCTTTTTGGTCCTGTGGGATGGGTTGACTTTTAAGAGAGAGAAATAACCCCCAACTTCACAAAATCTATATGGTGGACAAATGAATAGTCGTGTTATACACTGACCGAGAGGAATACGCATTCAGCATTGAAGCTAACTTGCCTGAACATCTTACTTGCATATGAAGCTAACTTACATTTACATGCACATCCTTATAGTTACAGCATGTCAGAGCAGATGGTGTGCTTTTTATCTATGCAGAATTATATCTAACCCACTAAGAAAACTTTTTAAATGCTAAACAATAGTGGCAAAATGAAAGCGGAAAACTTTAAACAGAAGGAAAATGATAAATTGGTTCTATACATTCTGCAATCATGTTATCTACACAATTGTAAGTTTGTGATTTCTACTCTTGACAGGCAGTCTTGGGTGTCCTTGCTGAGCCAAGATAATGATTATTAATGTTTAAAAATTTTTCTTATTCTCTCCAAGATGGGAAGAATTTCAGAATATTCTTTCTATATCTTTGCTTTAAAGTAGGTGAAAAGTTTTAAATTGCTATCTTTCCATATCCTCCTACACAGTCACACAATGGAAATCACTTGCCCTTCCTCTGTCCTAGGAGTTAACTTTACCATGAATAGAAAATATAACAATCTTCCACTCCTCTTGAAGCATCTGTTCTTTTGTGAGTTTCTTACTACCTTCCAGGTAAGTCAGTATTTTAGAAAATGCTGTTGCCACTCATATCTTTGCCCCCGTACGTGGGAAAAGACTGGATCCAAAGAGAAAATGGGCCACAAAGTTGTTTTTATGATGTATGAGATTTATAGAAAGAGAGACTCCACATAATTATAACAAAGCTTAATTTTAAACTTTTTTCAAAGAAGAAAATATATAATACAATTGTAAATGAAAAAATCAGAACTCAGACATATTTAAGGGGAGAATATATTTATACAATTTTTATGGAGGGCAGTTTGAATAAAGGAATGTTAGTTTGCATAATCTCAAATCTGAAAACTTATCCTGTACTATTATATCCTCAGAATATAATAAAAGATGTGTAAAAATATTTTGTTACCAGAATGCTTAGCATGGTGCTATTTTATTACTTCAAAATTTTTATAACCACCAAGATTAATATAAATAGATAATTGGTTAAGCGAATGAACACGTGCTCTAAGTGCCATGAAGGTGAATTGGTTATGAGAGTGCATATTCTGGAGTCACACGATTTGGGTAGAATCCTACTTTTCTTACTTTCTAAACAGGAGACTTCCACTTAGTTATGTGTTCTCTTTGTCTCACTTCCCTAAAATGAGGAATAGCAACAATAATAGTATCTGTCTCTGTAGTTTGTTGGTAGCATTAAACAGGTTAACATATGTTAACTTTTTTGGAATAATGTCCAGCATGTAATAAGCACTGCATTACCGTTAACTTTGGTTATATAGCCAAATACATTAATTTTGTAGAAAATATAATGATGTGGAAAGATTTTCTGAGGAAAAGGAATACATATTATTTCCTTGTATTTTTTGTTTGTTTGTTTGTTTATTACGGTAACATTGGTTTATAACATTGTATAAATTTCAGGTGTACATCATTATACTTCTATTTCTGCATAGATTACATCATGTTCCCCACCCAAATACTAATATTTTAAATCAGACAATCATCTTTACAGATCTATCTCCCATCATTTCAAAAACAAAAACATAATTGATGAAAAATAATGTATAAAAACAAATATTCAACATATTGCTTTTAATAATATGTGATTTATAAATGGAGATTATAGATAAAAGTTTGGTGTGAAGGACTCAAAGAAATACAGTGATTTTAGTTTATGACTGTAGAGTGAATTTTAATGCTACTAGCTCTTCAAATATAAATAAGAAGATAAAGGTGCACTCTGAACACGCAGGGGAAGGCCTCATGATCTTAAAGTCAGAAATATCTGTATCAGAGATCTAGTGTTATGAATAATGATCCACTACTCCAGTGGTTTGGTGTACTATCTAGAAAATTGAGGAAAATCTTTTCTCTAAACAGTTCAGTAGGCTATCAACAACTGACAGATTTAAAGAATGCAGGCTGCAATACAACAAAAAGCAAACGCAGTCAATCAAAAAGTAAAGGACTCTAACCATCAATTGGTATTATCATCAGTTCTCGAATTCAGAGATTCAACTTTCATATAGTTCAAAAGTCTCACCACTTTTCTCTGAGCATGACTTATTATTATGTTATAATTTCATTATTCAAGTTTTGCACATATTACATTCCTATACATTTTCTGGAAGCATTGTGCATAAGTAAAGAAGCCTAACTGTATTTTCAAAAATTAAAGTAGTAGAAGCCAAACAACATTACAATATGAACTTTTCTAGTTCTTGGTCTCCAGATCCTGAGGTTTTTAAAAAAACAATAGCCAAACACAATATCCTCTGGCTGGTCTTCAATATTTTCTACAGAATTCCCAGCTGACTGATTTCTTCTAGTTAAAAGCTGCTCCAAAAATTTCACTTTCTTCCTTAAAATATTTCTAAATGCAAACTTTCTCTTTTGAATAACATTCCAACTTTCTCCCCTGAATCACTTTACAAATTGCTGACAGAGTAGTTCTCCTAAATCACAAATATGATCAATGTGACTTTTTTACTGTCTACTTGTTTACACCTTCAACACACATACTGAGCACTTCGTATTCCCTTTCTGTGGTTTACTTTTCTCCACACACTTGTCGTGATCTAAAATTGAATATATTTTACTTGCTAATTATATATTGATTCACTTCTAAAAATAAAAGTTAGGATCAATGAAGCAGGGTTATTTGTTTATTTTCATTTTTTTGCATAATTCCTCTTATTCACTACCTATTTCCATGGCCTCGTACAGTAATTGGCACATAGTAAGTGGCATAAGTTGAATGAATAAATGGATCCTAGCAGGAAGATTAGTTTAATGGTTAAAATCACATTGCCTAGAGTCAAAGTACTTACGTTTGTCTCTCTTTCTCTGTGTCATTTATTACCCGTAGTCCCCTGGCCAATTTAGGCCTCTTTTCGGTGTCTTTTTTTTCTTTATTATAAAATGTTGTAGATAATGGATGTGAGAAAACTAATGAGATAACATATGTAAATCACCTAAAACTTAAATCTAACTTTTTTGACGATCAATATTGTCTTTGGTCAGTGGATTTAACACCTCTTTATTCTATACACTTTCCTTCTCTCAAGAACTGGAGGAAAACATTCCATACATAAGAAGACTTCTCCTTGCCTTTTTAAATTAAGAATGCTAATTTCTCATTATGGAATATTGGCTGTTATGGTGACAGGAGGGAAGACAGAATTAGGTGGGCTTTGGAGAAGATATGATCATGATAGTTAAGGTTAAATTTAAACAATTTTGGTGATAATTTCCTGCTTTGAGTTGACCTTGACTGGAGTTTAATTTGGTACTAGTTTGACACCAGTAAATACAACATGATTAAAATCTCTTACTATTTTTAAGCCCAAACTTGTTTTTCTCTTCCTTACTTTAAGACTTTAAGTGGCCACAGGAATAGAGGAAGAGTCCTGGTTCTGGTATTAGCTTCGAGAGGCCAGTAAGATTGTGTTGTAATACAGTAGAGTCCACTGAGATTGATGCTATCAGGAGCTTGTTTTTTAGAATTTTCTTTGTCAGGACCTTGTGGGCCTGTTATCGGGTTCTTGCTCTGTGTGGGCTTGTGCAGGTCTGGACATACGCAACTCATGACTGTTTAACAAGGTACTCAGAGCCACCTAGAAGCTGTTGAGGTCCTCATAAGAGATTTGAGGTTGTCTGCTGAATTAACTCTTGACAGTTTGTCCAGTGTGGGAATCTTCACGAATAGAAATGGGACAGAAGGGGGCAATTACATGGAGCAGCTGAGGGAATGTCACTTAAATAAAGCCTCATCACTAGAATAAAATATCAGATGGAAAAATAAAATTATAAGCATGTGAGGATAATTATGTTTTTTAAATTTATTTTAAAGAAGTAAAACTTGTGCTCATGATAAGAAGAATCAAACGATCCATTGGAAAAAGTGGAATAAATATGAAGGATTAATATCAGACATTGTTGCTTTTTCCTTAGGATTTGAATTGTATCTTAAATTCTTTCAGGGAACAATTTTCTTCTTCGGATTGGAAGAAGAAATGTTATAATGGAAATGTTATAGGTTGACAGGATTAAAAAAATCAGTATCCAAAAGTTTTTATACTGACACAGGGTAGTGTTGAAATGGTTGTCTTTTTCACAATTCAGAACATTAGGTTAAAAATTTACCATCCTAAGACGCTTCTTATCCAAATGTGTTAAAGAAATAATCAATCTGGGAAACTAAAAGGCCTCCCCAAGTTAGATAACTTGTATTGTTAACTTTTTTTAAAATCAACCAAAAGGGTGAAAATGATGAAGTATGATCCAGTTTTATTAGAGAACTAGGGGATTTTAAAGTGGGATTATAATTTCAACTGTTTTCATACAATTAAACTTGAATATGTTCCTTACTTTCATATTTTCTGATTTGATAACCATATTGTTAATGATAGATTTTCTTTTGTAAGTGAATTAGGCGATTTGGAGGCAATAATGATAAAACTAAAATTTTGGCTGGGCTTTCTTTTTTTATGATAGTATGAATTAACAAATAATGAAAATTAGACTGATATCTATATCACACAGGTCCTGACATGTGTACTAAAACTGTAATGAATTGAATCAAGGAACTGATATATACACTAAAACTTTTGCGAATGTACAGCTTATCTCAGCTCTGCTGCATGTTGCCAGGCTTTCTTCATGTATGACTGTGGGTATGTGTTAATTTTTATAGAAAAATTTTGTTCCATTTCCAAGAATAATGATGAAGTAATTTAAGAGTGTTGAGAAATATAAAAAGGCAATATATATGTATAAAATTTATATGATATAGTTTTACTTGAGCTGAGAAGAAATTAGTGGACAGTACAGGTTCTGTCCTTCATAATTTGATTATGATGGTCTTAAACAAACTTGTGATAGAGACAAGGGCAGGGTCTTTAAAATTTTTTTAGCCTAAAGCATCCACTTGGATTTCTATTTACTTTAAATGTTTGACATACTTTATTCGATGATGTTTAATAAGTAATTTGTCTATGTTTTCCAAAATTTTATTGTTACATCTTATCTCTATCTTTTATTAGAAAAGATAAAGGAATAAACCATGCTATATAGCCTAGTGTCTCTGAGACATTGGGTTTACAATATATATTTGAGTACATGCAGCCTGATTAGAGCATCATTGTCAAGGGATTTGGTCTGAGCCAGTTGGTTATCTCAAGACATTGTGGATGACATGAGTCCTCTGTGGCTTTCATTTTCTCTATCTTATTTTTTTATGTATAATATTCTCTAAGTACAAGAAGTTTTATTTTTTGTCTCTTTATTCTTGACCTAGATGTATAATTTCATAACTATTGGAGTTTTGTGCTTCCAGAGAAATAATTATTGGGAGATTTAAGCAAAGTGTAAGACTTACCCCGGAACATCCTAGTACTATTAGATGTTACTGGTGGCAGGGGGAGAGGGAAAGGGAGAAAGGTGTCTTTGAATAGGAAATGGTGGAGGACAAACACTAGCTCCCAAATTCTAAATTAATGTTATAGATTTTATATCCTGGATTCTGCTTTCAGTACACATAAGGGTGAATATTAGACAAAGTCGAAATAATAGATATCAGTTATACATTGTCTGATTAAATATAATAGGATGTGATATATCTATTTATAAATAAAGGTTAAATCTTTTTATATAGAGATATGTAATAGATTTATATACAAATAGATTTAACATATAATGTATTCCATTTTGAGAGTTAGGTAGTATATAAACCTTAAAGTAATGTTACTATTGATAAAATATTTAAGACATATATTTTCATGCAATCTTTGGGGAAAAATAGGCAGATATTTGGATCATACCAATAGTGCCAAGGTGAATTAGGACTTTAAAATTAATTTTCTTTAATCTCTAAAATGTTCTGGATATTAATTTAAAATGTTAGGTCACCACTTTTTCTTTGACATAACTTTATGTCTATATTTTATCAAGTTGCCAGGGCTAGAGGATAAGTATACATCACATCCATAAGTTTATGGTCCCTTTTTAAAACGGCTTATTAAAAAAAATCATAAACATATTAAGTAAAATGCAATCCTTAATGTATTTTTATTTTCTTGGAATTTAAGCAGAAAATTATTACTATAAAAATTAACATAATAGCAATTGCTTTTCTGGTAATTATCTTAAGTATTTGAAGAAGATGATACCTGTGAAAAACATGCAAAATATGGTGAATAATTAAGGCAATTATCTAGATGTTGAAGGAAGAGGAATACTCTAAAGCACAGATATGAGCTCAGAGATGAGCTGTTACATGAGGAACACAGATGATTTTTTGATTAATCAGTTTGGTAACATCTTTAGTCCCATTTGAAAGGATTGAGTCTGTACAACAAAATCACTGAATCAAACCAAACCAAAAAAAACATCCCCATCTCTATTGTTCAACCAATAGTGAGATGATTAAGTATCCAACGTATCCCTTGGCTTGGTTAATAATGATTTGTATGAATATCCAGATTATGGAAATATTCACTCATGAGGCATTTAAAACGCAATTAGAATACATATGTAACTAAAATATTTTTTTGGAAAGGATTCCAATTGTTCATATTTATCAGAATAAATTATAACAATGAAGAACTTTTTACTCTGAAGCATTGAAAAGAGTAGTTTTTGACACTGCTCAACAGATCCCAATTGATGTAGCTATAGGTAAAACTAAAAAAAAAAAAGGAAAATATTACATTTAAAAGGAAAAAAACTTCTGAGGTCTTCTGAGATCCTGCTGGAAAATATTTAAGGAAAATGCAAATTACTTATACTTCTCTGTGCAGATTTACAGGAGTTAATAATGTATATTTTTTCATTTGTTTCTGTCTTTAAACATCTACTACAGACATTGAACAAAACAAATGGGAGCTAACAGATAATTTCCTAGTAGTCGGAGATCAGTGAAAGATGACCCTAACCGTTCTGGGCAGACAGCGATGAAAAATCCATGGCCTTCTGCTCATTTCCCTACCCTTTAATCATATATGAGTCTTTCAAAAAATGAGCTTGATTAACTCAACCTTCTTGGATCGTATATACGTTAGTAAGTTAAACCCCTTTTTCTCTTGTTTGTTCAACTAAACTAAGTAGCAAATACAGTTTATTATATTTTAATTTTATGACTAAATATTACTATAAGTATTTTACTAATACTGTAATATAGATACATTTTTCTTCCTAATCAAACTGAGACTGTACACATAGTAGGTGTGTGAGCCTTTCCAAATGTTAGATCTATTATTTTCTCCCTTGATTCTGTCAGATACTTTTTGTATACAAACCACACAAAATTGATAATTCATTTTTTATTAATAAAAACCACATTTTATAGTTCTCATTTTCATGTCAAATCTTAGTGTATACTATTTTTCTAAATGATAATTGAATACATGAAGCTTAGGTATAAATTTTATACACACATAAACACACACATATATATGTATGTATTTCCACTATATTTCAATAATACTTTAATCAAATGCAAATGTTGACACAATTAAACATACTTTTGAATATATGATCTGTAATATGAGCTTTTTGTACATGTAAAGCATTAGTTTCTCCCCTTGGCATGGGCTCTAAAATTATAAAGAAACTGGTCGACTCAAATTAGAAAGCTCTACTGGATTGTTTTCCAAACTCTTCCCCACTTTTAAATAGTATTAATCTGTTCTAGCCTCTCTCCCCAAACATGTATAAAATTATCAACACCAAATTTTGATATGTTTTTTAAATTACAGTAGGTTAACATTTTTCATGAACATAAATATGGATTCTCTCTTAGGATAATATTTTCATTGAATACATTGATTCCTGTTTGTGAGCATGTGTGTTAAAACACGTCTAACTCTATGATATCCGTATGATCTGAAGTTTAAAAATTATTGCCAGAATTCAAGTACATTCTGTCTGACTTTTATTCTCAGGCTCCATTACCTCTATGCACAGAAATACATAAAAAGTAACACAGTACGTTAAAATAATTCTAATAAATTATCTTGTAACTAAACTTTCAAATCAGAAAAATAACATGCACAACTGTTTTGTGACACTAAAATTAAAATGTGCAAAACTGTGCATTATAAACATGTGAATTTTGATGTCATTTCACCCATAAATGATCACATAGCAAAACACCGATGTCTCTAATCATAAGTGAATTGTCAACGTATTTTGCACATTGTCGTTGCCTGCCACAATTTCTTGTGTTCAAAAATTTTCAGAGAATTAAAATGTGTTATTATTGTCCAGGTCATTTCAGTTTCTGAAGAGATGAAGGAAAACTACTGCCATGACACAGAAAAAACTGCTTTGCTCTTATTTGTTTTCTTTCCAAGTCAGAAGTTTCATTTTGTAATAATAAATTACTAAACCAAAGCCAAACATATGCAGAATAGCACTATTTTTCCAAAGAGAGATGATATACAAATAAAATAAGAACACTTTGAAACATACTCCTAAGAGATATTGCAGAACATATGCTGTATGTTTGTGAGCCAGTGGTTTTAATAATCCTCTAGTACTTTTTAGCCAATCTTGGCTCGTTTTAGATGTATTATTCATAGAAATATATTTGCAAAATTGTATACCATTTTATTTAAACAGGAAAAAAATGTGGAATGCATAATTCAGTTGGGACACATTTATTATTTCTCTCATCATCTAGTATTTGGAAATTCTCTTTATTAACCTTCCTCATTCTTCTCAAAAAAGCCAAAGGCAGTTGATCCCAGAGATCACGTGTCACTAGTTCTATGTTAATAGAAATTAATCAGTGAGAAGACCTAAAGGTTCTAGATGAACAAAGTTATATTTTACTATGAGCTTTCTCCTGAATCTCTGAGACAAATAGGGCTACAACATAATTTTCTTCTTTAAAACTTAAACTTGAATTATTTATGAAAAAAGGTTAGAAGTGTCATATCATTACATATTTAACATAATCTTTTTCAAGCCTTTCTAATTCCCTAAAGATAAAGGTAGATCATTTGTTAGTATTACTTTCTTAAAGAATGCACTTTTGCAAGCTACTGTAAACAATATTTCTACATCACTGTTTATGGCTGGTTGACAGGCGCAATGGAGACAAATGATAATAACTATTAAATACCTGCTGCATGACAGGATCATTGTCTTTATTCCTCACCCAGCTGTCTAAGACGGGCATTCCTATTATCTTATAGATGATGATTACGAGCTTGAGAGAGTTTACTTGCCTTACCCAAGGTCATGAAATTAGTATGTAGTGAGCTTCAGGTCTGTCTGGCTTAAAAGCCTATCTTCTTTCCATTAATATGCCTATTAATGTTGAGTATTAGTTTGTGAAAGGGGTCAAGACGTGTCATTAAGACCTTGGTCTTAGCTGATGTGCTGCTCATTAGATAGTAAAACTATTGGACATCATATCGGGGTGTATATCAGCACCATGATCTTGGTAAGTTTTTAATTTTATAGATACCTGCAAGATAAAAATAAATGACAAGATTATTATAAGGATGCTTGTTTTGTCCAGCTCTAAATTCTTTATTGCCTTACATAAATATATTTTTTAAATGTTTCAGCAGTCATCACAAACTATGGCTTCATGAGTAGATATCCATATTATCCTATGTCTCCTTGATCTCATTTTGCTATAGCTCATGACACTGTGTTCAATGTGAATAGCTAATAAGTTGATTTTTATTACCAAGAATTTCCCAGATAATATTTGTGGAATTAATAACGTATACTATTTTCCAATGTATCACTTTTACTTTTAATACGTATGTTACTAAAGTTGGTATTTTATAATACGCATAATACAAGCATAATTGAAATTTGTTTTTGGAGGTTAAATTAATGATGTATGATATTCCTATTCTGATATGTAGATTCAGTAGCAACATCAAAAAGCATTAGTTGCATACCTACTACACTTAGGGAACTAGTTTGAGTGTTCTGTTTTCTTCCTTATCAAGATTATAATCAAGGTGCAGAGAGAATATTCACATAAAAAGTCAATGATATAAAATTATGAGGCAATACTTGATAATTGTGAAAGTGGAGATCTAGAGAGGTTCAGAGGAGTGGTGATCAGTTAGGGATGATGTGCTCATAGAAGATATTGTTCTAAAGTAAATTATTAGAAGTCAGACAGAGCCTTCAGACTGTAATGCAGGTCTGAAACTTGAGAAACAAGAGGGGGAAAAAAGGAGAACTGGATAGGAAGTGACTCATATTGCAGTAAAGTTGCCAGAATAATTTAGTCATGCCTGTGGCTAGTCCTCAAGTCAAAATCACATAGTAGAGGACTCTGTGTCTCAGGACAGGGTTGCCACATGGGTCCATTCACAATTACAATAGGGGAAGGGAGTGTCAAGACATGGGAAAGTGGATAACTAGGGCTCCACACATATCCCTCCCTGCTCTCCTGATAAAGCAGCCTTACCTCTCTTTGCTCCTCGGAGTCAATTACTCTACCAAAATAGTGGTTCCTATTCTTGCCTGTTGGATTCTGATCACAAGAAGTCCAAAGTGCCCTGACAACAGCCATAACTTGTGATTTAATGGCATCCTTGCTACATCCTCTGGCAAGGGTATAACTAATTTGTGGACTAGGAATTTTAATTCTTCAGATCCCAGAGTTACAGAGACCTGATACAAAAAGTCTTCCAGTTGGCCATTGGGAGAGGTGATAAGTACATTCACCCCTGCTTCCTCCTCTTTGTTCCTGAACCAATGTATTTTTTCCTTTAGGCACACAGTTCCATACACAGGTCTCTGATTTAATGAATAGACTACATAGTGAAGGATGTCACCTTCACTCTTTCAGATTGCTGCATCCTAGTTGGCACATCAGTTGTACCTTCAGAAGCCCATTCCAATACTCTATGAGGCCAGACGCTTCTGAATGTATGGTATGTGAAATCACATGTGGATCCCAGGGTTCATTGTGAAGGAAGTCTAATGGTCTGACGCTCTGTTTTGTGGAAGTCTATGTCTGTGGGTCAGGTATTCTGTAGGCACATAGATAGTGGTATTGAATGAGGCTCTGTGTGCAGGAAAGTTTAGTCCTTCAGGTATAGATATCTCTCCCTATGAGGATGAATTGCTGGATATTCCAGAATAGAAAGATACCAACACAGTCAACTTACCAAGTAACCAATTAGTCTCCCAAAGAATTTGCCATATTGAAAGACAAATGTTGTTTTCTGTTGAATATTCAGAAGCAGCAGAAGGTAGGTAAGTCTTGAAAAGTAGGAGTTCATGCTGTTGGGCTCATGCATAGCATCTACTTCTACCATCTTGGCCACTTTGTTTATGTGTCCGTTATGCTGGTTCCAGAGTGGCCAATAATAAGAAATAAGCAAAAACCATTGCCCAAGTTACTTTGTCCACTTAGTTATTCACTGCTCCTTCCATGATAGATGCTTGCAAAGGTCATCTGTATGCTAGCCTCCTCTTGCTCCTCATCCTGTCTAATCAGCAATTTGTCATTGACACAATGTATTAATGTAATGTTCTGTGTGATGAACAGATGGTCTAGATCTGTTCAGACCATGTTTTTACAGGATGGGAGAACTCTGTGGCAAAACCATTAATGAATATTATTGTTCATTCCACATGAATGTGAACTGTTTCTGTTTCTTTTTTCTGATCAGAATAGAATGCATTCACTAAATCAGTGGCTGCATACTATATGCTAGAGGCCTTATTAATTTCTTCTAGCACCAATATCATGTCCAAGGCAGCAAATGTGATTGTGGTTATTACTTGGCTGAGTTTGTGGTGGTCTTCGGTCATTACCCAGAATCCGTCCTATTTCTGTAGGGTCCACCCTGGTAAATTGAACTGGATAAGTTGGTGTAACCACACCTGCACCCGTTAAGTGTTAAGTAGTTCACAAATCTCTACCAGCCCCACCCTCCCCACTACCAAAAGGTGGTATTATTTATTTCTATATTGGCTTGAGAAGGGCAGTTTCAGAAGTTGCTATTTGTCTTTCCCCACTGTGGTATTTCTTACCTCATAGGCTAAGGACCCAATGTGGAAGTTACTCCAAATACAAGTTTATCAACCCCAATTATATACACTACTGGGTGGATCTAATTACCTCATGCAAGCACTATGAGACAAACTGTATCTACAACTCCATTATTACCTAGTCCCCATAAGCCGCCACTCTAATGGTGGCAGAGGAAGAAGGGTGTCAGAATGATGCTTAGGTACTTTGGGTTTCCATGTCAGCACAGATCCTGTGTTCAATAGACTTAAAATTTCCTGGGTGTTTTTCCTTTCCTCAATGTAAATGGCTGTAAATTAACTTGTAGATGTATTTGGGAAACCTCACAGTACTAACCATGGTGCTGTGGGATCTATTTCCTAAGGACCTGGTCTCCTCTTCAGTCAATGGATATGTACCTGAAAATTGTCTCAAGTCCAGAAACTGACCAAGGGATCATGATTTTTATTTGAATGATAACTGTCAGACTCTTGAGCCTCCATTTTGGTTTTTTTGGTTAGAGACATTAAACATAAACCTTATTGGCACTCTTTTGCCCCTAAATGTCTCGTACTCTAATAATCATCTTTAAAACTCCCTGTCAATCAAGATGCCTTGGCTGCCTCTCTAGCCTTGCCAGTCCCTATGGTTATTGCAGCCTCCTATCGTTTGGCATTTAAGCACCTGAACTTGGCTGCTATTACTTGTGGAATAGAGGAGGAGAGAGGGCTATCATTATTCATGGATAAGAATAAGCCAAGGTCTGTGATCTACTGTCATCCCTGGCCTGTAGCAAAGACACAGTACTGAACTTAGTGATGCTAAACAGTGGGGTTCCTCTCACCAGCACATTCCCAATGACTTAGGCAAAGGGTGTATTTTAACCTTACATACTATATCCAATCCAGCATTCTCACTTCCTCAGCCTGTTTAGATAGATAGACCTTCCACATCTATTTCAGTTTTCTATTGCTGCACAATAAAATATCCCCAAACTTAGCTGCTTAAAACATCAAATATTTATTATTTCAGATAGTTCTAAGGGTCAAGGATCAAAGAGGGTTAAACTGGCTGGCTTAGGCAGAAGCCTTAGCCTTATGGCTGAGAGCAGAAGGTTGCAGTCAAGATGTTAGCCAAAGCTGAAGTCATCTGAAAGCTTAACTGGGACTGGAGGATCCATCCCCATGGTAGCTCACTTACACTTCTGGCAAAGTTAGTTCTAGTTGTAGTCAGGAGGTGTTCGTGCCTCACTGCATGGATCTTTCCATAGGTTGCTTGAGTGTCCTCACGCCATGGTGGTTGACTTTCACCAAAATGAATGATATATGAGAATGTGTTGCAGAAGACACAATGTTTTTCGTAACTTAGCCTTGGAAGTCATACGTCTCCACTTCTGCCATGTTCTATTGGTCACATAGACCAACTCGGGTACAATGTGAGATGGGACTACCCAAGGGCATAAATACGAAGAAGAAGGAATCAGTGGGGGCCATCTTGGAGGCTGGCTACCACAATATGCTTTCTGGGCCCCAGCATTAACATTCCTTCCACTTAAAATTACGGTCTCCTCTTCAAGTGCCCCAGAAGTCTCATCCATTATGGTATCAGTTCAAAGTCTAGAATTGCATCATTTGAATCAGGTCCAGGTGTAGATAAATTTCCTCCAGGGTAATTTTTTAAATAAAGCTCCTCAAATACAGTTCCTCTCTATCTGCAGACTTTGAACTATCCCATAATGATATATCATGCATTTGAACAGAGGTATACCTTTTCCAAAAATTTTAGCCAAGATTTCGTGTGATTGAAGCAGAGAGGTTTTTATGTTTATTGGAAACTCACAAAAAAATGTTTATAAGTTAAATTGCTTAAAGTATAAACTGAATTTAAAAGAATGCTCAAGTGAAACCTAATAGATGACTTCAAATATTTAATATGTGACAATATGAATGAGGATTTCCTAAGGGTCACAATAATAGTACAAATAATTCTAGAATATCTTGGCAAGATGTGGGAGAGAGAACAAAGCAGCAAATAGGTGGTTAAATTTGTGACCCTCCAACTCAGATCCTGTGTTTTTATAAATATATAATATCACAAATAATATCTGAGAACCACACTAAAAAATGGTCAAAAGTGATGGAGAATCCTAGGAGATTATGAAATGTATGTTTTCATAATACATGGGCAATGATGAAAAGAACAAGCTAAATATAATCCACATCATCCCATACAAGTTTTAAAATACACTCAGATTAGGAAAAAATACCCCAAACTCTTAGTGCATGAGTGTCTTCATTAGACATTTGCAAGCCTTCAAAATTATCTTTGTTTGTCTGAAATTTTTGGCCATAGAATTTCATATTTTTTTCTCCCTTACTCTCTCGTTTCCATCTTCTTCTTTCTTTCTTCTCTCTTTATCTCTCTCTTTTAGCCTATTTTATTTCTTTAATTTTTTTATTTCTATCCATTTGATGATTTATTACACACAAAATTATATTTGTAGTTATTATGCAGTATAGACTAGAGCATGGGCTTGAAGTCAGGGTAATCGGATTCATTTTTCCATACAGTCAGTTAGAGAGAGAGAGACCTTGGGCAAGCTACCATATAATACTTCTAAATTTCATTCTCTTTATTTGTAAAATACAAACGTTTAGACAACGTAACTCATTTATCTACTAGAAAAGATGTAAAATAATTTACATGAAACACTAGCACATAATCAGATAAATGCGATAAAAAATTATTTATTATTTTTTTCTTTTATGATAGTAAACATCATTTTCCCTGATGCTTGCATCCCTCTATAAATCCTTGCCCAGAAAGAGGTGTTTATTCTGTAAAAAATATACTCTTAATAAGCTCTATAGTAGTATAAATTATCTCCAGTATAGACCCTCAGAGGGCTTTTGTAATATGCAGCAGAACTTTAAGATGTTCATTTTTCTTCTTTGTCTTTATCATGCAAATATCTGAGGTTAATATAAAGGATACAGTTACGGAAGAAAGAAAGGGAAAACATACAAATATTATTTAACACTACTTTGAAACTAGTAATTAAACTATCTACACAGTAAGCTAACAGTCTTTCAAATAATTTCAAAGATTAAGGATAAACCAAACACTTTTTTATTCAATGTCTTCTGGATAGTTTCTCCAAGTACTATCTACATTCAAAATATGCCCCACAAGTTCCAACAGCTAGAAAAATAGCTCCTATGCATGTACTCCTTATAAATTTTACTTTCTAATGGATAGTAACTTAATCTTAAACACTAACACAAAATAACAGTTCAAAATGAGAAAATTCTGAGGCAACAGTTTTGTTCAAAATAAATATTAAGTACTTTAAATATTAGATTAGATATTTAAAACACATGAAGTCAGGTAGAAAATATTTAGTGTAAATGCAAGTGTTCATCATAAATATTATAGAACCGAAAACCATTTCAAAGGAAAATAGTACTTTATAACATGATCAAAGAATAATTATCCACTGGAGTTTAATTTAAGCTTTATTAAAGTAATTTATGAGTGCCTTTATCCATAAATTACTCAAATAGACATATACATCTGTAATAAGAAATAGGATTTATTTATTAAAATAATTTTATATTAACATATAATTGCCAGAGATATAAAATTGGTAAATAATGATAGTAGACAAGCTTGACAGTGGGTCCAAATGCAATAACTCAACAACTTTCAATAGAAAATCTACTAATTCCGATATCTAATGATTCAAATGTCAATGGAAGCAAGAAAACAATATAGTATTAGACAGAAGAGTTATAACATGTCTGTATTGAAATAGTTATAACTAAGTTAGTTAGGGAAGCATCATTTGTTATGCATCTCTCATACCTGTCAAGGTGGGGCTTCTCCAGAATGCAGACTTTTATCTTTTGTCTCTTTACTTTCAGTACAGTTAGATAAATTTCTGCATTGATCTCCATGCCATGTTGTATGGATCAGCTTTAAACATGTATTCTAGAACAATAATTGTCTCTTTTGATGCAATCTGTGATAGCTGATCAAGCAGAAGATGTTAATTTGAAAGTGTCACAGCTTCTCCCAGAAGTAGGTACTGAGAGGGACAGATGTGTGCAGGAAATTTATTAGTGAGTGCAGCTGTAATCAACATTTGGGGGAAAACAGAAGCAGCAAGATTGAGCAGAAGGGTAAATTGGGCAGCAGTGCAGTCACAACAATACCTCTACCAACCCTGTGAGAACCTCTGAAGCTAGAGGGACCATTTCAGAGCTGCCCCAGGTTTCAGAGAAAAGGCTGAGGCTTTATCCCCTGTGTTGTTCAGTCACAGAATATGGGCTGACTGGGGAAGAAGGCATAAAAAAAGGGGAGATTAAACAAAATGGGAGGCAAAAAGAATTCCTGAAGAAGGCTGAGTTCTCAAATGACAACCTTCTGAGCAGGTGGAGTAACAAATCTCTCAGTCTTATATGGGAGGAGGATGTGCTATCTGACTTGAACAGCAAAACAGGACATGAGAGTTCTCCCCTAATGCTACTTAGACCCACTTTCTTAGTTTGAGTTCCGGGAACAGCTTCTTCAGTACCTTGGGCCCCTTTTACTTGGAAAAAAATATTAAAGAAAGATTGGTGGAACAAATTATAGCACCATTTCCTACAGCTGGTCTAGAGACAGCCCATCATCCTTTCTCTACCTCACTACATTCCCCTCAACCTTAGCTAGCAGCACTTCTGTGATCATGATGGCTCACCTCAGGAGGAGACCAAGCCCTATCCCTTAGAGGTTCAATTCTCTTTTTACCATGCCTTTCTCAGGCCGTGAGTGCTGTACTTTTTCACTTACCAAGACAATTCGGCAAGGTATTCTATTGAGAAAATAGGAGTGTAAATGGTAACTGATTTAGCATGTATACAGCATTCTGGAAAATGGTGACCATATTCCTACAACATTCTCCCCAAATCGGTGCTTCAGCTGGGCTTTCAAAAGGCCATCATTCTTTTTGGTCATCCATTAATTCCATGGTCATGACCCCCTGAGAGTATCTCCTTTAATGTAAAACGGTTGCCTTGATCTGATGCAATATTGTATGGGATGCTGTTTTGCTGTTTTGGTGAATCAAACATTTTATGAGCCTCAGTGGGTGGTGCTGGTTGAGGCAGTGTGGACAGAAAAGGCAAACTCAAGTAGAGAATAAATGGTGATTGCAGGGAAAATAAATTGCTGCCCATTCCAGTGGAAGAGTTTCAACTTAATCAATTTATCACTAAGGATAGGTTGGTATCCTTGAGGAAAAATGCTATACTAGTTATTCAGTGTTCATTTCTTATTCTGGAAGTTTGGACATTCAAAAGTGTCAGCCACTTGATCAGAGTTGCTAGGTAGAAACCCCTGTATAGCCTACAGCTCTGCCCCTTTGACTACTCCATTCATGTCCCCATTGTGACTGCTCTGGGGTGGTCAGTGACAGAGACTGATATCAACCGGCTGAGTCATTCTGTCTATATGGCAATTTAGTGTCTCTTCCAAGTTGACTAGCTCTGGTAGGCATTAAGAATACAATGAAACAGGGGTTGGCCCCGTGGCTTAGAGGTTAAGTGAGCACACTCCGCTGCTGGTTGCCCGGGTTCGGAGTTCGGGCGCACACAGACGCACCACTTCTCCAGCTGCACTGAGGCGGCATCCTACACAGAGCAACTAGAAGGTTGTGCAGCTATAACATACAACTGTCTACTGGGGCTTTGGGGAAAAGAAGGAAGAGGATTGGCAATAGATGTTAGCTCAGAGCCGGTCTTCCTCAGCAAAAAGAGGAGGATTAGCATGGATGTTAGCTCAAGGCTGATCTTCCTCACAAAAAATAAATAAATAAATAAAATAAGAATACAATAAAACAATCTTCATGTTTTGTGACCACTACTGATCAGTCTTATATACCATATCTTCATCTCTTATCTTCCAATCTTTTTTCTTTCAAATCTCTGACCAATAGGCCAAGCACTTGCAACTGTTTACAAGTCTGCATATATTCTAAACTTGGGCTACTTCATCTTCCACACAAAGTGGATACCAGATGTACTATCCAAAGATCTGTACTTTGAAGGATTTCCCCCTCAACACTGTCTTTCAGTGCTATTTCAGAGTGGAGCTATAGTGCAGCCACTGTCCCCTTTCAGCTGTACCCATATACTGAGGTAACCTACCCATGAACTAAGTTCAGATTTTTTTCTCTTTTGTCACGAGGTCAAAAATGGTCCTCAATGTGGTGAGGGAGAGACACTACGCAATCGCTGTGAGCGACAAGACAGTCCAGACTATTTACTCCTGAAGCATGTTTGTGCCCTCTGATGTTGCTTGTGTTTGAATCTGAATGAAACAGGCTGAATGAATCACTGGAGGCCAGACCTTACGGTGGGAGTGTAAATGAGCATAAGTGAGGCCATCTTGTTATGATAAATACCCCAGCCCCTCTTTGTGACTACTCATTGCTCTGCATGTACTGTAAAAAAGTTCACATGCTCTCCTGATTTATGATCTCCATTTACGTACGTACTCCCTGATAGCTTGATAAATTAACACATTGTTCTATGAGTTTCTCTTCAGGAACAGGCTGAGCACAGGTGGGAAACACACCTACAAAGTATCCATCACAGCTGACAGAAGAATATAACAATGTGATGCCTGGAGCCCATCTGAAGGCCAACATCCCTGGACCCCCTCCTTACCGCCCATTTTCCCTGTATAACTGCCTCAAGATTCTGTAATCCTTGAAAATGTTTTTTTGAGACATTAGCCTGCCATCTTCCTGATTATGCTGGCTAATTGAATTAAGACTTCCTTTCTCAATCCCTAACTCATGATTAATTGGCTCAGATGGTGTCGAGCAGAGCGAGCCCATTGCTCAGTAACAGGAGCTGTGGTCACTGGATTGGTAGACCTAAATACAATGGGAATAATTAGATCCCAAGGTGGGAGAGGCCAAGAAGCTGCACTTACATTATGGAAAAGTGGAGCCCTCAGGGAGTTGAGAAAGTTGATCAAGGTCATATAGCTAGTTATCAATAATGAGACTGCATGGCCCTGAAACCTGCATTCTCCTATTATTTTTCTTTGACCACAGCTCATGTGAGATGGTTAAAGGGAACAGAGTATGGAGTCAGAGGAAGCAGCTTTCAGTGTGCACTCTCTCCATTCCAGACAGAGTGGTTATCTTTCAGTTCATCTGTGATTCTGCTTCTTCTTACTTGGATTGCCATCATCACTACTTTCATTTCACATTTCCTCCAGTACACACATGGCATTTCTCTATATTTCAGCTCAAAACATTTACCCACGAAAGCGTTCCCCAATTCCCAAACAAGATCAGATATTCTTCTTATATACACTTATAAGATGCTGCTTATCTCCTTTTATCACTTATTATGGTTTGAAATATTATATTTGTGTGAAAAATTAATGGATATCAATCTCCTCCATTAGACTGTATGGTAAATACTCTTATCATTGTATCCTTAGAGGCCAACTACAGTGCCTTCCAGCAAGTAAAATCATGAAAATATTTGTTGAATGAATAAATGTTGCTATTTGTTTTATTTGAAAATACTTTAGTCGGAAATTCCAAGTTCACGTTTTTGAGAGGAAAAAGTAAACTTACAAAGTATGGACTGTATTTTGCTTCTGTCATGTGCTATTTGAAAACAAGTTGATTCCATATTCATATGTTTACAATAAGAACCTGTCTTCATGGGAACCCACTCTGGCCACATTCTCAGTGCAAGTAAGGTATCACTTACACTGTCAGGCCCTCACTTACATGTTGCCTTTAATCATTCTCTACATGTTTCATTTGCATTGAATTTACCTCCCTGGCTCAATATGTAGCAACATGAGCACAAAAATCCTCTCTATTCTTTATTAGAAACCACAGTGCATCTGGTAAAAGGAGAAACCCTCATGACATAAGGGATACTTTGTTAAATGGATGCATAGTTTTATTTCACATGTCATACTTAATTAAAAAGCAATCATGAAGATCAGCAATATTTCACTCAGGAAAGCAAAAACTCTAAAAAAATTAAAATGCAGTGGTTTCTGCCTTTTTGCTCTTATGAAAGACCAACCTGACTTACACAGTCTTGATTTACTAAAACCTCTTGAGGCTCAAGTCACTAAAAAAGTAGTTTAAGTCACTACTGCTATATTTCAGTAAAGGCTAACATTTTGCCTCAGCGTATGAACAAATCGGATCTTCACAAGAGATGTTAACAGAATGACAAATGATATTATCTTTGAATTTAGGACTTTGGGTTGAATGCTACACAACACGTTTCCTCATAGAAATTATAAAACCACATGGATGAAAAAGCCTACTTTAATATCAACGGAGATAAAGAGGAGGAAGAAATAAACACTTTTTAGAGGTTGCATTTTGTCATTTTCACAAATAATTTTTATTGTAAATCATAGATTTTATGTAAATCATATAAGTAATTAATTTTCTTTTAAAATATTTCCATGGACTTCCACATCCAGCTATGATGAATTAGCATGTAGCAGAGCAATACTCTTGCTGAGAACAACTAGGAAAGAGAAACAAACCAAAATATAAAACAAAGATATCTTCTCTTTAATGGCATGAGAGAGATAGTAAGGTATATGGACTATGGGACTTAGGGGACAAATCACAGACAGAAAAAACACTCATATAGGGTACATTAACGTGGAGATGCTAAGCAAGAACTATCTTCCGAGTGGCAGAGAATCTTAATAGATCCTTCCATGGTGCTGGAAGACAAAAGTTGAAATTTTGGATAACCAAGGCATCAGGACTTGAGAAGTCAAGACACTAGAGAGACACAAAGCCCGTAGAACATGAAGCCAACAATCTGAGCTGGCTTTCTCTCAAAGACTTTGCAAATCCGTAAGCTGTCCAGATCACAAAGTGCAGAAGCTGAGCAGAGTCATTAAAAGGCTCATTACAGTGGGTAGATAAACACTGGAGTTCAAGGTCTACTGCAATAGAAGTGTCTGTTAACCACTGCAAGCTTTTCAATGGGGCTCCTGAGAGATGGTACTACATATGTGGCAATTTACTGGTAAATGTAAGAATTAGTTAAAGGTCAATTGTACCTTATATTTTGAATTTAGACAATGAGTTTTGATAAAGATACAGTGCGCTATTATTCCCCTTCAACTCTACTCATTATGCTGTTTTTGTGCCTTAAATGAGTTCTCTGTAACCTTCATGGGTTAAAATTTTTGAAATTGCAGGAATACCACCATGCCGGATATCACTTTTTCTGAGTAAACCTATAAATATTTCTCCCTTGCCAGTGACACAATGTTAAATTTGTCAGTGGGGAACACTGGAGGGACACTGCAGAAGGAAGGGGCCTGTCTTCCTGGTTCCAGTAAGCTTTTCTTTCTTGCTCTTGTAGTGCATGACGGCCAGAATACAGCTGGACTCCTACTGGTTCTCACCCTCCAGTGAATTCTAGTGGCACTCCAGCAGGCAGCTTTCCTGGGAGTTTCAGCATTATGCCAGTGGGCAGCTTCCCAGTAGGTCTTTCTGGCACATCAGTGAGAAGTTTCTCAGTGAATCTCCCCAGCACCCTAGAAAGCTCCTCATCAAGACTTACCAATGCCCCCTTGGGCAGTTTCCTGATTTTCAACCCTGGACTGTGGCACATCAGTAAACTTTTCCAACAAGCAATGGACTAAAAACACATGCATTCTAATGAAGTTTGTATCTTGGACTTGATGGAAGACAAGGCTATCCCAAGTTCGTTCTTTCTGCTTCAGTCTCAGTGGCTGATCCCTATATCTGCTATTATTGTTCTTTTTTTCCTTAGCATGCTCTTTATCCCTTTTTAGTTGATAGTTCTTTATGTTAAAATTCTTGTGTTCAAATTATTGTTGTGATTTCTGTCCTCTGCTAGTACTCTGACTAATATATCCACCGTCTTATTTTCTATCCAGCTTAGTATTCTCTTATCCACATACCTCTTACTTCTATCAACTCGTGCCCTATCTACAGCTTGTCCCATGGCACGTCCCACTAGTCTCAATAGCCCTGCTATTGAGGGTCACTGTAGGGTCACGCTTGCCTAGCACTGGCCTGCGTGCCCTCTAACAACCCTGTGTCCTTCTGGGTCCTTTCTGGGCAGGATGCCAACCATCTGGGAAGGATACCCAGCTGCTGGGATTTGTAAGGATCCGGGGCTGGGCCAGCCTGGATCTTAACTTATCTCACTTAAAGAACATCACATCTTAAAAGAATACAGAGCCCCTCCACATACGGTTCCTGGGAACACTGGCCTTACCAGGAACAGCCCCTCTTAGCAAGCACGTAGACCTTGTGCCCCCCTGCGTATATAAGCATATATATGTATATGCTTATAAGCATATATAAGTATATAAGCGTATATAAGCCCACTCCCTGCCCAAGGTAGCAGTGTGCAGTTCCATTCAGCCAGCCACCGCTGGACACTCTCCATAAGTAAATTCCAATAAACCTATATGTCTCATACTATGTCTCTGGGTCTTTTCTTTGGTCTCTCCACTTCCTATCTTGTACTGCTTGCACAACAGGGCATGTGGCCACACAGACACAAACATATAAAATGACACATACTCATTTGTAGCAAAAACTTTAATTATTGAAAAGAACGCAGCAACACACACATGAAGGACTGGTTTTACCATATAGTAAGGCGTACTATTTAAAAATCACCAAGAAAAAAAATCAGCTTAGGATTTCTGAAATTTCTTTCCAGTCAGAGATGCTATAATGCAATCATGCTAATAATAGGAGTTTTCTGATCAGTGAAGATGTCATTGAATTTGTTCCAAGTTGTGTTTTTGTCTTAACAATATTCTCACAAACAATTTTTTAAGTAAGGATGATTGGCAGATTGGGGGAAATTACACATATTATAATAATAAAAGATTTCTAATAATTTTATAGATGATAGAAATGTTCATTCAATCATAATAAATTAAGTTTTAGAGTGTTTCCTAAAGGAAAGTTTATGCAATTGAGTTCATTCTCACTTTTATTAGAGGAAAATTTTGGTAGGACTTTGCAATATGATTTTAATATCAATATTTCACTTGAGTTTTGAGGACCCAGGGTAAAGAAGCATTGGCAGGGAAGATCATGTTCATCTTTTTCTTGGTCTCCAAATCCATGTCTATAATTGAATTTTTGATTCAAACAAAGCATCCAAAACCAATGAAAATTATTACATATTTCCCCTAAATTAAGACTGTTACCAGTAAGGATGAAGCAACTTCTCCTCCTCTTATTTTGTGGTAACGAGGGACATTTGAGCAATGGTGAGGTTATGAGTATCATCAAATACTACCATTCACACATGTGCATAGGACTTATACAATGCAAACCAGGAACCAGTATTGGTATGAACTATTCTTAATCACAGCAACTTCCACACAACTGAAACTACAGAGGACTACAGACAAACTTTAGATATTCCTGTGATGGTAGAATATTGAAAAACGTTTTATAATACAAATTTTTGTAATAGGACCTTACATGATTTGGCATTACTGAACAGTATTGTTAGAGATGATCCAGGGAGAGTACACAAAATCTAGACACATTTCTTCTTGAACTTTTAAAAGGAATTAAGTGATTTCTAAGACCATTGGGAAAATGCGTTTATTCTCACCATGTTACTTCAAACCCGTGCTCACTTTACTGAGAACGTACAGGTGTGACTTAAGAAGCGTCAGACCCTGGACAAGAGTACTCCTATTAACTTTCACTGGAATCCCTACTAGAAAAATGGTGGTGATGATAAAATAATGATGCTGCTTTAACTCTTTTATACTGTTTTCTAGATTAAAATGCATTTCTAATAATACTGAGGGGAAAAAAAAAAAAAAAACTTTTCCCCATTTAGAATGAGTAAACTGAAGCTTAGGGACATTAGTGCTTTGCCAGTGCCATAACACCTGCATGTGGAGAGGCCTAGACTCAAACCAAGGACTTCAGATGTTGGCAAAATTAATGGCTTTCAGATCCGAAGTTGCAATGTGACAAACATAGGCACAATTTAAAATATTAACAATAACAACAATATTTATCATGACTTTACTACGTGATAGGAAATATAACAAGTAATTTGTGCGTGGTATAACTTAATCTCCACAAGTAATCTTTGTGACAAGCATTCTAATATATATAAAGAGAGGTATAGATAAAGAGAGAGACATTGGTTGTCTACTTGTATCTATGTCTATGCCTAAAATGTGTAAAAATGTGTAAAAATACATTGATATCTCTATCTCCATAATCTGTCAAAGCCTGGAGACATGCCCTAAGTCAAACACCCAAAACAGCAGAAAAATATGAAATGGTCAATCAATAATATACCATAGACTATCCCTGTGGTAAACCTTTTCTTATCAATATATTGGATTATGTATATTGATATATTGGACTACCCAGATCCTAGTTCTGTTCTCTGGTGTACATACCTGTTCACAAGGGAATTCAGATCCTGCCATAGGAGGCTGCCAAGAATCAGAACAAGATAGTGATTTCTTCCTCTTGAGAAATAGATGTTAATTTCATTATTAATATTCATTTATGAAACAAACATTTATTTAGGAAATATTTGTTAGCTACTTCGTTCAGGAAAATGGTGAATATCATCTATTTGTTGGGCTATTTTTTAAACATCTTTCAGTAAAATTTTTCTGTTGGCTTTATTATCTCTTGTGCATTCTTTCTAAGGTTTATTCTAAGATATTTTATGATTTATTATTAGGGTTGAATTATGAATGAAATTAACTTTTCATTACACTTTCTACATTTGAAAAAGGGCTACTTTTTGTTACAATTTCTATTTTTGTGTCGGGAAGTGTTACTGTACTTTATAAGATTTAAAGAAAGAGTGTAACAAAAAAATTGTGTTCAGTTTGCGTATCACCAAGGGAAAAGAAGAAAAATTAGCAAAGCTTAGCACACTGTATCATAAATAATATACTAGAAGGTCTAGTAAGGAAAATATTAAATTTATAAAATATTCAATTACAAAAACTTTTATGAAACTAGTAACTTCTAAGAATTGCAAATAAAGAATGTGCAATTACAAGCAATGCGGGGTCAAACCCTCACCAACCTGAATTAGCCAACAAATTATATTCAAGCAAAAGTAGCTTCCTTTTTTATCCAATTAAGACCTATTTACAAACATATGGCCTATCAGTTGTGTTAAGTTTGTGATCTAAATCCGAAAAAGACACAGATTAGCCTCAAAAAGTTTATAACTAATTTGGACAGCCCTACAACTAAAAATAGAAATTTTGAAGCAGTGTGATAAATGCTATTATAGAGATATTCCTACCTAATCAATCATTCTTTTAAGAAAAATGGGCATCTAATGGAAGTAATATGAGTGTCCCGAGTCTGTCATTGATTATTTGAGGTAAAAAAAAAAAAAAGATACATCTATATTTCTATGTGTGTGTTTCAGTGAAATTATTTTAAAACCCATTCCCTGGGTTTACTTTGCTCCAGATCTGATAAATATTATTTTTAATAAAGCTTTTAAGGATCCATCCTATTCCTCCTGAGGATCTTAGTCAATAACACAATTCTATTTTAGAATTTTAGAATATTTTAGAATATTTAAGTGCTCTATTTTAATAGAGCACTTAAAAATTGAAACCATTTGTTTTACTAGCTGTTAAAATATTTTCTTCTACAGGAATTCCTGTCATTTCTTTGAATTAAATATGTTCTATATCTCCAAGGTAATTCTTCTCCCAGACACTTAGTATCTAAGAGGGTATACCATTGCTTTCATTATTATGGTTCCCTATTATTCATGGTATAAGGTCCAGTGGAAGCAATGTACCTGGATGTAGTAGACAGGGAGTCCAAAAGCGGCATTTCACTGTCTGTGTGGTTACTTCAGTGACTCGAGAGTCAGTTTACCCAAGTTCACATTATCACTTTCAGCTCCTTACCTTCACGTCAGTGGACATATGTTTAGTTAATTTCTCTGTGCCTATATACCCTATAGGATTGTTGTGACTTGCAAAGATTAAAGAGGGTAAAATATATAAAGTAATGAGTGCCTGCCCTACACATGGCGTATATCAAAATATATTATAATGATAAAATTTTGTGCATACAATTATTTCATTTATATCTAACAATATTTAGAATTATTACAAGAAAGAGTGTGCACTAGAATTACCTACTTCCAAAGAGAATTTGAAAAGCTACCATTATGTACTTTTTTTTAAATGAAAGTGAAAGATGAAACCTATAAATTTCCTTCAGTAAATTTTTACAGTCCCTTGATGTCAACAGTCGTTTTAAACAAGTGATTTTCAAATATAAATCCTCAGTAATGGCTTGTTCTGACAAATCCCTGCATTTTCAATAGTCTCCTGTATACTTGTCACACTTTCCAGTTCAAAGTCAATTTTATAGCACTCAACTCTGTTTTCATTTGGAAATTTTCTCCACCTCCTCCTCCTTCTCTTCCTCTATGCCCCAGCACCACCATCCACCCAGTTATTCAAAATGGAAATCTTGTCATTTCATCTTAGTTTATCTCCTCACTTGGCAATCTTGATATTTATCACTTGAGCTGTATATTTCCTTTAAGAGGTCAATATCTTCATCACTAGCTTATTAATACTATCTCTCCAACACTCTGGACGTGTGATTTTTAATGAAAATCCATAAAATTTACAAAATTTATTTTTTGAATATTAAATAAAGATTGTATAAATTCCTGGCTTCATCAGACTTGTTTCTCAGATTCTGTCAGGAAACAAAACAAGAAACAAAACCAGGTATGTATATTAAATGATGGCTTAATTACAAGACTGGAGAGTCTCCGATCTTCTCCCTTTATCTATAATCTCATTCTGATACATCTTTGTGCTTCTTTACTGGTTTTCCTCCCATCCTAAACATTTCCACTCGTTTTTTGAAAATCTAGGTCCACTATAAATAAATGCCAATAAATCTTCAAATCTTAAACATTGAGAATACAAAGGACATTCTCAGGTTTTTTTTTTTTTCCTTCTTTTTTTGCTGAGGAAGATTGGCCTTGAGCTAACATCTGTTGCCAATCTTCCTTTTTTGCTTGAGGAAGATTGTCGCTGAGCTAACATATGCACCAATCTTCCTCTATTTTGTATGTAGGATGTTGCCACAGCATGGCTTGATAAGTGGTGTGTAAGTCCATGCCCGGGATCCGAACCCACGAACTCTGGGCCACCAAAGTGGAGCACGTGAACTTAACCACTACACCACCAGGCAGGCCCTTCTCACTTTTTTTTTAAGAGTTTATAATTAAGTGGTAATATATATTCTATATGTATGAACACACAAAGAATATGAGTGCAAAAGTAGAGTGTGAAATACTATGATATGGAAATCAGAATTATGATGATGAATAAATGCTTGCAGGGGATTCTGGCAGATGGAACAGAATGTATAAACAGCTGAAGGTAAGAAATATTCTGAGAACTCAATTTGTATAATACAGCTAGCATCTTGAGTATGAAATGTATGAGAATGAAAATTTCAAGAATTGAAGGAAGCAGAGAACAGAAATGGAATTCCTCTTTTGCCATGCTACAGTCTTGGATTTATCTTGAGGATAATCAAAAGTCATTGTAGGATTTTAGATTGAAGGTATTTAATCACAATTGAGTTTTTGCAATATTGTTTTAACTTCAGTATAGAGATAGACCACAGACCAAGAGAAAGAGGAAGCAGAAAGACCCACTAACCATCATACTGTATCATAAATTAGGTGAAAAATCCTGACTTTAGCAAAGCCAATGCCAATGGAGATGGGAGGACAATATATGATTTATAATATATTAATCATATAGAATTGATAAGTTTTGGAGACAGGAAGCAGGTGTAAGGAAAATGGAGATGTCAGGGACACATACCTAATTTACTCAAAGTGAAGGATTATGGTACCAATCACCACGATTATGATAAAAGAGAGGAGGAAAGTTTAGGAAAAATACAATATTATGAATTCAGTGTTGCATTGGTCAAGTTTCAGTGACCTGTCCAAATAAATGTGATCTGTACAAATACCAAGAAGATATTTGGAAACATAGGCCTGGACTTCAAGAGACTAATCTGGCTGAGACAATTCTCTGAGAGTTGTAATATATAGATTACAAGTATTGCCACTGGAGGAAAAGATATCTACAGAGATGATGGAAAAAGTGAGAAGATAACCTAGGATAGAATGCTGGGAAAATATCAGAGAATAAATATCAGAAGAAAAAGCAACTCCTCCCTCCCCAACCCACATCTTTGTAACTTCATATAACTCCCTTTGAGGATACTATTTACCTGCAGCTTTGTTATCTGTAGGCTACTCATTTTCTCAGGTTCTATTAGAAGGGGAAAAAGGCAACTCAAGGGAAAGGAAGCTCTCTCATTTACTAATTGGTTATTTATCTTTCAACCATTCTACAATTAATTACTTATCATGACTTCTTCCTTCTTTGAGGATTGTGCCATTCACCTAAGACACTTTTCCCA
This sequence comes from Diceros bicornis minor, assembly GCF_020826845.1. NCBI lineage: Eukaryota > Metazoa > Chordata > Mammalia > Perissodactyla > Rhinocerotidae > Diceros > Diceros bicornis. The sequence continues at coordinate 28,092,470 of NC_080747.1, read as the reverse complement.
TGACCTAGTAATTAAATAAAAAAGAAATGTCTGTTCTAGAATACTCACTCTTGTATAATCACTATAACATCTCCTAAACTTTATATTGTCTTTCAGTATCTCAATTTTTACTTTCTCTCTTTGTTGAGCACCTAAACCAAGTACTGGACATCCATAACTTTGACTTCTCTGGACAAAATGCTTAAATTCATTGTCTGCTTAATTTTCTTTTTTTTTTTTTTTGTCATTTACACCTTGCTGACCCCAACCTAAAATCAATTTTCTGTATCCAGTTCTCTCTCTTAATTTCTAACTGACTAAAAAACCCTGGATATAGCCACAGAACTTGGTAGTTTGATAGCTCAACAAATATATCACTTCCAGTGTGAACTCTGAACTGCCCCCTATTTTTTTCAATAATGTCTTTAACGTCATATGCACCTCTAAACTTAACTCTTTACTTCTCTTCTCTCTCACTTCCCTTGAAGAATGGTCTCTACTGCTTCCTCTATGTCCTTACTTCCTCCTATGCACTCTTAGGTCTACAAAGAATCTGATTTCAATTTCATACCTCTAAAGAAATTAGTCTTTATAATTCAGCAACATCCTGCTGGGGCCAAAGACTGTGATCACACGACGTATCCATGGGGATAGAGCAAAGGCATCTATTTCTCTGAGATGACCTTTGAGGATACCCTTCACTCCTCCTTGGCTGTACATATGCACAGCCCCCATTCACCCCAGATACTACTGCCCAGACTCTCTTATTTTCCATGATATCTCTTTCCAACCAAGACCTTATCCAGAGGAAAAAAAAAAAAATTCAAAGGCAGTTCTGAGACTGTCTTTAAAATACATCAGAAAGCTGTTTCAACCATGAGCGTGCAGATTGAAAGAATATGGTAGTCTTTTAAAAAAATCTTTATTTCCACAATAACAGATGTGAAGACCATGTAATTTTGGATCTGCTTATGGAGATCGTATATACTGTATGGATATATTTACCTAAAAATGATGCCAACCCAGAAGGATTCAGACCTGAAACAATAGATTCCTTTTTTTTAAGCTAGTTGTTTTATTTTTATTTAAATGCACATGAATTAGTCTAGAATAATCTATATTTCTACCTTAGATATGTTTACCTTAAGTATGTCTACCTTGAATATGTTTCAGAAATTAAAATCAAAGTCTATCATTATATTTATATTATATATTCATATTTATCAGTATTAAATATATTTGTATTTACATTTATATTTTAGTCACAAAAATTTAGATATGGTTTTTAACTAAAGTATGTTCAAACTACAAAAACATGCTTTATTCAGTCTAAAAGGATAAACTTTAATTACTATTATAAAAGAAAAACAGATTAGCTTTAGAGGATGTAATTTAGATATGTTCAGTTGAAGTGGGGTGTCAGCAATGAGAAGTGTTAAGACAGAATGGTCAGACTTGAAAAGAGCAAATACTTTCTGGATTCACTTTTTAAATAGTATGTAAATAAAAATGCAATCAAATTACTTGCATTGTTTTATCTTTTTAAAGTAATATTTCATACAAAGTGAAGAATATATGAAAATATGCAAGTTATAAAACATATTATTTTGTTTTGCTTATTTTTGAGTTTCATAAAAATGGTAACAACATACAAGTAGTGTCTGGAAACTTCCAACATTATAATTTTTCAAGTCCCTCCATGTTGTTGAATGTAGTTATAATTCTTTCATTTACCCTGCTACACAACACGGAGAATTTATCACAACTTATTTATCCATTGTCATGCAGATAGACAATTTGTGCCCATTTTTAAAAATTTAAAACAGATAAAACTGCTATGAACATTCTTGTACATTCTTGCACTCGAGTTCAAAGTTTCTCGAGAGATTATACAGAGAAGACGAATGGCTAGATCACAGAGGATTTTAATTGTTCAGTCTTTGAGACAATACCAAATGGTTTTCCAACTTCATTTTGTCAATGGACACTACCATCAGCAATGTATAGTATAGTAGTTTCATTTCATCCACATCCTATCCAACATTTCTGCCAACTGATTGGTAAAATGTTTTTGATTTTGTTCTTAATTTTTCTTTTCCTGATCCCTTCTGAAACAGAACACACTTTTCTGTATTAGTTACCCATATGTATTTAATCCTCTGGGAAATTTCTGTGCATCTCATTACATTTTCTATTTTTGTTCCTTTTATTTTTTTAATTTTTAAGAATAAATCTATATACTAATCCACCCTCAGTTTTTTGTAATCCAATTATCTTCAGCCAAGAGACTTGTCTTTTCACTTTTGTTATGGTGTTTTTTTAAATTAACATATGTTCTTAATTTTCATGTTGTGAAATGTATCATTTTTTTTCTTTACAAATAGTGGTTTTGGGAGCTCGCTTAAGAAACTTTTTCCTCATCTAATGTTGAAATATTAATATCCTTTTAGTTTAAAATATTTTTAAATATTTAAATATTTATCTGAAATTTGTTTTTATAAGTTATAAGGATCATTCTTTCCTGTTATCTTATTTATGAACATAATTTTCTCACTTTCATTTATTTAATATTTTGCTTTCCTCCACAGGTTTTCAATTTCATCTCTGCCACATACACAGCATTTTAAATTATCTAAGGGTCTGTCTCTGGGCTCTCTATACGTTTCTATTGGTCAATTTTTTTTCTATCCTTATGCTTATATCATATAAATTTATTACCTTTTTATATAAGATTTGATTGTATGCTGGAAAAATTATCCCTCCTTATTTAGTACTAGTTTCAGCTTTTCGTGATTCTCATATAACCGTATTGAAATTTTGTTTGAAATTATAATAAATCTATAGATCAATTTGAAAAGGATACCTGCATGATACTGATATTTCCTATGAATGAACATGGGATATTTCTCCATTTATTCAGTCCTTATTTAATGTTTTCCATAAAGTTTTACAGATTTCTGCACAGAGGTCTTACATCTATGTTGTCAGATTCATTCTCAATAACTTAAATTTTATTGCTATTGTTACTTGTGTTATTTAAAATACAATTTTTAAACTGTGGACTATTGTTTTAGAAATATAGATTATATTTGTATTGGAATTTTTTTAATACTTAAGAAATTGTTCAGGTTTTCTATTTTCTTGAGTCACTTAATAGTTTATATTTTATTTAGGATTTGAAATTTTTTCCAGATTTTTGAAAGAATTATTTGTATAGAGTTTGTAGTACTGTAATTTACTAAATAACGTTTGAAACCAGCATATTTTTATTCCAGCTATGTTGTGTACAGTTTTGCCACTCTCTATTTTTCTCTTTATCAATCTTTTAAAGTATTGAATACTTTGTCTTCAAAGTACCATTTTTTACTTTTTAAACTCCTCTCTTATAAATTTCTCTTTTTGTGTCTTTTTACATATTTCCCTTCTTTCTTACTCTCTTCATTCCTTTCTTTCTCTCTCTCTCCCTCTCTCTTTTCGTTTTGCTGAGGAAGATTAGCCATGAGCTAACATCTGTTGCCAATCTTCCTCGTTTTTTCCTTGAGGAAGACTAGCCTTGGACTAACACCTGTGCCAATCTTCCTCCACTTTATATGTGGGTTGCTGCCACAGCACGGCTGACAAGTGGTGTAGGTCCATGCCCAGGATCTGAACCTGCTAACTCGGGCCACCAAAGCGGAGCCCCTGAACTTCACCACTGCTCCACGTGGCCGGTCCCCCTTTTTTCTTTTTTTGGTGAGGAAGATTAGCCCTGAGCTAACATCTGTTGCCAATCCTCCTCTTTTTGCTGAGGAAGATTGGCCCTGGGCTGACAGGCATGCCCATCTTCCTCTACTTTATATGTGGGACGCCTGCCACAGCATGACTTGATGAGCAGTGTGTAGGTCCACATCCGGGATCTGAACCCGCGAACCCTGGGCTGCCAAAGCAGAGCACACGAACTTAACCACTACACCACCTGACCAGCCCCACTTTTTTTCTTTTTTAATGGAGTAAAAAACCAAAAGTTATTGGGAGAAAATACACAAATCAGAGACATTCAATATGATGAATTATCCCTAATTTAGTATGCAGTATATGTGTCATACCGGCAAAGAAATAAGAAAAATACTTCAGAATTGCTGCTGTGCTCCTCCCAAGAGCCCCTTAGCTCAGATTGAGGTCCCTAACTTCATGTGGACGTGCTCAAAATCCTTCACCTTGCTGCTGGCCTTAGGCTGTGCCCTCAGGGCAGTGCTGCTCTTGGCAGCTCACTTTAAGGGAACTCGTCTGAACTAAACTTGGCTCCCACTGCAATAGTTCAAGCTTATATTTTAAGAGAGAGCACAACCTTGGCAACATCTTCTTCATTTGTGAGATCAAGGATGACTCAAGGAGAGTTTCTTCTGCAAGTGGAATTTCCTCACAGACATAATACTGGAAGCACAGCTAGGCTATTTGTTATTAAAGTTAATGTTTTAATCTTAAGAGAGGCAGTACAGTAGAGTTCTTTAAAAAAAAAAGCAACAGTCTCTGAATTAGACCCCTTAGATTTGAATCTAAGTTGCACCAAGTGTTCTTTGGATAAGAATCTGCAAATTAGGTTCTTGTATCTCCATTTCCTTGCCTCTAAAATGGGAGCAATAATAGTACTTTTGACATAGGGGTGTTTATAGATTGCATTAATATTTATAAAACAAATACAATAGCGTATGGAGTGGAGTAAGCAGTATAGAAATATTTGTTATTATCATTAAATTAGTTTTATTTAAAATATAAGTTTAAGTGATTTGGTCCTGGAAAATATTTTCCGTAAAGATAACTTTAACCTAATGTAACTACTGCAGATGAATAATCCACTACCATAATTATTTTCTTATTTAATTTTTTGATTGACTCACAAATAGATTTTTCTTCTTATAAAAGTGTTATGATTAGATTTATCATCTTTTTGTCAGTGACAGTTTGAAAATGCTGACTCCAGTGCTCATAATTTGTCATTAAAATGTTTTCTTAGAAAAGTATTGTCAGAAATCAGAAAGTTAAAGTAAGACATCTATGACTACATAAGTGACAGTATGGCACAAAATTTCCTTTTTAAGACTATATGCATTTTTTTGATAGTAGCTTGGCTGCTTTTGAAATGCTTAAAATATACCAAACCACTTTTTTCTTTCAGGGAATAAGCTGAAGATAAAATAAATTATACTGTATTTGCTTCATTTCCCTGTAATTTTTTATACTATGTCATTGAATTGTTCAGAAAAGCATAAGAAGTAAAGACTCAAATAAGGAATAATAGAAACTTTGTTGTTTAACAAAATGATTTATGAAATATAAATTTAAAAATTATGATTTAGAAATTATGTCCTAGTTACCTTGCAAGAGTTGTCTGAGTTGGCTCACCTAAATATTTCTGAAATTAAGTGAGTCAGACCCAGTGAGTCAATAGTATCTAGATAATTATGTTTTTGTGTCCTGGATATTTCCAGATGGTGCTTATTATTGCATGGTATACACGATTGCATGTCACACTCCTGGCATGTTTTCTAGAAGTTAATAAGAATTCAAAAAAAGAATCAGAACATTGATAACTTTATTAAACATATAAAATAAATGCAAATGTTCTCCCTTTCTTTGTACAGATATTGAAAAAGTACAATGTATCTAAACGTCTTATCCCTTCTTATTGCTTATTTCACAGAGTCAAAATATTTTTTCATTCTTCTAAAAGTCTGTTAGTAAGGCACATCTAAATCTTGTGGGCCCAGCCTAGAAACCATCAAAAGTGATGATTATTGGGCTTTATATAAAACAAAAAAATGAACTGTTAATTTACTAATAGAGTGTCTTTTGAGCTGTGATGTTTGACTAACCAGAGGCGTTTAGTTTTTGTTGGGTGTGTTTGTGTGTGTGTGTGTGTGTGTGTGTGTTTAAACTAAGCATTATGTGTCAGATCATATTGACATCACTGATTTTAATGAAGCAATTTTAGTTTGACTTACAAAGTATGGAATAATCTCAATTAAGTGAGTAGGTAACAGAGCCTAGTGAAAATAGCCTTTGGTCACAATCAAACTAGCAATTATGAGTTAGAATTCTTACCATGTTTTACAGTAAATTTTCTAGTGCTTTCATTCATTAATAGCCTCCCAAGAAATCCTACCTCTTTCTTCCAATGGAACACTGTAATAGGGAGTGAGCAGAAGAGTTAGATGGCAGGAAATAAATGAAGTGACCAGAAAGTAAAGGCGAAAAACAGTCTTTATTAATCATATGGGGCATTTTCCAGGCCAGACTCAATACTTGGGATAACCAAAAAATAAAAGTATAAAATAAAATAAATGACTTAAATCACCATAATTGATATATGAGTCTAAAATTCTGCAAATTTAGCTTAATATTTCCAAATGCAAGATAAATTGTAATGCCATTTTGGAAGATAGTATTAAGGATTACATGATAAAATGTCATCATTTTATAAGCAATTGCTTTAGTATATGAGCTTTCTTTCAAACATAAAAATAAAATAATAATAGGATAGGTAGCCCTTACTATAAATAAATACTGAATATGTTGATATCTTACAAACTTTAGCTACTCTGATTTCACATGTAAACTTTTTTTTAAATCTGAAAAGTCTCTCAACGTGAAAGGTTAAGAAAGAGAAACTTTGTCCTACCTGAATGCAGAGGGAGAGCCGGAAGAATGAAAATCTGATACATACCCACAAAACTATAACTTTTCACTTACTGATAAGTGAAGAATATTCAGATGTATATTAAAAAGATATGTCATATATTATAAAACCAGTGTAAGTAATTTCTGAGTTGCTAACCAGTTTTAATTATTGATTGCACTGAATTGCTCCAATTTTACATCATAGAGATGGGTTATTAATTATAGTAATAACATATGACCTTAAAAACCAATCTGGTAATGGACAAAAAGGTGTCTTAAAAGCCATTCTTGGTGGCTGGGACGGTGGCGTAGTGAAGCTTGTTCACTCCGGTTCGGCAGCCTGTGTTAGCAGGTTTAGATCCTGGGCGCGGACCTACCCACTGCTCATTAAGTCATGCTGTGGCGGCATCCCATATACAAAATAGAGGAAGATGGGCATAGATGTTAGCTCAGGGCTAATCTTCCTCACCAAAAAAAAAAGAAAAAGAAAAAGAAAAAGCAGTTCTTATTTACCGTGTGTCATGTATGTCTGTCTATATATATAGGTGTATAGGAGATTATTAGCCAGAAAAATATACGTGGAGAACATCCATGATGAAGATACTTGATTGTAATTAGTTACAGAATAAATGAGAACTTGAGAAATAAGAAACATAAAAGTATCATTCCTAATGCTCAGTGAATAAGGCTTTTTCATTTTCTGGGTAATTCAGTTGATTGTCGTCTTCAGAAGAAGACACAGAATTACAGTGTTTCTTGAAGTTTACAAGGTTACAGAATTTGAAATAATAAAATAAATTATTTTCTCACTGTTTGGTTTATTCCTAATTATTGGGCTAATAATGTAAATCTGACTGGTGTAAGCGTTCTCTCTGGTGTCTTTCCCTAAAGTAAAAATAGCTACTTAACCATAGCTAAACACTGGAATTTGAAAATGTAAAAACAAAAAAATGATTTATGAGAATCCTCCAAAAAATGTCATAATTAGCACCTAGCAATTTATATTTAAAACTAATCAGCATCTTCTCTCTAACAGTTACCAGAGATAAAATATTTCACCGGTATAACCAGTGCATATATTTAATTAACTCTTCAATTTTTTTGATTCAAATAAGTTAGATATTTATTTTCCCCAAACTTATTAATGTATGACCTATGTAAAATAAAATTCACTCATTTTAAGAATATTGTTTGATAAATTTTAGCAATCATATAAAATTGTGTAACCTCCACCAAAATGGCATAAAATTTTCCTTTTGGTGATTTTCCATGAATCCCCTCTCTTTTATCTCTTACTAAATTTAATAAATTCCATATAAATGGAATAAAATAGTATGTAGTTTTTGGGATTGACCGCTTTCACATAGCATAATATTGTTGACATTCAGAAATATTGTTGCTGTATCAATAGTTTATTCATTTATATTGCTGAGAAATATTCCATAATATGCATATAGTACAATTTGTTTTGTTTATCCATCAGTATTTGATGAACATTGCATTAATTCCAGTTCTTTATAATTATTAATAATGCTTCTACGAGTATTCATGTAAAAGTCTTTGTCTTGAAATAGATTTTCATTTCTCTTGGAAAATGTCCTCAGTGAGAATGCTGAGCTATAAAATAAGTAATTTTTTACCATGAAAAGCCTCTGCCAAACTACTTTCAAAATGGTTGTACAATTTTACATTCCAAACAGCAATGCATGAGAGTACTAGTTGCCTCATATTCAAGAAAGTGAAAAGACAACGTACATATTGGCAGAAAACATTTGCAAATCACATATTTGATAATGACCTAGTATCCAAAATATATAAAGAACTCTTACAATTCAACAAAAAAAGACAAATAAGCCAATTAAAAAGTGGGCAGAGGACTTGTGTAGACATTTTTTCAAAGATAGACAAATAGCTGAAAAGAACATGAAAAAATTCTCAGTTTGTCTATCTTTGAAAAAATGTCTACCATCCTTAGTCATTAGTGAAATGCAAATAAAAATGACAATGACATACCACTTCACATCCACTTGAGTAGCAATAATAATAGTAATAATAGAATTGGAAAATTACAAATGTTGGCAAGGATGTGGAGAGACTGATTGGAACACTGATGCATTGCTGGAGGGAACGTACCAGTGTAAAATGGTACAGGCACTGTTGAAACAGTTTAGCGGTTCCTCAAAAAGTTAAACATAATGTTACCATCTAACCCTGCAATTCCACATCTAAGTATATACCAAAAGAATTAAAAACGGGTACTCAAACAAATACTTGTGCACAAACGTTCATAGCAGCGCTATTCTCTGTAGCCGAAAGATGGAAACAATCTAAATCTTCATCAGCAGATGAATGGGTAAAGAAAATGTGGTATATGCCTACAATGGAATATTATCCAGCATAAAAAGGAATGAAGCACTAACACATGCAACAACGTACACGAACCTTGAAAACATTTTGCTAATCTCAAAAACAGCCGGACATAAAAGGAAGAATATTGTATTATTTCATTTATATGAATATCTAAAATAGGTAAATCCACAGAGACAGAAAGCTGATTAGTTGTTCCCAGGGGCTCAAGAAAAAAGGAATAAGGAGTGACGTCTTAATGGGTATGAGTTTTCTTTGGAGGTAATAAAAAAGTTTTGGAACTAGATAGAAGTGGTGGTTGCACAATTCTGTGAATTTACTAAATGCCACTAATTGTGTACTTAAAATGGCTAGCTGGATTTGTTCACAGAGTGATGGTCTCAGGGCTTGCCTCAGCAAGAGAACTTTTGAATTCTGTGCTATCATTATGTTTGCTCAAGTCGTGTTGGACAAAGCAAGCCGCTTGACCAGCCTAGGTTCAAGAAGTGAAGAAATAGACTCTACATCATTAATGGAAGGAACTGTAAGCTCACTTTGCAAAGGGGCATACATAACAGGGAAGCAAGGACCTATGTGGCCATTTTTTTTTTAATTTACCCACCGTAGTAAAATGGTTTCCCCAAAAATAAACATTATAATTCAAATACAAATAAAATACAAGTTTATAATTAAAATGCAATGCTATAAAATGTGTCTATAATAATATCTCTTATTTGTATATTATTTTACAAATTACACACAAATTGGACAAATAATTGTGTTATTTGAGCAATTTTATTAACACACGTTACATATGAACAAATCAAACAAATAAAATTTCCTCTTAATTTAAGCAATTTACTCAAGCCAACCCAGTACCAATCTCTTTCCTCAACCTAACATTGTCCCTTCTGCACATCATATGTACCTAACCATGTGGAAGTGGACCAGTAAAGTCTAGAAAATAATCAGAAGCTAGGTTAACAATATAGTAGTTGCGACGATTAACTTTATATAAACTCAACTGGGTCACATGGTGCCCAGATTAAACATTATTTCTGGGTGTGTCTGTAAGGGTGTTTCCAAATGCTTCCAGATTAGCATTTGAATCAGTGGACTCAGTAAAGTAATTTGTCGTCCGCAATATGAGTGAGTATCATCCAATTCCTTGAGAACCTGAATAAAACGAAAAGGGAAGGAAAGGAAGATTCTCCTCCTTCCTGCCTGTCTGCTTGAGCTAGGACATTGGTCTGCGCCTGCCTTTGTACTGGGATTTATATCATTGGCTTCCCTGGTTCTCAGACCTCCTGACTTAGACTAGAATTACACCACCAGCTTTCCTGCGTTCCCAGCTTGCAGATGGCAGATCATGGGACTTCTCAGCCTCTATAGTCAACTCCATGATCACGTGAGCCAATTCTTCATAATAAAATCTCTCTCTCTATGTATATATGTCTATATATCCTTCTATCTATATGTATATCTTATCTTTATATATAACCTTTATCTTTATATATATACTTTTATATATTTTTATCTCCATATATACATACTGAATCATATATATATATATATATACACACACACACGCACATACATATTTGTTCTGTTTCTCTGGAAAACCTTGACTAACGCAGTAGTTAAGGCCATCTCTGTCTCTTAGCTCATAAAGTTCAAAAATTTTTCTTAATAACTCTACAAATGAGAGCTGAAGCACCTGAGAATTAACTAAGGACTCAAATATTTTAGGACCTAATGGGTGGAACAGTCTCCTGAGAATCCATGTGTATAAGCCAGTTTGTCTTTCTCTCCCAGACTTTTTTATGCTTTGAGTTTTTTAAATTTCTCCAGGCTCTTGCAACTTGAGTGAAGCTATCTTTTCCTGGAACCTAGTTTGTTGCCAGAGATCTACTTTCAATCTTGTATCAAACAGCAGTTTGCTTTGGGGTTTTTTTTGTTGTTTTATTTTTGCACGTGTTTTGGTTTTTCCGTTTCTTATTTATTTATTTTTTGCTTTCCTGAAAACATTTCAGTGAGTTCTAAAAGGTGTATGCACTGGTCAGACAATTCAGCCTTAATGAGGGGATATCTATATGAATGAGCACCAAAATAACCCCCTCTATGATTTCATGGCCACTTTTGTTTTTCCCAGGAGCTCAATGGAAAACAATAGGATTGTTGTAGAAAGAGGCTGGATGACTTCTATTTTATTTTCTCTTTTCTTCACAGAGATCTTTGAATAAGCATGCAAATGGAAACAAACAAACAGTATTAAAAAAAATTCTCAGATTGTAGACCTTTTTAGAGTACTCTATTACAAAATATGCTCTGTGGAACTCCTTGTCACCAATCTTCCATTTTTTTTTTAAATATGGAAATCCCTGATCATCCAGCCAAATGCTTAGTCACTGCCCATACATTGACATATATCCACACCTCTCATCTCTCCTTCCAGGCATATACAATGCTTGAAGTTGTAGCAATTGAAAGGATTTCCTTTTCTGCCTCTCCTTCAGGCTACCTCTGAGGGAGCTCTCTACTGCAGCAGTTTGGGTGGGTGCCAACATATCCTGCAGAGCCAACCAAGCTTGAGATTTTCCTATTCATTCAAATTGTTCACTGGGAAGTATGAACAAAGCTATGCACATCAGCTGAGAGGGAGGTGCAATACGGCAGAAGTAAGGTCACTGGAACTATGAATTGTCAGCTCAGGCAAAGTACTTGTGCATTCAGGTGCTCTAGGAGACTTACCCCATATGTACGTGTACCGCTTCTACTTGATAATGAAATGTTGATGGGCACACATAACTTTATAGCTTGAAGAGTCCAAAGAAATGCAGTTTATGAAGAGCAGCTCAGGGTTTTAGCCCTTATGGAGGACCTCAAAGAGGGAGACAGTGATCTTCAAAGCGAGAATAGTCATTAGACAAAAAGGGCATTTGCGCTCCAAAACCATGGAAGTCTTCAGTGTAATTATCCAATTAAGCCTTGCTACTGATTAAACCAGGCAGTCTCACAGTTTTCTACAATAAGTAGGTTGGGGAAGTAATTTCTACATGTGCCAAAATATTTCTTTCAAAATCTCAAAGACTCAACATATTTTTACCTTTTACCCAGTACATTGGATTCAAAGTTTAGAAAACTTTCATTACTTTCGTTTTGGAAGGGATGTCACAATGTGCCCCAGACCACTGGATTCCCAGAAACTTCAATAAGGGGAGCGTCTATGAATTTTGAAGGAGTTTTGGTCCCACCCTTTGGAATGCATATTTCTTTTAAAATTATTGTGAAAAATATATTAAAAGAGAGTTTAAAGAGTAATAGTAAAACAAACACTTCTGTACTGAACAATGTTAGTACTTCTACCCCACTGTGTGACCCTCCTTGATCGCGTATGACTTCCTTCTCCCAAAAGAAACAAGTATACTGAATTTTATTAATTATTAACTTTCAGTTTTTGGATGTTATCACTTATGAATCCATCTCATATAGAGTGTTTAATTTTACTCTTTATGCAAGTGGAAACTACTAGATATAAATTCTATGTCTTTCCCATTTATGAGATTCATCCATATTAATGAATATAGCTAGAGTTCATTTATTTTAACCATTGTATTTTATTTTATTATGCATGCATACACAATACTTTTATCCATTTTACTGTCCACAAACATTTGGATTTTTTTCCACTTTTTTCTGAACAAGGTTGCTGTCTTCTGTTATATAGTGAAAAAACAACCTAGGAATGTAATTGTTGGATTATAGGATTCAACATTTTCAAATTTACTAGTTATTGCCAAAATATGGATTCAATTTATAGTTACTCTATATCCTATGCATCTTCTGACATTTTTGGAAATTATAATATTTACCTATTTTACAGATGTGAAATGGCATCTCCTTGTAGATTTAGTTTGCATTTTCTGATTATTAGTAAGTTTTGAGTGAATTTTCAAATATTAATGGGCCATTTGTTTTTTCTCTTCTGTGAAATATCTTATTAATTATTGTGCTTTTGTTCAATTGTTAATTGGAATTTAAGTGATTTTAGGAGCTAACTGACAAAACTGTTTAAGGGGTCAATTGAATAACGTGAAAGAAAGGGTTTTATAATTACTTATTATCATGTTATTTTTTTAAGTGACTGGTAATATTTTTGTATAAAAAATATTAAAGTATGTTTGAATCTTATCACCCCTTTCAGGACCAAGGTATGGGATGCTTGGAACTTTATTGCTATTACTTATCAGATTATCACAGAATTTGTAATACTACTTTTTTCAGTTTTGAGTTAAGATAATTAGTGCAGTAATTTTTTAAATCAATAAATGTTTCACATTTTGACTTTACATACTTAAAAAAGCATTGTATAAAGACACAGATCATATTAAGTGCAAGTTTGAATTCAGGACTTGAAAATAAAGTGACATAATACAGATATGGAATCATGACCAAAAAAAAAGGAAAAATTAAACTAAAAAATATAAATACTGAATTGGAGAGTCCTTCAATGTGCTGGTTATTTTTCACATCATGTTCTCACAGCTTACTTTGTATCCAACTGACCACTAAAACCAAATTCTTAAATTTGCTCTCCCTTGGATTCTCAGGTAGATTCTACTGAAGGGAGGTGCTGGCCAGAGATTGCAAAGCAGCAGAGGGGAGAGAAGAGATTGTTTATCTCACTCTGCCTTCACATACTCACCATGTCTTCCCTTCCCTCGTGGCCTTACTTTTTGGTGTGGCTGTTTTCTTTATCCATGGCCAAGGTTCCTCGTCTGAAGTCCCTCTCCACTGGCTACAGTACTTGCCAGGGACTACTAACACCACTCCTTCCTTTTGCCCCTACAAACTTGGGGGCTAACAACTTCCTGATATTGCCATTCCCCTCACTTTTGGTTCTCTGAATTCTGCCCATATCTGTTAAAAGATCTTTTCTATTAAACCTTTAAATGTGCCGTCCCTTTCCCATCGGTATCTTGACTGATACAACCACACTTGGATAGGTGATTCCTAAACATGACTGCCATTTGAAACATTTGGGAAACATTGAAATAATACAGATTTTAAAATATATATTAAAAAAAATTACGAGCCTTACTCCCAGACCAATTAAATCAGAAACTTTAGTAGTGGGGCTTGTACATGGATATATTTTTAAAGTTTCTCTATGTACTATCAGGAGTGAGAAAAGCTACTCTAAAGTCTGAAGTCTGGAGCAGACCTAGACATCCATTTGTGCATTAGCTCTGAAGGGAAACGTGAAATCTAAACCCTACTTCTCTTGCCACTGATTTTATCCATGAAAAGGGGGCTGCTTTATTGTCACTTTGAGTAAGTATAAATGTGTGAATTGATTATCAACCGACATGCAGGAGATAAGAACATAAGGATATAAAGGTAAGATGTGGCCTCATTTATCATGGAGTATTATAGCTAATTATTGGAATGATGAAAATTTAGCCGATTCTATGCTGCATAAAGTAGAATAGATATTAATATACTGGACAGTGTCGCAGGCACTCAAGTATGTTTTTAAGAATGAGTGAAATCTAAAAGTCATGTGAGTATTAAATAGGTTAGTCACTATTGGTCCTCTTATTTATTAAGTTTATTGACTCGATTACACTCAGAATTTTACTATCAAAAGATATATATTTTTAAATACACAGACAATAAAACAATAAAAATACATCCTAGAAAGAAGTATCTTTGAGTAAAATGATAATTAAATTACCAGAGTTTTTTTATATGCAGTATTTTAAACATTTTCCTCAAGAAAGAATACAGCAACATTGCATTAGATGTGTCCTTCAGAGAGTCTGGTATGCTCTAATGACTGAAGCTTCATATTACAGTCAAAATGCCCTAATAATCAAAGGCAAGATCCATCCTCTCACAAATATTCCAGAAAAAACACTGTGTGAATAGAGATTTTGCCTGGTTTGCTCAAAATTAAATTTCCTGCATCTACAAAAGTGCTTTAAACATTTAAAAACAGGATTGTTTGCTGAAAGATTGATAAAATGAATGAATGAATTAATTGATCGATCAAGAGAACGTGGATACATGACTGAAATCCAGGGTAGCATTTAGGGCTAGAGACACATATATGAGTCACAAGTATATAGATAGATTCATATTTACATCTAGGATGAGATTACCAGGACACAGAATGTGAAAAGTACCAAATTACAAAAAATGAGCCTAGCAATAATTAATCTCTGAGGCAAACTATATTTGAGAAAAGGAGTAGAACCCAAAAAAATTGAACTCAGAAGGACACATCAGTAAAGGAGGAGGAAAACCAGGAGGTGATAGTATCACAGAAGTCAAGGGAATATAGTGTTTGAAGAAGAAGTCATTCAATTTTTTTGAATGCTTCTGAGAGAACATGCAATATGAGGAGACACTTAGGATGTTGTTCTTTGTAATAGAGAGGTCAGTGGTGATATAGACATAAACAGCTTCACTGGAATGCTGGGGCAGAAATTCAGCAAAGAAAAGAAATTCAGAAAGTTGAAATGGATTCTATTGCTATGAAATAGCAAACTATTCGAGTTTCTGTATAAAAAATGACAAAAATGGGGCAGTATTTGAAGGCAGATATAGAGTAAAGAGATTATACATATATATTTATATATATATAACATATATAAAAAACATGTTATATATGTGTATCTATCTATATATGTATCTTTATATATAGAATATGTTGTAAGTTAATAGGAATTATGTCTTAGTTTCAAATTAATTACACATTTTAAGTCACATAAACCTGGAAGAAGTTAATTCTATTTAATCAATGTTAATTAATAAATGACATTAAATTCCTCTACTTTGTTATAAAAAGGGAACTGAGAAGTACATAGCTAGTGGGAAATGCCAGCCATGAATATAGATAGACACGGAAAAGACAAAACAAATGTCACTTCACATATATCAGTTACAGGATACACTGAACACTGTCCATTTATTATCTTGTGTAACAACCTATGTAAAGGCACTGGAAGCAACAAAGTAATGAATAAGGTGACTAATTCAAAAATATTTTCCCTCTAAATGTGCTGTTGCACCTTCTGTATCTTACCCTAACAGCATATGCATAGTTCCATGTTAGTCTAATTATGGTGCAATCAGCTGCTTATTCCTGACTTCTACCACTAGACTATGAGAATTCTCACACCAGAAACCTTATTATTTAGTGATAAACAATGTAGTCTCTGGAGTTCTAGTGCTTGAATTAAAACTGTACTCTGTTCCTGATAGGTGTCGAACTCTACTTAGGTAGATTATTTTACTTATTTAACCCTCAATTTGCTTTCTTCTACAGTGGGCATGATATTAGCACTTACCTCACATGATTTTGCAAGCTATATTATGACAAATAAGTGTCAAGCTTTTAGCTCAGTGCCTATAGTAAGCACTCATATAAGCTGGCTGCTACTATTATTATTCCCAGGACCATGAGTGTGTTTAGCACATAGTGGCACCGAAAAAGGTTTTCTTAATTGAACAAGTAACCAAATGAAGAAATGAATGAATGACATCAGACCTGAAATCCCAACCCAGGAATCATTAAGGCATCAGACACCAAAGGCAAGCATAATGTTTCTGGAAGATACACGTCAGTATGTCTGTGTTCCTGGGAGCAGCATCAAAGGTCTTTTTGTTGCCTCAAGTGGTGATTCTGAATTGGAAATAGATTCGGGAATATCATCATTTTGCTTAATCTGTTCTTTGATACCTTGTTCAGGAGCCAGAAGAAATGTGTGTTCGTGATGGTAACAATAAATATGAAATCTTGATCAAAGGAAGAGATGGAGTATAGCTTCTGGCAAGGAAAGGAGGATACTGCTGAGCCTGGGGATCTAGTAATGAGCAGGTGGTTTGTGTAGGTGGCTTTGGTACTCGGTTTAGAATACAGCTGGGATCCTGGGGTTTAAGACTTAAATACCCTTAGGAGAGATTGCATAAAATTTAGCCACCAAAAAATGTAAGTGCTTATTTATCATTGTGACAGGTTATGTTCTTTTTTAAAGGCAATTATACATTGTCATTTTGTATCTATAACCTAATTATGACTAATCATAAATAGTAAACAGAATATCTGGTTTAAAATGCATTTCAAGTTCCAGAGAAAATTAGAATTAATTTTCTTACAATATAATCTCTTTGTTTTCTTTATAAATATGTGTATGAGTTTGGTGATTCATGATAAAATTACCTGCATTTACCTCCAATAAGTTCAACTTTCTAAGTCTACGGGGAGTTTCAAGTACAGAAAAAACACCATAACTCTCCAATGGTTACAAACTGTTACAGAATGTTGGTATTGTCTTGAGATTTTTGGTCCTCTGACAAGCAAGCAATTAAGAATGGATTTTAATGATAAATTGTGTCAAAGAAGTGAGTACAGAAAGAGAAGTTCTGACAGAATTAAAGAGACGAATCGTGGCAGGAGTGGGGAAAAGGGCTTGCATTAAACAATAGATACAAATGGTAGTTAAGAAACTTTAAATACAAACCTACTTTTACTACTTACAGAATATATTTGATAGATTCACCTGAGGATATAAAACTGGTGAATTTCCCTCTGGGCTTATCCTTGAACAACAAAAAAGGAGTAAATTTCCATTCCCACAAGAGACACTACAAAATCTCCTTGTTATTTCCTTTTTTTTCATATCACAGTAAATTATTCTTTGATCTTAGCTGCATAATATCCTTGTGATTGTCATTAGTTCTTTTTTAAAAGTGCCTCTCCACACATGGGTAATTGAGTCTAAATATTTGGAGCCAGCTTGCACATTTAAACTCTGCCAAAATGCCTCCAGAAATTAGAAAGAAATTGCGTCCTCTCTGAATTAGTGAGAAAAAGCACTACCTTACTGCTACCATCGGGGAGCTCACAGAGCTATCGGCACAAGCTATTTCTAAGTAAATAAGAGCATTCAGGGCACACAGTGTTGATACAGGATATGGCACCGGATAGCATTTGCTGGTTTCTTGGCTTTCTCCTCAAGAGCTATGAAGTCAGTTAGGTTTTGGTAAATGATGTTGGTCTTACACTGAGCAAAGTTACATTATTTCAGACTCCTGTTCCTCATGTAGTGCTCATATCATTTAGACGGAAATTGCTGTTAAAAAACATCCTACATCATCCAGCGCATCTGGCCCTTCTTTTCATGGTGGTTGTTGTTACTGTTCTTTTTCCTGTTCTTGTTCTTGTTCTTTCGTGGAGGAGGGTGATTGTTGTTTTGTGGAGGAGGGTGATTGTTGTTTGCTTATTTGAACACGTTTTGAAATATGAGTTTTACGAAAACAAATCAGAAGTGAAATTGGAATAATACAAATATTAATTATGGACCTTACATTTTAATTTCTTATATGAATAAGCTTGTACTATTTTACCGTTAATATTTAATTATGTGGCAGAATATCAACGAGTTATTTATGTTTTAAAGTAATCAGGCATATCAGATACCATGGGAACTTCTTTTTGAATAATAATTATGTAAAATAGAAGAGTGATTTCAATTATGGCATTTAAAAATCAAATCCATTGTGTACACTATAGTAAGATTTTTAAAATCTATTAAAAATTTACCGAATAAATTAGCACCTTGGATACATATTGAAGAAGGAGCGCCCAAAGACAAAATATGTCTTCGCTTACAGGAGCAGATAAATTGCTTTCATCTCCGTGGAATCTCTTTAATTTCTCATCAGCAATCTGGAGCCCTTTAACTACTGCTTTTCCTGTTTACTTTCATATCTCACCTCTGGAGTGTTGACACCTTATTTTGAATCAGCAAATGTTCATTTGATTTTCCCTCTCTATCCTAGTGCTCCATCTTTCTCCTTTAGAATGCAAAGCCCCAGTTCATTCTTCACCTGTCATATTACGTTATTCCTTGCCCTCCACTTCTCCCTATCTCTGACTTGCAGTGCCCTAATTGTTTCCTGACTATCATGCTGCCCTAATTTTTAACAGCTTATTTTACTGTCCTGTTTCTGTGGATCTGAATCCTTTTGCCCTTCATCCATCTTTTCATTTGAATGTAAAGGTGCACGGACAAATGTATTTTGGCATCAAAATTTGAAAGGAACATGAAATGGTTACAAGGACACAAGAAAATATAAGATAATGTGTCCCTTTCCTCTCCTTTTTTTCCTCAACATTTCTCCAATTTTATTATTTAAATGAAATGTACTAAATTTATAGAGCTTTCAAATGAAGTACAGTTATCTTTAGAAATATTTAGAATATTAAAGGAAATTCTGAAGTACAAAGAACAAAAGAATGTGCTTTTTAATCATTTTCTAGTCCAGAAGGCCACAGTGTCAAAAAAATTAATGCATAATGTTGTCCGTTATTTCCTAAAGCAAACTCTGGCCAACTGAATTTAAAAGCCATAAAATTCACTTTAAAGAGTTCAAAGGTAGGCTTTTCAAAAAATTATTTATATAGATATTAACGTCCTTTTTCTTTTGGCATTAAATAAAATACTAAGTTCAAGAGTGATAAGGGAACTTTTGATAAAGGGTAGTAAGAACCTACTCAATTTAAATTTTAGAATTTCAGATATGACTGAAAGCTAGTGGTTATTTGATCACAAAGAGGAAACTTGTCTTCCAAGGCTAGAAAATGAGTTACAAAAATCATAAGAGAATTTTACTGGCAAAACTATGGTTTTAGAGCCTCCTGACTCCGGAATGTGTTCTTTGGCATAAACTACACGGTTAGACTTCATTCCTTCATCTATATGATTCGCATCCCACAAGACAAACAAACAATAAGCAACAATAAACAAAGTCCATGTGAACATTTTGTTTGGTTCCATATCAAATTTGAATATCTGGGTTGATATACATATATATTTTTTGGTGAGGAAGATTGTCCCTGAGCTAACATCTGTGCCAATATTCCTCTATTTTGTAGGAGGGACTCTGCCACAGCATAGCTTGATGAGTGGTGTGTAGGTCCACATCCAGGATCTGGGCCCGTGAATCCCGGGCCACCAAAGCGGAGCATGTGAACTTAACCACTATGCCACCAGGCCAGCCCCTGGGTTGATATTTTTTGAGCAGTGATCTCCTCAGTGAAGTCAGTACTGACGTGATGATACCCAGTATTCTAGACCATGGGTCTGCAAAGTTTATCTGTAAAGGGCCAGATGATTTATGCTTGGAAGGCTAACTAGTTTCTGTTGCATCTACTCATATGGGCCATTGTGACCCTAAAGGAGCCGTGTACAATAAACATACAAGCATATCTGTGTTCCAATTAAATTTTATTTATGGACACTGCAATTTCAATTTAATATAATTTTCATATATCACGAAATATTATTCTCCTCTTTTTTAACCCTACATTTAAAAATGTAAAAATAATTCTCAGCTTGGGGACTATAGAAAAGTAGTTCATGAATCAGATTGGTCCAAAACACTGCTTTTTCCTGAGTGAGAAAATCATCATGATGCACACAGGAAGTATGGTTGGAAAACTCAGTAGAGCCTTATAACAAAAATATTAATTTTTTAAAAAAAATTTAAGATTGATTTTGTTCTTAGAAGTATCGGAGTATGGATAAGGGATACTCACTCATTGAGCATGCGCAATGTGCCAGGCACTTTTCAGATACATTGCAGGTGGTGAGCAGATGTAGTTACCACAATCTGGGAGGTGACAATTGAGAGTAATAAGGCTAACAGGAAGGGGCTAACTAAATTGCCCACAAACTGTCAACTGTTACGTGGTTGAACTCAGGGTTCTAATCCAAGTCTGTTGGATTCTGAAGCCTAGGTTCATTCCATTTACTATACTGCAATAAAGTTAATGTTAAATAAAGAAAATGTATGCAATTTGATTCTCCAGTAACATATGATACTCCTTCAAAAAAGTCTGAGATCAATTAGTGGTGACAACATTTCAGATATCATTATGCAGAAAAGGCTGCTGAGAAATTCCCCTGCAAAGAAGATAAAAGCTTAGGGAAAAGGATGAAAGTACAAGCTTAGCCATATCTACTGAATAAAACTTAACTTGCCCTTTTATGTTTAAGCAGCTGAAGGCCACAGGGTGGTCTGAGTTCAAAACTGCTGCTTACCCCAAATGTAAAGCAGTCTTTAGTAGTAAAGGAATCCTTTGCATCTCTTTCCCTTGTTTGTGAAAGCAGAGAACCACTGTTTAGGAAACTGGCAAAAACTTACATTTCCTTAGTTTTGCTGGCTCTGCAAAACATTGTGCACAGCTGTACTCAAACCCATTAGCTCAACCTTTCAGAAAATTCTCTCACAGAAATTGCTTAGAGGTACATAGGCTGACAGTTGCTGTGTGTTTTGAGGGCTTTACCTGTCGGAAGCCGGTTCAGCATTCTTTTGCTTAATTGGTCTGTAGAGATTGGTCATCTGAGAGAGAGAAGTTCCACACCTCAGAGGGAATGACATCTACCTCAGCCCATAATCAGCTAATTTAAAGAATGGGAATACGCCTAGCTCCAGGAGACGCCTACTCTCCACTCTATGTTGAGATGGGGTGAGAAGGCTGCAGAAAGCACATCAAGCAATGTAAAATTAAAGGGAAATTGGGAGTAGAGAAAAACAGTTTTCAAAATACATGAAGTCCATTTCTTCAAAATCCAGGCATGTATTCACCTCCGAGCACATCAAGACTTTTAAATGTAAAACTAATTATCTGATTTTGATTACAGACAACTGAATTGTGATATTTCACATTTAGTTATAGAATTTTCTATCAGACAAGATGATTTTCCAAAGATCACTGGATTTTAGTAGTGAAAAATGATCAAAAGGATAGAGCAAATTGGACCTTGAATCACCAGGATGTGCCAAATAATGCTCTAGGGAGTGTAGAAGGGAAATGTACACTCACTTCCTGGCAGTCTACTAAAGAGGAAGGTTTCCCTAGTGGTTATAAGCTTGGACCTTGGTGCATAGACACGATGAGTTAGATCCTTGTTTCGCCGACTTCTAACAATGCAACTTTGGGCAAATTACTTAACCTCTCTGTGCTCCTATTTCTTCACTCTAAAAGTCAAACTCAATAGAATTATCTTTCATGAAAAAATACAGTTAAAAATCCTCATCTCCAAGGTTTTATTTGTGATGAGCTTTGTAAAGATGCATCTACAAGAGTTAACAGCCACGGATCCAACTACAGCTAGTTGGTGAATATGAATAAAAAACCAAAACAAAGTCCAGAAAATTACATTAAATAATATATTTTTAATGCTTTAAAATATAACATTTTAAATCTTACTATTTTGAATTAAAAGTAAGAGATAATCCTTAAAACATTCTGGTGGCACATCAGTAAGAATATGCCAGGATGACTGATAAACAATTATAATTTTTCTTGAATATTATAAAAAGCTCTTATCATTCACTAGGTGGTTTTTGAAGAGTCCATAAATCATTATATAATTTTATTTTATTTTACAATGGATACTCTTTTTGAAAAATAAAACCAATGAAAATGATAAACTTTGACAAAGAAAAAGAATGTCAACAAGAACTGTGTAAAATATATGACTGATTGTTTTCTTCAATTCTCAGCTTAGGAAATATTATGATAGCAAGTTAAAATTCCAAAAGGACATTCAGAGAGATAGATTTTTATAAATTGAGCCAAGACTATTAAAAATTGATAGCCGAATATGTTTATAAAATTACAGCACATAAGAGAATAATGATGATCATCATTTTGGATGAATCATGTGGCAAAAACTAATGTAATATAACATAGCAAAAAGGAAATGAAAAAAATCAAGACATGCTCTATTACGCTAGACATATGAGCACTTAAAAGGGAGAATAGGTGCTTAGAAAATACCTAGAATATTGTTTAATTGGCATATAATTTCATTATATTTGTCTTGTGCATAAATAAGAATGGTTTAATGTTATAAAATAAAATTCTATAGTTTGATATAAATTATAAGGACTATGTTTATATTTGTTTAAGTGATGCAAAAGGGCCTGATGTTATCAGATACAAAATAATGTAATAACGCTATAAAATGAACTATGATTTTAAAGAAAATAATATCTTCACATTTATTTAATAATTTTTAAATTACTAGTGGATTATTCTAGTAGTCTCTATTTAGATTAATATGTGATAAAGATATTAGTCCTGTGAAAGCGAAAATTGTGCAGGCAGGACAAAGTTAAACAAGGAAGGGAGACTTTATTCAAGGCTATTGTAATGGAGGGCGGGGGAGCAAAGGCCAGCTGTGTTTGCTAATTAGCCTTACTCAAAGGAAAAATGAATGTTCTTGTGTCTTCTTGACTGGAAGTCATTTTACAACTTGGACCAAGGCACCAGTGAAGTTGAGCTCCTGCCCTCCCACAGAGACTGGGAGATAGGGTGCCATCTTCCTTGGTTACATTTCAAAGAGGATGGCTCAGGGGTCCTTGAGAAAGACTGTCCTGGGTTGTAAAACTGCCAAGAGGCTTTTAAAAAGTTTTAAATCTCAAATGGGCAGAGAAGAACTTGGCAGTTACAAGTTTTCCAAAGTAAGTACTCTAAGGAAAGGGAGGTCAGAGGTCTAGAGACAGGAAGAAGGCTCTCTACAGTCAAGCTGAGGGGAAACTTAAGGCCTTCTTAGTGAGTCCAGATAGTAAGAAAGTGTTACATTTTTCTTCAGGAATCCCTCATTGTTCTATAGATAGATACAGCTTTAGGAAAGCTACAGTCAATTGATAGCAACTCTGAGAGCACGTTAGAGAATCTCGGCAGGCCAGAGGGCAGTTTGTGGCAAAGGCTAGACCAGGGTCAGCATGGTGACTGGCTTCAGAAGTCAGTTTTGATTAGAAAAGTTACCAATAACTCAATAAATCAGAGGCAGACAGCTAAGAGGCAAAGATTAAGAGCAAGAAAAAAAATTGAAAGCAGTTTACAGGTAGTAGATTAAGCAGAGACAAAAGTGGAACTAGAAGACTGAAAGTTATATGTAGAAGCATTTGATAATCTGCACACATCCTTGGACTGATTTTTATGTTTAAATAATAGTAGCTACCACTAAAATCTCTATGTTCTTTGGAGGAACTCTATGGGCCACACTCATGCCTGTGGTTGCTCAAACTTTGAGAAGTCATTTACATACTGACAGAAGCATTTACTATTCTTGTAATGGCTAAAATGCCACTACTTTTGCTAGATCTGGGCCTCCCAAAAGTTTCTCACCTCCTAAACCCTCTTAGAGAGTATAAGAGCTAGATTGAAAAAGATGGTGCCCTGTGCCACATAATCCTCCTTATCAAAAGGCTTATCCCATGGTGAATTAGTTTCCCAAACTGGCTGCACATCAGAATAGCATTGGGGATTTGTAGTGACACAAAACTCAGCTCTACCTCAGATACCTGAACTAGGATGTTTTAGTGTGAGGCCTGAGGGAAATCTCCCTCAAAAAGTCAGCCAGGTCGCATGCTGCCATCCAGAATTTAGGAACCACTGAGGCGGAACACCTAACTCCTCTGGTTCATGGCAAAGGAACCGGCCAAGGCAAAGGACTGGCTGCTAGAAGTAGATGATTCCTATGTCCAAATCAAATTCTGGCCAGACACTGAGGATTTTGACAGTAAGTGAGCTCAGTATTAAGATCTCGGTATCACTATCTTTTAACAGAGTCAGCATGCGATGAATTTTTAAGTGAACATCAGAAGTCCTTGAAAAAGATGCTCAAGACATTATTATTATAGTCACTATTCTACCCTTCACCTTAAGTGATCCCTGAACCTCTGCTCTCTCCTGTCAAATCCTTAATCCTTCATGCCCAAAGCCAATTGACATTTCAATAATGAATTAGACCAAAGAAGATTAATAAACTGCAATGCAAGAAGGTCTATCTATAAGTTGCAGCAGGAACAACTACAACAACAAAAGCATGTGCTCTGTTACTTTGCACAAATAAACTTATAGGTAGAAAAAGCCAATCTAAAGGAAAGTGGACTGGAGAAAGGGTATGAAACCAGGTAGACCAGGATTATTTTCCTCTAAATATGGAAAATAATGCATATGATATATCCCAAGTTGGTGGAGTTTATGGAAAACATTTAAAGTTAATAATTTAAATTTTACATTATCAATTATTCTTTAATCTAAATTAATCCAAAGAATCTTCTAGAACACTGGAAACCAATGTTGTCTATAACTATACTAATCAAATTATGATCTATAAACCAGGCTTAGTTTACAAAGAGAAATTAAGCATATTTTGAATTTTCTAGAACCGTGAAAGTATTATTTTATCTCTATTGAAGCTAAAAATGAAAATCTCAGCTTATATTTTTTTAATTCATGTTTATAATGACACATTTTTATAGTATTTTATTCAAGTATTATACCATGATGGTTTAGAGAAAAAAAAAAAAAACCTGTTCTTTAACAGAGATATTTTGAAAAGTACTGCTCTAAAAAACACTATTTAAAATGCTGTGGAAACTCGCAGTTGAATATTAAAAAAAACAAATTTATTTTCTGCAGGACTCCTCAGAGCCCTTAAAATTGAAATGTGCAGTGTGGCTCTCCAGATGAAGGTGAAGCAGACAGTTTTCCCCAATGCATTTGAGCACAGATTTTTTTTTCCTACATTGCATCTTATAATCTCCTGAGACTAGGATTCCTCAGAACACATGGGAAATACTTTTTCAAAATTAATTAATAGATGCATGGGAAATGTCATTTTAGTCAGTATGCAGATATGAAGTAAGCATCTTCCAGAAATTCCCTAAGAGTTTTATTTTCTGGAAAGGGAGTCAATAGGATACTAGGAAAAAGAAGATTCTATTCAGTTAACTAAACAGTAAGTAAGAAGTAAAAAATACACAAAAGAAACTGAATTTGATTACCCTGTACCTTTAAATTCAATGAATATGGGCGTCTTAAAGACTGACTATGTGCTATTTTCTATTCTTAAGTTGCATCTATTCAAAAAGCAACAATTGAAGACATAAAGCAATAGACATATTTATATCTTCCCTAAAGGAAGCTTGGTTGCTAATGGAAAATATTCTGAGTTTTACTTTGGGTATAGTTTTATGTACAAAATATTTGAAAATGTAGTTTCTTTGTCTTTTATAACTTTGAAGAGTCCTAGAAGATGATAAACTAGATATATTTTCTTATGAAGAGACTAGAAACAAATTGACTTCAATATATTTCACACATTTAATAGGATAGAAATAACGACAATACATTATGTAAGAGAAGGATGAGCAGTACAATAGCCTATTGAATACGGATATTTTCAGTGCTGCTTGAACAGCCTGAAGGTACTTTTCATCTCAGAACAATTCTCTGATGCTCTAGCTTGTTTATTTCATTCATCTGCCTGTTAACTCCCAGTGAACCAAATCACGTTGCATTTCTACCTCATGGCCCTAGCTCTTCAGAGAGCTTTCTATGAACTATGCCCTTGCCTTACTGAATGTCAAATCTCTAAAACGATGATACTCAACAACCAAGATATTTGTTTTAAACTATTTATCTGCAAAGTAGAGTCTTCAGAGTATCTAAAAGAGTGTGTGATCTCTAATCATGAGATTTTGCGTGTCTAATATGGAGAGAAAAAGCAAACACAAATAAAAACAGTGAAATGACAGTCAATGTCAGGACAATATTTATTGTGTATTACAAATAAACATTGCCACTGAATCTGTTACCTTTCAAGATTTAGCTAACCCTGTAGATTATACTGCTTTGGGAAAGTTTCATGGAAAAGGAATTTGAAGTGGGAATTAAAAAATGAGCAGATATTATAAACAAGGAGAATATTGATCAGGAATTGAGAAAAATGCATGGCATATTCAAGGCACAGCAAGTGGGCTAGCATGGCTATTCAGTGATATACACAAATGGTACCTCGACTTATTGTAAGTAAAAATAAATATTAAGTTAAGGTGACAAGATGTTAAATTATCTGCAATTTCATGTCACTGAAGGTTTTTTTAAATAACAAGGTCAAAGCAGATTTTTAAGAAATTTAATCTGGCTACTATGTGAATGTGAGTTTGAAGAGAACAGTTAAGAAACCACAGAAAAGTTATTTATAAAAATCAGACATCAATTGATAAGAGAGTAAATTATATTCTTGGCCATGAGAACAAAACAGAAAGGTAATTATGGGAGACACTGCGACTATTGTTACTAATACCAACTAAAAACTATAACAGGATGGGGGTGAGGAGTCACCAGAAAGAATAGAGTTAAATTAATTTCTAAAGCATGAAGCCCAACGAAATAATAGAATCCCCAATGGAACTTTTTCAAAACACTATAAGAGGATGCCCACTAGTCTATATTTGGCTATACAGACAAGAATGTGAAGATGGAACAATACCTTATAAATGGGGACTAGTTTGTATGTGAGAGTGGATTGAAATTTAGGAGAAAGTTTGCAATAAAAATTTAATATTTAAGAGTCAACTGCAAACAGATTATGTTTGAAGATGTGGCAATGGGTGGTGTATCTGAATGAATAAGGGCAGCCTACAACTTGCAAGAAAGCCTAGCACTGAAGTTTGATATGCGTTGAACATGTGGGAACAACATAAGTTTATTCCGAAAGGAGATAGAAAAAGCGCAGGTGAGAGGAGCTCTAGAACAATGTAATGCAAAAACACAAATGAAAACTTGAATCAAAATTGAGTCAAGCTGTAATATACAAAAGTAATGATAGTGTAAAAGTAAGAAAGGAATCATGTGTCGAAAGCAAATAAAGCTTTAATAACCAAAAAACAATAATTTTCTATCTCTGTTTTAAACAGTATTGGGTCCAGTAATACTTCTTGGTCCCTGAGTTAAACAATTCTTGGAAGAATCACAATTTCCTCTTCTTTGCTAAGCAATACTAATCTCAAGCAAAAATAACTCAGCTGCTTACTGCAGGAAATAGCAATTCCTTAGCAAAACAACTAAACAGCTTACTTATCGTGACTCATCTCAAGTCTCTCATCTTGCTGTGCCCATCAATTCAAAACAATTACGTCATCACAGTAATCCATCTACTGTCTAACCCTGTAAGACTCACCTCAAACTCACTCAACTCACGTCCTAAAACCCTAACTATACCATATCTCAATTTTCCGTTTTGACATACTAATAAGACCTTTATCAAGGTATTGTTCTCCATTGCTGCAATAAGTCACATAAACCACGTTATGTTTCATCCACAGATTTTTCTGGTGGTGTTTTTCAGAGTAAACAGCTAACACTTCTGATGAAAAAATAGGAAGAGGAAGGGTGTTCCTTCCTTAATTCGATAATATTTACAGTGTGCCTTCTAGATGCCAGGAAAGGGGTGACAAGACAAAGTCTGTCCTCTCTCTGACAGACATTGGAACAGAAAATTAATTATAAAATAGTAAATAGATAAATAAATAAGATGATGATTTTAAGTGCTTGGGAAAAGATAAAATAGCGTATAGAGATAGAATTACTTGTTGGGACTAATTTACATTGGTAGTACAGGAAGGTTCCTTCAGGAAGGTGTTACTTGAGGATAAGAGCAAAGGTCCAGGGAGATTTTAAAAAAGAGTTGCTACATTTCAGATTCCTAGTTTCATCATAAAATCCTGATATCAAGAAGGAGGAGGAGGAGAGGTACTAAAATGTATTACAT
Organism: Diceros bicornis minor; assembly: GCF_020826845.1. Lineage (NCBI taxonomy): Eukaryota > Metazoa > Chordata > Mammalia > Perissodactyla > Rhinocerotidae > Diceros > Diceros bicornis. The sequence continues at coordinate 28,063,839 of NC_080747.1, read as the reverse complement.
ATAACCTTTGTGCTATTTCTTTTATGAGCATTTTCTTTTTATAAACAACCTTAAGAGGTAAGTATTGTTAACATCCCCATTTTATGAAAAAGATTACTGAAGTTAGCAGCATTTAGTCATTAATCAAGTTACATAATTAGTGAATGGTAGAACTCAGACATTACCCGGAGCTGCCTAATTAAAAAAAAACCTATATTCTTAAATTAGATACTATAATGCCAAGAATTCGTTGCCACGTGGAGAATTACTCTCCAGTCTATGATTATGTCTTCTATACTAAGCTCCTCCTCTAGCCTTCCTAGATTTTGTTTGATAAGTTAAAGACACTGGAAATTTATTCAATTATTTGTTTTATTATTTAAGCAGTAGATAGAGAAAATCTATACAAATTGGGACTCATTTTTAACCTCTCCTTTATTAGGAGTTTTGTTATCATTCTTGCCTAACCAATCAAATATTTTAAAAAAATACATCAGTCATTCTTTTTTTAAAATTGACACCAAAATATAATTACCAGAGGATATGGAGGACACTGATTCTATTGCCAAGATGCATTTGCCATTCACAATATGTGGCAGCTGTAGGCTGTAGGGTGATTGAAAACTTTTGTCTGAGATACTAGTAAACACGTTCTGGAACATGGTTTCCAGTTTGCTTTTTTCCTACACTGAAAACTGACTATTTATGGCAACATCTGCCTTAGGGTCTGTGTGGAACAGTTGTGTTCATTGATTAAAGAAACTAAAGACATATCAAGGCAGAGTGAAACACAAATAAGGGCTTTCAAAGGCATCTTATGATGCGATTTCTTCACAGCACACAGTATTTTAAGCTTCTAAACTTCACATAAAAGATCTTTAAATAATCTCAACCTCATTTAATTTTTAGAAGGTACAATCACCCTTTGCAGACTGCAATGATAAAATGGAGGTTTTCCAAACTTAAATTGAACAGAGAAAGAGCGTTCTAGTAAGGATAAAGAAAAGATTTAATTTAGTTTTACAAATACGTATAAATATGGCTAATTGCAGTGCCTTTCTTTTATCTAATACTGTCAGTGACTGAATTCCCTCATTATTAGAGAATATCGGATAAAAATTTCTCATCTTGAAAAACCTCACTTCAAAATTAAGACATCCAACCCCAGTGCCTTATCCAAATCACAGACTTGAGTTAAAAATTTCTTCATCAGTCTTGTAGATCTTCTATTACCATTGATTTCGGCACAAGATTGCAATGTGTACTGATGGAACAAGGGTTCTCTGGATTTAACTTTATGTCATTGGTTCCTTACTTCTTAGATAACAAAACTGAATCCAGAGAGATTGGGTAACTCATTCGTGGTATATCAGTTAGCTGATGGCAGGTTGCAGTAAAAGTGGCTACCTACCCCGCTAGTTTTTTGTAATAAGCAGTGTCGAGAGGCAGTGATTAGGAGGGATGGTTACTCAAAAACACTAAGTAAAGAAATGACATCAAGAACTGTGATTTAGAAATACTATACAAAATAGTGACATTCGTGAGACAAGGTAAATATTGCTTTCTATAGCATGCTTGTTTTGTGCAATGGTCATACTTCTGATAAGTTACATGGCTTATATGACAGCAGTTGTAGCAATCTGGGTTCTCAAAGAAGGAGTCTGAGACTAAGTGTAACGGGCAAGCAGTTTACTAGAATACACAACAGACAGGAAGGAAGGAAGCAAAAGTGGGCAGGGAGAGAAGTTGAGTTGCAATATAGACCAAAAGACTCAGTCAACTGGTGTTAAATAGTACCTCAGAGTAGCCCCACATTGAGCTAAAATGTCCAGATATTTTGTCTCCCTGTTCCCTCTATAGGGCAACCCAGAAAGATGTTGCTGTGAGAGAGGCAGATTTTTATGTTGAAGCATCTCTGAAAAGGCTAAGAGCTGAAGCTGTCTGCTGCAGCACAAACAGCAATTGAGGCAACAAGTTCGTCATTGAATGGGAATCTCCTGGCCCATCCATCAACCTCTTGTGCCACTCAGATCAACTTCTTTGTTCAGAAAGCAACTCTTCCAGGATTCTGCTAAGTCTTTCTTCTAGGAGAAACTTAGAAAAGGAAAAGTAGAAGGATGAACTACAGCTCTGTAGCTGATCTTTAGACTACAACTTAAATTTACCACTCACCTCTTCCCTCTGCTATCCATTCTAGATTCCCCTCACCATCTGCTAACACCTCTGTTAGTCTTAGCTTACCTGTGGGGATGACAGGGAAATCATCCTCAAGGTGTCTGAGCCTTTTGTCACTATATTCTTAACGTTGCTTCACTTAAACATTTACCATCATCATCAGGTAAGGAAGTATCAAGAGGAACCCAATGGAGGGCCGGCCCCGTGACTTAGCCATTAAGTGCATGCGCTCCACTACTGGCGGCCCGAGTTGGGATCCTGGGCGCGCACCGAAGCACCGCTTCTCTGGCCATGCTGAGGCGGTGTCCCACATACAGGGATGTGCAACTATGACGTACAACTATCTAATGGGGCTTTAGAGAGAAAAGGGGAAAAAAAAAAGGAGGAAGATTGGCAATAGATGTTAGCCCAGGGCCGATCTTCCTCAGCAAAAAGAGGAGGATTGGTGTGGATGTTAGCTCAGGGCTGATCTTCCTCATAAAAAAAAAAAAATGAAAAGAGGAACCCAATGGGATTATATTTGCATGTCAGCATATACTTCCCTGCTCTCCATCCTGTAACAGCAGCCCTTCCCTCCTCCTGTTATCAGGCCCATTACTCCTGCCACAACAACTTCTTTTCATGCTTGCTGGTCTCTGTACATAAAGCACCTGTAGTGACCAGGTGGCAGCCAGAGCTTATAGTTCAATGGAACTCCTGCTTGGTTCTCAGGCACAAGCATTTCTCCTTTGAGAACTTTATGGTTCTTTACAGAATGCTTTATGATTCCTATATATGTTCAAACCTTTGTCATACTCTTTTATACACAAAGTAGATGATCAAGTGCACCGCTAAAGCAGTTCCCAAACCCTTTTCAGAAAATATTCTTCCATCAATGTCTTTCAAGCCTCTGCCTGAATGAGGATGTAATGCAGCTGCTGTCTATTTTCAGCTGACACAGATAACCCATGCTAACCTGTATAAACAACACTTGGCGTTTTCTTCCTCTTTAGTTGGTCGTAAATGATTTTCAGAGAGCCATGAACGTGAGCTAAAGGAGAGGAGCTGGTGCAATATGGTGGATGATAATGGGGTCAGGGCAACTTGCTCATGCAGACTGCTTTTGCTCTCTGGTCTTGCTTGTGCTATCCCAGATGTACTGATTACATCCTATAATGGACAATTGCTTTTCCTGCCCAAACTTAATGACTGGCTGAACAGAAAGAATTCAGCTTATCATTAGAATTCCAAAATTCTATGCCTTATGTTTGTGTGTTTCATCTATACCAACACCCAGAACATGCCAAGGGTTGTTTTTCAAAAGATGATATGGCTTTACTCCAGATCTCTGGTGCCCTACCTTATTGTTCTGTCACTAGGTCTTGCCATAAATGCCACCCATCTTTTTCCACTACTGATATATTTACTCTAACAGATTTTGGCAGATCACAAGTCCACGTGGCAGGGCTGCTTGCATCACAACCTGGACCTCCTCAGAGCTCTTTCTTGGTCTGTGTCCCACTCGAAAATTGACAACTTTAATGTCACTTAAAACATGGGCTTGAACAATATTCTTAGATGTGAAATATACTGCCTTTACAATGTGAAAGTCCTAGGAGGCATTATACTTCCTTCTTTGTAATTATGGGTAAAGATGCAGTAATTTCTTTCATTTTAGATGTCATATGCCAAGATGCTCCTAACCATAGAACTCTAAAAAGGTAACTGAAGTGGTAATGTGATGTAGTGATTTTCATAGGGCTCATCTTCCTTCCTTTAGAGTTGGATGTATCAACCAAGGCCTCTAATATGCTAGCCATTTCTTGCTCTTGTAACCCAATTAGCATGATGTCATTGATGTAATGGGTCATTTTAATGTTCTGCAGGATGTCTAGATGGTCTCAATCTCCTTGGACAATATTATTATACAAAACTAAAGAGTTAACGTAGTCTTTTGTGCTAAACAGACAAGCAGAGGAAAGGACTGAGCATGCACAGTTGCCTCTCCCAAGCTAATGTACCCATCTCTCCTCGGGATGCAAGGATTAAAGGTAAGTAGTGAGAAGACAAGCCAGAAATTTTAGTTATATCTGTACCTACACCATGAAGATCAATCTAATATCAGAATCATTCTGAGCAATAACTAGAATCAGGCAGATATGAATTTAGAAGTTAGCACTATCATAACTAACTTTTCTTTTTCCTTTGGTCTAGGTCTCAGTTTCCTCTAACTAAAATGGAGATAATAATAAATACTATTTACCCCATGAGGTTTTGTTGCATTAAATAACTATAATGCATATAAAAGTCCATGCCAAGAATCCCACTTCTGGGTTTATATCCAGAGGAAATGAAATCTGGATCTCAAAGAGATCCTGCATTATTCTATTCTTGGCTATTCACAATAGCCAAGATAGGGAAACAAGCTAAATGCCTGTTGATGGACCAACAAATAAATAAAATGGAATATTATTCAGCCTTTAAAAAAAAGAAAATTCTACCATTTGTGACAAAATGAATGAGCCTTGAAGATACTACGTTAAGTGAAATAAGCCAGGCACAGAAAGACAAATAGTGTATGATCTTACTTATACATGAAATCTAAAATAGTCAAACACATAGAAGCAGAGAGTAGAGTGGTGGTTGCCAGGGGCAGGAGAGGTGGGAGAATGAGGAGGTGTTAGTCAAAGGATACAAAGTTTCAGTTATGCAAGATGAATGAGTTCTGAAAATCTAATGTACACCATGGTGGTGACAGTTAATACTGTATTATGTACTTGGAATTTGCTAAAACGATAGATTTTAAACTAAATCTTCTCACCAGTGCACACACATACACACACACAAAAAGGTAACTCTGTAGAGGTGATGGATGAGTTATTTAGCTTAATTATGGTGATCTTTTCATAATGTATACATATACAAACATCAAGTTGTACACCTTAAATATATATAATTGTTGTATGTCATAGATATCTCAATAAAATAGTTTTTTTAAAAAAAGAATTCTCAAAAAAAAAAGAATTGTTAAAAAAAAAATCTGGCCCCCTTTGGTTTCTGTAATGATACATTGCTTGCCTCTGGATCCATATCTTGAATGCATCTTTATTTTCTTTCCTTTCTTGTCATTATCTTCTCTCTAAATGAGGATGTGGTGAGAGGGACTAGGTATCACATTTTGCTCTTTCTTTCTCAGAGAGCTCAGGTAGTCTGATAGCCTTGATTCTCTCCCCTATAGAGAGAAATCTTAGATAGATTCTGAGCATCTCTGATCAACCACCAAGAATCTGATCCTGATTGCTTTCTCATCTGAAATCCACCATGCTGAAACCGAATTCTCCATCTTCCTACATAAACCTTGTTTTCCTAGATAGGCCAAAGATCCTGTCATTCTTCCTATCCTCTGTTTCTGAAACTTGAAGTAATCTCTGACCCCACCCGCTTCTCCTCCCATTTCTAGATAACTTTTGTATACAATCTATCATTTTTAATTCTTCTCATCTTCTCAGACTTACTTATATTTTTCTTTTTGTCTCAAAGTCACAGCCACAGTTCATCCCTTCAATAACTCTCTTTTGTGGACTATTGCAAAATTTTCCAACTGGTCAATTTGCCACCCATCTTTTCTTGTTCCAATAGATTCTCTATGGTTGTCAGGATAACATTCTTAAAACACAGTTTAACACTAGTTAAACCATCATGTAAGACCATAGAAAATATCCCATTTATAATAAAATAAATTTCATATTCTCATCTGGCATTTGATACTCTTCACGACCCATAATATAATTAATTCCAGTTTATCACCATTTTCCCTTAAGCAAATTCTCCACTAGGTATCACCTTATACAAATTCTAACATATCATACCTTTTCCATCATTCTGCTTCTTTCGTGAAGCCGTCTCTGACTCAGGTCAGCCTTTTACAATGGCTGTTCCTTTGAGTTACTATACCATCTGTTGGTATCACATAGTGCACTGTGCACATGTTATTGTATCTCTATTTCCTCATCTGAAAAAATGAGGGAAATAACACTCATCTTAAAAATGGAACAATGTAAGTAAATTGCCAAGTACAGTGCCTTTCATACATTAAATACTGAAAAAAAGTGAGTTCTCTTATCTTTTCTTCTATCTTATATACCTCTACTAATGGCAACAAAGGAAATGATACAAATGACCAGAAATTTTAGGAATACAGAATACAAAATGGTAAAACAGAGAAAAAATAAAGAAAATGGGGAGAAATATATTATTGATTTCTATGTCAACTAAAATAAGTTTTTCTTGCTCTTTATATTTTGAGCATACATTTTCTGTACTAGTAAGACCAATAGATGTTTATTGCTTAAGGACGAATTAAATTCTTTTATATTTAAATGTACTTGGCATTTGCAATATGATGATGAATTAATATGAAGTATCATGATCATTGAATAAAATATGTCTTAGAAGGACAAATGATTTCAATAAGTCAGATGCAGTGTATGGATTAATATGAATGCTAAGAATGAAATCATCTATAATATATTTCAGCTTCTTTTTATGGATTCTCAGGTGATAATTTGTGGGAGGTAGCATCATCAGAAATTTAACAGTAGTCATTTATGTTAAAAGGAAGGATTTATGATGGGTATATTTTTATTCATGAAATAAGATAAATTGGAACTATCCATCATTACTGTCTAGAAGAGTTTGGTTTATGATAATTTATTTTATAGAGTATTCTGTAGGAAATAGAGTTGGCTAGCTTACATTTTATTATTAGATTCACATCATTTTTATTTCATAAAGATCAGCTGCCAAAAATGTAATGTTATGAAAAAGAGACTTGGAATCTATTACAAAAAACTTTTATTTTAAGATTTGTTATTTGTTTGTGGTTAAAGTCAAATTTAAAATATCAATTCAGAAAACACAGTTCTGAATTATTCTCTTTATTGTTACAGGTCAGATCATGTAAACATAATATTTAAAATATCAAATAAGAACTGCAGTTACTACATAACAATGGCTAGACGCAAATACACTGATCTTTTCCAGCGGCAATAATTTGCGTAGTATTTTGACTTCATAATACCAAACATCAACATCATACAAAGTGTTATGCGTTTGCTCACTGATTAAAGCAGGCATTTTTGAGCACCTATAGTGTGCCTGAGACTGTGCTAGGAACTGTGAACAAAAAATAAAAAATAGGTGAAAATAAAGACCCTTAACTATATGACTATATTTGAAGAAATTTTAGTCTAGTGGACTAGAAAAATAAAAAACAAACAGACTGCACACAGATATAGACACACACACACACACACACACTGCATATATGCTACAGTAAAGATATGTACATTACACAATGAATTGAGAACTCTTCTGGCTCTTCTAACGCAAGGTGAAATCTTCCAAAGAGAGATATTAGAGATGGCCACTCTGAGCAGAAGGAATCTGATGTTCAAAGACACAAAAATGTGAAAGACCATAAGAGATTCTAGGAGATGCAAGATACGGCTAGAGCAAGTACTTTCTTTGGGGAAAAAAGAAGGAAGGAATCAGTGGCAAGAAGATCTGGAATAATCAGTGGTTGAAACAGATTTCGGTGGCCCTCGTTGCCGTGGTCTCACCTGCAAATTGAGTATTATCATCTGTAATTGGAGAGGACATTATGAAACTCATCAGGTTGTTCTGAGAATGAAATTGAGATAACATATTTAATATCTACCAAAAAGTTGGGTATATGCCACTAATAGTTGTATAGTAAATGCTAGCACAATTTACACAGTCGTAAACCAAAGATATCTGTTAGTCAAAAGCAATACAATTATCATTTTAGGAAAATGCAGGATAAATTGTTAGTGATGAAAGATGGGCATGGGGGTTGGTCAGGGAGACAGGTTTAAAAATTATTTATAAAGTTTTGGTGAGGACTAATATAAAATCAATATGAAACTACGACAGTGTGATACAGATACGATGTATCCAAGAGAGGCAGGAAAAATTGATGAGAACACAAAGAACAAATTACTCTTTTGAGGCTGAGTGAATGACAATGTTCTTTAAGCCTAAATATTTTTATAGCAACAACAATATTACTTGGTTAATACTTTAAAATTATTCATTAAAACAAATGCTGTATTATAATAAGAAGAACAATATTACCTATATCGCTCTTGTTTGCGTGTAGTATGTTATTTAACCCTTGCAAAGACCGTGTGAAAGAGGACTTATTATTCACTCTAGTCTAAAAATGCAAAAATTAGTGTTTAACTAGCTAGTAAGTGAAGGAACTAGAATTCAAACCCCAGTCTGTCACATTTTCAGAGCCTGAATTTCTAACTCTACTTTACTGTCTCTGCCCTGAACCCCATTCAAAATTTTTTTACGATGAGCTTAAAATTCAAAGGCTAAAAAATTCAATTTCTAATTAATTTCTTTTTGTTATTCACTGATCAATAAAACTATATTGCTATTGGATTAGATTATATTTCTACAGTCTAATTTTTTTAACACAAATATTTTTTAAAATATAGAAAGTTGTCAAAAACGTCATCAAAAGGATTTTTATGTTTGTTTTTGGTCTATATATTTATAATTCCTTTCCTTGTGGCTTAATGTTGTTTCCTTATGGATTTCTTGGACTATTTATATTTTTAACCTCATTGTTCTAGATCTCATCATTTTTCTACTTTTTAAGATTAGAGAGACTTCAAATCACTTTCATCCTTCAGTAGGTGACCCTCCCTCTAATGGGCCTTGCCCTGAAACTTTCTCGGCAGCACCATGGCATCTTGGAGAACCTGACAACTTTAGAAGCAGTTACATGCCGTGCCAGTGATGATTCATTTGGCTGGAAATTTGGTGTCAGATGTAATTAGATGCAAGAGGGCAAAAATTCTCTGCCTTTACAGTTTGCGTTTTGGTAGGTTAAAGAGCAAGGATGCCAATAAATGATGTGACATATCTATTTTTATAACTATGTCAAATTAGAGAAATATAGGCCACTAATGTGTGATTTATAGAAATATATTCTTAGGAATATTGTACCTTGAATTTTCCTTGATTTCAGTTTGTTCATAGAACATTTGCATTTGTTTGTTCATACAGCATTTGCATTATCTTATACAGATCCAGATATATCCTGGTAGTATACTAATAGAATGGATTATTAATATACACTAAAAAATATAATAGAAGGACCAAAGAGGGATGGCTACATGAGACAAGATCACTCGTTCTATAGGAAGATACAGATTACTAAATCTTGACTCAACAGAAACAGTTGAATTCGTGAGGTGGTTTCTAATGGTTTGCATTTGGCAAATGGTTACTCTGAGTGTCTTTGCCTCTCATCATATGGATTCTTACATACCAGCCCCCAGCCCCATGCAAACATCATTCCTTCCCCAAAGCCTCCAGATTCTCAAGATAGATATATAGAAAAGGGCTTTGAAAATGCGACTCATAGCAGAGAAGCTGACAGAATTCTTATTAAAATAATGTATAGAAGTAGTGATAACTGGCATGCACTCATCACCATCTAGTAGTCTTCTATGAGACCATAGCCTTATGATGACCTCCTCTCTCTTCCTTCCTCCTTAGGATCTTGAATCAGTGTGTCTCATCCAACAGTAGAACATGAAAGAATTGACAGTCTGACATCCTTCTCTGAAGGCTGAGAACAAGATAAGATGGAAACTCGAGTTGAGTGGGGTATGGGAGAAGACAGTTCAAGAGTAGAATAGACTGATAGATCTTAGTGGTGGAAGAGAGGCAGCACATAAACCAAATGGATTTCAGGAGATACAGAGTCATGCACAGGCCCAATATCTGAATCAGCAGAAGAGTCTCTCTCTCTCTCCCTCTCCCTCTCTCTGTCTTTCTCCATATCCCTCTTCCTTTCCTGAGAGGAAGTCCAGAATTATGTTTTAGATCATGCAAATTTAGAAGAAAAAAATTATCTGTTTGTATTCCAGTTTCACTGTTTCTCAGTTACTTGGGTAAGTATATAATCTCTCTTTGCTTCAGTTTTCTCACCTATAAAATGGGTAGAATAGTAATATCAAACTCATAGAGTTGTTGCTGTGATTAAATGAGTTAATATTAGTAACATATTTAGAACAATGCCTGGAATTATAAAAATAAAATTACAATTATTATTTAGTGAAGTTTTTCTGCTTGCTTGTCCAGATTTTAACTTTTATCTTCCTCAACATATTTGGAATTTCTGAGTATTCGTGGCAAGTCTCTCAAATCTGCTGCCTGGACAGCCATCTCAGGTAATAAGTAATGCTGCCTAGTGCCTGATAACTTTAAGACAATTAACCGCCTAAATATTGGATTCACCAGGACCATAAATCATGTAGATGTGAGCAACCCTAGAAAATTCCCCTCATGTTATGATTTTTAAGGCTCCAGAATCTGGCAGTCTTGCTTCTCACAACAATTTGCCTTTATATCTGAAACTTCCATCTTTAGAGATATTTTTTGGAGTACATAAGGTGACCGTTTACATTTATGTCCAAACTGGGGCATTTTTGAGAGTACAAACGCATATTATGAATAATTATACTGGCATAATTGGGACTATTAACGATACTCAGAAAATCAATATGTAAGGTATGGTTACCTAAGGATTAAGTCTCTCTCTCCAGAGGTTCCTATTAAAACACAAATACGGTACCAGTAACAGCAACTTAATTTGCTCACTTGTTCATGTAACTCATCAGATTGACACCTCAGTGAGCAGAATCAGGAAGGAATGGAATATAGAATAGGAAAGTCTTGGTCTAGAGTAATGAGGCTTGGTGAATACAGAGTGGTGACTTCATGAGGAGGTAAATTCAGTTAGGGTGTTTGTGTGAGAGATCCGGACATAAAGGCTGCAGTCAGGAATCACAGGAGGAGGTAAGGGAATAATTTTGAAATAAGAGAGCCTGAAGTCTACCTCCGTCACTTCACAATTTAGCCTAGAGCAGACCTTGGGTTTGGTTGGCAACTCTCTGTCCAAGATCTGTCTCTGGGGCCAGGCCTCACCTTAAGTACACTTCCAGGCTCAGACCTCTCAGATTCAGCATTTGAGTGAGTTCATTTCTAAGTGGGTTAACTATTTTGTATTTTATGCAACACATTTTAGGTCAAGTCTGAGGAACTCAAATTGCTTTCCTCATTTAAACTGCCTTCAGGCAGGTACTCATATGTGTTTCCTGATAAACTTACACTTCCCATAACCTTATTTAAAGATCAAAAAAATTTTTTTTTAAAAAAGAACTTGGTTTAAAATAATGATGAGGTAAAAAAAAAAAATTGTTCCATATATTTTACTTGAAACTGAAATTAGACAATATGAATACTAATCATCCCAAATTAGGAAAATATAAAGTAAGATAATAGAAGCAAGAAAAAGAGCAGGAATGGCGACAGAATTTTATACATTTCTTGGACTTCTGCGCCTCATAAAACCTCTAAAAGAAAGATTACATCAGACTAGTTAAACAGGCAAGGAAGACCTTATTCAAGACTATCACAATCAGGGAGAGAGATTTAATCTATCTCCACTGAACAAAAGGTGAAGTGATGTTTATTTTTTATTTTATTTTAATTTTTTAAAGAACTGAAGCAATTTACTTACTTATTTATTTATTTTGAGGAAGATTGGCCCTGAGGTAACATCTGTTGCTAATCTTCCTCCTTTTTTCCTTTGTTCTCCCCAAAGCCCCAGTAGATAGTTTTATGTCATAGTTGTACATCCTTCTAGTTGCTCTATGTGGGATGTCACCTCAGCATGGCTTGATGAACTGTGCTGGATTTTAACTGGCAAACCCAGGGCCGCCAAAGCAGAGCACGCAAAATTAGCTGCTATGCCCCTGGGTCAGCCCTGGAGTGATTTTTAAAATGTGGAGTGAGATAATGGAAGTGTACTGAAGGATAATTAGGTGGAGGGTAGTCAATGTGCTTAGGCCATCTATGTTTGCTGATTGTCACTTTTTGAAGTTAGGCTCCTACCGTCCCACAGAACCTGGGAGATGCGGACCCTGTCTTTCTCTCCTTTTTATTGAAGTAAAATTGGTTTATAACATTATATAAGTTTCAGGTGTACAACACTGTAATTTGACATCTGTATATACTACACCCTGGCTTTCTTGATAATTACATTTCCCAGGTCCTTGAGAAAGACATTTATGGATTGCAGAAGATTTACATCTCAAAAGGACAGAGAAAGAATTTATAGTCACAAGTTTTCTAAAGCAATTGCTCTATGAAAAGCAAGATCAGGGGCTGATAGTCAAGACAAATCCTGCCAAAAGTTTAGTCAAGCTGAGGGGAACTGTAAGGCCCTCTTGGTCTGATCTTCTTGTGGTGTGTTTAAATAAAAAACTAAGCACTTTTCTTGTCTGATGGATTGGACAAATAAAAAAGTCAACAAATGGAAATAATCATATAATCGCATATTCGATTAAAGAACTATTAACATTTTATATCATTCTAATTTTCTCCATATTTTGTGACCATCTCCTAAAATAGCTTCCCTTTATAAGCTCCCAAATTATCTTTTGCTCACCCTGCCTGTGTCAACTTCAGCACTATCCTCTCTTCTTTATTACTAGAGTGGCTATGTTTATGAACGGATGTGAAATATAAAGACACACTACAGTGAACCTCTCACTATAAAACCATTTGTTTGTCAAGAAAACACTGTAGGCACATATTTCACCAAAGGACAGAAACTAAAGCTTTCATAAATTTTGAAAATAAAGATTTATAATTAAAAGAAATGGTAACATAACATTATAGAAAGACCCTAACATAGCTATCACTTACATAGGAATCTCAAAGACAAACTAACATGTTGTTCCATATCCGAGTAAGATTTAACTCTAAATTAAACCATGATTTTATTTTAATTTTCAGATTTCAGATGATAATTTTAGATCAGAACCGTACATTGTCAAATTGAAAAAACTTTAGGTACTCTGAACCTTAACTTTGTATTTTACCTTAGTCAAACAAGCCAGTTTCCCTTATGGCTATCAATAGTCATCTTTAATAAAAGTACCTTCAAATATTTTTAATTTGAAATTTGCAAAGCATCAGATGTAAGGCCTTGCATTTTATATTTTTATACAGAGAGATATCAAATATTTATGCAGTACCTATTTTGTTTCCAGAACGCATATAGGCCATTAGGGAATACCAAATAATGACAAATCTCTATCTTATACTGATCTTCTGTTATAAGCTTTTAATTGTGCTTGAAAAATAAGACTAATATTTACTTATTCAAGACTCATTGAGTATTGAACTACAGAATTTGATGGTGTGATAGATGCAGAAGGGAGTCAAATATGAGATTCTTCAGTCTAAATGGATCTTTACGACAAAAGGAGCATTAGATCTCTCCTTAAGTGATATATACAATTTGGTCTCAATCAATTATTGAGTTTCTACTGCATATCAGCCATTATGCTAAGAGTTGGAAATATGAATATGAATACGATCCTTACCTGCAAGAAATCTTTACTCTGGAAGTAAATAATTCAATATAATTTGATAAATATAGTAATAGGCATATAGGGGAACATGATCTTCCCATAAAGAGTAGGGGTATCTATCACAGGTTATGGGTAGAAAAGTGTGAGAAAAAGTTTCCTGATTGAATTATTTTCTCAGCTAAATTTTGAAAGACATTTATAATTTTTCTCTGCGAAAGAAGACAGCATAAGGAATTGAAGTTTGAAACAGCACTCCTTAAGAGCAACATGAGTTCAGGGTAAGAATCTGTCTTTGTTTATGGCAAAATAGCTGACATCTTCCTTACTACCAACTACAACATGGATATTCAACTAATGTGTGATGAATGAGGTCCTGCATAGATGGGTGAATAATTGAATGAAGTGATAGCTTCTGCAGAAAAGTTGAAGCCATGTTTTGATGATAACACATAATTCATCAGGCAGGTTTTGGTAAGGATGAGGTTGGAGAGGAAGATAGGGAGCATACCACTGATATCTCCATGTGCCAGATTAAGGAGTGAATTTAGGTTAGGATCTGCTGGAGAAGGAGAAGCCAACATAGAAGAGGGATATGTGAATAGTCAGTTTTCAGGTGATTAAGTTTCAGTTACATCCATAAAGTGGAGAATGCCTTCTGCAAAATTGTTGAAGGTTTAGACTACTTTATTAATAATGTCATTAAGTTTCCAGATGTCATAGCAGAAGAGATAGGAATGAGCATCAGTGGTCGATGAGCCGGGGCTGAATAGATCATGACAGTCAGATGGTGAGATTAAGATACTGAATCGTAAATGGAAGAAAGGGAGATGATGCTTTCCTTTTCTTAGTGAGGTGGAGTACAACATAGCAGATGAGTTTGGGACTGATCTCAAACATCCCAAAAGTAGTTCAATTCTTTAATGGTCAAGAACTAATAGTTTTCAAGTCACAGAGGATGTTAAGTGCCAGAATGAGGGACTTTGACTCAAACGCCTTTGAATAGGAAATATAGGGTTGGACTTTACAGGGTATTAAAAGAAGAGATTAGACAAACTCTTCTAATAATAATAGCTAAGCTTAGTTGGCATTTACTACATGACATGCATTCAATTATCTTATGCATAATAATTCTTTTAATTCTTGCCACAACTCTAGGGAATAGGTATTATTATTTTTTCCATTTTACTGATTAAAGAATTTAGTACAAAGCTGATGAGGAACTGGCTCAAGGTTATACAGGTAGTAAATTTTAGAGATGGGATTTAAACGTAACGAGTCTGATTGAAAACCTTGTACTTTTGAATACCACCCCTCGCTGCATGTGGAAGAAACTTTAAACTACCTTTGTCTTTGTTAATAAAAGACTCAAACATATTAAAATTAAAAAAGAAGTTTCACTCCCTTCTATTCAAGTAAAAGTTTTTTTTCTTAAAATTGAAAACTGAAATATACATTTCCATTTACCGTGTGAGTCCCACACCTTGGAAGACCTTTTTACTCTAATTATGTCTTAACATCTGGATATACATTCTAAACTATACATACACAAAATTTTTGTTTGATTCCTTGTTAAAATGAATAAATGATAAATAACATAAGCATTGGAAATTATGGTTGCAAAAGGAGGATTTTACAATAGCAATAGAGGGCTGTTTACGAAACCCCATTCTCACATACAATATGGGACATATTGCGCTTTAGGAATTTACTCTCCTCTGTCACGTATAGCAGTTGCTTGGGGTTATGTCAGTATATTATTACCAGCATTGCTGCAAAAGCTGTAAGCATAAAGTGTGCCTTGCCTTGCAATAAATTTTCCACACTCTGTGAGGAAGTCAGCAGTATAGTTGAACTCAGAATGGTGGTAAAAAGACTGGCTGTGTCAACTGTGACTATGACAGGCAGTAAAACCAGAGCAAAGCTGCAGCTCATGGTACATGACATTTTCTAAAACAAAGAAAACCAAACATGATATAGTGTTCAAAGACAGCACTGAAAATGACATCTCGCATACCCTGCAACCTCAGAGATTATCTTCGCTTTTCTTTTTTCCCTCCTCTTCCTCTTATCTTTCTACTTCTAGTCTCTTTCTTAATGTGGTGCTTAAACCATCAATTTATGTTTGAGCACCATGTCATTAAACCCAAAGGACATACACATACACAAATTTACAATTTTTTAATAAAACATGCATTTCTCCTTGACAAATTACTGTTTATTTTTTTTTATTCAATTTACTTATAATTTTGACAGATTTTCTCAGGTTTTTTCTTTTATAATTAATAGAAAGCCAAATTATAGATCTTTAAGGTTTTGCTCAGCACTTAAACACTTTCTAAAACATGCCTTATACTTTCTTTTGTGATTTATTAACTAAGAGCAGGCTAACTTTTCGAAACTGGAAAAAACAATTATATCTATAGCATCCATTGACCTTCATTATCCTAAATAAAGCAAATTTGAGAAAATATTTAATGAAACAATATTAGTCAGTTTTTTAATAAGGTAGCTTCTTCTGGTCAGTTTTCATTTGAGAACAGTGTGTTATCATTTTTAGGGGTAACAAAATAATAAAGTCAATACTTTAAACTTCCATGTTTACAAAGAAAATGTTTTGGAAAGAAGTCTGAATGGCCTCATTCTCTCTCTTTGGAGAAATGGTGTATATTCAAAAGTTTTATAATCCTATTGCATTTTCTTTGTTGTCCCAGTTATAAGATGAAAATAATGTGAATACATTTTAAAATTTAGTTATTTCATATATGCTGTATTTAATGCCACATACCAATAATTCACATCCCCCTCTCCTCCTGGGCACAAGGCAGTATTACATGTTCCGATGCTCTGGAAGTAAGTATTGCCACATATTTTCCTTTGGTCAGTGGAATCTGCCTACAAGTTACAGCCTTCCCTCTCTCCCTTTTGTGCTGGTCATGGTAGAACATCTTGATAGCAAGTGGCCACAAGGTTAAAGCAGTCCAGAGCTGCCGTAAAATGGAAGTCAGCTTTCCTGGAGAGTCACTCAAACTTGACATGGCATAGCATGAGCAAGAAAGAAACTTTGGTTGTAAAACCACTGAGGTTCTGGTGTTTCTTGTTACCAAAATATAACATAGCCTCTTCTGAGAGAAAGAATAAACCATTTCAAACTCAATTAAATGTTGCATGAAAACCTAAAGTATAACAGCTACATCTCTTTAGGTAATTGTGTATGACTGGCATCAACAAATGAGCTAATTAAAATACTGTATACTCATGCATACTGGGAAAACACTTTAAAATACAGCCAATAATGATTAACATTATGTATGAATATTCTTATTTAAGATAAAAGAATAAAACTACAGAATCAAGTTGCACTAATTTGAAACTTAATGAACTAAAACACATACACACATGTGCATGTGCACATACACACACACACATTTTTTCACCACTAGTACCTAAACAAAGAAAGGGTCACATCAACTTTAGCTAGTGATGGTAACTGAGAGATAGAGAGAGAGAGAAATGAAATGGGACAGTATTAACACTGCGAAAAGGCCCCTAATCATATTCCCATAGCTAGAAGCTACATTGGTGTGTAGAACAAAATTCTCATCAAGAGCCTCAAATCTGAAAATCAATAATCTTCATGGATATCCTCAGGCAGTTGAAGAAACAGCTGTGTGGAAGAAACTGGTGCAACATGGAAAGTGAATGAGTGGGACAACTCTCCTGTAAGTCAAAGCTCCAGTACCCTTCATTGACTTACATTATAAATCCAGAGACAAGAAATGCATGTTGGAACAGGATACACACAGTCCTAACTAAGTAAATATCTCCTTGGCCTAAAGTATGTAACAAATCCTCAAAATCGAAAGCAAATCATTGATAATATAATGAAGAGTGTACTGTAGGTGACAATAGAGAGCTCTTCCTGCATTTCCAAAATTCAAAGCAAAGTTCTAAACACCAGAATATATGATTGTTAAGATTTTACCAAACACAAACAAAAAAATTGACAGACATCCAGAGGGAAAAAAGAAAGAAAGAAAAAAAGTAAGCTAGACACTTGATTTCTCCAGGTTTCTTTGTAGAAACCCAATTACAAAAAACAATAGAAGAGACAACAAATTTCTAAAGACACAAAAAGTCCAAGAAAGCTAGGCCTTAAAAATTATCATTCAAATGAAAAGACAGACATTCTCAAATTTGAAAACACTCAGGAATGAAAAATCTATAAGCTCTTCTTTAAACGACACCAAAAAGCAGTATTTGCCAATTAAATCTAGTCAAATATGAAAAAAATAAGAAAATAAAATATTTTTTAAAATTCTGCAATGGTAAAGCTATAGTAGAAAAAATTGTGGCGAATGAAGAAAGAATGAAATACTAATAGAGAAAAATAAAGGAATTTTAGTAGAGGGAAGCAGCATGAGTAAATATTGAAAGGTAGGAATGAATGTCAAGTTCAGGAAGGACATTGCAATGTCCATGTCCAAGATCCGTTCTTGGGAGTACTGCTATATAAACTTGGAAAGCTGTAGGTATAAAATATATTAAGAAAGAAGATAGAAAAGAAGATTTCGGAGCAAGGATGTAAAATAAATTTTTGTTTATCGGAACATATTCTAAAAAATTATACAGAGTTGCTTAGAAAAAGGAAGAAATAGAATCAAGGAAACTGAGTTTATTATAGTATTCTTAGCAAGGGGAGTAAAGACGATGAATGGAATACATTGATGGATACAGTTGACATCTTGAATTGAAAAAAAAAGGTAGAAGGAGTGTTGTGCTAATGAAGGAGAGAGGATGCTAATTTGCTTCCTTTCATAGTATTGTGTTAGAATTGTGGGACATCCAAGAGATAATGCTTAGAAGAGAGTTTGAAATATGAAACTGGAGCTCATTTCGATTTGAAAATCATCAACACAAAATTGAAACTTGACACCAGGGGAATCGATGAGTACTTTGAGGAAGAAAATATAAAAATGAACAACGAGCCAAAGATTCATTACACTCAGAGGGAATAAAGAGGAAGAGATATAGGCAATTAATGAGAGTAAAAGTTGTTAAAGAGGATACCAAAGAAAAAAATCAAAAAGGAAAACAGTACAGTTTAGTGTTACATAGGCCAAGGATAGAGATTATCTAATTAACATATTGATTGACAGTTAACACTGTCAAATGCTGTATGTCAAAGGGCTCGATTAAGGAAGCAGAACCTCTATGAGTAATTTTGTAAGGGATTTTTTTCTCTCTCTCTCTTTTTTTTTTTTTTAAAGATTGGGCTTGGGCTAGCATCCTTGCCCACCCTCCTCTACCTTATATGCGGGATGCCTGCCGCGGCATATGGCATGACAACTGATGTGCGCGTCTGTGCCTGGGATCTGAACCTGCGAACCCTGGGCTGCTGAAGTGGAGCTCCCGAACTTAACCACTACGCCACCAGGCTGACTATTTTTTTAAAAAAAAATACGAATTAGATTCTGCACAATCATGAGAGAGGGAGAAGCAATGCCCCGGAAGGGAAGTTGGAGGATTAAAAGAATCAACAACCACTCATTCTGAGAAGCCAACTATGACCACCACAAAAGTGGAGCCACAAAACTTCTAGATAAATCTATAGGAGCAGTCCATGGGTCCAGAGTCCAGTGCTTGGTTGGAGCCACTGTCAGTCATTAGGGTCAGCAATCAGGAGAAGAGCTGGATGTGGAGTGGATGTGCTCTCTGTCTGTCTGTCTACAACTATCTGTCTACACCTTTATGAGGCAATGGCTACTGCTTCATTTCTATTTTCCAAGTCTCTTACAAGTATCTCTGTAGACTAATGTTCACCAGGAACTATTCAGGGAGGAGAATTCCGGGAAAGAGAGTTCCAGGCTAACCAAATTTACAATATACAGCTCTGGCACATGCATAAAGATACCAAAGCTTAGGGAACCTGGAAAAATTTCCATTTGGTTTCATAATTAAGAAATGACCCTCTTGATTGTTCCTTATGTAGAGATGTGACAAACTAAGATTTCAAAGAATTAGAATAGAGTTTACTATATATTAGAGTTTGCTATATATTATTGTAAATAGAAACTTTGTATTGACAAAAGAGATAAGATAGTTAAATGTGGTAGCAGAGTCCAGGCAAAAACTGATGGTGGGGTTGATAAAGGAGACAAATTTATGTCTAGAGAAAAGGGAAATTAATTAGGAAATGTTATTTTATCACTTTTAAAACAAGGCTTGGCATAACAATAAAGTGCCTTCACTTTAGAGTCAGGTGAATTTCAGATGAATTATATATATTCTCTAACTTCAGCTTTCTAATATTTAAAGTGAAGATAATCATGTTGTCCCTTCATATGGTGGTTGAGGATAATAAAACATGTTCCTAGTCTTGGTACATAATAATAGTACAATATTACTGACATATTTATTGGTACTGATATTCATACTATACTTTTTACATTCAAATTGATGTAGAGGTGATGATATTTGTGTTTCTATATATCACAGAAATTGATTGCAATGACACTCAGACTTGATATGTCAGCAATGGATACATTTTTCTATCAATGCCTTCTGAATGGATTTCTATTTGTAGATGTGCATAGCTTGTTTTGTTATAACTAAGAATTTATCAGATTTCAGAAAAGACATGTGGTCTGGATCTGTAAATGTTCACTGAATCTATCATGTAACTATATCTGAAAATTAGAGGTAAATAGTAGCAATGACTTGAATCAACCAAATGATAACCAATTAATTTGTGAGAAAACCTAAAAATATTGGTGATCATGACTCTAAGTTTTATTACAGTTAGCAGAGACATGATAGTTACTTGTCTACTTTGGAAAAAATCCTGTTTTCCATATAATGAAAATTTAATATGACAAATATTATATCCCTGGATTTTATTTTCCTCCAGTAAATTCTTGGGATATTCTTATAGGTAACTTCAAAATCTGGAAAGATTAAGAAATTCATTTGGTATAATAGTATGTGGTCTTCCTTCCTGGCAATTATTTTTCAATGCCTTTTCTTTTGTTTACATTCATTTGATAATAGCTCTAGAAGATTTTGGAAAAATGGTGATATATCATTATTAGCAATATTAGCCAAAACCAATTATATTTATCTAGTACTCTATGATTTCAAAATTTCTTTCACCTACCTTATTTCAGTTAATCGCCACATATGTTCTGTGATGCAGCCAGAGTACATATTTTCCCATTTTTATTGATGACGAAAATGAGGATCAAGAAAGTATAGTCCTTAATAAAGAATATGCAGATATTCAGTAACAGAATTATAATTAAAATGTCATTCTGGATCCAGAATAGCCAAAACAATCTTGAAAAGGAAGAAGGAAATTGAAAGACTCACAGTTCCTGATTCCAGATCTTACTACACAGATACAATAATCAAGACAGCGTAGTACTTGTGTAAAGATGAACACATAGGTAAATGGATTAGAATTGAGAGTCAAGAAATTAACCTTCACGTTTATGGTGAGTTGACTTTCAATAAGGGCGCCAAGACTATTCAATGAGGAAGGAACAGTCTCTTTAACAAATAGTGCTGAGACAAGCAAAACAATAGAGTTGGACTCCTTCTTTACATTATCCACAAAAATTAACTCAAAATGGATCATAAGCCTAAATATAAGTGCTAAAACAATGAAATATCTAGAAGAAACCATAGGAATATGTCTTCCTGACCTTGGGTTACGCAATGGTTTCTTGGATATGATACCAAAACAACAAGCAATAAAAAAATAGATAATTTGGACTTCGCAGAAGTTAAAAACTTTAGTGCACAAAATGCCACCATCAAAAAAGTGAAAAAAATTCCACAGAGTAGGAGAAAATATTTGCAAATCATCTATCTAACAAAGGACTTATATTGAGAATTTATAAAAAACACTGACAACACAACAAAGACAGACAAATAACCCAACTAAAAAATGAGGAAATTATTTAAATAGAATTTTTCTCCAGAGAAGATATATTATATATGTATTATATATATATAAATGGCCAATAAGCTCATGAACAGATGTTCAACATCATTAGTCAGATAAATGCAAATCTAAACCCCAATGAGATACTACACTCACTAAGAGGGTTATAATAAAAATACAGACAATAAAAAGTTTGGGAAACATTATAAATTATTGGTGACCTTATAAATTACTATTGGGAATTTAAAATGGTTTAGCCACTTTGCGAAACAGTTCAACAGTTCCTCAAAATGCTAAACGTGGGGTTACTATATGACCCAGCAATTCAGTTACTAGGTATGTACCCAAGAGACATAAAAACATATGTCTACTCAAAAACTTGTACACAGATATTTATAACAGCATTATTCAAAATAGACAAAAATAGAGACAATCTAAATGGCTATCAACTGATCAATGGATAAACAAAATTTAGTATATGCATATAAGAGAATTTTATTTGGCCATAGAAAAGAGTAAAGTATCAATAAAAGCTACTTCATAGATGAACCTTGAAAACATTCTACTAAGTGAAAGAAGCTAATCACAAATGATCACATACTGTGTTATGCCATTGGTGTGAAATTTCCAGGATAGGTAAATGCATAGAGATAAAAAGTCGGTTGTTGTTTGCCTGGAGCTGGTGGTGGGTGGGAGGAGGTGTTGGAGTGGAGAATGAGAATGGGGAATCACCGCTAATATGTATAAGATTTCTTCTGAGGGAGTTGAAATATTCTAAAATTAGATTGTGGTGATAGTTGCACACTTCTGTGAATATACTAAAAACCATTCATCTGTCTGCACCCTTTATCAGGTAAATTTTATGGTAAGCAAAATATATCCCAATAAAACTATAACGTCAATATGTCATTCTGTTACAATTATTCAAAAAAATAAAAAATGGCCTATTTTATTTTTGTGCTTTTAATCTATACACCCCTTTGTTCCTTCGGTGTGTATTTGTATATAAAATAGAACTTTACATTTAACTGACTTAGTTACTTGCACTTTAATATTAATTCCTATCCTTAACACTGTTCCTTATAAACTTTGTAGATAAGATGCTTTAGCCTTCTTAGGTGAAATATTTCTGCTCTGTGTTTTTATTTTATGCTTGTATATAATCACATTCTTTTTCTTTAATTAGAAGTTATATGGAAATAGAAGGACATACAAAAAAGAAAACATATCCAGTCACCATTGCTTTGAAATTCTATGTATAACTTCTGTGACCATGTAGACACCAGATCTTCTGATCAAGGCTCACAAGTAGTAAATTTCAGATATGCATACTAATAGTATTCAAATAAAGCTAATCTTAGAATATGGAAGTTAGTACTAGAAGTGTTAAAACAGATTGTTTATAACAAAATTGCAAAATTAACATTGTGTACCTGGTAGAAAAAGAAGGTAACATTTAGAGAAGCTTGATTTAACAAGTTATGATTTATGAAGAGACTCTAATTAATTAACAAATGCTGACTATTTTCTGTTATACACACATGGTATAAAAAATATGAAATTACATCTATTTCTTGTATAATGAAGGGACTATGTTCTGAGAAATGCATCGTTAGGCAATTTCATCATTGTGCAAAACATCATAGAGGGTACTTAAACCTAGATGATATAGCCTAGTACACACCTAAGCTATATGATACTAATCTTGTGGGGCCGCTGTCATATATGTGGTCCATCGTTGACCAAAACGTCGTTTTGCAGCTGTGGAGCATGACTGTCATTGATTCTTAAATTTAAGATAGTAACATAGTTTGTAAGCTATAAGACTTCACGAAAAAATTAGAATAAAACACCACGACGGTACCTCTATGCACATATATAGACATTTCTAAAGACAACTGAGTTGACCCATTACTTTTATATCTAGTAAGTTTTTCATAATTATAAGTTCACCAAAATAGGTAAAATGGAATAATTAACCTAGCATCCTTTAAATAACATTGCTTTTTTAACTGTTTATTTTCTTGCCTTCACATTCCCTCCATTTTCTCAGCTAATCAGCTCCCACTGTTTTTTTATTCAGTTTGAATGGCCTACCATTTAGAATTTAAACATAATTTATAACCTTTCCAAAGTAGCCATCTTACAATCATGTGATGGCAATTAGTCGGCAGATTATTAATGACTCTGGATGCATATAACCTTAATTAAACATGTTCTTCAGCATAGAGAAATGAGAGTAATAAGAAACAGTAGAATTTCAACGAAGTTATAAAAATGAGTATTTTGGACTACTTGAAATTGTTCTTTCATTAAAATAAAGAAAAAGCACATCTTAAAGAAAACAGAGTAATATTTAACATATACATATGTTTAATATATATGTATATATGCATGTACACATATAATGTATGTATATGCATGTATATATACATATATGCACATACACATATAATGTATGTATATATACATATATGCACATACACATATTCATATGTATTTATGTATAGCAAGAAGTTAGATTTCAATTTTTTAATGTTGTATAGGAATGAATGTATGCATGGGATTAAGTAGGCTTTCTTGATTGAGGAAGGCTGTTCTCTTTGGATTCTTGACCTAGCATTTAAGGGGAAATTGAAAAGTATGAAGACTAAAATAGACCAGATTGCCACCCACCCCTCTAAAAAGTATAATCTTGCGGGTGGCCCAGTGGCGCAAGTGGTTAAGTGCACGCGCTCCGCTGCTGTGGCCCAGGGGTCGCCAGTTCGGATCCCAGGCGCGCACTGGAGCACCACTTGTCGGGCCATGCTGTAGCGGCGTCCCATATAAAGTAGAGGAAGATGGGCACGGATGTTAGCCCAGGGACAGTCTTCCTCAGCAAAGAGAGGAGGATTGGCTGATGTTAGCTCAGGGCCGATCTTCCTCACAAAAAAATAAAAAGTAAAGAGCTCATCCTTGAAATGAACTGTGTGACTTGCTTTGATAAAATTTATTTACAACTGTACTACACTTTCTCACAATGTCCACAGTTTTGAACAAAAAGCTCAGGGTCTTTTGAAAAGTCCAGTGCATCTATGTTGGTTAAATGATTGCAATGGAAACAGATCAGTCCTAGGTTCTTCATTAAGTCCATGAGGAATGAAGACAAACTTCCTTCTCGAAAAGTGCTTATAACCTTATAGAAAGACACCCAAAACACACACATACATGTGAATCAAGCAGGAGGAAACAATTCTAAACAGTTCTGGATTTTCTTCCTTTAATTCAAGTTTTGAAACACAAAAGTAGTTTTTTTCCTTTAGTTATCTAAACACAGTAGAGACAGTACTAAAAAAATTCATTTTTAAAAACTCAACAGAAATATTAACTAACCTTAAGT
This sequence comes from Diceros bicornis minor, assembly GCF_020826845.1. Classification (NCBI taxonomy): domain Eukaryota; kingdom Metazoa; phylum Chordata; class Mammalia; order Perissodactyla; family Rhinocerotidae; genus Diceros; species Diceros bicornis. The sequence continues at coordinate 28,038,899 of NC_080747.1, read as the reverse complement.
TGACATTTTTATAGAAACTAAAATAAAAGTACATCTAAGATTCTGCTAACACAATTTTAAGCACGTTAATATTTAAATATTTTGCGTTATAGTTTATTCAAAGCCAAATTTTCCTTTCCTGATGTAGTGCCCTGGACAACTATTTAAGCACCAAAAACAAAAATTAAGACAACAAAATGTTCCTTAGTCAATCTCTTACTTTACGAATGGATAAATATTTTGTATTTTATAGGACCCCCAATATAGCTTTAGAGATGACATCTATAATGTTATCAAAGAGTAAAAAACACAAGTTCTTATTAACACTAGCTCTACTCACATATATTCATTGTGATAATTACACATAGAATAAATTGTGATATTGCAAGCTGTAACTTTTTACCTCTTCAAGACCAGAATGTCAACAGAATCTTCAAATCAAATTTTATTGTGTTTACACTGCCCATATCTGAATGGTAGATCTAAGAAACCAACTGGAATAAATTATGAAAATACCCTTATTTCCAAGTCACTTATACATATACAAATGTTTATAAAGTAAGATTTATTATCACAAGAAGCAATTAAGACCACGGAATTTCTAATCTTTCAGCATGCTTAAGGTCTCTCCCCTCCCTTAGCAGAAGAGCTGAAGACCAATATTTCATTTACCTTTCTAATTTTGTAGGTATTTTTATATCTGTCACTTGCATATGCATTACAGAAGCATACGCATATTCACTTTTTTTTTACCTGAATTGTCAGTTCTGTCATCAGATTACCTTTCTTTACTATTGATATTCACCAGCATGCTTAGAATGACCTTCTCTTCTTGATCTCCACATAATGACTTTCTGATTGTGTGTGTTTGTGTGTGTGTGTGGTGTTCTTTATATCCTAACATGCCAACTCTGTCATGGCAATCTGGTCTGTTTTCCTCTTCCTACTTTTCAGTTTCCCATTAAACGCTAGGTCCAGAATCCAAAGAAAGCAGCTTCCTCAAAAATCCTGGTGTTTTAGCAAATTTAGGAAATCAATTTTGATTAGAGACTCGAGTGAAAAACATCTTCTTCTTGGGTAGGTCATTAATTAAAACTGAAGATGCATTAGCCTTGACTTTGATAAAATAATATTCTTCTACAGAAAAGCCTCTTTATATATTCATTAATTTGATTTTTTTATTCATTTTAAAAGCTAATATTTTTAAATCTTTCCATGTGTCAGATACAGTTGAATCACAACAGAATATGGTCTGTGGGCTTTTTCCCTTTCTGAGAGATGTGAGGGAGAAACCTTTCACAGATGTCTCATGAAACTTGGCTCAGTAAGCCTGATGTTTCTCAAGAGCCAGTGGTATTAATAGAAAGTAGAATACCAGTGGAGGAAAGAGGAAGAGACGGGAGAAAGACTAGGACTGGTCCTTATATGTCTCTCAGTTCTCATAATGGAAATAACAGCTTGACAATACATGTGATAAGACAGCAAAACTTAAGAGTACTATGGACCTTTAACGTACTTATTTTTAATTGAGTTGTTTTGCATGATAATTCATTCATAAAAGGTAAAATAAATAAGAAAAGTACACATACATATTGTCCCCTTCATTGTTAAAGTAGAGTGGAGAACTAACTTTCTCCACCTCCTCTCCTATACAATTATTAGGTTAAATGGCTCATATATCGTTACCCCTGGGGAAGATCCATTTTTATAGAATCATCTTCATCTTGACCCACTCAGTAAAAGTTGAATTTTACTGTATTACCATTCACATTTTATAGATGCAGGAATTAAAAAACAATGACATCAAGCAGCTTATAGCAACTGCTAGAAGTATGACTAGAAATCAGGTCATTTTACCATAATGTATAATTTGGAATTATAAAGAGAGAATATGTAGCATGAACGTTCATAATATATTATAGATATATAAAATATGCTAATTGGCCATGGAGGAACTGCTCATCATGATGTAGAACCACAACGCAAACTTATAATGGCTCACGGAGTGAAGCTATGTATTCACTGTTTCCATAAGAGTCCAGCTTTTGGGCTAGATTAGGGAGAAATGCTGCTTAAAAAAGCTTTAGTCGTGTGGCTATATTGAGACATAGGTTATGCTTCCATCACAGTAAGTTTATTGCAGTGGTGACAATGAGACCTGTAACATTTTTTGTTAGGCTCATGAGTAAAAATTGGATGTAAAAAGATTTTTTAATATTAGAAATGATTAAGGAGTAAAATACTTTTAGATCACTTGCCAAAATAGCAACGTGTACGCCTACAATTTAACTCCTAGGGCCCTAAAAAGTAAATTGGTTGAAGAAATTGGATCACAAAGATTACAGGTGGGGAATTTTTAAAGAATGTTCATATTCAAGTGGAAATAAAAGAAGCCGAACTAAAAGAATCATGAACTGACTGACATGACAACCGTGGATTGAGCAAAATTTCTTTTTAAAAGGGCTATCTTGAAGACTCAAAACTTTGGAGGAACTAAGGGGACTGGCAGTGGAAAGAATCACAACGTGTGAAATTACTTAAATAAAAATTTATTGACTTTAAAAAAAAAAAAAGCTTTAGTTGTGCTGATGGGAAAATCTAATCTTTATGAGACAGAGTGATTTTTCTTTTTTTTTTTTTTTTTTGGTATATTCCTAGTGCTTAAACCTATGCTTCCTCTACATTTGGAACTCAGTATGCATTGGTTAAATAAATATAATAAGGGACAGAGACTACATCATCCTTCTGTTTTGTTCTTGCTAGAGTAATGAGCAACAGAGTAGAAAGCATGGTCAATAGTGCTTATCTCTCTTCAGCAGTATCCCCTCTACCCCTCCCCTGCAGTACTTCCCTTGGCACACTAGTTCTCATCATCTAGCCCAGGTTGTGCTTGAAGATTAGCTTTGACTGCCAGACACAAGCTAAGGAAAGAATCAGACAGAACTGTGTATAGTTTTTATCCCCTCCACATCCCATCACACACTATTTTACTCTGAGGTATTTTCAAACGAGCAAAGCAGATATTATGCAGGATTTTTTTTTTAAATAAAATCTGGACATGACTGTGTTGGACAAGGTAATTGAGAGGATGTGACCACCAGCTGACCCTAGAGCTGGACCCCGGCAATTGGAGGCTCCTCATCCCCTCCCTTGTCCTTGAAATGTGCACACCACATGCCTTTCCCACACTAGAAGCTGCCCCAAGGACACAGCCTTTAGACAGTAATGTGTTGTTCAGACCATCTGGATGGTAAATGTGACTGAACCCAGTTAAGCATTCTGTATAAACTTTTAAGATTCTGGCGGGCAGGGACGGAGATCTACTCATCTTGGGGCCATCCAAGACAAGCCTTGGATGTAAGTTCTCTTGCTTGTTAAACCTGACACCTACCATCTGAAGTGATGTGCCTCTTTCTTTGGTCTCTCCTTGCCCTGCACGTATGGGGGCCAGTTTGTGAACCAATAGGCTGATATATAGGTTAGGAGGAAAGAAAGAAAAAAATATTAATAATACCAATAATTAGTGTTTATAACATGATGCATTATGGTAAACCCAGATCATAAAAATATTTCATACTAAACACAAACAATCACATTTTTTTGTGAGAAGATTGTTTTATCCCAAGATAACAGTAACAACAACAAAAATATAGCAAAAGCCTGTTAGAACAAAACAAAGCTTATGGTAAGAATTTAACTTCTGACAATATTCATAAGTCTATTTTAAAATTACTCTTTCTTTTAGAATTTCATTATTGCTCTATAGTTTGTATTTATTTTTTAATAATATTTTAATGTTAATTTCCACAAAATAAATTACAGTTAATTAAATATAACAGTGAGCACATATCTACAGTCATTCTTTTGAAAAAACTTTTAAAGTTCATTATATTAACACTTTATATGTATTATTTTTCAATGAAATAAAGAAACCTTTTGAGATTTTTTCCTTTCTGAAATCATATCCTATTTGTCCTCGTCAGAAGAATCACGTACTGAGGCAATTAAATGAGGCAATTGTTAGCTGACTAAATAGATGAAACACACACCGATGTTAATGAACTTGGTAAGACAGGTGGCCCAGTTAAATCAGTTTAAAGAACTCATCCAAAACCTTTTGCCAATCTTACCATTATGTAGCTTTGCAATCTGCATTGTTTTGATATTGTAATAAAAGCAGTCTTTTGGGTGGTGAAGTCCATTAAAAGATTACAAGTTTTTATTCAGGAGGTTAAAATTTCAGAATGTTTCCCAGCACTAGATCTCTGTTAAACTAATTTAGAACAGACGAAGGCACCGTATGAGGATTCCATTGAAGTAGGAAAAAATAAATACAATAAGGATTGAGAACTGTTCACAAATTTTTGAATCGATCAAAGATAAATGGAAAACTAGAGAGAAGGAAATAGAAAATTAAAATGAACAGGTATCAAAGAGCATTAGAGTGGGATTCAGGTTGGTGAAAGCGGCAGGAAACACAATGTTAAGTCACTAATGAATGTAAGCAGGACTGAACTTTCTGGTCTCTGTGCCTTCCTCTGACTTGCTCATCTCCTATTACCACCCTGACTTGCGGAATTAAAGCTCTGCTTAGTTTCTAAGCCGAGATTAACCTGGGCAGTGACTACTCACATGGCCTCAGCAAATCACATTATAGCGTTTATCTCAACACAGTCTTGCTGCTGTGGACCTTTAAGCACTGCAGTGGGTTATTTTTGGGGCATTCCCTGGCCACCGAAAAACAAGTTTTTCTTATACAATTTGTCTTCTGCTTTGGTTAATGGACATGCCTGTTCCCTAGTGAATGGGGGGTCCTAAGCATTCATTATATTATTTATTTGGTAATTTGTTAAGCAAATATGGATGAGCAACTACTCTGCTGTATGCTCTGTGCTAGGTGCTGGGAGATAATGATGAACAAGCCAATGACCTGGCCCTTAAGGAGATGAGGAGGGCAGATGGAAGGAAATGGGCATTTGCATTGCAGTGTGGGAATAACCACAGTAGGGCTATGCATACAAAGCTTTGGGAACAATGAAAACAAAAAACGGGATATCTAATTCAATCTCATGCATCAGAGGACTCTTTCTGGAGTATATAAGCTGAGATTTGGTGTAGGATGAATTTTCTAGGAAAAAAGGAGATATGAATTTGAGAGCTTTCCAGGCAGAGTTACGGAATGTGCAATAATAGGCCAGATCTAAGAGAAATAATTTTATTCCTGGATTTGCCACTCATTTAGAGTGGCTACGGAATAGCACAAGCAGGCAAGTGACACAAGAGTAGGGAGAAGGAAAGATGAGGCAGACCCACCGTTGGGACCGTCAAAGAGAAATAAATCTAGACTAAGGTAAGGAGAGGCTTTCTTCCAAAAGACTATTGCAATGGGGAGAATGCTACAATCTCAGCATCTGCAAGCATCTCAAAAAAAAAACAGAAAGACTTTTCCTTTATAGGGAAGGATGAACAAGGATACCAGGAACTTTGAGAGGAAATTGGGCAAGTGGGCAGGGGCCAGCAGACAGCCTGACTGCGGCAGCTCAACAGGCAATGTCTCTGTGCTCAGCCCATCCTTGGAATGAGCATGTGCTGCACCTTAGGCTTGCTTCAAAGCCAACGTTTGGAGGTTAGCCAAAGTTCAGAGGCCTGTGAGGAGAAGAGAGGCCTGACTAAAGTTTGATCAAGCCAAGTCAGTGGCTAAGGAACGGACAATTGTGAACATTGTCAGGACTCAAAAACTTGCCTGCTCGGTATTTGCCAACCGGTTCTCCTTGGGGACCGAATCCTATTTTCCAGATTTGCAATAGAGAGCTTTCCAACTCTGAATGGACTGACTCCTCAGGCTCAGAGTGCCACCACCCTCGGGACTTTGATCATCGTGCTGCCGAGCTCTATAATAATTGGTTTGACAAGTTCACATGCCCTTGTAACACAGTGCACTGGAAATTGTGACACCCCCAGTGGCAGCCTGCTTTGCATACACCACCTGGCGTGACAGCGTCTTCCTTCAGCTCCAGGCCAGCCTTCACTGCTAAATTACCAGCCTGATTTGAGTCATGTCAGGAATTTCATGCTCAGATCGGTTTCGTATGCTTCTCTGTAGCTCTCTATTATCAAATCACTGTATTCTGCACACTTTTGGAAGACTCTAGCAAGATTCTTTCTGGCTGCCAAGATTGTTGCAGGATCAGCAACTATGATGGCAGAAAAGAAATTATTGTGTGCATTGAAATGTGATGACTTTATATTTTTATATATGTTTTGCAGATTGGTCTGGATTATAGCTGAAAAGAAGATCTAGGAAAATGCATGTTAGTCCAGAGTTACATTTCTTTATATTATCTATTTAGGTAAAACTACATTTAAATCTTAATTATTCAGACCAGGTATGTATCTTGAAGTCACATTTTGCTCAAACCTGAGGCAATACCCCAAGACAAGACATTCAAATTTTTAAGTACGCCACAAAACTTACAACTTGCAATTTTATTCTGAGTTGTTTTAAAAAGAAATAGCATTTTGCAAAAAGTCAGGTAATTTTTTAAATTCTAATTTATTTTTTATAATTTTAGCAAGGTTCATCCAGAGTAGAAAAACAGTGACAGAATAATAGGCCATATTTTTAAAAATTCAGTTTTATTACTGCACACTATGGCTAAACTAGGTTAACAAAATATTGCCTAGCCGAGGGAAACTACTTTAATGATCAACTAAGAAAGAATTGTAATTAGCTCTGAAAAACTTTTGTATTATTAATTTGCTTAGCAAACTATTTCTTCCTAAGGAAAAAAGTCTCTTCTCAGTCTTTCACACTCCTTATCCTTGTAACTAGGAGTCCCAGATATTCTGCCAATTCAGTTAATAAACTGGTACACTGATATATTAGACAAATAAAGAGATGCAAACTAAATATCGATTTGTTGCAATTATGATTAAGAATAGCTGATATTTTTCCTGCCTTTTTATTTGAAGTTTGCTCAGGGTAAAAAGTAAAAGTTGAGTTTATCAAATTTTTTTTCTTGAAGGTTGCAGAAGCAGTTGTTGCAGAACATCCAGAAAGAACAGTCGTTTCAAGGACAGAAACCAGGACAGAGGTATCGCTTCCAAGGCAAAGAAGAGGCCAGCTCTCAAGGGCAAGGGCAGAGCAGGGGACTGACCCATAGCAGAGGAGCCAAATAGACAGAGGGAACCACAGGAAGTAGCTGCTGCTACCTGCGTCTCTCCTGCAGCTTCTGTCTTCTTTTAAAAACCTCATGATCAGGGATAAAAGGATAGGAAGAAGGAAGAAACATGACTGGAGGTGCTGTTACTATCATTTCAAGTTATAACATAAAGGGGACTAATTTCTGCATGATTCTTATAAAGTCACTGATCAATAGAAATGTAATGCAAGCCACATATGGAACTTTATGTTGTCTAGTGGCCATATTTAAAAAAAATAAAAGAAACAGAATAAAATAATTTTAAAGGGGCCGGCCCAGTGGCCTAGTGGTTAAGTTTGTGTGCTCCACTTCAGTGGCCGGGGGTTTGTGGGTTGGGATCCTGGGCGCACACAGACTCACCGCTTATTAAGCCATGCTGTGGTGGTGTCCCATCGAGTAGAGGAAGATGGGCACAGATGTTAGCCCGGGGCAAGTCTTCCCCAGCAAAAAGAGGAGGGATGGCAACGGATGTTAGCTCAAGGCTATCTTCCTCACACACACACACAAAATTTTAAAAATGTATTTTACTTAATCCAATATATCCACAAATATTATCTTTACAGCATGTATTAAAAATGATTAATGACATGCTGTATAGTCTTTTTTTTTTTTTTTTAATTAGTCTTCCAAAGCCTGTGTGTATTATATACTTGGAGCACATCTCAGTTTGGACTAGCCACATCTCCTTTGCTCAGTTAGCCACATGACTACAAAGAGAAATTATAGACAGATTTCCCACAGTTATGCACTACCTTGTGGGTCATTTCTGGGATACTAGTTGGTCAACTGGTAAGAAATAAAGCCAAGGTGGGACTGAAATTTGCTAAGAAGTTACTACAGCAAACTAATTAGCTGACCTAAAATTATCTAGAGTACTCTACATTGTTTGATGACTGTCTTTTTTTTTGGCTTTTTTTTTAATTAAGGAAATGTCTCATCGTATTTGCAAAGAAGCACTTTTCAAACCCTTTTATTTTTGCTCCCTGTAGATTCGTTTCCTACATTCTCTTAATCTCTTCTCAAGTTTAATTTTCTGCTAAAAATATCTCAAAAAGATTCTAATATTATCTTTGCAAGTGTCAGTTATTTTGTGTGAGGGAAAGAACCTGTTCACGTGAAATTTTTCTTTGACGGTGGTGGGATTATTGAGATTGTTCAAACTATACAAATAATCTCATAAATTATAAATTCTCTAACTGAATTATACGGTAAGGATTTTATAATATGAAGGAATACTATGGTTTAGGATGTTTCAGAACCTAGCTCTGCTGAGAAATTTGTATCTATTTTACGGGTTTGTCTTCAAAGAAAGGACATTGACGTGTAATTGTAACCCAGATGATATTGGGCAGGGAGTCATTGAACTGTGTGGTCCATTTGCTGCTGCTTCTTTGGGGTTGTTTAACAGTATAACACATAAAGTGTTATTTTAGACATTGTTCTCCTCAATAGGGTATCCAGCTTTAGTTCAGAATCAAATTAGAGTATCTATCTGCCAAAAGATGTTAATAATATTCCTCGTATTATCACTGCAAGAGAATAAAGAATTTGCCAGAGAGAATGCAGCTGCCAAAAAAAGTACAAAAGCATAACAGAGATCCAGTTCGTTTGTTTGTTTGTTCCCAAAACATGTTGTCTTCAATCCACCTGAAAAAATATAGTGGCTTGTTGAGAGAGGGAATGAGCGAGATACCGATTGATTCCTGAGTTATGGGAGCAGAATTACTGAATCAGAATCTCTTGAGATGGGACTCTGCAATTTGCATTTTAAATAAGATCCCCAATTGATTCTTATGTGCTTTAATGTTTGAGAACCTCTTGTTAAAGAGAATATTCAGGGCATCATTCAGCCATTTTTTTTGCAGGTCCAGAGAGGGGGTTTAATTTAAGTAGGCAGCTGTAATTTGCAGAACACATTCGAGTTAACAAAGACTGATAATTGATTCTGTACTTACAGTACTTTAAGCACTTGCATAATCAAAGACTAAAGAATTGAATGGAGACACCACGGCACAAGGGTATGTGGGGCTTCACAAAAAAATCTCCAAAGCTTTAAGGTAAATATTTTGGTCAATCTAATATTCTTTTATAATATTGTTTTACTCCCCCTATCCCTCATCCCCTAAAATTACTAGTAACCAGAAAGATCTTAATATATGAACAGAAAATCATGCCTGCTTAATCAGTACTAGCTATCATGAGAGAACAGTGCTCCATCTCTTCAGGGAGTGCAGTATGGGAGGCCTGGGAAGTTAAAATATATTCCACGTAAAGTCCTTCAATGATACCCATTGCCTGTGGAATTTAAAACCAACTTTTCTAACATCGACACGCATTTCACACAACAAGGCCCCAAACTGTCTTCCTAGGTTTTGTCCTCATTATTCCTTTCATAAACCCTGTGTCTGCCTAGAAACACAGCCCTTGACCAGTCCCTTACATATCTTTATGCCCTGTTTTCTTTTCATTTCCTTTCTTAAAAAAATGTAGGATACATTTTTAACAACATTATAGATGCATACAATTTAAAGAATCAAATAATTCTACAAAGATTTAATGGGAAAAAGCAATCTCCTGTAATCCTCCCCATTTCCTGCTCTCCAGAAGCAGCCACTTTGAATAGTTTTTAGTTTTTTTCTTGTATGTTATGTCTCTATTGTAGAATAACATGATTATTATTTTTTCACTTTTATACCTGTAAAAATAATGATTTAGCACTCCTTCACAACCCTTATTCCACTCCCATCATTATTCAACATACTTCTAGTCACCCATTTCCACAAAAATAGCTATACGTAATTTATGATTATACACATATTCTCTATATTGTGAAAGTTTACAGCAGAGGCATGTACTACATTAAGAGAACGTTTCTTTTCTTCCACAAGTAACACAAATTAGTTCAATGTAACTATAAACAACATATTCAAAAATCAAGAATTACTACCTCTATAACCTTGTAGATATTTCTAGAAACTTCTGACCTGCTGGACAGGTTGCTCTCTAGGTTTGTTTTACAGTTCTCATTCTCCTAACTCCCTTTACCATCAACTTGGGGATTGCTTCTGTTTGTCTCTTATATTTCATCCCCTGATTCTATAACCCATGTGGCTTCCTTTTATAATTTCTCATTTTGTTGCACATATTCTCCTGTAACTTCCTGAAAACAGAAAATGTTTTGATATCTTACATGTCTGAAAATGCCTTTATTCTACCTGTATTTCATTGATAGCCTACACGGGTATATGTTTTAGGTTGGAAATAATTTCCCTTTTGAGTTTTGAACGCATTGCTTGTCTTTCAACTTCTTACTTAGTTTCTGTTATCAATATGATTCCCCCAAACTCAGGTGTTTCTAGTGTTCCCAAAACAAAATGCCTCTAATTTATCCTCTCTGAAAGATGAGTGTTCTGTCTCCTTCACAGTGGAGAAGATCAGTCGTGTAGCTGAAGAGAATGGGGAAGGAAGTTTGGCATTCTAATGCTTTTACACTGCTTTGGCTGGCCTTTCTGTTCTGAGCACTGCACTTCTCTACTGTCAGAGACAAAAGTTCACCACGCCTCATCTGCTGATCCAAAAGGTGCAGATTTTTCATTTGTTTGTTTCCTTTTGTAATTAGTTTGGTGCAAAATATGACCGTACCAGACTATGTATGATGTTTTTTTTATTCTGTGATTACTTATATGTTTCATTGCAATATTAAGGTGTATATTACATATTATATAGTATATGCACCACATTACCTTTCTAATAAGTAAGTTTTGAATTTTGAAACTCATCTGTTACCAAGGAATTTATATAAGCGATGTGAATTTAGCACTACAAAACTTTGAAACTGTATGTTTCTATATAAGAAATCACATTGCATCTTGGTTTCCTATTCAGAGGGCTTATGTTTCAAAATTGTTCAGGTATGCTAGGTCAGTATTGCCTATCTCTCTATTTTCAACCTCCATAATTTTTATTATTTTCTTTCCTCCTGTTTTTTTAGTCCATCTGTGTGTGTGTGTTCACTTAATGACATAAAAGGGTATCATTTCATAGTTGTTCTAGTGAGTTATCTGAAGGGAGATTGATTTAAGCTCTCCCAAAGCAGAGAAGAATGGTTTCTCTTTACAACAGAAGAGCTGGTGGATATCATCTGGGGTGAAAGCCCTGAAAATATGCCTTACTAAGTTTAGATAAGTCTAGATAGATAGATAGATAGACAGGTAGATAGGTAGATAGATACATAGAATAGCTCTTATTTCTGTATTTTTTCTCTCAACAATAACAAATGGTACAAATCAGTAGTTAAAGCAAATCTTTATACTAATTTTCATTAAATATAGACACGGGCTCTGAGACTTTCCTCCATGATTGTTGGATTAGTATTCTGTTGCTCAGAGAGAGAACATAATCCAGTAAATAACATCCAAATACAATTTTGCCTCAATTTAACTTACGTCTATTTACACAATATTTTTCATTAAAATCACACAATGCCCAGGCTGTATACCTTAAGTTCTAGATAAACAGTGAAGCACCTCATCTGTAGCTCTCTGTACCACTAAAGAAAGTGAGTTGACAGTTTTTTGAAATTGTCAAAAATAAGTTCACAAATGATTTTACTAGCAAAATATTGTGATAGATGTTTTGTGAGTTTGCACACTTCTAACACAAAAACTCTAGTGGTGAATCACCAGTGTCCTCTTACTCCCCATGTTGTATTTGTAGTAATTATTTAACTTGTTACAAAACAAACTTTTGTTATGAAAAACACTATATATTCTAGATTATGCATACATACTACCTCTCAGGAGAAAGTAGTAATAACCCTTAAACTATGTGACTAAGAGAAAAACTCTGGTTTAGCTGTTTCATATCATTTATGTTTAACCAACTCTTTTGATATCATATGGAATTTTCTCCACCTTATTCCACAGTTTATCCCATAGTCTGTTGCTAGATAATCAAAACCCTTACTACCATTTACACAGTGTTTTTGTATACATATCGTGCTTATATTATTGCTCAAAGGTACTTTTAGCATATTCCTGATAATATGGTGTACAAAATTGTACTTGCTCCAAAATCTATTTTTATTGTTAATCCCAGGGCTAGATTAGACTATTTTTAAGGTATTTTTGATATTATTTCTTAGTATTGCCATGCTGGATAATGTCCATGTGACAGCCATTTTTATTCTTTGTATGTTGCCTCCCATGTTGCAGGATTTGAAAGATAAAAAGGACGTTTCCCTAACATCCTTGGGGCTAGGTTTTTCGATGCAAGATGGGATTAACCAAAGAGATTCACTTACAAAGCACAAAGGAGGTTGACCATTTTTGCCATAGCAATGATGGTTAATGAGCAGATTTCCACTTGCGTGAACATTTGTAGGGATCGGTGTGTCACGGTGTGTCAGCAGTTTTGAGGGAGAAGGGATAGCAGGGACAGTGATAGTAATGACAACAGTAGTTTCCTGAGCTTTAGATTCCAGCCAATGAGTGAAGGAATTGAACACCCAGGACTACTCCCCTGAATAGATGCATTAATAGGAGCTCAAATAGTAAGGTAGAAAGAGTATCAGAATAAAAAAAAAAACGATTGTTGAATACTAGTGCTGGCTGTGCTACAACATGCCCTGGTAACCAGCAAATACCTATATATCCTTTATATCCTTATGGATCCCTTGTATCCTCTGAACCTTGAACAATTCACAATATACAAAAATGCTTTTTCTTAGTTACCTCCAAACTTTCCCCTAAAATCAATGGGATGATATAGCATTTTTGCAAGTGAAGTGAAATTGATGATGTGAATGTGGATCCATGATCGCCTCCCAAGATGTAAAGAATATTTGTTATCTTGTGTCCTTTACATTAAAATTAATTTAAATCTGGCTTCTCCCTCCTGATTTTCTGGGATTCCTTTAAACACAATGTGATTCCAGTTGTACACAACACCAAGTCCTTATGTATTAAAGGAACATTAGTTCCCCGGGAATAAGTAGCATGATCTTCCAAGGGGTCTGTGTGTGTCTTGGCACACCATCCCGTATCCCTGGAAGTAGTGCATCTAAGGTGGTTTCTAAACAACAAAATAACTTGATATTCAAAATTAATATACATACTAATTGCTACTTCAAGGTAGCTATTCCTTTTAATCAATTTTTAGTACTGTTATAATTATTGTTAATAGTACTACCTTTCAAATGACATATTTCTACAAAACGTAGTCATATTTCCTTTTGTTATTGCCAGTATTATTAGAGGATAATAATTCCTTTAATTATTAGTTATAATAACTATGATATCATACCATAAAATAAAACACAAAAAATGCTAAAATGTCTTCATGTTACTTGCTTTCATCCATATTTTACATTAAAGAAACCTAAGTGTCATAAAAAGAGCAACCATGTATGTAGCTTACACTAAACACACATAAACAATAGGTAGCAGAATGACTCAGAGCAAAACCCTGGATCACACTAATGGTGTTTATGTCCTGGACCCACCACACAGTAGCTATCTGATCTTACACAAATTGCTTAATGCTCTGTTCCCCAGTTCTCTCATCGGTAAAATGGAAATAATAGGACCTGGCAGGTAGGGTTGTTCTGAGGGTTAATTCACAGAACATGCTTGAAACAGTGCCTGGGAGACAGTAAACTGCAATATATTTAACTGCTATTGGTATTATATAAACTTGGATAAGTTGTACAAATATTTATGTCTTTGGGAAAGTGATATTAGCTTATATGCTAATATAATAATATCAGCACTTAATCTTTTTTTTAAGGAAGATCAGCCCTGAGCTAACATCCATGAAAATCCTCCTCTTTTTGCTGAGAAAGACCAGTCCTGAGCTAACATCTATTCCCAATCCTCCTCCTTTTTTCCCCTTTTTCTCCCCAAAGCCCCAGTAGATAGTTGTATGTCATAGCTGAACATCTTTCTAGTTGCTGTATGTGGGATGCTCCCTCAGCATGGCTGGACAAGTGGTGTGTCGGTGTGTGCCTGGGATCCGAACCCAGGCCGCCAGTAGTGGAGTGCACACACTTAACCACTAAGCCACGTGGCCAGCCCCTTAAATAATCTTTAAGAGGTCATGATTTATAAACCAAAGAGTATTCACTAATTTCCTGCAGATTTAACACTTGTATTCAACATTTTTGTTTTTATAAAGCAACTTTTAATCACACATAAGTGGATGCACCACAACAATTGTTTAGAGAGCTTTGGAAAATTTTCTGCAGTGAAGTCAATAAGTCCAGTAAGAGACATGAGTAAAAGAGTTGAATGATTTTATTTAAATGACCTGAATGCAAATTTAATAGACTTTTATTAATATACCTAACTTGAGAATCACATAAATGTTAACATATAATAAATTTGTATATAAATTTACATGTTTTAAATATATAAATACTAAAGGAATGAGATGTAAGAATGATATGTATTCTTTGGTCATTTTCATTTCATTGCAATTTCTAACTTTGTAAAGAACAGAAAATACTTGTATGGCTTTATGCAGCTTAATTAATATATATATCTGTATAGCTTTTGTGATCTGATTTTTAAAATTCTAGACTCTAGATCATATGCCTTTAGCTTTCAGCCATGTTACATTCTAGTGGTTAAAGGAAAACAGGTTTAAATAAAGGAGGATGAAGAAATGCAATAATGGAATGTTAGAATTTACAAAAATGTTAGAGATCATTTAACTGATATTCAACTGAGAAACTAAGTAGGCACATGAGACATTCTCAGCAGCCACACAATCAGGCCTCATGGTGAACTGGACCATCTCAATAAGTGTCTGGGTTTAATATCAACTTATGTAGGATATCCAACATTCTTTGAACTTATTGCCAGATTAGTGGCATTGTTAACGTGCTATTCTTTCAGAAGCAGCATCTAATGCTACCTATCCATGTTTATGACTTAGCGTCTCTCTCTAACCTTCTTTAATAGTACTCTTTCTACTGCTTGCTATTATTGTCCTCTCTGTGATTTCTTCTTTAAAGACCCCTGAGTAAGGATCTGGAAGTTCTAGCACTATTTAATGTCACTTTTGTGCAGAATTCTTATGCCTGCCACATTAATTTATTTATACTCTGCTGAATATTGAATAAGGGATAGCTCCAGATGTGGCCTGAATGCAAACAACTGTGGTTTTTAAAATTATTTATAATTTACACCCATTAACGTCTATGGCTGCTTCCCACAAAAAAGGTGATAGGCATGAGAGAAACTAAGAATCTCATGGATAATCTCACTCAGTACATTATGCACCTTCTTTTCCAAACATAACCCCCTTAATACCACTAATAATCTCAGCAGTTTTACAAAACTGCTATTTTTTTTAACATAGAAAAAATACTCAGATCATGGGATCTAGGATAACATTGTCGAAGTTGCAATACCAGCTGTATCACTTGTTATCTAAGTTACATTGTTCAAATTACTTGGCTTCTCAAAGTCGTGCTCCTTCTTTGAAAAATAAGGAAAACAAGAGCAAATACTTGTTATTGTTAATTGAGATAATACAGGAAATATTTAACAGTAAAATAGTAAGAACTTGATAAATGTTTATTATTATTATTAATTATTTTTATTATTTTTATTTTATTTTCCATGGTGTTCATTTCACTTTATATACCCTATATCCATATAAATAAGTAAAAGAATTCCTTGCCTCTTAAAGATATGTTAAATACTCAACCTGAAATTTAGTATGGCATGATAAATAAGGAAGCAAAAGTCAGATAGGTAATATAGTGTAATATTTAAGAGTGTAGATTTTGGTGACACATATGTATGGGGTCAAGTCCTGGATCCTCCACTTGTGATTTGTCTGACAAGTGACACTTTCTTTATGACTGTGCTACAAGAATTATATGAGAGGTCCATAAAATTCATTCAGTGATTGAGAAAATATTATAGTTAAGAGACATTTATATACAGAATCCATGAGACAGGGTAAATGGATATGAAAAGCATAGAAGAATAAAGAATTCCAGGGGGGCCGGCCCGTGGCGTAGTGGTTAAGTGTGGGTGCTCCACTGCTGGCGGCCCGGGTTTGGTTCCCAGGCGTGCACTGATGCACCGCTTGTCAGGCAATGCTGTAGCAGCGTCCCATATAAAGTGGAGGAAGATGGGCACGGATGTTAGCCCAGGGCCAGTCTTCCTCAGCAAAAAAAGAGGAGGATTGGCATGGATGTTAGCTCAGGGCTGATCTTCCTCACACACACACACACACACACACACAAAAATAATTCCAAAAGACTGAATCTAATGTGCCTTTTGTGTGTGTGTGTGTGAGGAAGATCAGCCCTGAGCTAACATCCATGCCAATCCTCCTCTTTTTTTCTGAGGAAGATTGGTCCTGGGCTAAAATCCTTGCCCATATTCCTGTACTTTATATGGGACACCGCTACAGCCTGGCTTGACATGCAGTGCATAGGCGTGCACCCGGGATCCGGGCCTGCGAACCGGGGGCTGCCGAAGTGGAGCACACACACTTAACTGCTGCGCCACCAGGCTGGCCCCTCTGATGTGTCTTTTTAAAATGAACTGGTAGTAAAGCAAGGATAGGCAAACTGCAGCCTGTGTGTGAAATCTGGCCAGAGTCTATTTTTGTAAATAAAGTATTGTTGGATCACAGACAGTCCATTCATTTACATATTGCCTATGGCTGCTTTCTCCCTGCAGTGGCTGACTTGAGTACTGATGACAGGATCACATAGCCCACAAAGCCTAAAATGTTGACCTTTACAGAAATGTATTGCCAACTCTGGAATAAAGGAAGGTGTGGTAAACTTGGTTTTGTTCACATACAAAATAAGATACGCGAAGAACAACAAGGAAAGACTTGTGTACGGTCAAACGGACTAGAGAAGTGAAGTTGAATGAGCACTGAGGTAAGTCATTATTTTTGACAATGAGTTAATTATAAATTCACTTTTGAAAGTATAAGGGTATATTATTAATAAATAAGGCAAATAAATATAGGGTTTAAAATTGTGGATCCTAACACCAGATAGCCTTGGTCCAGTCCTGATTGGAACTTATCCTGAAACCTTGGTCAAATTAGTTAATATCCTGTGCCTGAAGTTCCTCATTTGTAAAATTGAAATATTAATAGTATCTCTCTCATAACATGTTTGTGAGAATTGAATGAGTTTATATAGATAAAGCAAAAACTTCTGGCAAACTTATTATGCCAGAAGTTTCAAGCTTTATTTATATAAGTACATTTAATGATATTCGGTGATAATAAAGCTATTATCAATGATATTTTCAATTATATTTAAATAATAATAAATCTCATTTAAGAGATTCAATGATAACAGTTTTCTAGCAGGAGCAGGAATCCAGTAGATTAGGGCACTTAGACCAGTCCTGAGAATAGGTAACTAAAGTTTTTTTTGCTAAGTTCTTAGGTTACTTTAAATAACACTCGATTAGTCCTATTCTTATCACAGGCATCTTAAGGAAAGAGACAAGAAAAAGAAAATTACTAATAGTATCCATTTTGTTTTTGTAAGAGAGCATAGGAAAGGTCAGGGGTGGAATATTTCTCAAAAAGTTCAAGATGAAATCTCGACTAAAGAAGAATAATGAAAAAAGAGCAAGAGCTTACAGAAGAAAATTATTTTAATTCAGAATAGGGGAAAAAATTGAGAGATGCCACTCTTTTTACCCTTGAAGTTACATGTTCCGAAATACTGTTGAACTACAACACAAAAATTAAAATGATATATAAAGAGATACCTGCTTCTGGTTGGAGTGTAGGAAGTCACAAGAAGCCATTTATAATCCTACCACACCCCTAAAAACAATAAGCTGAATAAAGTACAAAGTCATAGTTTTTGATATTTAACCAAAAACGGAGCAGAAGATGTTATATCAATAACAAAAATAAAATAAAACCTAAATGAAAATAAGTCCAGAGAGTGACATGTGCTTACTAGGAGAGAGAATAGCCATAGCCGCTTCCATTCCTGGCCAAGTAGTGGAAGAAGAAGAAACCCAATCTAAACAGGTGATGAAGAAACCAACCAAACTCTTCACAAACCTTTAGCAGTTTTGTGTGGACAGATGTGATGGCTTGGAAACCCAAGGGGCCCAGTCACGGAGAGTCTACATGACCCACCCCTGCAGACTGTTTCCCATGGGCCTGGCCTTCACGGGTGTGTGGGTGTAGTGTGCAGAAGTTTAGAGTTAGGGAAAGGTTGTTGAGGTTACATGGTCTCCCCAAGTGGAAGATAGTAGCCCACTGAAATCCTAGGGGCCAGGGAGCAGAGAAGAGAAATCCCTCCACGGTAATGGAACCTTTAAAGGACGCAAGGCAGCTGCTGCAAAATGCTGAGATTGGGGCATTAGTGCTGAGGAAGGCTTTCTCAGGCGCGATAGCCTTTGACTGAGCGCAGGGTAATGTTTGCCGAAGGCTGAGTGAAGGGCAGGAGGGATGAGAGAAATTCTTTTGAGGAATTCTGGTCTTTGATTTTAAGGTGGCTGCTAAAGACTGGAGCAAGGCAAGAAAGCTCAGAGACACTCCTACAAGGCATCTGGGTCTTCACTGAGTGCAAGCAGAAAATCTGAGAGACCTTTCATATTATTTCCAACTCTTTTCTCTTTGGATTTTTGAAAAATATTATTAAGATGGGATTGGGACTTCCCCTCCAGCAGAGCTTGGGGCATGAGCATGAGGAAGATTCTGGATATTCCTTTGTGATGTCCAGCCTTGATGTCAGCTTGTAGAATTGTTGGCGAGTTCCCTTTTCTCTCTCGCTCTGCTCCCAGGGTTGGTGCTTCAGTCAGTTTCTCTCCTTCCTTTTATCCTGACCAGCCTGTAGCAGCCATTCCATTGCCCTAGCTGAAAACCTCAAGAATTTCAGAGGGACTTGTTTAACGTGTCTTGCATTTTATTATATATTGTTGAATTCAAACAGAACCTCAAAGCCCACATCATAAACAATAGTTGTGAAAGCAAACATTCTGATTTGAAAATACCAAGGTTTGATGATAGAGAGAATGGTTCTTAAGAATCAGAAGTCCTCCAAAGTAATATAGCATAGAGTTTATAGTGCCCAAAGTATTTGACAAGGCTTATAGACCTAACCTCCAAGCAATACAGATGAAAGAAGAATTAAATTAGGCATGAGGAGGGTTAGGAATTAGAGGAGGATTGATGTGGAGGGAAAAGACAAGCAGAGAAAGCATCAAAAAGCTGCCAAGAATATACTAAGAATGCCTTAGAGGATGATGGGGGACTCAAGTTATATACTTGAGCGTATATTCACAAGTCACATCTATTGCTCTCAAGAACAGATTCTGACCCCATCCTAGAATGGTTAAGCAGATGGGGATTTATTATAAGATATTCATAAGCTTTCAAAATATTTGAGATGGCTGAGCAACAGACCTTAAGCTGAGCTTTTAGTAATGACTTCCAAAGCCCACATTATACATCTGGGCCCTTACGGGAGCACTGCTTCTGCCACGATCGGGAAATCACCTGCCCAACCAGAAAGCTACTGCAACTCTGGCCAGATCCAGAACCTACTATCTCTGCTTTCGTCTGAAGCAACTAATATTTCTCAGAAGTGAAATGGACTTGACAAACCAAAATTGCATCCAAATACTTCAAGGGAATCTGGAAAACTGTTTTTATTTTGTTTTGTTTTAGATATTTAGCCTCTGCAATATAAGAAAGCATACAATAAGCAGTTTGAAATAGATGTTGAGCAAGCCAACCTAAATATATCATCACTCACATACTTTTTTTTTCCATACTTAAACTTCCAAACAACAATGGCAAAAGAACAAAAATTCTCCTTTCTAACACAGCACAGCTTTTCTAATAGAAACAACACGCTCATCTTCTCTTAAAAGCAAGGAACAAAACTCTCAAGTACTGCATCCATTTCTGGGTGATGTTCTTTCCTCTTCAGTTACAATCCCTTCTTGACCTTATGTAATCTATGGAATGAATTACCATTTTAATTGTCATCAACATTCTCTGTAAAAGAGTAGAAAAAGGGGAGAGATAAAGGGAAATTGAATAATGTTTATAAGTATATAGAAATAAAACAGGAAAAATATAAAGTAGATAGACCAATCCTTATTTCTACAACTGAACACTAGTTCATAGTCAACGTTTATAATCTGACCTTCAGGGATGGTGATAACGTAGTGTTTGGAATTCAGCAACCTTTATAATTAATCTTGCATTTGATTTTGGAGTTTTGATTTTGTGGCTCTAAGAAATAAGATGTAATTTTAGAGCTGTCACGGAAGCTCTCTGGTTCCTAGACTATGACTTGAGTTAAAGTTCCTGAGTTTGTCATTTCTTTCTGTAAGCTCTCCAAAGCACTCCAGAAATTCTGGCACAGTCTTTATAGTCACTATTATTGACATACATTGAAGCGTAGCAGCCAATGTGTTCCTAAGGGACTTGACTCAGTTGTCACTTTATCACAAACATACAGAAGATAACTTGACTAATTGTTATGCCACTACATGCCACAGATTACTAGTATCTTGTTTCCTTTTGGTGAGAGTCTCCCCAATATGCTCAAGCCCAAGGGTATGACTAAACTAATTTCCAAATTCTGTCTTTTCAGATCTATCTCTGAGGATCACCTCACTTCCTCATAGCGCTTCTGTATCAGTCAACATCCAATCAAGAGACAGAAAACCACATACTAACTTGAACAAGGAAAGTTTATAAACTCCAATAAGGTCTCAGCTATTATGGGGAAAAGAGGTCTCTAAAGAATTCAAGAATAGCATATGGAATGAGCAACCACATCCTTTAGGGTTGAAGCAGAGCATCTAAAGAAGGAAGAGATCTGGAAGACTTCCCTACCTGCCCAGAAAGGATATGCAGACCTTCTTGTAGAATGTTTAACTATGGCTTACCAGAGTATAGAGAAGCTCGTTTAGATGATACACAGTGGAAATAACTTAGAAGGTTCCCTCTAGGGTACTGGGAGAAACTGTCTACAGGGAGGTGCCATTTATTTTGGGCAGCCTTACAATGCTCACCACCACATACTGTTGGCTGCTCTGCACTGCAGTGGCATGCCCAGAGGACGCTAGAGCCAGGAAGACTAGACCCTTTCATCCACAGTGTCCCTCCAGCGCCCTCTATTGACAGTTTAACATTATGCCACCTGATAATGTTTTACAGATTCAGCTCGATTATTGCAGATCAGGCAATAAAGGACAGATTTAGGGCTGAGAGGCAATAAATTGATACTCTATCATTAAGTAGATAAGTATGATGTTGAAATATCCACGTCCTAGAAATGCACCAGGAATGTCAGCAGTGGTTGGAAAGAATAATCACCTTTTCAAAGTACTAATGTTTCCATCAGGCAGGTACTAGACATCTCAAATATAGAGTCATTAATTACAAAAAGGTACAAATGGAATAGAAGTCCATATATCTCCTCTGATTTCTTCTGTTAAAAAAAAAAAAGAGTTCACCATGCAGTCCTCCAAATTAAAATGTGAGAACTTTGATTTTGGAGATTCTTTAATAGCAAAGTAGTGGAAAAAGAAATGAGGTGGGAAATTTAAGACCAAGAGTCATTACTTTCCTCCCAGTATATGATAACTGGATATGACTCTTTTTGAACATTATACAATTAACCATATGGTTCCTACCTTTTCTTGGAAGATTCTAGGAAAATTGCATTTTCTCAAATTAAAATATTGGGACAACTTACTGAAGAATTACTAATAAATGATAAAACTTTTAGTTCCCCTTATCAAAGAAACATGAACGAACTCTGGGAAAATAGGGATGAATTTGAATTCTCACATTCTAAATAGCTGAATTAAAATAGATAGGTACCATGTGCCCTCAGTTCAACATACCTTGAACTGTTTGAAAAATATTTTTTTCAGTATTGAGTTACAGAATGAATATTATGAAAAACCTATCTACGGTTGATGTGGAAAAGTGTTAACTGCCTTCACATGCCCTGTGGGTTTTCATTCATCTGAAAGCGTGTCCAGCATTGGGATCCAGATAATCTTTTAGTGGATGATAATAACCATTAACATTTATTGAGCAAATACTGTGTTCCAGGCAGTTATTAGAGCTTTCCATATATTAATGCATTTAATAGTCACAAGAAGTCAGTGAGATAAAAAAAACCATTATTATCATCACTATTTTACAGTTGAGGAAACTTGCCCAAGTCTAACTTACAGAAGTCAATGAGATACTTAATAACAGAGAAATTTTATTAAATCTAGTTCCAAAATTTGGTATATCGATCATACTCTCTTTGTAATAATACAGTAACTGAAAACATGAAGAACTTGGAAGTATACTTCTATTTTGATTACAAATTCTTTCTTCAGAATCCTGGAGGACAAATCAATGACCCCTTAAAGCCTTCAGCATCATCGGTTTAGAAGGACAAGGTTTTGCAATCTGTGATGTTATATTTTAGGCACATGAAAATAAACTTCTTTTGTCTATTGGCACCTATTTTTGAGAATTAAAATTTTTGTGTGTAATAACTGGGGAGAAATCTGTGATTAGTGTTTGAAGCATTGATAAATTGTCTAATTGCAAACTCTTGATTTAGCCTTTGCTGATTCTGTTAAATTCCTTTAATTTCCTGCATGTAGAAGAATATTTTCTACTAGTTTGAGTCATTTAAAGGGAAATTCCAGATATCAATGTTGGAATTTTAGGATATCAGTAAAAAATATCCTTTTAATTCCCTTTGAATTTTGAAACAGATTGAAGATACAGGTTCCTCACCAGTGGCGGTATTTATATGGAATACCAAAATGTATTTGTCTTAAAGGTAGATGGACTCTGAATGAGAGTGCTCAGAGATACTGAATTGAGCATGCTCTGTTTATTCTCCCAAACTCACCAGGGTGAAAATTCACTTCTATTCTTCTTGGAAGGAGTAACTAAGGGATTAGAGTAGAGTATATATGGAAGAGTTCCTGCAATAATTTACCTCATGGAGTGTACATTTCCTTCCCTCAATAGAAGCATAATGATCAGGCGATAAGCCTGTGATGACAAGGGGAAGAACCAAGATTCCTTATGTTTAAGTGAGCCATATTTTGCTGTGAATCTGTAGGAAATTATGTTTCATGCATGAGGTGCAGTACTGAGGACTGGCAATGCCCAGTTCAAGGAGAGCAGAGATAATTGGCATTTTCAAGAAAGTCTTTGGTCAGTGGAGAAAGAATAGATCTTAGTACAAACTGAACCTAGTTTTTATGGCCTAGAATGGCAGAGATGTCCAGTCCAAGTGTGAGATCTGTGTGCATTCCATCCAAAGGATAAACCTGCCCACATGGCAGTTTACTTGGAGAATATTCAAGACAGCAAATCACTACTGTCAGTATGTCTAGACTCTTTGCTTGTGGAACCTGATAGCCTGAAGCTTGGGACACAAGTACTTCATCTAAGTTCAGAACAAATAACAGAATTGCTTGAGATTATTGGGAATTAATGAGAATTTTCTTAGAATTTACTTAGATTGGACTGGACGTGAGTTTTGGAATGTCACCAACTTCAGGATACACTCCACCTAACTATTGAAATCCAAATCTATCCCCTGGCATCCACAGGAAATATGGCTGGATATGTTGGCAACAATTTCTCCAGTGCAGAAGGACCAGTACAGAAAGGAGTGAAGAACTCCTAATTCACACCTATAATGTTATGAATACAGATAATACAGGTTTTGCTCATTTTTTCATGATGTTTAGGTTGTCTATTGGATTTCTATTCGGTGGTTAAGGGAGGTAAAATATCAAGGATGACGATTGTTCTTGGATATTATGCTTTGTACTGTTTCTCTCTATAGCAACCTATTCTGTTAGATGATGCAATTTCATATTCGAATTACAAGAATTTGGGGGTGGTAAAATACTATTCGTCTTCTTCACATTGACTTTTAATTAATCCTGTGGCTATACCATCATATTGCGCAAGTAAAAGGAATACTTTTAATATAGGAATTGGGAAATTTCAGGAGGAAATTATAAATTAGAAGTTCAACATTTTCAGTATATATAATTTGAGCTTTTGCTTCCTCCTCTCTTCCTATGTGGATGGTTACTAATTAGTTAGTCGCCTTTCAAGAGATCCTTCCTTGGTCACACTAAATTTTTAACTTGCTTTCCTTGTTCTTAGGTGTATGTTCTTCCTAATCTCCAAGGGAAACATTACTATTATAGACATGGCAGAGATGTTTGTTTAAGCATTCAGGGTCTAAAGCGTTCAGTCTGAATTAATGTCGGGGGTTCTCAACAGTGATAGTAATTGATGCCAAGTCTAGTGTAATCATTGCTGGAGAAGAGTTCTAGCACTATAGATTTCTCCTTCTGTATAGTTATGGTTCTTTCAAGTCAGATTTCCTTTTCAGTACTCCCAGCGTGAGATTCAAGCACAATAGTAAAAAAAGTTCTTTTATCTTAAAGATACTAAAGCAAACACACACAAATCTCCCAGGGATAAGCAATAATTAGGGTGAGATGGTGGGGAAATGCAGTCTAAACCCATTGATAAAATATATTTTTCCTTAATATGAGTTAATATTGCTCATCCATATAACAATATTCTATATGGCCACATGTTAGAGTAGTGATAAGAAAAACTAAGCAATAAAATCATTATTTAAAAAATGGCATTTGTATTTCAGAATCTCAAGCACCTTATTTGATTGCTTGTTGTTGTTCTTGAAGATTCAGAGTTTTGAAAAGGCTAATAATTATTAACAGAGGGTCAGATACTAAACGTCATTTCCCAGCCCAGATGGAAAAACAGGAATTTAAACAACATCCTTTCTTTAAAGCTGAAGTTGACAGCCATGAAGCTATTGATACAGCTACAAAAACCTGGAGCATCTGAAGGGAAATTCCTCAGATACATCACAGTGGAAATATCTTTACTTTCTGCATTAGGTGTTGACATTTCTGAAAATTGAAATAGTGATGTGCAAGAACAACAAAGAATGAGGCTACAACTTCAGAGTACAGATAGGTGAGTGGTTGAATCAGGAAGACAATCTTTTATACTCGTTAAGAATATAGTCTCTGGAGTCAAACTGCCTGGACATAAAGACCTGGCTGTTCTATTTACTATGTGTAAGATATTAGAAAAGGTAATTAATCCCCTCTATTTCAGTTTCTTCAACAGTAGGATAGATATTCTAATGCTTCCTACTTCATAGCTATGTTTTGAGTATTAAATGAGATACTATATGTATAATATAAGCTGGGACTGTGTTCAGCAGAACGTGATAGAAATCCAGATTAACAGTAACTTAACAAGCAAACACACAATGATGCTCATTTATCTTTCATGTAGAAGTTTGGAATCAGGCAGTCCAGTGTTGATGTGGCAGTACTGCTTCAGAAAGTACTTGTACACCCAGGCTTTCTCTCAAGAACGAATCATGATCCAACACATCTGCCTACAATTGTGTCTGCATATCAGTTTACAGGAGGAAGTAAGATGAAGAACGGGAACAAAGGGTTCACAATTGCTGTCTTTTAAGAAAGATTCCTAAAGGTTCTTGTGACTTCTGCCCAACTATATCCCATTGACCAAAATTTGGTCGCATGGTACACTTGTCTGCAAGGAAGCTAGCCAGTGTGATCCTTGTCTGGTCGCTTCTGTGCCCAGCTAAATTTCAGGAGTTCAAATACCATGGACTACTGCCATACAATATTTCCCAGCACATAATAAGTCTTCAATAAGTGTAAGACACTGGTATAATAAGTATAAATTATCAACACACATTATTTTAGACTAATGTGTAGTGATTTAAACTATTTGAATTAATCTATTTTGCTAGTTACATTAATTAAACTTGCTAAATAATGTAAAGAAAGTCCCTCTTTCTCTCTCTCTCTCTTTCTTTCTTCCTTTTTTGCCTTAAGGATATTAACAAAGAAGAGTTTTCTCCTACCTTTACTGATGAGCATATCCTCAATTTTAGTACTGACAAAATGTTTGGGAAAGTAGAATCTATTAAAGTAACAAACAGATGTATATGTGGGAACTGCATTGCTCTCTGGAAGTCAGACTCCAAAGGGGACTTCGTTTAGAAAAAAGAACTGAAAGTATATTCAATCAGACTTTTCAAGAAGACCATGATGAGCAGAACCATATATTAGTATAAAGATCTAGGCAGTCATTATTGGAGAAAATTGAGTTTAGAGGAATAGTCCATTAAAATGGATACTGATTTCCCCAGGTGCATATATCCTCATGTCTCTTTATATCTGTGACAATGGTCTGTATACACTAACATAATACACTTCTGTCAGAGGGCTATGCTTATCACAAAAATTTGATAATCACATTTTATTACCCAGAATACTTTGGTATATTTCACATTGTGGATTCAAATGACTAACCCTCATTTGATACTTCTTTATTGTCCTCAACCACTGCCAAGGAGGACAGAAAGAGGGGTGTGATTAACGCTTTAGTCAATGAACTGTCAAATAGCAAAGCAAAGCACAAGGATTGTAAAGCAAACTGTTATTCCTGTCTCAGGTTTTCCACTTATTACTGGTGTATAATATTGGTATGCTATTGGCTTATTGTGACTCAGAATTATTAAATATTGCAAATAGTGAAAGTCAATGAAACCAAGCTGCAGTATAGTTGTGGATGTTGTTTAATACATAACTTGTCAAATATGCATCCCCGTATTTTGAAATAGTATAAAGAATAAAAAGACAAAGAAAGCAAAAAGCTTGCTAGCAGCAACTAATTTTCTGAAATTCAAATTTGAAAGTCAAGGGTTTTTCTTTCAAAAATTTAGCAACCAATCTTCCACTGCTAGAAAATGGAAGAATGGGAATGTTTCTAAAAAGTCATCACAAAAAATTAGAGGCTTTTTATATGAAAAGAAAAAAGAAGTAGCAGATTTCTGCATTTCCATATAGTACCCTGTAAACTTTCAAGAACTCGTTTTGGGCAAAAATCTCCTTCCGTAATTAAGGATACAGATAACATGAGAATAAATGGTAACACTTTCAAACCATGGGATAAATAACGTTGATCACCTATTTTAATCCAGTCTCAAAAGGACAAAAGAGAAGAACATCTGCCAGGATATCAGTTAAAGTCTAGATTCCAGTCAAGAAAATTTTATTAGACAAGTAGGATCAGGGATGACTTAACTCCAAGCAATATTTATTTTTTTTTCTTTTTTGTGAGGAAGAACAGCCCTGAGCTAACATCCGATGCCAATCGTCCTCTTTTTGCTGAGGAAGACTGGCCCTGGGCTAACATCCATGCCCATCTTCCTCTACTTTATATGGGACGCCGCCACAGCATGGCTCGACAAGCAGTGCATCGGCGCACAACTGAGATCTGAACCTGCAAACCCTGGGCCACCAAAGCTGAGCACACACACTTAACTGCTATGCCACTGGGCTGGCCCTTCAAGCAATATTTTAAGTGAAGCTGCCCTTAGATGTTCCAAATTAATCAAAATATACTAGGTTCACTTTTGTGAAACCAAATGCTTACTCAAACAAAAATAAAAGGTAAACCAAGTGCACATTCACCTCAAATATATATTTGCCCAACAAATAAAATGTTTCAAGACTATGAAGACAAATGGTATGATTTTTAAATGCATTTTTATATTTTGCTGACTTAGTATGAATGTGTTTAGCTAAACAATTTTACTGGGATTGATGAGGGTAATATTTTAAATAAATAGATTACTAATCCCCAAGCCAGATCAAATAAATCATATTCTCTAGGGGAATAGTCCATTAAATGTAGATTTTAGTAAGTTTTCAAGGAGATTCTCATGTTCGTTCAAGTCTAAGACCCCTCTCTATACCATAGTATATTCCACTATCATCTGATATTATGTAACTATAATTAAATTTCTACTCTTCGTTACAAATCACTACCATGCATAGTCGTCATTTGTATTAGAGAATTATTGCTGCAGTAATCCATGTAACAAACTACCCCCAATCTCAGTGACTTACGAAAACAAAACTACATTATTTATTGCTTATTGGTGTACAAATTTGTTTCAAGATATGGGTCAGCTGAGCTTGGTGCCAGGCTTCAGACCTAGTTGAAAGGTCTTCCACATGCCCGTTCTGGGGCCCATACTGAAGGGGCAGCAGATCTCTACCATATGTTCTAGAGAGCACAGGTATGCAAGAATAAGTGTGCATGCCCACACACCTTGAGTGCCTCTTCTTGCTTCACCAGTTGGTTTTCTTGTGTGTTCCATTAGACTTTTGCATCTGTTGTTCTAATTATCTAGAATGATCCGCCTCCATATTTTTTTTCCTGCTGTCTCCTTTCCCACTCCCTAGTTCTTAAATCATATGCCATCTCCTGAGAGAAACCTCCCTTGACTAACTCCACCCTTCCAATTCACTCTTTATCATATCTTCCAATTCAGTTTTCTTCCTATGACTTATAATTATTTGAACTTTTCTTATTTATTTTTTTATCTTAAACCTAATATTATTTTATTGAAGTGTAATTTACATATGTGGGGATAAGTTGTTTAAGGGTACAAACTTGAAACTAATAGATAAATAAGTCCTGGAGATCTGATGCACAGCATAGAGATTATAGACAATACTGTATTGTAAACTCCAAAGTTGCTAAGAGATTAGATCTTAACCATTCCCTCCACAAAAAGAAATAATTATGAGACATGATAGATATATTAACTAACATCATGGTGGTAATCATATTGCAGTATATAAATGCATCAAATCAACACATTGTACACCTTAAACCTACACAATGTTATATATCAATTGTATCTCAGACTAAACCTTAAAAAAAAAGTGAATAAATACAAGATGTACTATGAAAAAAAAAGCACAAATCTCGAGGATATGCTTTGCTTAACTTTGAGAAATGTAAAAGCACATGTAAGAATCACAAATATCAAGATAACATTTCCATGACCCTAGAAAGTTTCTTGTGCCCCTTCTAAGAAATCTTCACCACCATAGGCATCTGCATATCTGATTTCTATCACCATGGATCAATTTTGTCTATTCTTTAATTTCATATAATTGGAATCACACAGTACATACTCTTTTGTATTTGACTTTTTCTCAGTGTAATGCTTTTGAAATTCATGTATGTCATTGTGTGCCTCAGGAGTTCTTGTTTTTACTGCTAAGAAGTATTTCATTGTATGGATGTACCACAGTCTGTTCATTCACTCTTTTATGGATACTTGTATTTTATTCCAGTGTCTGGTTATTGTGAATAAAGCTGCTATGGACATATTTCATGCCTTTTTGTGGACACACAACTTTTCTTTTCTTGAGTATGTAACTAGGAGCGGAAGTGCTACGGGTAAAGATTGATATTTTTATAACTTTATTAGAAAACGCCAAAGAGATTTCCAAAGTAATTATCTCATTTCTTTCTTCCACCAGCAATGTCTAAGAGTTCTGATTGCTCTACATTCTTCCTAATCCTTACTATCGTTAGCCTTTTTAGTTTTAGTCATGTGTGGTTTTGCACCCGTACTTGAGATTTTTATTGGCTTTTTGTTAAAAACTATGTGTTTACCACATTTCCATATATTTCCCACCATTCAGCTTTCTTCTTTTATGACATTCCTGTTCAAGCATTCTATACAAATTTTAATGAAAATATTTGTCATTTTAATACTGATGTGGAAGTGTTCTTTTTATGAGTCCTTTGATAGAATAGCTATTACTAATGTGTTTTTCCAGTCTATTATGTGACTTTTCACTGCCTTGATGTTTTCAGCGAATAAAAGGTTTTAATTTTGTCAAAATCCAAATTAAGATTTTTTTCCTTTTGAGTCCCATCTAATAAATCTTTGCAAATGAAGATAATAAAGTTCTTACTTTATATATTCTACCGTTAACTGATGTAGATTTAGTTTTTAAAATTATGTCTATTATCTGTATCAGGTTAAAATTTCTGCACACAGTGACATGGGGCAGGGACAAGATTATTTTCTTTTTAATGCATGTATCCACTTAGTTAAGCATAACATTTTGCAAAGGTGTTCTTTTCCTATTGAATTGGCTTGACTTTCATTAAATGTTTATTGCCCATCAATATACGGTTCAACTCTGGCCTCTATTTGGTCCCATTGAATCCATTTGTCTATTCTTATTTAAATGCCACACAGTCTGAATTACTGTAGTTTTGTAGCAAATATTGAAGATAATTCATCATGATTGGTATTTTTATATAAATTTTCGATTCAAGTTGTCAATTACTACAACAAATTTTGACTTTGAGCAGGAATATGTTAACTCTATAGTTTAATTTAGAAAAAATTTACAGATTGAAGGTATTGAGTATTCCTATCCATGAGCATTTGTCTACATCTTCTTTAATTTAGCTCAGCAATGATTTTAGATTTTTTGCAAAGGCATTATACTTCTTTCAATTATATTTTTTTCTGGCGATTTCATGTATTTTATGCTATACAAAATTATTTTTTCTAGCTGTTTTTGACAGTATGTAAAAATGCAATTGGTTTTTAAAAGTTTACCTTGTATCCTACTAAATTCGTCTACTATTTCATTAGGGCATTTTTTTTATTGTTTATGTTACTGTTTACACATGCTAAATAGTCAATAAAACATTTTAACTTCTTTTCCAATTTTTATGTCCTGTATATTTTTTTCTTTTTTTATTGCACTAGCTAGGATGTCCAGTACAGGGTTGTGTAGAAATGGGGAGAGGAAATATTTTGCTTTAATATGAAAATTAGGGGAAAACATTATTTTGTCATGTAATATGATTTACCAAGAGAAATTATGTGGGTATCCTATAACAGATAAAGGATGTGCCCTTCTATTTCTAGGTTCTGAGAGTTTTTCTTATAAATGAATATTAAATTTTATCTAATGCTGCTTCTTCATCAATTGAAATTATTATATATTTTATTTATTTTGTTAATATGGTGAATTGTAATATTTTGACTATTAGACCAATCTACAATTACTGAAATAAATCTCATGTGGTCATGATGTGCTATACTTTTTATATATTTCTGTAAATGACTTGCTGATTTTTTCTTCTGGGGATTTTTCTGTCTATGTTATGATGAAAAGCGATCTAAAATTTTCTCTTATTATTATATTCTCATTAGATTTTAATATAAGAGTATAGTAATCTGCTAGGGCTGCCAAAACAGAATACTACAGACTGGGCAGCTTAAACAACAGAAATTTATTTCCTCACAGTTCTGGAGGCTGGAAATTCAAAATCAAAGCGTCAGCAGGAATATCTACGGGCAGCTTCATTTAGAATATTGCTTGGACTTAGTCATCCCTGATCCTGCTTGTCTAATAAAGTTTTCATGACTGGAACCTAGAATTTAACTGATATCCTAGCAGATGTTCTTCTCTTTTGTCCTTTTGAGACTGGGTTAAAACATTCTCATGGATCTTCTCTCCTTGGCTTGCAGACAACTGCCTTCTCCCTGTATCTTTACAGGATCTTTCCTCCCTCTGTACACACTCCTGGTGCCCCTTCCTCTTCTTATAAGGACACTAGTTGTATTGGGTTAGGGCCCCACCCTTATGACCTTATTGAACGTTACTTCCTCCTTAAAGGCCCTATTTCCAAAAATAGCCACATTGGGGGTTAGGGCTTCAACCTATGAATTTGGGAGGATGCAATTCAGTACATAACAAAGAGTTATGGTCTCATAAAATTTATATTCTTCTATTCCTTGAAATAGTTCATATAAAATTGACACATTTCTTTAAATATATATTAAATTTCACCTGTAAAACAATCAGGGCTGTAATTGTGAAAAAACCTTTTGATGAATTCAATTTCTTTAACAAACATAGGGCTATTTATATTTTTTATTTCTTGTGTCAAATATAGAAGGCTACATTTTTCATAAAA
This sequence comes from Diceros bicornis minor, assembly GCF_020826845.1. NCBI lineage: Eukaryota > Metazoa > Chordata > Mammalia > Perissodactyla > Rhinocerotidae > Diceros > Diceros bicornis. Next base: position 28,006,806 of record NC_080747.1, on the reverse strand, counting down.
TGTGTCCGTTTTCTTTAATTTGTCGACTTATTTGTATAAATTTATTACTATATTGCCTTGTTGTCTTATCAAATTTTGTAGGATCTGGAGTAATATCCTCTTTTGTATTCCTGGAATTAGTCATTTATATATGCTGTCTCATTTTCTTGGTTGATCGTATTATGGCCTTATTAAGTTTAATAATCTTTTCAAATGCAATCTCTTGGCTCTGTGTTTTTTAATCTACTATTCTGTTATTTTTTTTTTTATTGATTTCTCTTCTCATGTTCATCTTTCTACTTTATTTCTTTTCTTTTGCTTCTCTTTTTCCAGCTTCTTGTGGCAGAGACAGAGATAATTGATTTTAAAATTGTCTCTTTTTTCTCCCTGATCTATACACTTTGAGATATAAAAATTCCTTATAAGCACTGCTTTAATTGCATTCAAAAATTTTGTTAGGTTTTGTTTTCACTAACATTCAGCATAAAATATTTTCTAATTTTCGCTGATTTCTTTTTTGCCCCACAGGTGTTTAGAAGAGAGTTGTTTATTTTTGAGTATCTGTGAAACTTCTAGTTATTTGTTATAGCTTTCTAATTAGTGTCCATTGGATTCAGATTACAATCTCTATATGATTTTAATTATTTGAAACTTATTGAAACTCATTTTATGGTCCAGACTGTAGTTCAGTTTGGTGAATATTCTGTATGTGCTTTAAAAGAAGGCACATTCTGCACTTGTTGAATATGGTGCTCCATAAATATCAATTAGGTCAAATTACATAGTTTAAATCTTCTACATCCTTAACAATTTTTGTTTACTTATTCAATAAATTACTGAGAAATTAGTGTTAAAATATTCAATTTGGTTATTTCTTTTTCTTTTAGCTCATTTAATTTTTGTTACATGTATTTTAAAGTTATGCTATGGGATGCATACACATTTAGGACTATTGTCTTCCTGATGAATTGACCCTTTTGTTGTTGTAAAATATCTCTATCTTTGAGAATATCTACCTTATTGGATATTAATGTGAGTTAGGCCAATATCATTATTGTTTGTATGCACATCATTTCTCATCCTTTAACTTTCAATTTCTCTGTGTCCTTATAATTAAATTTTGTCTCTTGTAAACGTCATACAGTTGGATGTTGTCTTTATATCCATTCTGGCAATCTCTGTCTTTTTAAAGGTAATGTTTACTGCACTTGAATTTAATTTAGTTAGTGATGTGATTGGTATTAAGTCTATCATTTTGCAATTTATTTCCTATATGTACCCTTTACACTTTTATCTTTTCCAGTCTTCACATGGATTAACCAAGTATTTATGTGTTTATTTTTTTTATATTCCATTTTAACTCTTATATGAGACTTTTAGCTATACATCTTTGTATTACATTTTTAGTGGTTGCTGAATGGATTACAAGCACAGATTCTTAACTTATCACAATCTATCATAAACGCATATTATTTCACTCTATGTACAACATAAGAATCTTATAAGACATGGCAATATAAGAAATAAGAGCATACAGGCAGTCTTTGCTTTGCACTACTCTGATTTCTAAAGAATTTCTGTTACTATGATTTAAATAACATGAGATCCAAATTCACAGTTTAAATTTCAGATACCACAGTATATTAACTTCAGTAAACAATCAAGTTAGCTACCTTTTCAGTCCACAAAGCGCTATGTAAATAACAGATGTGTTTCATGATCAGTAACCACTGCACATCTGCTTTACAGTTGACGCACAGACAGGAAAGCACCTAGTTGTGTTACTTTCTTGTCTTCCAGTGATAAACCCATGTGTCATTTTACAACACGGATGACTGAAGGAGGGAATTGACTAATAATATTGAAGTGCAGCAAAAAATAAAAAGTTATAATGTTGCAATTAAATTTGAATAAAACAAAAATAAAGTTGTAGAAGAAACAACTGACCATGGAAATATTGACACTGCTGCCATTTGAGAGATGCTCAACATGCAGAGAAACTTAACAACGATGAATTGTTGACATAAATGAGTAAAGTGTTATGACAAAAAGGATGAAGCTGTCCCAGAGTTAAATGACTGTGGCAAGAAACTTTACTTTAAAGGAACTCTTGGAGATATTTCATGACATTGGAAGTACAAAGTTAAAATGTAGAAAACTGATTCATGCTTAGAAAGGATTATAACAATTCGCCAAGACAGAAAAAGTTGCTCACTCCATATTTTAAGTCACATGACAAGAACATGGCAAGAGTTTGAACAGTTGTCCAAACTATATTTATATTTTTTTACAAAATAATAAAATATTGTTTTAAATCACAGTGTACTAAATAAAAATTGGCTTTATTTTTTTTCATTTCTTTAATATATTTATAGCTAACAGAGAGTTTTAATGTTTTGACAAAATATTTAAAGGTCACAGAACAAGTGTAATTTTTCCCATTGATTTTTAAGACCACTTTGTACAGTTTCAGCTTGCAACATCAGGACTGCCTTTGATTATTTTACAGTACCCCTTCCCACATCCTGTGCTATTGTTTTTATATACTTTACTTCTATGTATATTACATACACAAGATTGCATTGCTATTATATTTTAAAATATTTAATACTATTTTAAAGAAAAAAATTGTAATAGGATTTTATATTTACTCACATATTTACTATTTGGAGTTCTCTTCATTTTTTTTCTTGAGATCTCAACTTTCACATTGATCATTTTCCTTTAACTCTTAAACCTAAAATTTTTTCTATACTTTTTAAAAATTTAACTACTGCCTCAACTCTTATTGATCAAAAATATATATTTATTTCTACTTAAATTTTGAAGGAAATTTTGACAAAATAAGAATTTCTAAGTTGACTTACTTTTTTCTTTTGTCACTTTAAAGATGCTATTTATTGTCTTCCGGCCTCCACTGTTTTTGATGAGGTGAGAGTTATTGTTCATAACACTTTTTCCCTTGAATATAATATGAATTTTAGGGGAAGAGTTTTCTTAGAAGATTGTTTCTTTATGTTTTAGCAATTTAACTGTGTGCCCTACTTGGATCTCCATGTTTATCCTTCTTGGACTATAATGAGCCTCTTGAATCTGTGGGATTATATCTTTCATTAATTTGGAAAAAATGGCTAAATGACCATTATCTCTTCAAATATTTATTCTGATTCAACTATTTCCTCTACTCATTTTTCAAGTCCATTGTCCAATGCCTAAAAATAGTTGCTTTGTATATTTTGCCCATTGTTACAAGTGTTTATGTAGGATACGTCTGATACAAACTATTCCATCATGGCCAGAAATAGCATTTATTATATTTTAATGGGTTTATTTTCCTACTCTCCTACCAGAGGAAAGAGTTCATGTATCTTGTTTTTATCTATTTTCTTGGCATCAGTATAAGTGAACGTATTAGTTGAAAAAGAGATTGTAAGCTATTAGTTGAACATATTGTTTCATGATTCTATCATCAGATGTTTCAAGGTATTATCAGTTCAAGTGTTGGAAAATATATTAAAATTCTCTAAATCCCAGTGCTGAAGTTCAGTTAGTACACACTGATACATATATGATCTTTAAAGTCCTATTATCATTTAAAGTTCTTTCCCCTTTATATTGTTTATGTAAGAACAATGAATTCAATGTAAACTGGTATTAATTTATTTATTCCTTATTTCTAATTTTTAATGTAAGGGATATATTTTTAAATAGTGTAAACTTATGAGTTTACACCAAGTTAATTTTATTATATTCACTCATCATCCACAGAAAAATAAATTCCAATTAATTAATTCTAGTTTCCTATTGTATACCAATTATTTCTAGCCCCATAAACTTTTTGTTATATAGCATGTATGATTTTAAATTAAAGGCCCTTTCACATGGATTTAGGCTACATTTTTTGTTTATTTCCTAGCTTTAAGAAAAACACTTTTTAAATTTATTGCAAATTAAATTAAAAACATAATATTTTTGAATTGCAAATTTGAGAAAATGTTACTAAAACTTAGGATAATATAATTACCAAGTTTAACTGCTGAGAAGATAACAATTAAAGCTTTATATATGGGTTTTAATAAAATAAATATACAAAATAATATATTTTAAATTTCTCCATATTGCATTGTAAAATTGCCAATTGACTTAAGAGTCACTATTCCCTTTATTATTAAAATTTTGAAGGACTCCAAATTTTCTCGTGCTAGTTCTGATTTATTTGTTCATTCTCAAATTGTAGGTGACTTTATATTTGTTTTTCTGGTTATAAAACTGCTATATTATTTAAAACCAACAAGTATTACACGGTCCAGAAAGAGTGAAAGAAGAAAGAGAAAAATACCATTTATCTCGTGCTTTTTATTGGTCCATAGTATCCTTTTTTTTTCTTTGTTTTTAGAAAGTTTTGAAATCAGAGTTATACCAACTTGGTAAGTAGAAAAGCTGTCGTTTTTCTGTTCAAAAAGCCCAGAAAAATATCTTTTCCTTAAGGTTTGAAAGTACTCATGTGCCTTTAAATGGTCTTTTTTGTTATCTTTTAAGCGTATCTGTAGTAGTTTAAAAATATCTTCTAAATTTTTATTCAGAGAAGCCAACTCAGCCCTGACTGACATGTAATAGGTGCTCAGTAATAAATTAATGCAATAAATTAGGAGTTTAATCGATAATTATCTCAGTAACATTCATTATCTCATTCTTCTTATCTTTAACTTAATATAGAGCCAGAAACACATTATTAGAATTTTGTCTTATTAATGCATATATGTTAATCATTTTTGTAAAATATATTCTGTAATTCAGACTTTTCATCATTTTAACACTAGTTCCCTTTTCTCTTCTCCTACTCACAGCTTTCTTGGAAACATTACTGAGTTTTTACAGTAAATAAATGTGGTAATGTCTATTTTGGACTTTCTGAATGCAATCATCACAGCTGTGTTTTATTTCTGGCAGGGTTTCATTTTTCAGCTTATGAAATTGTAGGGAAGATGATGAGATAAGTAGAAAGCAAGTAAAAGCTCCAACTTAAGGATAGGAAACATTTTTCTCCTGCTCTCTAAAGATAATGATAAAGAAAATTTGTTTTACCCCTGATGGAATGGAATCTTAAGATAGAAACAGTAACAAAGGTATTCAACAATAATCTTCTTCATGCATACTACTAACTTGAAATTATTGAAATTATTTCAATAACTATCCTCTAACCATGATGTTCAGGGATGTGTGGATCCCTGTAGCTTCATATATATATATATATATATATATATATATATATATATATATATATATATATATAATCTTTTTAACAACTTTGTGTATTTTGGAACAACAAACTATGACTTGTGTGTAACTCTAAGTTAATTAATTTAAGTCAACGTGGTATGGAATATATAGATTGAATACTCAAGCACAGAGGATTTATGAATATTATTCTCCAGAAGCAAAAGTAAACTATATGCTGAGAAACTATATTTGTAAAGATGTTCCCACATCTACCTCATGTCTTTCACATCTAAGTTTATTTTTATTATGGGATCTCTAAGTTTTTAACCATAAAATCTCCTATCAAATTTTTTGGAACCCAATTATGTTTATTTATGCTTGATTTATTATTTATAAAATTAGTCATAAAAATGTTTTTGGTTTCATATGATCTTTTGGAAACTTGCCATTCCATAATCAAGAGCTGGAGCATATGTTCCTTCCCTTGAACCTGAGCTGACGTTTGTGATTATCCCAATAAGAGTCTGACAGAAGTGAAGATATATAACTTCCAAGGCTAGGTCATTAAAGTCAATAGAGTTCCCAGTCTTTCTCTCCCTTGGGATAATTGCCTCTGGAATACAGCCATTGTACTCCAAAGAAGACCAAGGTACGTGGATTGGAACCAAAGCCCCAGTCCTTCAGCCCCATCTGAGATCCCAGATAATAGCCAAGAGCAAGTTGCTAGCCCTGTGAGTAAGCCATCTTGGAAGTGGATCTTCCAATCCTCAGTCAAATTGCCTCAGCTGACACTGCGAGGAATAGACAAGCCCTTCCCCCATGTTGTGTCCAAATTGCAGATTTGTGAGCAAAATAATTAATTGCTGTTGTTTTAAGCCACTAAACATTGAGGACGTTTGTTTTTCAGCAACAGATAACCAGAATAATTGAAAGGAGAAAATAATAGTTGTTAATTTTCTGCAAGATATGCAAATAAAGCCATAGAAATAAATTCAAAAGTTGTTTTCACTTCCACCATCTGTGCATTAAATCTCAGCGTTCTCTTCGAGAATCTGCTCATCTCTTATCCTTTTCTTGAAGAGTCCACCACCGACCTGGTTGACGTGTAAAAAATGTGAGATATGTGAGACGTTTTATATCAAGTTTGGGGTATCAAACTCTGTAAATCAACAACAAAAATTTTGACTTTACTTAAAATTAGCAAAAATGCAATTGACAATGTTGAATTTTACCTGAGCCCCGTGCTCCTGTCAAACAGATATAGTCACTAAATTTGCCCCTCCCCAATGGTTTTTCACTACAGAAATTTTTACTGCAAAGAATCACCCTCTCTATATGACTTAGATAAGACATTCCTGAATGACTTCCTTTGTTTACCTGTGATAAGGCCAGATACAGACCCTCCAAATATTCATTTGGCATCTAATAAATGATTAACTGAACTGTTTGACTCCACCAAGTGATCTGGACAAAATTCTTGTGGTGGCATGCGAACAACCCTTACTCGAAGGTGCCCTCCTGAGAATCTGCTGACAGCAGAAAAAAATATTCCCCAGTAAGCTGTCCAATCATGCCACTCCACTCCCACTACTCCACATCTAGTTCTTTATAGCTTGGCTTACTCCTCCTCATAAAATAAAAGCTTTTTTCTGCCTCACCTTTGATACTCCTGCAGATCTGCAGGTAAGCTGGAGCTTTCTCCGTTACAATAGCCCTTCTCCCCATATTGCAAAAAAAAAAAAAAAAAAAAAAAGATCAATTCTATCTAATACCACATTCTATCTGATTCTATCTGATATCTACATCTGCAATAGATTGTGATCTTCTTCAGGCAGAAAAGTTGATATTTTTATCCCTCTAACTAAATTGTGTGATCAGCAATTTCAAATTGAACCATTCTTATGAGACTGAGGAAAAAAAATAGGTAGAAACGATAACAGTGGCAGTTCTCTAGATTTTCTCTGCACCATTGATCTGGAAAGATCCTATCCATGGTTAAAACTGCTCTGTGCATTCAGTAGAGTAATTTTTCCTGAAAAAAAAAAAAAAACACCAAAAACATGAAAAAAAAAGTAATTGTGTGTACCAGGAATAACCTTATGAGGACCCAAATATCCTAATGAGAAAAAGAGAGTTAATGCCTGGAATAATTTCTGTGGTATTTGAACTCTGCCGACACACAATGAACTCCTCTGAAAGAACGCCTGACGAAAGACCAATATCCCCTGACAAGTGGGTTGGGGATGGTTAATGTTACTATACAACAGGAGGCAACTCAGCATAAGCGAAGTTGTGCTGCCTACTACCCGCCACATGCAAGATTTGAGCCCACATCCTGGAGCCACTACTTGCTTGATGTTTGAAGTCAGAAACGTACCAAATTCCCTAATCATTTTATGCAACATGTAAATTACATGATCAGAAATATACATATTCATTTCAAATGAGTTCAAACACACATAATTCAATATGTACAGGGGCATGCTGGTAATGTTTAACTACCAGCTCTCTGAGAAAAAAAAGAAAAAAATCAAAAGCCCCACAGAACTCTGATTTTTAATGTTTGCTAATTTCTGTAATGTAAATACTCTTAACATTGACAGTTTTAAACTATCAACTGGAGGTCAGTCAGACCCAGCCCACCACTCGCTACATATGTGCATTTATATGTATATGCATATATGTGTGTGTGTGTGTACGTGCATGTGCGTGTATATGTACCAACACAAACCTATATATTTACATCTATTCATATAAATATTCAGTGTATATATTCTATATTCCACATATATATTTATATATGTGTGTGTTTTATATATGCTGAAGAACAATAAAAGAAGAAAGTCTGTCTTAAATTGGAAATACAGTGATACATTTCAGATGAAGGATTAGGCGTGACATTAAGATACAGAACCTCAAGGAACTAACAGCCTTTAAGAGAACAACCAATATGAAAAGCTTTATAAATGCCATACTTCTGTAATACTTAACATATATACATTAATGCTGAAAAGTGTATTTGAATATTTTGGTATTTATATTTCTAAATACATAGCTGCATTAGTTTGATCTCTTGCTCGATTGTCTCATAAATTTCATATCTTATTTAAATCCATTGTATGTTTTTGTATTGTTTTGGTCTAGATTACTGTGGTAACTTTAGCTACATATAATGCCAACATAATCAGACAGTGATAAAAAATGGATCTTTGGCATTTGCCTTCCAGACAAACACATGAAGCACTTACAAAAAGCCAGCAACAGGTTGTGGCCAATAGAACTTTACTGCATATAATTAAGTCAGCATTGCTGTTACTATAGCCAGGTGCTTTGTAAAATTCAGTAGACTTTTTTTTTTTTTTTGAGAGGGGGAAATCAATAATTCTGTGGGAGAAATATGGTAATCTGTGCTATTATAAAACATATTCATCCAGATGATTGATTTTAAATGGATTTACAAAAAATGGCTAAAGTTCCATTGCACAAAACGAGTAGAAGATGTATATAGAATTAAGATGGCTCATGAAAAAGTGACAGTTACCATGCAAAAATCAAGGAAACACTTTCTTCTATGGTCCATCTTCAAATAAATTAGGAAAAGCTTATTATGTCTTTTTGTCTCTTTCAGTCTAAGTACACTTTCAAAGGACGAACAGTTGAAATCAATCTTTATCTAAAAAAAGTTATCTGAAATAAAATAATTTCAATCAGAAAAGCACAAGGAGAAAGTGAGAGTAAACAGAAGTTCTTCAGAGTCTACCTTTGGAAGAAATGATCACTGAACATAATGAACGGGGAGCGAAATGTCCCTTTGTAAGATTTCTTGGTTCGAATATTTGTGTTTTAAAGGAGTGGGATGGGGCAGGTCATGTTAGAGTCCTAATAATGTGTAGCTCTTACTGTTTCATTTTATTTAATTTTCTTCTTTAAGGTGTTTATAAATTGATAAATAAAAGAGTCTTTTAAAATGTGTATCATCAAAAAGGAGAAAAATTCAAAAGAAAAAGGAAAAAAAGACACTTGAGTGCCTCTGCAAAATATTTTTTTCTATCTGATAATGTGAGAATGTCCCAATATAAATCTGATCACATAAAAAGGGAACATGCTAGAGGTAATAATCCCTGAAAAATAGTTTTGAGTCCGTAGGACTCAACTCTTCCTGAGAAATCTCACTCTGTGCCGCACTCAAGCCTTCTACTTCTTTAATACTGTTTGGTTTCTACTGGAAAGCCATCATTTCTCTTTCATTATGAGGCAGCAATTGTGAGTTCTGGACATATCTGGGAGTAGGGCCCTTAATAAGTCATATCAGAATCACTTGGACTGTTTAGTAATCTTGTGGTCTCCTTGGAACTGCCTAGATGAACTACTTCAGTCTTTATTTGAACTAGACTTGAGAATCTCTCATTTTAACAAATGCTTCAATGATTTTATGCCTACGGTCATGCATTGCATAATGATCTTCTGGTCAACGATGGATTGCATATACAACAGTGGTCACATAATATTAGCACCACATAGCCTAGGTGTGTAGTAGGTTGTATGTACCCTCTAGGTTTGTGTAAATACACTCCATGATGTTCACACAGCAACAAAATCGCCTAATGACGCATTTCTCAAAACCTATTCTTGTCCATAAGCAACATGTGACTGTATTAACTTTTGAAAACCTCTGGTCTAGAGGAAGATTGAAATTACCTGTCCTGTGCTCGTTACAAATTTCTGGGAATGCCTCATTAGCCTTCTTCTGAAAACCAGCTTTAATGATAGCAAAACCATTTAATTAATACAAAATATGGCATAGATGGAAGACTGTGTTTTCACCTCATTTTAACTTGGATGTAATTAATATTTAATTTTTTTCTTATTGAAATGCTTAATGAAAATTGGTCATTTGATAGAATGTAGCATAAGAAAATTAGTGAACAACATAAGTGTCAGAATTCCTAGGTTTTAATCTTGACTTGGGCACTAATTAGCTTTTTCACCTTGGGCAATTCACTTAAATTTTCTCTTATTTAAAAATTAATTTGGATTATATGAATCGTACAAGAACATGTTATCCTCTTAAAAAGAGAAAATTCAAGTATTATATAGATCTTCCTTGACTTACAATGAGGTTACATCCTAATAAAGTTGGGTGTTAAAATATCATGAGTTGAAAATATCATTAAGTTGAAAATGTATTTAATACACCTAACCTACCAAACATCATAGCTTAGCCTTGCCTACTTTACATATGCTCAGAACACTTGTATTAGTCTACAGTTGGGCAAAATCATCTAACGCAGACCCTGTATTATAATAAAGTGTTAGGTATCTCATGAAGTTTATTGAATAATGTACTGAAAGTGAAAAACAGAATGGTTGTAAGTACATCGGTCATTTATCCTCATGATCGCATGGCTGACTGGGAGCTGCTGCCGCTGCTCAGCACCAAAAAAGAGTATCGTACCGCATATCATTAGCCCAGGAAAAGATCGAAATGGAAAATATGGTTTCTACTGAATGCTTATTGCTTTCGCACTACACTGAAGCTGAAAAATCGTTAACTCGAACAATCGTTAAGTTGGAGACAGTCTGTATATGAAGCTAAATTTTCCTTTGACAACCACCCTCAATTTCAGTTTCTTCCCAGAATTAGCCACAGTAATTACTTTAGTTTATATCCATCCAGATAAATATAAGTGGATAGATAGATGGATATTGATATAGATACAGATAAGATATGTATGCATATATACAAATGCATAATAGCATTGCATGCTTTACTTTACAGAGGGTATGTTACTGTACACTTAGTTTTTTTTTTTAATTTTTTGTTTATTGCAGTAACATTGGTTTATAACATTGTAAAAATTTCAGGTGTACATCATTATACTTCTATTTCTGCATAGATTACATCATGTTCATCACCAAAATTGTACACTTTGTTTATAACTTGATTTTTCCATTAAAACTATGTCTTCTAAATTTTTCTATATTAGTCAATTGAAAGCATACTTATTTTCCTTAACTGCTGTATAATATGCTATAATGTGGATATCATATAAGTTATTTGTCCATTTCATTATTGATGGCATTTAGGATCTTTCTTTATATTTTTGCTTTGTTTCATTTTTACTTTTTGTTGTTATTATTAGTACAACTAGTATTTCATAGTGTCCTTGTATGAACTTCCTTGTTAACATATATAATGTTTCTCCAAAGTATATATCACAATACAGAATCACTGGGGCAAAGAGTATATGTATTTTATTTTTTTCCCAACCTTATTGAGATTATAATTGACATACACAATTGTGTAAATTTAAGGTGTACAATGTGTTGATTTGACACATTTATGTATGGCAAAATGATTACCACAGTAGCATTAAACACCTCCATCACCTTATGTGATTACAATTACATGGTGAGAACATTTAAGACGTACACTCCTAGCAAAATTCAAGTATATAATACAGTACAGTTAACTATATTCACCACGCTGTACGTTAAATGCCCAAAACCTATTCATCTTACAACTGGTGGCTTGTACCCTTTGTCTAACATCTCCCCACTTCCTCCAGCCCTCAAGTCCCTAGCAACCATCATTCTTACTCTCTGTTTCTATGAGTTCAGCTTTTTTAGGTCCCACATATAAGTGAGACCATATGGTATTTGTCCACCTTTCTCTGACTTATTTCACCTAGCATGACACATTCAAGGTCCGTCCATGTTTTCCCAAATGGCAGGATTTCCTTCTTTCTCATGGCTGAATAATATTCCATTGTATATATATGCCATATCTTCTTTATCCAATCATCCACTGGTGGACACTTAGGTTGTTTCCATATTTTGGCTATTGTGAATAATGTTGCAATAAACATGGGAATGAACATATCTTTTCAATATCCTGTTTTCATCTCCTTTAAACATATACCCAGAGGTGGGATTGTTGGATTATATGGTAGTTCTATTTTAATTCTTTTAGGAAACTCCATATTGTTTTCCATTATGGCTGCACAAATTTACATTCCCACCGACAGTGCATAAGCGTTCTCACTTCTCCATATCCTCGCCAATGGTTGTTATTTCTTGTCTTCTTGATAATACCTATTCTAACAGGTGTGAGGTGATATCTGTGGTGGTTTTGATTTGCATTTCCCTGATGATTAGTGATGCTGAACATCTCTTCATGTACTTGTTGGCATTTGTATGTCTTCTTTGGAAAAATATTTATTCAGTTCCTCTGTCCATTTTTTAACCAGATTGTTTTTTTTTTTCATTATTGAGTTGTATGTGTTCTTTATATATTTTGGATATTAACCCCTTATTGAGTATATGGTTTGCACATATTTTCTAACATTCTGTAGGTTCCCTTTTCACTTTGTTGATTGTTTCTTTTGATTTTTTGTTGTTGTTGTTGATTTCACATAGTTCCACTTACTGATTTTTTGTTTTGTGGGTTGTGATTTTTGTCATATCCAAAAAATCATTGTCAATACCAATGTCAAAGAGTTTTTCCCTATGTTTTCTCCTATGAGTTTTATGGTTTCAGGACTTAGGTTTAAGTCTTTAATCCATTTTAAGTAAATTTGTTTGAGAGGTATAAGTTAAGGGTCCAATTTCATTCTTCTGAATGTGATTATCCAGTTTCAACATTTATTGAAGGGAATATCCTTCTCCCATTGAATATGCTTGATTCCCTTATCAAATATCAGTTGACAATATATGTGAGGGGTTTATTTTTGGGTTCTTTATTCTGTTTCGTTATTCTATTTGCCTATTTTTTTTGCCAATCCCATACTATTTTGATAACTATGGCTTTGTAGTACAGTTTGAAATCAAGAAGTGTGATGCCTCCAGCTTTGTTCTTCTAATTCATGATTGTTTTGGCTTTTGGGGGTCTTTTGTGTTCCATATAAATTTTAGGATTGTCTTTTCTATTTCTGTGCAAAATGCCATTGGAATTTTGATAGAGATAGCATTGAATCTATAGTTGGCTTTAGGTAGCATGGGATAACAATAACAATATGTTTTAACAATATTAATTCTTCCAATCTATGAACATAAGATATCTTTCCACTTCTGTGTATCTTCTCACTTTCTTTCATCAAAGTCTTATAGTTTTCAGTGTGCAGATCTTTCACTTCCTTGGTTAAATTCACTCCTAAGTATTTTATTGTTTTTCATGCTGTTGTGAATGGGATCCTTTTCTTTATTTGTTTTTCAGATTATTTCATTGTTAGAGTATAGAAATGCAACTGATTTCTGTATGTTGATTTGTATCCTGCAACTTTATTGAATTTGTTGATTAGTTCTAACAGTTGTTTGGTGGAATCTTTAGGATTTTTTATATATAAGATCATATCTTCTGCAAACAAAGACAATTTTACTTCTGCCTTAATAAAAAGAGTCAAATTTTCTCCCGATGTTACTTTAGCTAATTAAGCTCTCAGAATCTTAACTGTATGACTACATCACTCAAGCTTATTCTTAACTGGATCAGCAGCAAAAATGATTTCAAAACAATCAAACATTTACTCAGAAATTTCACTGGTAGCTCCTGAACTTTTTGTGGGATTAATTTTCAATTGGCTGCCATGTGTCTTACTATGACAAGTAGTGTGCCTGCTATTTCATACTTTCCATATCCAATATTAAGCACTGTGTCATCAATTCAGTGGACCAGTATGATATCTTTTGAAATTGAGAAATATTTATGGTCCTTCTGGACTAAATTATAGCAGAGAGTTAGAGAGTTCACATATGTCTAAGGCAACATATTTAAGGTATAACTATCTCTGCCAGACGAAAACACAACTATTTAGAATATTTTCAGTTTAGCTAAATATAGGAGGAAAAATTATTTTCCTATTCACTATCCCCATTCCAATTGTCATAAACCGAATTGATTGACTATAATAAAGAGACCATATTTGGAATAACAGCAAGTTATTCTTACTGTATTTACTCCTCCATCTGCCATTTATTTGCATTGGACAAATTAGAGAGTTAAAGGTGGATGTGACAGGAATCACCTTCTCAGCATTGTTCAAAATTCTGAGTGTGGCATTAACCTAATCATGCTATTATTTCTATTCTTGCAAGCCTCACTCAAAATTCAGAGTCCCATAAAAGTGTGTTGTTTTGGTTGAGTTTAAGTTATACAGTGAACTACCAGGAGAACTGAGGAGGCAAGAACAAGAATCTGTCCCATTTTCTAACATATTTGAAAGTACACACTTGCATATGTCATCTCAAAAGGAAAAGTGATGTGCTATTAAAGGGAGGAATGGGGGCTTTTGGCCATGAAGTAAACAAGGCCAACTACTAATTTTTCCTTTCCATGGCATTCTCTTTGCTCAAACATTTGTGAAATCTTGATTATATATCTATTTTTGTAATTTAAAGCCCATGTTATATTATCAAGCATATCTTGGTTTTGACGATTACTGAGATATGTACAGTTAAGTATTGTTTTCTGATCCATTTTTATGAAAAGGAGAATAAATGGATGGGGATCCAATCATTTAGAGAATAAAAACCTTTTTGAAGAACCATTTCACATCAAATTTTGACCTATATCTATCTACTGAATATTTGACATGTCTGCAAGTACAGATAGCAATAATGTGCTGTCATCTCAGATGCTAGAGCAATGAAATTTGTTAACTCTAAAGCCAACAGAAGAATAATCTTTTTTTTTCATTAGAGCACCCATCCATCCACCGACACCCATGGGTGGCAAGAAGGTTGTTTTTCTAGGTGAATAGTGGCTATCCTTCATATGCATATTGGCCTATATTCTTCTATCCATTTTACACATCTGCATTTTTATGCCAAATTAAGTAAGGTATGTTATGGGCCGGCCCCATGGCTTAGCGGTTAAGTGCGCGTGCTCCGCTACTGGCGACCAGTGTTCGGATCCCGGGCGCGCACTGACGCACCACTTCTCTGGCCATGCTGAGGCCACGTCCCACATACGGCAACTAGAAGGATGTGCAAATGTGACATACAACTATCTACTGGGGCTTTGGGGGAAAAAAAAGGAGGAGGATTGGCAATAGATGTTAGCTCAGAGCCGGTCTTCCTCAGCAAAAAGAGGAGGATTAGCATGGATGTTAGCTCAGGGCTGATCGTCCTCACAAAAAAATAAATAAATGAAGTATGTTATGTATTTCTGAAGAATAAAATTCTGTGTCAGCATTCAATTTTCTGCTTTCCCTTGTGAGTTCAAACACTGGAAGTTATTTCATTAGAATACACTGAAAAGATTCTTGAGATCAAGGAATCTATATCAATTATAATTGATGCATAAAATTAAGCATATTGAAGACATTTAACATATTTTTATAATAATAAAGATTTCCTTAAGTAATTAAACAAGTGAATCTGATTTGAGGAAAAAGCTCCCCTTAATTCCATGTAAAGATATGTATTGCAGCTGTAAATAAAAATATAATTTTTAATACATAATATATTGTGGAAAAATTATGAAACTGAGATAAAAATTAAATTTAAAAAATTAAGTTTAAAAATTAAATTAAAAAAACCCTAGAATCATGAATAATAGTCTAAATGATTAACATCTTGTAGAGTATGGATCCTGTCAATCATAATGGACACAGTCTATAAATAACATCATACCAGTGTGATCTGGCTAGAGTCAGCTGTGTCCAAAATATCATTCTCCAGGCATAGTTGCTTTTAAACTTCAGGAGCAAACCTTATGAGACTCGTAGATTTTATGTTATTTTGATTCTTACACTGTTTTAGAATATGTTAAAAGCCCTCAAATATGTTTCTTTTTTTATACAGGGAGATTCTAAGGGATATAAAACAACAAATATTATAAAAAATTTAACAACTTGTTTTTTCTTTCGTGTAAATAACATACAGATATATAAATAACATAGAGATTTATTAATATTTCTATCATAATATCACTTTGTATAGAATTATTTAACCAATCCCCCATTCTTGAAATTTTAATTTTTTCAAAAATTTTGCTCTTCTGATCATTGTTTTATGAACATCCTGTATAGATACATTCACACGCTCATATACATATTTTCATAGGGACATTTCACCACAGTAGATTTGCTTTGTCAAAGAGAATTGAGTTCTCCATTGTGAACAGAGTTAGTTGCATCTACATCAAAGCACGTGATGCTTTAGTGTCTTTTCTAGCATATTTCCAAATGTCCCTCCAGAAATGTTGTACCATTTCCTGCTGTAATTGCAAAAAAATTGTCATTTCTCTAAATCCTTGCTTCATTAGTGATGTTATGGGTGCCCTGCACGGACTCTCATCAACAGATTGTCAGATGCACACATTCCCCAGCTGCTAAGAATATTGGCTGCTAAAGATTCATAACGACCACCTTCTCTGGAGAATGCAGCAAACAGGAGCTGCTTCACCCGGACATTATCATTAACCTCTTTCTGAGACAGTCAGGCCAATGACTGACCAAACTGGGGGTTAGTAAAAAAGTTCAGCTCTCTTGCTTTAAGGTGAGGCTTACTGTGTAGCGCAGTTTGTGTAGCAGAGCTTCCCATGAAACGAGGCTGAAGCTAGTCTCCAGCCAAGATCACTTACTACCTTAGCTTTTGTCCCTTGTCCTGTCCTGCTTCCCTTAATCTCCTTTTTATGAGAGAATTTCCTCATCAAATCACTTCCTCCAAGAACTCATGTCTTAAGCTCTGCATTTGGGAACTTAACTTCAGACATCTGGGACCAGAATAGTCTTAGAAAGCAGACTTGAGCAATGGGATTCTGGAAGGGGACCACTCAGTGACCACATGGCAATGAAGACCCCATCATTGACGGTAGGTGGATTATCGATAGTCCTAGGACTTCTAAGTTGTAGCAGTGGGACATCTAAAATTTTTCCCTGTGGTGAATGGAGAGGGGAAGTAGAGGGAAGTAATGTATAGTCTGGTATATTGTTGTTAGCATTTGAGAGTTAAAGGGAAATAGTCACGAAAAGGACTATAAAATTGGGTGGCTCTTGCCAGGTAACATTGATGTATGAAGCTATCTGTTAATTAGGGAAGTGCAAGAGACAGAGAGCCTCTTAGGCAATATTTAAGGAGGCACTCATCTTCAACAGACAGGCAGGAGTGAAGACTTAACTGTAAGTGTGGTGGGCACAACTTCAAATAAGGCAGAATTCTCAGAGAAGAGCACCTCCTAAGTCAAAGTCAAAACCCTCATAGGGGTTATGAATGAAGTTTTTTTTTTTTTTTAATTTGGCTTATCTCAGTTTCATAATTTTTCCACGGTGTATTGTTATGTAATAAAACATTTACTTTTTTATACAGTTTATACAGTTGCAATATGTATCTTTACACGGAAATAAGGGAGAGCTTTTTCCTCAAATCAGACTCGTGTTTAATTATGTAATAAAATCATTACTGTTATAAAACAAAGTCACAATTCTACCAAATACAATACAACTATCCTGCATAGAATCAAAATTGTACTAATGTTTCCTCAGTAAAGGAGGTAAATTTCACAAAAGATGTTTATACTTCTGGATATCCTGTAGCTTAAACACTATGATGTAAAATTAACTATACTTAAATACTAAATATAAAGTAAATACATCTTTATTACATGATAAGGGAAAAAGAGAAAAGAAAATAGTATTTGCTATACCCACACACGTGCGTGCACAAACATATTCATAGCAAAACAAGGAGAAAATAGTCATGACAATTACTGTCTTTGTTTCTGTAACTGGTCATGTGGTCACAGCTAGTATTTATAAGTACATTCTTCCACTCCCCATTCTGTGTTACCTTTGTCTTCAACACACACCTCAGTTGGTCGTGAATTTTTACCTGGTGGAGCTACCCAAACCTTCATTCCTGTAGAGTCTGGGTCATTAGTAGTGGTGCCTGGATTGGGTTGTTGTAGTTTTTCATTGACCTTAATCTTAGGGCATGGTAATATTAAGAGACACTTCAAGGTATCTTCTGTATTCTAGACATACTCTTCCTTACCTACATTGTAAAGTAGTAGTCCAATTTCTCCTCAGTATTCAGGATCAATCACCCCAACCAACACTACAATGCCCTTCTTTTCCTGTTGATTCAGAGGCATGAAGACTCCAACGTGACCAGGTAGCAGCCGTAACTTACAGTTCAATGGAATCATTGTTCTGTCTCCTGGTGTAAGCATTCCTCCCACTGGAAGTAAGACATCTAGGCCAGTGGATGATAAGGTAGCAGGAACAGGAAACAAAAATTTTGCTAGTGGATCTGTAAGGGTAATAGCGACTGGTGCCACTCCCACTTCCACCTCTTGATTCCTGCACCTGTGAATCCTGGCTATTGGAGAAATAGTACCATATATTAGACACTTGTTCAGAACGTATACAGTTTTCTGGAGAAACTTGCCCCAGCCCTGCAAGGTATTGCCACCTCGTTGACACTGTAACTGAGTCTTCAAAAAGCCATTCAAAGGTTATCATTCCAAATGGAAGGAGAGATCAAAAGTTTCCCAGACAAGCAAAAATTAAAGGAGTTTGTCACCAAGAAACCAGTGATACAAGAAATGTTAAAGGGACTGATTTAAGGTGAAAAGAGAAGAGCACAAATAGGAAAAATTATCTATTTACATTATAAGAGGGTAATGGATACAAATGCACAAAAAAGAGGTTAGATATGATATCAAAACCATAAAATGAGGGAGGAGGGGAGTTAAAGAGTAGAGCTTTCAGACAGAGGTCAAACTAAAGAGACTATCAATTCTGTATAGAAGGAGAAAGGAACAGGGAAGGACTACTAAAACACTGAGAAAAAAAGTTAAAAAATGTCAGTAAGTACATATTTATCAGTAGCTACTTTAAACATCAATGGACTAAATGCTCCAATTAAAAGGCAAAGGGTGGCTGATTGGCTAAAACAACAAGACCCATATATATGCTGCATACAAGGGACATACTTCAGGCCTAAAGACACTCACAAACTGAAAGTGAGGGGATGGAAAAAGATACTCCACGCAAATGACAGTGAAAAGAAAGCTGGGGTAGCAATACTCATGTCAGACAAAATAGACTTTAAAACAAAAACTGTAAAAAGAGACAAAGAAGGGCATTACATAACGATCAAGGGAACAATCCAACAAGAGGATATAACACTTGTAAATATCTACACACTCAATGTAGGAGTACTTAAATATATAAAGCAATTATTAACAGACATAAAAAGAGAAATAGACAGTAACACAATAATAATAAGGGACTTTAACACTCCACTGACACCAACGGATAGATCATCCAAACAGAAGATCAATAAGGAAACATTGGTCTTATGACGCACTAGAACAGATGAACCTAGTAGATATATACAGAGCATTCCATCCAAAAACCGAAGAATACACATTCTTTTCAAATGCACATGGAACATTCTCCAGGATTGATCACATATTAGGCCATAAAACAAGTCTCCATAAATTTAAGAAGATTGAAATAATACCAAGCATCTTTTCTGACCACAATGGTATGAAAATAGAAATCAACTATAGGAAGAAAATCAGAAAAGCCACAAATACATGGAGATTAAACAAAATTCTACTGAACAATGATTCGGTCAATGAAGAAATCAAAGGATAAATCAAAAAGTACCTGAAGACATATGAAAATGAAAATATGACATGCCAGAATTTATGGGATACAGCAAAAGCGGTTCTAAGAGGGAATTTTATAGCAATAGAGGCCTATCTCAACAAACAAGAGAAATCTCAAATAAACAATCTAACAATGCACCTAAAGGAACTGGAAAAAGAACAAACCAAGCCCAAAATCAGTAGAAGAAGGGAAGTAATAAAAATCAGAGCAGAAATAAATGAAATGGAGACTGAAAAAAAATAGAAAAAATTAATAAAACCAACAGCTGGTTCTTTGAAAAGATAAACAAAATTGACAAACCTTTAGCTAGACTCTCCAAGAAAAAAAGAGAGATGGCTCAAATAAGTAAAATCAGAAATGAAAGAGGAGAAATTACAACAGATACCTCAGAAATACAAAAGATTATAAGAGAATACTATGAAAAGCTATATGCCAACAAATTCGACAATCTGGAAGAAATGGATAAATTCTTAGAATCATACAAGCTTCCAAAACTGGACCAAGAAGAAGTAGAGAATTTGAATAGACCAGTCACCAGTAAGGAGATAGAAACAGTAATCAAAAACCTCCCCAAAAATAAAAGTGCAGGAACAGATGGCTTCCCTGGTGAATTCTACCAAACATTCAAAGAAGACTTAATACCTATCCTTCTCGAACTCTTCCAAAAAATTGAGGAGGGGGAGAAGCTCCCTAACTCATTCTACTAAGCCGACATTACCCTGATACCAAAACCAGACAAGGACAACACAAAAAAAAGAAAATTACAGGCCAACATCACTGATGAACCTCAATGCAAAAATCCTCAACAAAATACTAGCAAATCGCATACAACAATACATTAAAAATATTATACACCATGATCAAGTGGTATTTATTCCAGGTATGCAGGGATGGTTCAACATTCGCAAATCAATCAAGGTCATACACCACATTAATAAAATGAAGAATAAAAATCACATAATCATCTCAAGAGATGCAGAGAAAGCATTTGACAAGATACAGCATCCATTTATGATAAAAACACTGAATAAAATGGGTATAGAAGGAAAGTACCTCAACATAATGAAGGCCATATATGACAAACCCACAGCTAATATCATCTTCAATGGTGAAAAACTGAAAGCTATCCCTCTAAGAACAAGAACCAGACAAGGATGCCCACTCTCACCACTCCTATTTAACACAGTACTGGAAGTCCTAGCCAGAGCAATCAAGCAAGAAAAAGAAATAAAAGGGATCCAAATTGGAAAGGAAGAAATGAAACTCTCACTATTTGCAGATGACATGATTTTATATATAGAAAACCCTAAAGAATCCACCAGAAAAGTTTTAGAAGTAATAAACGAATACAGTAAAGTTGCAGGATACAAAATCAACATACAAAAATCAGTTGCATTTCTATACACTAACAACAAAGTAGCAGAAAGAGAAATTAAGAATACAATCCCATTTACAATTGCAGCAAAAAGAATAAAATACCTAGGAATAAACTTAACCAAAGAGGTGAAAGATCTGTCCACTGAAAACTATAAAACATTACTGAAAGAAATTGAAGAAGACACAAAGAAATGGAAAGATATTCCGTGCTCTTGGATTGGAAGAATTAACATAGTTAAGATGTCCATACTTCCTAAAGCAATCTATAGATTCAATGCAATCTCTATCAAAGGTCCCACAACATTTTTCACAGAAATAGAACAAAGAATCCTAAAATTTATATGGAACAACAAAAGACCCCAAATAGCTAAAGGAATCTTGAGAAAAAAGAACAAAGCTGGAGGTATCACACTGCCTGACTTCAAAATATACTACAAGGCTATAGTAACCAAAACAGCATGGTACTGGCACAAAAACAGACACACAGATCAATGGAATAGAATCGAAAGCCCAGAAATAAACCCACACATCTATGGACAGCTAATCTTCAACAAAGGAGCCAAGAACATACAATGGAGAAAAGAAAGTCTCTTCAACCAATTGTGTTGGGAAAACTGGATAGCCACATGCAAAAAATGAAAGTAGACCCTTACCTTACACCATACACAAAAATTAACTCAAAATGGCTTAAAGACTTGAATGTGATTTCTGAAACTATGAAACTTCTAGAAGAAAACATAGGCAGTACGCTCTTTGACATCGGTCTTAGCAACATATTTTCAAGCACCATGTCTGACTGGGCAAGAGAAACAATAGAAAAAATAAACAAATGGGACTACATCAAGCTAAAAACTTCTGCACAGCAAAGGAAACCATCAACAAAAGAAAAGACAACCTAACAATTGGGAGAAGATATTTGCAAACCATACATCTGATAAGGTGTTAATCTCCAAAATATATAAAGAACTCATGCATCTCAACAACAAAAAAACTAACAACCCAATTAAAAAATGGGCAAAAGACCTGAACAGACATTTTTCCAAAGAAGATATACAGATGGCCAACAAGCACATGAAAAGATGTTCAAAATCATTAACTATCAGGGAAATGCAAAGCAAAAATACAATGAGATATCACCTCACGCCTGTCAGAATGGCTATAATTAACAAGATAGGAAACAACATGTGTTGGAGAGGATGTGGAGAGAAGGGAACTCTCATTCACTGCTGGTGGGAGTGCAAACTGGTGCAGCCACTATGGAAAACGGTATGGAGATTCCTCAAAAAATTAAAGATAGAACTACCATATGATCCAGCTATTCCACTGCTGGGTATTTATCCAAAGAACTTGAAAACACCAATGCGTAAAGATCCATGCACCCTTGTGTTCATTGCAGCGTTATTCACAATAGCCAAGACTCGGAAGCAACCTAAGTGCCCATCAAGGGACGAGTGGATAAGGAAGATGTGGTATATATACACAATGGAATACTGCTCAGCCATAAGAAACGATGAAATCCAGCCATTTGTGACAACATGGATGGACATTGAGGGTATCATACAAAGTGAAATAAGTCAGAGGGACAAGGTCAAATACCATATGATCTCACTCATTAAGTAGTAGTTAATAACAACAACAAACAAACACATAGAGACAGAGATTGGATTGGTGGTTACCAGAGGGGAAGGAGGGAGGGAGATGGGCAAAAGGGATAATTAGGCACATGTGTGTGGTGATGGGTTGTAATTAGTATTTGAGTGGTGAACATGATGTAATCTATGCAGAAATAGAAGTATAATGATGTACACCTGAAATTTATACAATGTTATAAACCAATGTTACTGCAATAAACAAAAAATTAAAAAATAATAATAAAAATAAAAATAAATAAATAAATAGGAATATAATAAATGGAAAAAAAAAAAGCCATTCAATTGTCCTATCCAAACTGCTGGCTCTGAATAGTGGAGAAAATGATTAAGACCAGCGAATTCCTTGAGCATGGGCCCATTGCTGCACTTCTTTCACTGTGAAGTTTTGAGAGAAGCATTTTGTGCAGGGGAGGAAAATGCGTATCCAGATTGTCTATTCCAGTAAGAACAAAATGCTGTCCTTTCCGTGATGGAAGCAATCTAATGTATTCTATCTGCTAGCAGGTAGCTGGCTGATCGTCCTAGGAATGGTGCCATATTGGGGGCTCAGTGTTGGGCTCTGACCCTGGCAGATTGGACACTCAGCAGTGGATGTAGCCAGGTCAGCCTTGGTGAGTGAAAGTCCATGTTGCCGAGCCCATGCATAAGCTCTTTCTCTGCCACTGTGACCACTTTGTTTATGAGCTAATTGGACAATGACAGGGGTGGCTGGGGAAAGAGGGTGACTAGCATCCACAGAACAGGTCATTCTATCCATTCGATTATTAAAATACACCTCTGCTGAGGTCACCTTTTTATG
This sequence comes from Diceros bicornis minor, assembly GCF_020826845.1. NCBI lineage: Eukaryota > Metazoa > Chordata > Mammalia > Perissodactyla > Rhinocerotidae > Diceros > Diceros bicornis. The sequence continues at coordinate 27,983,158 of NC_080747.1, read as the reverse complement.
AGCTCTTATATGGGACACAAATTTATTCATGTTCTTTGTTCATTCAGAGATCTATCCATATACTTCTTACCCAAACTTCATTGTCACCAATTTTCTAATCATGTTGCTTGCAAGTCTCTGACTATCCAGTCAAACTCTTAGCCACAGCCCATTAATCAATATATAATCTTATGTCTGTCTATTTCACCTTTCAAGCAAAGTGAATAATCAGAAATACTGCTAGAACTTCTGCCTCTGGGAAGGTTTTCCTTCATTATTGTCCTTCAAGGATGTCCTAGAGAGGAGCTGTAACGCTGTATCTGTCCACTTTCAGGTAATGTCTACATATTGTGCAGAACTTCTGTAAACTAGACTTTAGTCTTCTCTTCCTCTGTCACTTGATCATAGAGAACTCCCCTTGAGGACATAGGCACAGGCTGGGAGAGAGAAAGCAGTGTAGCAGGACTGGGGACCATGAGCCTTTGGGCCACTCCTTCAGATAACTTGCTTGTGCCTTCAGGAGCTGTTTGGGCCCAAGCATGGATATACCACTTCCATTTGATGATGGAGTGTTGCTGTGTACGCCCAACTTTATGGCTTGATGGGTCAGATAACACCCGTGATGGGCCACTCAGGGTGCATGGTCACTTGGTGGCTCATGGTTAAGCATTCAGTCTCTACTAAGGCATAGAAGCAGGCCCAGAGCTTTTTCTCAAAAGGAGAGTAGTTATCTGTGGAGGAGCGCAGAATTTTGCCCATGCTGTAATTCATGTATATGATCCTGCAAAAGTCTCCAAAGAGAATCTTTGCCTGCCACGGACACTTCAAGCACTATTGCATCTGCTGGATAATGTGGATCAAGTGGCAGAGGAGCTTACACAGCAGACTGACCCTATTGCAGAGCCTTCTCTTGCTCATGACCCCACTCAAATTTAGCAGTTTTTCAAATCAGCCTGTGAATGGGCTAGAGTAACACACTTAAGTGAAGAATATGTTGCCTCTAAAATCCAAAGAGGCCCAGTAGGTGTTACACCTCTTTTTCGGTTGTTTAAGGGGCCAGATGCAATAAATTATCCTTTATCTTAGAAGGGTATCTCAACATGACCCATACTATTTGACACCTGGAAATATCACCGAGGTAGAAGGCCCTTGATTTACTCATATTTATTTCTTACATTCTGGCATGTAAATGTCTTACCAATAAGTCTAGAGTAAGTACTGCTTCTTGCTCATTTGGTCTAATCATGATAATGTCATGAATGTAGTGGACCAATGTGATTTCTTGTGGAAGTGAAAGATGATCAAAATCCCTGAAAACTGAATTATGACATAGGGCTGAAGAGTGAATATACCTCTGAGGTAGCACAGTGAAATTATATTGTTGGCCTTGCCAGCTGAAAGCAAACTGCTTCTGGTGGATCTTATTGACAGGCATGGAAAAAAAGGCAATCGCAAGATCAATAGCTGCATACCAGTTACCAGGGGATGTGTTAATTCACTCATCAATAAAACTACATCCGTTATAGCAGCTGCAATTGGAATCACTACCTGGTTAAGCTGGTGATAATCCACTGTCGTCCTCCAAAATCAGCCATCTTCTACACAGGCCAAATAGGCAAGTTCAATGAGTATGTGATGAGAGTTACATTCCTGCATCTTTCAAGTCCTTGATGGTGGTAGTAATTTTTGTAATCCCTTCAGGAATGTGGTGTTGCTTCTGGTTTACTATTTTCCTAGGTAGAAGCAGTTCTGATGGTTTCCACTTGGCCTTTTCCACCATAATCTCCCTCACTCCACAGGTCAGGGGACCAATGTGGGGATTTTATTAGGTACTGAGTGAGTCTATTCCAATTATGCTTTCTAAAACTGGGGAAATTACAATAGGATAGGTTCAGGAAATCATTGGACCCACTGTGAGAGAGACTTGAGCAAAAATTCCATTCATCACCTGACTTCCATAAGTCCCTATTCTGACTGTGGAGACAGTGGCATTTTGGGTCTCCTGGAATTGGTGTCAGTTCAGAGCCAGTGTTCTGTAGTCCCTGAAAGATCTGATTATTTCCTTTTCCTCAATGAACAATTACTCTGGCTAAAGGTCATAGGTCCCTTTGGGGAAAGCTGGGGGAAGGATTAACAGTGTAAAATTTCAGAAGTGTATCAGGGTCCTTCCTCAAGGGAACCCAGCCTTCCTTTCATTTAAGGGGTTTCGAGTCTCTAAATCAGCTCAAGTCTAGGAATTAATTGAGGGGTGATGACTGATTTAAGTCCCAGACAAAGTCCAAAAGCCCAAGAACCAAGGGAGCTGAAGGTATAAGTCCCAATCCAAGTTCAGAAGACTGATGTCCCAGCTCAACCAGTCAAAAAGAGAGCAAATTCTTTCTTCCTTCACGTTTTGTTCTATTCAGAACCTCAACAGATTGGATGATGCCTAGACGTGTTGAGAAGGGCAATCTGCTTTACTCAGTCTACCAATTCAAATGCTAATTTCATCTGTAAACATCCACACAAACATTCCCAGAAAGAATGTTTAGCCAAATATCTGGGCACCTCTTCTTCTGGTCAAGTTGACACATAAAGTTAACCATCACAGAATCCTCTGAAAAAGTCCGTGATGAAGCAGCCCAACTTAATCATGTACCTGAGAAAATTAAGAAATGAGAGATTCTGGATTTCCTTTAAGAAAATATACCTAAATGTTTAATTGAATTAAAAACTAAATGATTAATTAATTTCACACTAAAAAAGCCAAATACTTTTGTGCAATGTTTCTTCATTATTTAAATGGAAATTCTATAATGATACATTATTTGGCTTGCAAAATATTTATAATTTATGATTCAATGCTTTATCCCATAGCTTCTTAACTTTGGGCTATTTTACAAATCATCATCATCTTCAGAATGAAGAAAGTGCAAAAAAAAGAAAGAAAACCTCGCATTAGTTGATATTGCTGTGTTTTTGAAGATAAGGTAAGTTAACAAGTCTTACATAACTGATGGATTATTTATCTGTGCCTTCCTTCTTCTCAATCAAGTTATCTCGATTAATGACTAAATTTTATAATTATATTTTTTAATGCAGTAAAACTTCATTGGAGAAGGAAAATTTAAGCTGCATCAGAGAAAGATACAATTTTGTTTAAACTCTATTGTCAAAATATACAAGCTTCAGGGCTGGTCTTCCTCAGCAAAAAGAGGAGGATTGGCATGGATGTTAGCTCAGGGCTGATCTTCCTCATAATAAAAAAAAAAAAATACAAGCTACAGGTCACTGATGTCAACAGACTAAGTCAATAAGGTTGCTTGCCCTGTGTTATAGCTCATGTTGGTAGACTGCCAACAACAGCCTAAATGAAGTTCATCTAAATAAGAGTGTACCAGTAACCAGAGTACAATGAATTTTGCTAAGCATTTTTATATGGTATGTACATAAATATTTATTTATTATATACCAATATTTATCAGAATAGTACATTCAAAAATATTGCAAAAACATAAAACAGGACATGATTATCTAATTAAATGCCCTTGGATTTGTGTATTTAAATTTCTCTTTAAGAATAGTGGACCGAATCTTCATCTATATGGTACTTCTAAATTTTTTTTGTTATGATTTAAAAATTATTGAATACATAAAACTCTATATACAAGTTAGAGAGATCTAATGTGTGATTTAAAATGTTTTATGACTATCACATATCTTTTTAATTTCCAGATATAGGAAATGATTAAAACATAAAATACTTAATACCAATTAAATCAGATAATTTTGTACATAAATTTCCCCATTTTATTTTTTTCTCATTTTCTACATTGTTTTTTAGGTAAGATTTAGTTGAATATTAATTTCGGTAGCTTTTATTTAGTAAACAGTTATATTGGAAAATCATTTTCAAAGTATAGACGTTCCCAGAGACAATAAACATATTCACTGTATTGGAACCAAGATTTATACCTCCCCAGATTTGCTCAGTTCTACCAGCTCCCTAGGCCTCAGAGCCTTTCTGGCTTCCTGGAGTGGCTGGGGTGATCCTAGTGATGGATCACACTCTCACAGCAACTGTCTCCTCTTCGTAAAGTCCAGGCCACCTTCTGTACAAATTTAAGAAGTTCTATACTCCAAAAAACTTGCAACAAAGACTGCTAACCCTGCACAACGGCAATATTGTACCTGCTGGAACTGTGGCTTCCCAGTGGTGCCCAGAGAAACAGGTAACACAATCTAGAAATGTGAGTTATTGCCTCATTGGGTAGTCTTTAACCAAGAAAAAACACAAGTCAAGCAAAAGCTGTCAGATAAGTTGTTTGTCCTCCCTGCCCCTAGGGAAGGTCTGCAGATGGATCAGTGTGCTATTGACATCACTAGAGACATCCCACCTGACACAGCCCCCAATTATATTTGTTGCAAACTTGTGATGGGCTCTGTAACTCCCTTGTATTTGCTCTCCCTATCTCCATGCCTCACTTCCTTTCTGCTTTGACTGTTAGTTCCCGGAATTGTACTTTTGTTACAGTATTAGCTCACAAGCTTTTGCCTCAGACTCTGCTCTCCAGGAACTCAGTGTAAGATATCTCTCTATTGGGGTATGCTATCTCGCTTCTTCATCTCCCAACTGAGAATTACTGTTTTACAAAATTGTATTCCACACATTGATTTCAGTAAGAATTATAATTTAATAATATATTTATGTGACTTTAACAATAAGGACTTTTTCTTTCTAATTCCATAATAACTAGGAAGCAAGAGCTTAAAATTACAGTATATTTAACGTATTCTTATTCAAATCACATATACAATAATGATGATACAAATAGCAATGTATTAGACACTCTGGTAGGAGTATATGACTTTGAGATAACTGAAGGAAAGTACATCTACATAAGGAGAGATAAAACCATCTTATATGAAGTAATTATTGAACAATTAAACATTAAACTTTGAGATATTTGCTATAAGTATTGTGGGGATTAAGAGAAAGTAGTGATCACTTAGCACGTTGGAAGTGACTTTAAAGAGAGCAGAATGATTCAAATCTTTCTAAATTAATAGTTGCAAGGCAACCAGGATGAGACTAGTCGAATCACTTCGCCTCTAATGATAAGAGGCATGGCCAAGGAAGAATGGATTAAAACTAATAGGAAACAAGAACTTACATGCAAGAATCACTTAAGTATATGAAGTAACAATAATCATTTAATTAAAATAGACAGTGAAAATTTAAATTCTAATAAAGTAGTTTAGGTAAGCTAACATCTTCAAGCCATTGTTTAATGTGATGTATCATTCCTCATTGATTCTGAAACATCTCAAATTGATTTATACTTAGTTCTGACATCCATTATCATAATAGCCTTAGATTCTCTGTTTCTTACTCAAAACATCTAATTAATTAGTCTTAAGCAATAAAAATACATGTCAATTATTTTTCATTAATAATAATTATAGTACCATTATTTGAGTTGCGATTATAGGCTTTTATTTAAACTAATAATTCAAAAAGTTAACATTGTACTTAATTTAAAAATACTCATTTAAAGATACTATTATTCTTATCAAATGAAAAAACTGAAGATGAGAAAAGTAAACTGCTGTTTACATAAAAAGTTTGTCTAGTTTCTATTTTTAGATTTATTTAATTTCAAAGCCCAAGCATTTCATCAACATACTATAGGTTAGTATGTACCAAAGGGCGAAGGTTAGTAAAGGTAACCACAAATAGCTTGGAAATAAGAATGCCTAATTGAGTTAAATTTTAACATCAATAAATTATGGGTTAGAGCAGATGTATGCAATGCTACTCTAAAGAGACAAAAATGGGAGATATCTTCTAAGATATTTTCCAAAAATGAGAAGTATTCTCAACACAGTAAATTAAATTGGTTCCCTTAATTTTAACTCTCATTTTAAAATTATGTGTCTCTTGAGATAAATCGTTATAGGTAGTTGGGTGTTACTGAGCCTCAGTCTTTTTTGATGATGGTTCAACATAACGCAAATCAATCAATGTGATATACCACATTATCCTTCATTTCATAGAATGAAGGATAAAAAATCGTATGATCATCTCCATAGAAGCAGAAAAAAACATTTGACAAAATACAGGATCCTCTCATGATAAAAACTCTGAATAAATTAGGTATAGAAGCAATGTATCTCAACATAATAAAGGCCATGTAAATCAAGCCAACAGCAAGCTCATATCATACTCAATGGTAAGAAGTTAAAAGCCCTTTCTCTAAGATCAGGAGCAAGACAAGGATGCCTATTCTTACCATTTCTATTCAACATAGTATCCAAAGTCCTGGCCAGAGCAGTTAGGAAAGAAAAAGAAATACAAGGGGTCCAAATCAGAAAGGAAGAAATAAAGTTATCTCTATTTGCAAATGACACGATCTTACATCTAGAAAATCCTAAAGACTCCACTAAAAAACTATTAGAAGTAATCAGTAAAGTTTCTGGATACAAAATCAACATGCAAAAATTAGTTGTATTTCTTTTTTTATTGAGATATACTGACATATAACATTGGTTTCAGATATACAACATAATGATCTTATATTTATGCATTGTGAAATGATCACCACAATAAGTCCAGCTAATATCCATCACCATACAGTTACAAAATTTTTTTCTTGTGATGAGAACTTTTAAAACCTATTCTCTTAGCAATTTTCAAATCTACAATACAGGGCCAATAACTATAGTCTCTATGCTGTACATTACATCCCCAGGACTTATTTATTTTATAACTGGAAGTTAGTACCTTTTGGTCACTTTCACCCACTTTGCCTAACCCACACCCCCTGCCTCTGGCAACTACCAATTTGTTCTCTGTATCTATGAGTTTGGGGTTTTTTTTTTCTTGTTTTTTTAGATTCCACATATAAGTGATATCATATGGTATTTGTCTTTCTCTGTCTGACTTATTTCACTTAGCATGGTGCCCTTAAAGTCTATCTATGTTGTTGAAAATGGCAAGATTACATTCTTTTTTATGGCTGAATATTCCATTTGTGGTTGAATCTCCTACATACATTCAGGTTGCTTCCATGTCTTGGCTATCGTAAATAATGTTGCAATGAACATAGGGGTGAGATATCTTTTTGAGTTTGTGTTTTCATTTCCTTCAGATAAATTCCCAGAAGTGGAATTGCTGGATCATATGGTAGTTCTATTTTTAATTATTTGTAGAACCTCCATACTGTTTTCCATGGTGACTGTATCAATTTACATTCCCACAAACAGTGCACAAGCGTTTTCTTTCTCCACATTCTCACCGATACTAGTTATTTCCTGTATTTTGATAATAGCCATTCTAACAGGTGTGAGTTGACATCTCATCGTGGCCTTGATTCGCATTTCCCTGATGATTAGTGACGTAGAGCACCTTTTCATTACCCCTTGGCCATCTGTAAGTTTTCTTTGGAAAAATGGTTATTCGGATCCTCCGCCCCTTTTTAAATTGGATTGTTTGGTTTTTTGCTATTGATTTGTATGAGTTCTTCATATATTTTGGATGTTAAACCCTTATCAGATTTATGGTTTTCAAATATTTTCTTCCATTTGGTAAGTAGCCTTTTCATTTTGTTGATGGTTTCCTTTGCTAAGCAAAAGCTTTTTAGTTTGTTCATTTTTGCTTTTGTTGACTTTGTTTTTGGTGTCAAATCTAAAAAATCATCACCAAGACTGACATCAAGGAGGTTACCACCTATGTTTTCTTCAGGGAGTTTTACGGTTTCCAGTCTTACATTCAAATCTTTAATCCATTTTGAGTTGATTTTTGTGTATGGTGTAAGAGAGTGGTCCACTTTTATTCTTGTGCATGTGGCTGTCCAGTTTTCCCAAGACCATTTGTCGAAGAGACTATCAATGCTTGACCAGACTTTTACAATGCATTTCTACCAGATCTCTGTTCTTCCTCTCTTGTCCTACAACAAATGCTGCTGAGAGGTTGAGGATGGCAACAGAGAAACAACCATTAGATTTGGCAACACAGAAGTGTTTGATATTCTGGCAAAAGTTATTCCAGGGGAATTGATTGGTCAATGTAGAAAATCTCAGTTAGCTTGGTAGTAGAAAATGCTTTAATTTTTTTTAAATAAACAATTATGAGTTTAAATTCTACTCTGAAAATGAAAGGAAATACAGAAAGAAGTAAAGTTGCAATGTTTATCACTTTCTCACTGCGAATCCACCTTGGTTGTTGAGTCTATTGACCCAAAGCCAAAAGTGCTCTCATATGGTCATTCTGAACACCTACCACTTCTGTTATGATGATCATTTCTACTCTATTCTTTGCACCTTCAGACTCAGAGGTGATCAGTGCTCCAGCTAGGACTAGTCCTGGTACACTTCACTATCCTTTGTTGGTTTCCTGAAACACAATTTTTTTTTTAAATTGTTCATTTAGAATGTGCCATCTATCTCCCAGGACCCTGACTGATTTAAGACAATTAAAACAAAATAATAGCCTCAGTGGATTAGTTTCAGCATGGCCGGATGAATGATAAACTCAGGAGCAAACGAACTTGGTAGCATTTCAAATAGTATTACGTATCAAGAAGAGAATAAGGCATAACAAAAGGGATAAGCAGTGACTGTATTGGGTGGGATTTATTCGGGATGAGGTAGTCAAGGATGGTCTTTCTGAGTGACATATGGGAAGAATGCTACCTTTTGAGGAGGAATGAGCCATTAGAAGATCTGGGCCAAAGTATTCCAAATAAACAGAGTGACAAATTGTTCCCCCAAAATTAATAATCTGTAAATTTAACAGGAAGAGTTGAAAGATCAGAGAGGCAGAAGCTTAGTGAGAAGCATATCAGTCAGGATCATGTTGACCATAATAAAGTTTTGGAATTCTAAGAGTAATGGGAAACACTTAGAGGTATTTAATTAAGGAAGGACTGATCAGCATTTTAAACAGATAGCTGGCTGCCATTTGGAGAAGGGATTGCAAGAGGGAAAGACCAGAAGCGCAAAGATTAGCTAGGATGCTACTTCTGTAGTACAAGTGAGGGATGATGTTAAAAATAGGATGATAGTGGTGGAGTGAGGATTTTAAAATTTATTTTGACAGTAGAGCCACAGGACTTTCTCATTACAATATATGTGGTGATAAGAAATAAAGGCTTGATCACCTGGACATGTGATGGTACCATTTCCAGAACAGGAAAGATCAGGGAAAAAATAAATTTGATTAGAGAAACATAATTAGGGCTTATACTTTGGTCATGTTAATTTTTATAAAATCAGACTAGAATAAGTAGAAGGAATCAATGATGCGTCTTTGCTGCATTTGAAAGAATTTCTTGGCATGGGAAGTGGAAGACATTCCAGAAGAAATCTATTTAGAGTTTTTAAATGGACTAAAGTTTAGACTAAAATACCAGTATGTTACAAATGAGTCAAATTCTGCATCCCTCCAGCACTTCTGACAACCACACTACACGTGTTGCTTAGGGTATATTATCTTGGTTTCAGGATGCCCTAGAAAGGAGCCTTTAGTAAGCATCACTACAGCTTCCTTCTAATGAGGGGAATGTGAAAGACAAAAAGCACAGCTAACACGGGGTGGCCACAGCAAACAAGGAAAAGTTTTCAAGCTCGGTGTCAAATCTCTGATGGGAATGCCTGTATCTCTAGCCTCTTTTTAGTAACCCCTCAGGCTTCCAATTTGCGGAACTACACGAGAAAACTATGGTAAACTCTCTGTTCAGATGTTCTTTGGGCCTCAATGATTCAGACTCCCATTACCAATCCTGATCCATCATTTTGCCTGTTTTCATTTACAATCCTTTCCCTTCTGATGCCAAAAGTGTCCTCGGTGTTTTCAATACTGTTCTCTGCACCTTAGGTTTCAGATAACTCTATTCTCACCTGCACCTTTGGACTGAATATACCAGCTAGAGAGCAGTCCAGTCCACCAGTACATCCAACCTCAGAGCAAGCTTATTTGCAGGGAAAGGTAGTTATAATACAGCCGCGAACTCTAACATTCTATGATTCTGTGACCTGAGCTACTGCCTCTAGCACGCTATGTATGATAACTAGGATTTTTGCTATTGCTTTTTACTCCTACCAATGAAGTTCACTACATCTTTCTTGGAAAGAAAAAGTTGATTTTAAATTTCACACACTAAAACTCTGTGTTCTCTATAGAGAGGTACAATTTTATCCTCAATTAAATACAATTTTATATATATAAGAATTTTGACTTAGGTAATGTATTTCTCTTAACTCCAGCCAGTGACAAGACTGAAAATTTGTTTTGCTCCAAAGTCAGAAATTATCCTCGACAAAGCAACTTTCACTTTTCAATGTGAGAATCAGAAGAATATTTGCATTATGCAATGTCTGGTGCCAGGATATTTTTTTTCTTTTTCATGTGGAATATAAAACCTAGTCTGAAAAGATTGATTCCCACAACCATATATATACTGAATATACGAACACAGACACAATCCCAAAGGTCGTTACTCAGTCATAGCTTAGCATTTTATCAACATCAGGACACATTTCAAAGTTCCTGAATCTTATGCTTCCATTTGCCAGCATTAATATATGGCACTATTCTTGTTAATACTCCAAAGAGATGTAGAAAATAGGAAGGTAGGTTTCAGGGGGGAAAAAATGAAAAGAGGAAAAAGGAAGCTAATAGAGAGTTAAAATAAATGGGAGACATTGGAAGAATGAAATAAGACAAGCAAAGTTAAAGTAAAAAAGACTGAAGGCTCCATGACTCCTAAGTGAATAATGCATATATTCTCTTTCACACTGAGATTGAATTCAATGACTTTTTAATACTGTGTGTTGTCTTTCTCTCCCAATTCTCACATAGAATATTTCAGGGTGACAAATTGCTCCTCTGAGTAACATTTTAATTAGGTATATGACTTTCAGATATAGGCAAGGTTGATTCTAGGAAATATTGTGGTGTGCTTGAAATCTGTTTGAGAGAAATTCTTGCCTCTCCTTCTTAAGCTCTTCCCCAGCAGCCCTGCATGTTTTCATTTCCTGATCTATAACCCTCACAGCTTTCTCCTGCCTCAATCTTACCATGCAAGTCACTGGATAGCCTCAAGCAGAGACGCATGGGGAGTCCATGAAATTAAATACAAAACGTGAAAGCACGTATGTGACAGCTGTGGAAATGTCTGTGGGGATCTGCTGAGGGGATTTGACTTTACCAAAGCTTCCAAGGGCTGCACCTCTGGATCCACCACTGCATTCCCACTGAGGTTATGCTTCCCCCAGGCTTCCCTGAGACAATGACTGGTCACAACATGGATACTTAGGCAAACTTATTACAATGAGATATAGGAGTTTCCCAACAGGAGACTACGGTTCAAGTATTTCGTTTTAGTTTGGACAAACTTTTGTTGGAACCATGCTGCACCCAAGAATCTTTCTCCCCAATCCTCCTTCCCTCCTTCTCTCCTGCCACAGGGGTCAGACCAGTGTTATGGTCTGCGGTTTATGATATACACTCTTACAGTAAATGTCTTAAATATCTAATTCTTTCTTGGTATTTACCCCTTGGTGGTCCTAAACTAATACAAATGGTACTAAGATATTTGAGAAAACAGATGGCAAAATGAAGACTCAGGCATTTTAAATAATTGCGGGGGTGATAAGACCTAACAAAATAGCAATATTGGTTGGTTACTAAGTTGAATTAACTCACTGAAGAGGGATAATGAGAAACTGATGGTGGTTAACAAGCAGGTAAAGGCTGATTGTAAGAGCGAAAGAGTCTCTTTGGTTAAGAGCAGAAACTTCTAGCTTCAGGTTAAAAATCTGATAGCATCACAGATATCCAGAAGTATTTTAATGCTCATCCAAAGCAGATCTGTTGTGTTAAAGTCCGGGCCCTAATACAGGGGATCGGGATATTTGCACGGAGCCCCTGAGGATATTGCAAATTCCTTTGAACCTTCAGAGCTTGCAGAAGTACCCCATCACTCACCAGTAAGCCTTAACAGTACACTGTGCTGAAGAGCTCTCTCTACCACTAGGAAACTGTTGCCTCCCTCAGAAGCTACACCTACGAAAACTAGAGTTAATTTCAATATAACCTGTCTCAGGGCATGCTGAACCTAATAAGGGAGGGAAGAGATTATAAACAAAAGGAGATGAGATGTAGGAATTACTTAACAAGTAATGGCAGGGGCCAAGGCAATTATTCTGGGCTTGGATTTTTAGTGTTTGATCAAGGGGACCAGAATGTAAAACTGAATAAAAAAGAATTAGTTGATTTTGAGGTACTTTATCAAAGCAAGAACTCCAGATGCTGGCACAAATTCAATACCAGGCGTCAGTTAGAGAGGCTGAGTGAAGTCGGGTTGTCCAAGATGTTCTGGCAGACAAGCAAAGTAGGAATAAAGAGGCCAAAGGAAGTGAACACGCTGAAATGGTATATAATGTAAGGCCAGAAGAGGCATCAGATGATTATGTTTTACAAGATAGGCACTTCACTAGAGTCATCAGCAAGGTACTTAAAGAAGGGTAACAGCATCACTAAGAATTTCAGTGGTGGGCCGGCCCGGTGGCTTAGCGGTTAAGTGCGTGCACTCCGCTGTTGGCGGCCCGGGTTCGGATCCCAGGTGCGCACCAATATACTGCTTCTCCGGCCATGCTGAGGCCGTGTCCTGCATACAGCAACTAGAAGGATGTGCAACTATGACATACAGCTATCTACTGGGGCTTTGGGGGAAAAAATAAATAAATAAAAAAAAAACAGAATTTCAGTGGTGACTGCCATCTGCAGGTCAGGTATGAAGGTGAGAAATACAGTCACAAAATGAAGCTAATTAATATCCATTGTGAGTGTTGGGCCTGAATTAACAAAGGCCAGGTGACAACACTTAATCTCCAGAAGACTAGAGGCTATAATTACTGAAACCACCAGTCAAATTGGAGGAATAATGAAGAGACATAACTCATGAGGGGTTGTGGAGATGTTAATAGAGTATGCCATCCCTAGAGACAAAAATAGATTGGCAGTCATCAAGGGTGCCACCTAACACGCAATCAAATAAAGTTGAGAATGGAGAAAAAGGAGGCTGAATCAGTTGCCCCAAGAAAAACCCACAATCCTTTGCTCAGTACTTGGACTCAAGCTATTTTTCAGATCTGGAATTCAAACATTGAAGAAGTGGTTGGATCTCTTGAGGGAAGGAGCCTGCAACACCATAACAATTATATACTGAAAATGACTTCATCCATCTGCTCCAGTAAAGTTGAACATAAAGGAGAGGGAAACACCCAGACATTTCAAGGACTATGTATACAGGGTCAGAGCTGACACTGATAACCTGAGACTCACAGTATCATCGTGTCTTCTATTAGAATGGTGACAAGAAGGGCCAGATTAATAAATGGATTTCTGGTTAAAGTCAGGTTCCAAAAGTGGAATCTCTGGTCTTTAAGCCCATCCAAAGTTTATAATGCAACTGATATACTGAGATATTGAAGTAACCTGAGCATTGGCTCTTTGGAATGATCTATCATAGTGGGGAACACCAAACAGAAACCTCTGACATGTGCTGCCTTCCTCTAGCCAATAAAAAATCATATTTCATTCAATGGATGATGGCATTGATTAGTGCCACCATTAAAATCCTAATAATTGCAGAGTTGATTCTATCTATCATATTTTCATTTATTTTACTAGTCTGACTCCTGAAAAACTCAGATGACTCCTGGAGAAAAACTGTTTCTCCAGTTTTTCTGAAGCCATAATTGCAGCTACTGTGCCAGATGTTTTACGTGTTATGGATCAATTTAATAGGAAATACTTTCTTCTCCATTCCAATAAAAAAGAGGATCAGAAATAGTTTATATTCATATAAGAATGGACAGGAATATTAATTTCCAGTTTTGCTTCAAGTCATATTAACTCCAATAACATCTGTGATGATATAGCCTAAAGAGATCTGAACCACTCGAACATACCACAGAACATCACAATGATCTCCTACCATCTGATCCTCTCTTGGTCAATGTATCTTAAGGGTCCTGCATCGCATATTGCCTTAGAATTAAGGCAATATGCAATGTACTTTTAGTTGGAGAGGGTCCATCTTTTTTTCCCTGACTGAAAAAAAAAAATCAAAATATTCCATTGTTCAAAAATGGTCTAGGATCACTGGTCTAAATCAGATGTTCTTCAAAGATTTTATTTATGACTCAACTCTTCAGTTAAAAAATAAATCACTAAATAAGAAAGAAATCAGAAAAGCATATTGGAGACAAAATAGCCAAAATAGCAACATGTTGCTAACATTTATAATATCAGTGCTATAACTATATCACTTATATCATGAGGTTTACTACATTGAATATATCTCATTAATTTTCCTAATTTTACTATGATAGCCTGTTGCAACTTACACAATTAAGTCAAATTTATAGGAAACATATTACATATTAAGTCAAATTTATAGGGAACATATAGGGAATTGTGGGTTCACAAATTGGCCCCTTACAGAGAAGGCTAAGAGAGACCAAAGAAAATGGCAGACCACTCCAGATTGGTAGATGGCAGGTTTAATAAGCAAGAGAACTTACTTATGAGACTTGCCTAGTACAGCCACAAGACAAGTAGATCTCTGTACCTGCCCACCAGAATCTTACAAGTTTATATAGAGGCCTTAACTGGGTTCAGTCACCTATACCATCCAGATGGTCTCAACAACGCCTACTCTCTCAAGACTGTGTCCTTGAAGCAGCTTCTAGTGTAGGAATAGTGGGCAGAACGTATATTCCAAGGACAGGGGATGGGGTAAAGAGCCTCCAATCGCCTGGGTCCAGCTCAAGGGTCAATCAGTGGTGACGTCCTCTAGATGACCTCCTCCAACAGGAGTGTCACTGTTCAGGAAACTTGGAGGGTCTGCATTATATGTCTGCATATATATCTATATGCTTTTATGAATATGAATGTAAATAAAGCAGTCTTATTGCAAAAGTAACATAAAGATATTTTGATGTTTTTGGAAAAGCATAGGCCTAAAGTTTTATGATATAAATACATACCTGCAATTAAAATATTTGGTAAAAATGGCTAATCTTTATTGAGGACTTTTAACAGTCTTGAGACACAGTCTTGCGAGAGTAGGCAGTGTTGAGACCATCTGGATGTCTATATACAGGTGACTGAACCCAGTTAAGGCCTCTATATAAACTTGTAAGATTGTGGTGGGCAGGTACGGAGATCTACTTGTCTTGTGGCTGTACTAGGCAAGTCTCATAAGCATAAGCACTATTCTCAGTACTGTATACATCTTGATGCATTTACTCTTCAAAAAAATCTTATGAAGTAAATACTATTATTGTGTTAATCAGACTCCTGGCAGGAAAAAGATGCCAAACTCAAGGTAAATAATTAGTAAAATACATATTAAAAGTTATGGAAGGAGGTTATTTAAAAAGCCATGGTTGTAGTAAAACCATAAGGGATGGTGCTGTATCCTGGAGATTCATGACCATAGGTTACATATTTGGGAAATTTCTGGAAGCTAAAACTGATAAAGTGTTGGTGATGTCTTAGATATTGAGGATGAGTAAAAGGAAATGGCTCCCAACTATTTGGCTTCTGCAATGGGAGGGATGGACATCCCATTTACTTGAGGTAACACTAGACAATAATCAGATTTAAGAAAATTTTGATTGAGGCAAGAGAGAGGAGAGACATTAACACCCAGTCACACGAAAGGTTTGGGATTCATAGAAGTCTATGAAGTCTAGAAGTCTAGTCAGAGATATAATTTTGGGAGATAGCACACTTTTAAAAAATGGAATAAAAGTTAAAATAAGGTTTGAGCATATACTCTATGCTATCCTAAGAAAAATAGAAAATAATACTCCTAAGATTTTTAAAAAGATATTTCAACTAATCACTGAAGTTGACTTTAAAAATATTATACAAAATAATCTGAATTCTTATCAGAGATTATGTTCTTCAAACTTCTGAATCCAAACTTATGGAAATACTTAGGGATAAATTCATAATGCGTAGTTTTATAAACTATGTAGTAATATCATAATCTACAGATTTTTTCTTTAATACTGTGATTAAGATTTAGCAATACACAATTTAAAATTTGACATGTTGGTAGAAATAATGGTTCTGGTAGTTATGGAAATTATAATGTCATTTGAGAGATGATTAGGCTATAGATTAACAAATATTCCAACTCTTTATGACACAAAATGAAATGTATCATCACCTTGGTTTCATGATTTTCCCACTAGTTTCAATCACTTTTTTATATAGATTGAGATAAATTATGTCTATTTCTTTAAAGAATAAATGACTTTCTTCTATACTAGTGGTTATTTATGTAACACACCAGGATCTTTTAATTCAGCATCGGCACAAGCATTTCAGATATACATCCAATGTGATAAAGAAATTGACACTGAGATTGTCACTGAGATGCTCCAAGATTGATGATCCTTCTTAAACATAAGATACCATTATCAAGTCAGGGTCACTCAAAAGGAAATCAAGGAACTGTCAAAAGTATCACACTACTACTTTTCTCAAAAGAGACATTACCTAAGTTTTGTTGTAGTTAGTAAGTCTTTTGTTTTGTATGTAAAAATAAAGTGAAACCTATGTAATATTAATATTTTTAAAAATAACTAAACTCACTGATAAGATAAGTCTTAAGAAAGAAATTATATCTTTTCACTCTTCCTCTTACATTTAAACTGAAAACTCAAAATGGAATACATTTTTTTATTATTGCACTTTAGTTGTGTAGGGAATATATTAGATCTGAACTTTGATAATAAAATAATACCTGTTACATAGTAGGCGCTTTCTAAAAAACAGTTCATCTTTTTACTGCTGTAAATACTTGCATGTACGTATTAGATTTAATAAATTTCTAAAAATATTTGGATCATTAAATAATAAAATTAAAAATTCAGTAGACAGTATGCTTACAGAATATTTCATATAAATATGTATGTGTGTATATTTATATATATGTGTATTTATGTTAATTTGACATTACAAATAACCTGGATTTTTAAATTCAGAATATAACATAGGGATCGTTTATGCATATCCATGCTGTACGGAAATAGTTTTTAATCCTCTTATGGAGAAGATGCTAAATTCTCTCTGGCTTTACTTATTTTCAGCCAATAGAAATAATATATCGTGTGTGTGTGTGTGTGTGTGTGTGCGTGTGTGTGTGTGTGTGGTGTTTCCCAAACAGGGTGGAGTTAAATTAATTCCAAGAAGAATTTGAAGAATTTACAACATAATACCATTTCTCACCACACTGAGTATAAGTTGCATACTCGAAGAGGTCCTTTCAAGTCATTTTTGACTATATTATTGATACAGTTCAAGTGCAGAGTAAAGTGATAAAAAAAGATGATGTTCAGTCCTAGGCATTTGCAAGGAGTTTCTTAAAATTTCTATGAAATAGAATCATGCCTTGGAATGTTCTTTTAATTATAAGGCAATTGTGTCTTTCATCAGCAAGCAGTTACAAAAATGTTCTACTTGTTACATTATAAATGCTGCCACTTGGATGTGCTAAATTGTATCCTAGGGACTTAAAATTTCTGGACCTCCCAAATTTAACACCCTACTTTATCTAAAAAGATGTTGGAAATGGAAACGCTTTTCATGCTACAAAATAAATTGAAGAGCAGATGGCTATAATCAGATTTTTTTGATGGAGAGATATCCCAAAGAATAATCTGATGATTTGGGTCCACAAAGGTTTGCTTATTTTTTATTTAATTGATACATTGAGAATATTAAAATTGAAATTTAGCAAAAATGATTTTGCTTAAAAATAATCAAACAATGGATTTATTTATTTAATTATCTCATTACAATATTGAAAACTAAACTCTGAACGACTGTATACCAAACAACTGAATAGGTACAGAATACTCAATGCTTTACCAGCAGAATAGGCTTCTGTACTTGTAATGTCAGGCCTAACTTACTGAATCACATACATCAGATTCTAAGCAAACAAAAGGAATTACTACCCAAATTTGTTACCAACAATCTTCAATATTCCCAAGGCTCTTAGGTTACTATGACTGCAAACTCAAAGCTATCCTACCCCATTTTGGAAACAGAAGAATATTGTATACATCATTACAGCTTGGTATTTCACTGATCATCATATATTTACCCGGATTTTGCATTACATTTTAAAAACATTATGAACAATACTTATCATCTCAATAACATCTAATTCTTTCTCCACTTACATTCACATTTGATCACCGTCTTGATAACATCTCTGTGCTATGTCCCATTTAATGAAAAGGAAACTAACACTATTAAAATAGACTGACAGTGACTACCCTAAGGTTCAACTCCTTATAAGTGTTATATTCAAAACATGAAACGACTTCTCTGATCCTTGATCTTGGATTTTTTTTATACCACCAAAAGAATATTCTACTAATAGCCATAAAATTTTAAATCCATTCTTGTTTGATTAACCATGTTCTATTTAATTGTAAAGACCATGGTTTCTTAAACTATAATACAGTTGTGTTTTTATACCTAGAAATATTTTCATATGAGATTAAAATTTTGAACCACTTATATTTAGGTATATATTTTTCTGTGATTAAAGTTTTAAATAAAATAGGCTTGTATTAACTAAAGGTGGGAAAGTTTTGGATGAATGTACCAGAATTAAACTTAACAGCATCATCTTCACTTAGGCTTTAATTATTAGTTATCTAGCCCCAGCAGCTTAGCTCGGAAACCATTGAGAGCTTTTACTCATGTAGTGAATGTCCCATCATACGTACAGTCGGTCCTCCGTATCTGCAAGTTGCGCATCTGCGGATTCAACCAGCTGTGGATCGTGTACTAAGTTGACTGTCCTGGGTTGGTCGAATCCGCGGATACGGAGGGCGAGCTAAGAGACTTGAGCGTCCGCCGATTTTGGTATCCGCAGGGGTTCCTGGAACCAATTCCCCAAGGATACTGACGGACGACTGTATACATTTTTGTGGTTTATAACGCAGTGAATTTTCTTCTCTTTTTGGGGGGCGAAGGGTGAGTTTTCTGCTTGAGGCTGAACCCAGTTGCAGTTATGGAGATCACTATTTTCCCAAGAGCGGGTGGACTGGTCATATTGCCTTTCTTGAGTCTTAACCTGCTTTCTATTTGGGCCAAACAGATAAATTCTGTTTAATTTATAACAACAGCCTCTCTCTCTCTCTCATCAATATTTCGTGTTTCTGAAGCAATATAGGGTCTATTGTGGAGAATTGAGAGCAGAATAATGAATTCAAGTGGCACTGGCACTGTAATATACTTCGTAATATGCGTGGGTAAGGGATCCCAAGCATATTTTATCTCTTTTATCTCTTTCTCTTCCTTTTCCTCTTCTTCCAACAAATTTCAGACGACAGGATGTGTAAAATCTTCTGTAAGTAGAATGAATGGAGTCAGCCGATGTTTTGAAAGGACAATGAACTCTGAGTCTCCATTGCTTCTTGTCCGTTTTTCTCTCCTACAACTCCCCTTCTTGCTTTGTCACCTCTCTACTACTTTGCCTTCGTTGTTATACTGTATCTTTGTATTGCGATATCCTTGTCTGAACTAGGAGTCCTCCTAACAGAAGGGGATTGAAGAGATGACCTTCACAAGTCACTATCGGTCCTGAAATGCTGTGGCACCATGTCAGAAAATATGTGAAGAGAGTAACTGTCAAGTAAAAAGAAGAGTATCTTTTTATATTATGTTTTGAAGATACATTAATCCCTTTTAAGATCTCTTTGTTCAATATTTATTGTTACCAAAGCCTCCTGTTGTTCTTATCTTAGAAATCATCTATCAGATCAGTATTAATGATTTATGTGTACTAAGAGTAAGAGAAATTGTTTAGTGAAATTTGATGCGAAGCCTTGCTGGTTTGAATTTTGCAGAGATTGTTGAAAGTCAAGTGCCTTCTCTCTAAATACCATTTGTGTATTAACCACTTAAAACCAATGTATGTAGGTTTATTTACTCTGCATGAAAGTCTTAGATCTATTTTTTAAATAACACTGAAGAAGCAACATGCATTTATTTTTCATCTGTTGGAAGTCAATTGTGAATGGATTAAAAGACAGAGAAAGTGCAGAGGAAGAGAAAGAGACAGAGCCAGTGAGCAGGAAACAGGAATTTAATGGCGACTTGCCATTCTGCTCAGCGAGTAGATATCTCCTAATGAACATGATATGGTAAAAGTTCACCTGCTTATTCCTTCAGTCAGTTTCAGTACTCAATTTCCACTATCAACACTGACGAGTGGTGTTTGAAGGTAATGTATCTTCTTCTTACCCCTTGGTCCTCAAATACAGGCAAGCCAACTGCTTCATTTAGTGTTCAACTAGAAAAATAGAAAAAGTGGCTGTGTTGATTTAATTAAGAATTATGATTGCAATGCCCAAAGTGATGCCCTTCTAACAGATTTCCAAAAGTAATTTTCAATTTATGAGATACTGTCTTTTGTTGTCTATAGATACAAATTTCCACCAAAATGCAACTCCATTTCTCCCTTGATGTCCCTGAGTTCTTTATTTTGTTTTTGTTTTTGTTTTGTTTTGTTTAGACCATAAGTCATTTGAAATAGATCTTATATTTTCTTTACCTTTATTAGTTGTACAGAACATAACATTATCATGAACATAGGTTGTGCTCAACAAAAAATGTATAGATTAACTTTTAAATTAGCTTTTTAGTGAGTAGATAGAGTTATCAATGGATTAAAATACTTATCTTGCAAGTTGTTGTGAGGATAAATAATATTTCATTTTTTAATAGAAAAAAGGAATAAAAATGGAAAATCAAAGTAAATTTTATGCATATATCCCAATTGCACATATTATAACTAGTTACATATATAAATGCTGTAATTAAGTTATTACTAAATGGGAAATATATAGAATGTATATTTCCTGAAGTTAAAATAGTCTAAGTACATATTTACTGTGGGTATCTATAGTACATAAATCATATTTCCTTGACTCCATGAATTGGATTGCAGGAGCATCAGTTCCATTGTCTGGGTCAAATAAAAGTTACTTTCTTATCAGTGTCTTGCAAATTCTACCTTGTCTCCTCACTCAGCTCCTGGGCTTTCATTTTTGCAACCACCTGTATGGAGTGCCACAAGCTGGGGACTGGAGTACTGGAAACTGAGGAGAACTCAAAGGCCTCTATACAATATTATGTCTGAAGGAATAAGAGGGTACCAGGCCTTGCTGTATTGCTTCTTCAGTTGTACATCGGCTGTCACCACCCAAACGTGTCAGCAGCCAAACCACTTCCACGGTTGTCATTGCAGTGTTCTTTGAATAGTGATGCTTCTCTAAGGCTACCAAAAGATTTTATCAATATTGACCCCGGAATGAATAAATAAATATTATTTGTCATGTATGTACAAGTATGTTGAAAAAACTTGGGAAATAACTTAAAAATAAAATTTAATAGTAAAAATATGTTCTGTAATATTTACTAATATTACTTTAAATTCCAAATTTGCTATTAATAACATTTTCCATGGGCTGAAGCTAATGTAATAACTTTTGTTTCAGTGGTACAGTGAACATTACAAATATACAGGGTTCTTGCGAGAAGTAAAACTCATTCTTACCACACAATATTAAATTATTAATATTGCACACATTTTAAGATAATCTTAAAATTAATCCGGGATCTGCACTCATTGCTTTATCCTTTGTGCCTTTCTCACTGACAAATTGCCTTTCCTCCTCTCCATAACTCATTCTTTCTCATGAGTTTGTATTCCATCTGCTTCTTCAAGAGTCTTATTAGGTAGGAAAGATAACAGCAGGCGTGAAATCCATAACTTCTCTTGTGGTTGCTAGTGAAAAAGAGTGCTTAATGTTGAAAGACTGAATGCAGAATTTTTTGTAGAAATTTATAGGCTTATTCTAAAATTTATATAGAAGGAAACAGGGTCTATAATGGTCAAACTAATTTTGAAAAAAGAAGAATAAAAGTTAAAGATTCACACCTTCTATTTTCAAGACTTGCTGTGTAACTGCAATAATCAAGAGAGTGTGGTACTGGAAAAAATATAGACACAAAAATCAGTGGAAGAGATTAGAGAATCAAGAAATGGATGCATGCATGTATCTTCAATTGATTTTTAATAAAGGCAAAAAAGCAATTCAATAAAGAAATAATAAGTCATGCTGGAAAAATTGGTGCTGGAAGAAATGATGCTGAGACAACTGGATATGTATAAGAAAAGAAAAATGAATCTTGATCTACATCTCAAATCATAATCAGCAGTTAACTCAAAATGGATCACAGACCTAAATGTAAAATTGAAACTGTGAAAATTCTAGAAGAAAATATCTATGACTTTGGATTAGGTAAAATTTTTTTAGCATTTTGAGGGGTGATGGAACTGTTCTATATGTCTTATATATCTAATGTAAGTAACAACTGTACTCTTTACAGGTTGAATTTTATAATATATAAATTACACCTCAATTAAAAATTACTGACATCCTGGTTGTTTTCATAATAAAAAAAAATTAAAAATACTACAAAGCACTCAAATGTCCATAAACATGAAAATGGATATGCAAATTATAGTATATTCATTAAAGAGAATACTCTTGGGGCCAGCCCAGTGGCTTAGCAGTTAAGTGTGCATGCTCTGCTGCTGGCGGCCCGGGTTCGGAACCCCGGGCACGCACGGACGACACCATTTGTCGGGCCGTGCTGAGGCAGCGTCCCACATACAGCAACTAGAAGGATGTGCAACTATGACATACAACTATCTGCTGGGGCTTTGGGGAGAAAAAGAGAAAAAAGGAGGAAGATTGGCAATAGATGTTAGCTCAGGGATGGTCTTCCTCAGCAAAAAGAGGAGGATTGGCATGGATGTTAGCTCAGGGCTGATCTTCCTCACAAAATAAATAAATAAATAAATAAAGAGAATACTCTTCAACAGTAGAAATTGGTGAACTACATGTATGAAAGAGTACAAAATCTGGCCTTAATGTTGATCCAATCAAATATTTTTTAAAAATATGTGACTATATAAGTATTTATTACATCTCTTGGATGAGTGTTTGATGAATTCATAATTTCTTTGCAGAAACCGTATTACAGGGTTCCTACTGAAAAAAGTGCTATGATGTATCATCAACCAGAGTCCTTGAATGAGTCCTAGAACTAAATCAGATGTTAAGCTTAGCTTTTGAGACAGTATAAACACAAGTGGTATAAAAAAAAGTTTGAATTCCTCTTTTCCATTACTCTAAGACATAACCTCAGTTCTTGCGAATGGGCAAGCTAATTAAGTTGTAGGAAGACTTAATTAAAATAAAATAAAATTAAAAATAAAACAAAAGAAAATTAAAAGACCAAAATAAACATCCTTCAAAATAAATAATTGTAAATAGTCTTTTGTTATTTTGTCATTTTCAGTCATTAAAAGCGACAATGGTAACATCAGTATGTAAATTCTGTTACAGAGTGACTGTTTGTGTCCCCTCAAAATTCACGTGTTGAAATCATGACCCCCAAGATGATGGTATTTGGAGGTGGGGCCTTTGGGAGATGATTAGGTCATGAGGGTAGAGCCTTCACAAATGGAATTAGTGCCCTTATAAAAGAGGCTCCAGAGAAAACCTTGTCCCTTCTGCCATGTGAGTTTACAGCAAAAAAAGGCAACTATCTATGAACCAGAAGGCAGGCTCTCACTAGACACCAAACCTGCCAGTGCCTTGATCTTGGACTTCCCCGCCTCCAGAACTATAAGGAATACATTTCTGTTCTGTATAAGCCACCCAATCTATGGCATTTTGTTATAGCAGCCTGAAATAAGACAAATTCTAATCTGTTAAACATATAGCACTTATGCTAGATGGTTCCTCTGCCATATTTACAATGGCATTTATTTCCTATCATAAATTGCCTATGGTAGATTTGACAGCTGTTTTTTCTTCCTCCATGTATTCAATATAAAAAAGACGACTATTTAGTTGACAGACTTCAACACAGGAAGAGTTAACTTAAATAAAAACAAATGAGAAATGAAAGTTAATGTAACTAGTAACAATAAATAGCAACTATTTTTTTTTCTTAGCCTAATATTGTTTATTCTGGGCCTTTTAGATAACGCAGAAGTCACAGGGTTTCTAACTGGGACGCAACAGGTAGCTGTGCTGCTGCTCCTGTTTCCCAGCATTCCACAGCTACACCATATGGTCTGAAGTAGATCAGAGCCTTTTAAAGCACGTCCTCTAGCTATTCTTCCTGTGGAGGGCTCACCACAGCCCTGCAGTCTGCAAATGACTAAGGGGCCTGTTGTCTCACTTCTTCACATGCCCCCAGCACAGCAGATTTGCGATGCAGGAATCATTGCTGTAAACCTAGAGAACTGGCTGCTTTCCAAATCTTCTAATTTACTCTTTGGTCTGCATCATTTATGGAAATTGATTCTCTTATTTATGTCTGGGAGGTGCTAGCGACTCTCTGTGGAATGTAGCCGTAGGAATTGCGTAGGAGAGGTAACAAGAGAGGCAGAACACTTACATATGTATGGAGAAGTACAAGGAAAGGGGCAATTTTCTATGCAAATGTCAAGCAGTCTCTTCATTTTGTTCAATACTCACAACTAGTCAGTATCAGACCAAGGTTTACTGATTATACATATAATGTTTTTTCCAATATACCACAACCTTGTTATCTAAAGATATTTCTGTTAACCGTTACCATTATTATTATTTGACTCAAACTCTCTCCAAACATGAGCTTTCAAGAGTCATGATTTCCTAAGTCAATTTGACTTCAGCTATTCATATGGCTACATAAAATCATAGGTTCTCATTTCCTGTGCACTCACACACAGATTTGTTCTGGCAAACAGGAAAAACAAGGGAGAAGGCGAGTTTTAGGAGCACCCAGAAAGTCAAAGGTCACCTGGAGTTTCTGAAATGCCTTTCTCCCCCCAAAATTGTTTACATTTATCTAACAAAAAATAGTTTAGACACTGTATTTGACATTGAAAATACATGGATGAAAGAAGGATACATTTTTGCTCTCAATAGCTTATATGCTCAGAAAAAGAAAAATGAATACTGACAATAAAATTCGGCCACTCCTAAGTCTGAGGTAAACCCAGAACGTATATAAATGATCACCAACCTAGACTAGAGGGATCCAGTAAATGTTCTGGAGGAAATAACATTTGATTTCCTCTCTCTTATCTCCTCTATCAAATAAAATATAAGATTCTATTAAAATATTCAGCCAGCCCCATCTTTCTATTTCCACTCCCAATATCTTAGTTCTACTCATCATCATTTCTTATCTGAAGTCCATAATAACCTCCTAATCAGTCTCCCTCTACACATTCTTGCATATCTGCAGTCTATCTATGTGTCTCCAGGCAACATCTCAAATTATATTTTAAAAATTTATATCTGATCATGTCACACATTTGCTTAAAAGTATATAGAAAATTTTCCTCTGATCTTAAATAACAACCTTATTTTATTTTTTATCATGACTTATAAACTCCTGCATAATTCTGTCCTGGTTTCTGTCTCTAGTCTAAGTTCATGCTAGTCTTTCTCCCTATTAAGTTTCTTTCTAAGATCTCAGGCCTTCATTACATTTCTCTAATGTTCAAAGGTCTAATCTCATTTTTGAAGTGTATAGTTTCTTCTCTTGAAGTGCTTTTTCTAAATGCTTCCCACTTTGATTCTGCTTCTCAATCATCAAGTTTCATATTAACTACTATTTATTCCTAGATGACTTTTATGAACCTTCCCAAAGAGCTAAGGCACTTTGCTATACATTTTTATGGTATCCTGTAATTTTCCTTCAGTTTATTAATTCTTGTTGTATTTTTATATTTATTTTATAATTATTGGTTTATAAATGTTGACGTTAGTAGAATATCAGCAATAAGGAGGGATATATGCCTCCTTGTTCTAGTCCCTTCTTCTTGCTGATATCTAGTAAAATAAACATATTAAACCAATAATTATAAAATAAATATGATTAAATATAATATAAATAAATATAGTTATATCTATATAACCTATATCTTTCTTCTTTGTGTCACCAACACGAATTACGGTGCTTCATACTTTCACAATTATTTGTTGAATAAATGAATGATCTGAATTCTCAAGAATTAATTCACCTGGTGATTTGGGAAGAAAAGGTGTTTCAGGTAGAATAAAGAGCTTATATCAATGTTCCTGAAGCCTACACATATAATCATCTATAATCGTCTACAGATAGAGTCCAGAAGGCTGCCTGAAGGCAAGATGGTAAAATTAAGCTTTGAAGTGTTAGTAAGGGGCTCATTAGTGAAGTATTTTTTATTTCATGATAAGGAATTTGAATTTTATTCTAAAGTCAATGAGGACTTAGTGACAGATTTTACAAGTTGGTTAGTTTTATGTTTTAGATAATAAAGTACTAAGTGTATAAGCAAGTAGTAAGATTTTAGCCATTGATTGGTATTAGAAACCAAAAGGTGGTGGATAGTAAAGGAAAGTAGGAAGTTCATGTCCTTCTGAATTGGAATGTCTAGCTCATTTCTCCTTTCAGGTATTTAAGCATTCCAAATTGATCCAATCATAAAACGGTAAGTACCAACACACAAAAACATATATGAAAATAAAAATTAAAAAAAAAAACTTCCTTTCACCCTAAATATCCATTGTGTACAGTCCTATTTACCTTCTCCAATTAATAGTCAATTTCATGAAATATATCCATATATTCTTATCTTGTATTCACCCCTCAAATGATTTCAGTGTAATTTCCACTCACCACTAATAAAAATGCAGCTGTCAAGACATTAACATCATCTTTATAACAAATCCAATGAACATTTTAAATCTCTTATCCTACTTTATCATCCAAGATATTTTGAAATTCTCAGAATCTTCACCACTGGAAATGAAAATGAAAAAGATTTTTCAGAGGCAATTAATAGTGAGTCATCAAAGAGAATGAAGCCACCCAAGGAAAGAGAACGTTTCAAGTCGTGAAAGGTCAGCAGTTAGAGTGGCTACAAATGCCAAATAATGACTGAAAGATTTGGCTAAAAATATGCCATTGTTGAACAATGCAGCTTAGTTTCAGGGAACCGCTAGAATAGGTAAGTGAGAGATAAGTTAGTAAATACACTGATTTGGAAGCTCAGCTCAAAAACGAAGATTCATACGGATAATAGCTAGATATTGAAACCAGAGTTAATGAAGTATAGGTATTCATTATGGCTTTTATTATAGCTATTACTATATCTTGTCCAACTGAGAAGATAAGATAGAGGGTGAAGAAACTCTTTGAGGCAATAGAAGCCAATAGAGTCAGAGAATAAGTACATTAACAGGCCTTCAATAAGAGGAGGATTTCTGCTTTCACTGGACTCTAAGCAAGGAAACACGGCTATAGACTTAGCATTTTACGGTGTACAGGGAAGTGACATGTAGTTTCTCAATATGCTAATTTCCAAGAGAAATTGAACATGGATATATGTTGTGAGAGATGTGTTAGAGTTGAATTATAAGGATGAGGATGAAAGCTAGAAATAGTTGCTGTGGGAAAAGGAAATTTATTAAGAATACCTGAAAATTTCAAGGCGGCATTGAGATCTCATTGCAGTTCAAAGCGTATTTTTGTGTGTTTTTTAATAGTAGTACTCAGCCTTTTGTGTGCAAAAGTGAAGTCAATAGTAGTGTTGAATTCAGGTTCATGTTTTTCTACAGAGAAATAATAACAGAGAAAGTATGATGTCTTAGTCTGTCCAGGCTGTTATAACAGAACACCATAAACTGGGTGACTTATAAACAACACAAATTTACTTTTCACAGTCTGGATGCTGGGAGGTCCAAGATCAAGGCATCTGCAGATATGGTATCTGATGAGGTCCCATCTGCTGGTTCATGGACAACCATCTTCTTATTGTGTCTTCAGATGGGAAAGAGGTGAGGGAGATCTCTGGGGTCTTTTTTATAAGTGCACAATCCCATGAAGTGTTCCACCTTCATGATTTAAACACATCCCAGAGACCCCATCTTCAAATACCATCACTTTGGGCATTAGAATTTAATGTATGAATTTGGGGGGACGTAAACATTCAGGTTATAGTTATAGCTTAAATGATGGAAATGAGTAGATGGGATAAAGAAGGAGGAGAATAAAATGATTCATTTTTTCCAAGGAAAAATAAGAAAAAAGAAATTTTAATTTTGTCTGTAGTCAGAGATTATCCAGAAAAGTGGGTTGGAATGGAGAAAATATGAAAAATTATGATCAAGAGTTAGACACTGAAGTATATAACATCTAAATTTAAGCAATTTCTAGAGATGACAAGGTAGGAGATATTTTAGCCATCCAGAAAATTTGTGTTGCAATTGAGATCAGTCAGTCCTGTGTTTTATAGGAAGTTAACTATTTCTGCTGCAGAAGTTTGTCATTTATGAAATGTTATAAATATACAAGATTGTCATTGTCATTGTCATTTGGAAATATTACCAAGTGTTTTGGTAATACTCCTTTGGTAACACTCATTTGGTAACACTTTTTAAATTTTGTAATAAATACTTTTAGGGGCAATTAGCTCAAAATAATGACAAAGCACATTTAATGAAAAATTTAAGACTGAATTTCTCTTCCCAATTAACTGTGTAATAAATATGTCAATTAAGCAAGTATTTGTCAATAATTTACCATCTACTATAGCAACTGTAATGATATTGCTGACAACATAAAAATAGGAATATGTGTATCTGTTGAAGAAACACAGGCAATATTTCAAAAGTTAGTAGTTTGAAAACAAAGATTATAAACAAGTCTAGCTTCAAAAGTTGTATGTTTTTAAAAAACTATTAAGATATGATTGACAAGTAAAAAGCTGTACATCACCTCTCAAAGTTTAAGCTGTGTTTATATATGACTCTGTTATGCATGACTTTTCGTTCAGATCAAATGATTATTCTAAATTAATTTTGCCCATTTTCGGTTTCAAGTTTTCTGGTGCAAATAGGAAAAGTGAACTAATAGATATTAATATGTAGAATCTGTTAACAGAAGAAGAAAGTCAAGATAGTTAAATGGTGCTGTCAGCTATAATCACTACTTTCACTTAATTCAAGTTTTTCATTTAATTCATAAGTTAAAATAAAGATTTTGCATGGACTAGCAGGGATGTTAGCTGATCTTCCTCACAAAAAAAAAATATATTTTAGAAGTTCATTCTCTCAAAAACGAAACATCTGATTCTGTGAAAGTTGTTAAAATTCAGTTTCATAGGTCAATGCTGAAAATGAAATTACTTTTTTTGTAGATTATGATAAATATAAACTTGACTGAAGCATAGTACACAATGAAAACAATATTCTTAACTAAATTAAGCATCTGTGGAGCAGGAATGTACTTGGAATTGGTTTTGAGGAAAATATGTCATAATTAAAATCCACAGTTACCAAATTTTACAAGTGTTTTTAAACATTCACAAAATAAACTATATATAGTATATATGTCACATATAATATATACAAATCTGATATTAAAAACAAAAAAATAATTCAGCAAGGCAATATGCAATTTCTCTCTTCACTGTTTGTCAATTAAAAATGTTTTACACGTTAGATAAAGAGAACAGATTAGTGGTTACTACAGGGGAAGGGGGTGGGGGGCCGGTGAAAGTGGTAAAGGGGCATACATATAAGGCGACGGATAAAAACTAGTCTATTGATGGTTAGCATGATGCAATCTATACAGAAACTGATATATAATAATGTACACCTGAAATTACACAGTGTTATAAACCAATATACCTCAATAAAATAGTTGAAAAGAAATGTTTTAGCTTTTGAGGAACTATTTAGTAAATCAACGCTAAGTACTCTACTATGAAACCGAAGCTTTTTGCAAATGAGTCTCATAAAGTGCAGTTACATTTCCAAAGTAGTTGGGAATCGTTAATCATTGCAATAATGAATGAAATACCAACAACAACAACAAATCAGTTTTGAAGTTCTCAGAAAATTGGAATTATTTAAAATAACTGTTACAAAATACAAAGACTTAGAAATCTATCCTATCAAATAAGAGAGGATCTCAACAAATTAATGATATGGACCAAATATTATACAATATTTAATTTTGAAATATTATAAGGGTTTTTTAAAGTACCTTAACTTGTGGAAACAATCTTCTGATGGATTTCTTGTTTTAAGGTGATAAATTTATACCCTGTACTACACTGAAAAATATTTTCTTCAGAAAAATATTAGTGAGTTAGTATTAGAAATAGATACAGTTAAGAAATTGGTTAAATTATGTGAATATATAGCAGAAATATTTTCTTCTTATATTAATTTTTAGAAATCAATATAAAAAAGATTTATATTTAATGTATGTATATATGTTTTTACTTTTAGAATTTTTTTAAATTTATTTTAGAATATAATTATTTTTAGTTCTTCCAGTATACTGTAACCAATTTGCTATTTAGGAAATGAATATTCAAAAATTATATATTTTCATTATTTTTACTATTTTTCATAGTGAATAGTATCCCTATTTGGACAATAAATCATATAGTCACACCACTCATTGGTGATACTAAAAATATTGGACCAAAACATAAGATTTAGACAGGATGGAACATTCCAGAACAGGACAGATGAAGCCTGTTACAAGCTTGGGGCACCAGGGAAGAGCAGATTCTGCTGTAGTTGACCTGTCAACAGATACTTGCTATTGTGGCATTACTGAATGTTCTAGCAGGCTGTCCAAGGGATGCTAGATCTCTATCACATATTCTGTAAGGACTCACACTCAACAAAATAGGAATAAATTATTGCTATGTATCAATAACGTATCCAGAATCTTGTCAGCTATTTTCATATATCCCGTTTTAGTAGGAACAATAAATTTTTGCTGCATGCACAGAGCAATAAATAAATGAATTGTAGAATCAACTCAGCTAGATAATTGACTAGATGTTATTTGAGCAGAGAAGATTAGAGTTGTGAAAGCATTAGCAGAAAAAAAGAAGTAATAAGGATTTATTGGTTTGAGAATTGGGGAAATTCTATATTAGGTTATTAATAGCATCATAGGGAGGGATTTTAGTGTCTTTAAATGAAGGGCATGGGAAACACTTGAAAGATTTAGTGCAGATTATAGAAGAACAAGAGATAGAAATTTAGATAAAACTTAGGTAGAGAAAATTTATGCCATAGAAGTAAATGAGAAAAACTGAGGGGGAATGAAAAATGAGAGGGAGAAAGGCAACTGAAACCAGCTTAGGGTGGTACGTGAAGTACACAATAAAGTGCATGTCTATTCCCATACAAATCCAGATGGTGTCTCCCCATGGGCTTAATGACTTGTAAACTAGTCACATTACTTGTAAACTAGTTCATATTACTTGTAAACTAGTTCATATTACCATTAAATCAGTTAATTGTCTAATTTATATTGCATTTATTTATTTTACACTGGCACGCATTCTTTTGTGAAGTAAACTGAACTTCAGCAAAAAAAAAAAAATTCCAAATATTTAGACCTCATTCATCTCATAAATACATGCCATAAAAATCATGATTTTTTTGAAACAGAAAATATAAGACAAGGCTATAATGAATTAGCAATTACTTAGAAAACAATAAATAACTAATATTTGGTAATTGATTAAAAATTCTTACTTTGAATTGCTTAAAAATTCTTATTTTGAATAGTTTCAAGAAAGTAGAAATTTCTGTATCCTAATAAAAAGCTTTTTAGTGTTCTCAGAAAATATGTTTGCTCTATTTCAGTGATTCAAAATGAAAGAAAAGCCATTTTCTCTGGATACGTGAAACATAATTTAAAGTCCTGCAAATAAGCTGTGGAAGGAAGAAAAATACATTAGCATATGATGTTTGAGCTGAACATTGTATTGTGTGTTAATAGAAAATAGTTATTTTATAATATAAAATTATTGTCATCTATTCAGTATTGAAGACACTATAAAACTAGCTTATATTTTATTTTGATCCAGATTTTGCTTTCATTTTCTCCCATAAACGTGAAGTGGTTGGTACTCATTTCCATTACTTTTTTTTTAGAGTTCATTATTTTCAGCTTCAGCAATATCATCCAAAGACTAATGACCAAAGGTTATGAATTTAACAAGTATTTTCTCTGCCAAAATTGTCATTTGAACACATTAAAATGCACCATGAAAACATTATAAGTACTATATCACTGATTTATATGAAATAAACAAATAATTATTAAATTCTGCTATAAACATGAGACTTAAATAGTTATTTTTAGAGAAAGATGGGTGTAAAGATGGATTTTTATGGAGTTTAAAATTTAAGGAAATAACGAGTAAAGCAAAATTAACAATGGTAATTCAGTAGAATTTCAAGGTAATATAAAAGATATTTTTTCAGGAGAAATGATTAAAATAAAATTATTGGTTAGGTGTTCAGGAGAATAGAGTTTGGAGAGATTGCTACAGTCACTTATGGTTTGAAAATACATTTTAGGATTTATACATTTATTAACTTTCTGTTCTAACTTGTACTGAAAATACTCTCCTTGATTGAGGATGCACAGTTAAAGCAAATGGCAAAAATATAATGTATATTTCATCCAATATTTATAGTTCTGGAAAGTAAGTATTATTATTATTGCAAGTAATGAAAAAAGAAAATGGCATATAAATGAGCTTACCAATATCATTGCTCTTAAGAAACTTAACCAGGATTAGAACCCAGATTTACCTGATTTCAAAACTCATGTTTGTTTTCTTATACTATGACCTGTTTAAGACTTTCTTTCCTTAATTAAAATTATCTTTTTACTCTGACATTGATTTATAAAGAAAGGAATTAGAAGAGTCTGGAAATTAAGAATTAAAAAACATACTGAGAGGGGCCAGCCTGGGGACGCAAGCGGTTAAGTGCGAGCGCTCTACTTCGGCTGCCGGGGGGGTTCGCTGGTTCGGATCCCGGGCACGCACCGACGCACTGCTTGATAAGCCATGCTGTGGCGGTGTCCCATATAGAGGAAGATGGGCACGGATGTCAGCTCAGGGCTAGTCCTCCTCACAAAAAAAAAAAAAAAAAAAAAACATACTGATAAAGTGGCTCGAGGTTTTAGAAATACTTTTTTTTTTTGAGGAAGATGAGCCGTGTGCTAACATCCATGCCAATCCTCCTCATTTTGCTGAGGAAGACTGGCCTTGGGCTAACATCTGTGCCCATCTTCCTCCACTTTATATGGGACACTGCCACAGCATGGCCTGACAAGCGGTGCATCTGTGTGTACCTAGGATCTGAATGTGGGCCACCAGCAGCAGAGTGCACACACTTAACTGCTATGCCATGGGGCCAGCCCATAAATACATATTTTTTATTATTTTTCATGACTATTATAATTGGCATAATTTTTTTGTTTACCATATATGATCTATTCCAATATTAAATACTTTCATAGATAATCTAAGATTTTTCAGCATGTGATCTTTTTGGCAATTGTTCTCATTTTTTGACTCACAATTCACTGACAAGTAACAAAATTATTACCTGATTAATTGTTCTGTCGGGTTCTTCCTAAGCTACTAGTGCTGACCAAATTCAAGGGATAAGGTTTAACAGAAAAAAAAATCTGTAACCATCTAACTCAAATGCCCTCCCACCTAATTCAATCTAAAAGTAATATATTCTATTGGGTGATTACTACACAAATAACTTACTTTTTGTCTACTCCCAGGCTAGGGTCTGGGTGACTACAGAATAAGCAAAGCTTGCTTAGTTTCTCTCTTCCTAGACAGAGATAACTGAAATCTAGAATTTGAGAGCCAGATGAAGAGAACATCATTCCAGGGCCTCTACATGACATTTTTTAAGAGATTGAGTGGCAATCACAGAAACTTGATCAAGCTCGTTCTGGGTGTGTAAGAGAAAAGGGCATAAAGAGTAGTAGAGTATCACAGCATTGTCTGAACATTTTGAGATATTGTCTTAATTTCAACACAAGAGCTTAATTTTGTTCTTATTTAGAACACGAGGGCTGAGGTTGTTCTATCCTTTTGCTACTTTGGATTGAAGAAATATCAGGAATATTTATGTCCATTTTTTTCTTTTCCAATACCCATAAAATTTCCCAAATTATGCAAAGTGTTGGTTTGTGTATTTTTGCATTTGTAAATAATTTTAGTAAGTATAGTAATACATGTATATTTTTATTAAAAGTATTTTACTACTCTTTTCAGTACAGAGTGCAAAAGCAAATGAGCAGGTCTCATTTCCCACAAAAATGTGTTGATTATATTAAAGTTCACAGGGTGTTGTTCTTTCTAATATTTTAATGAAAGGAATATTTCTTAGGTTCCACTAGCTAACAGAGAGTGGTAATCTAATGATGCTTTGTATTATGTCCATTTTTGTATTGTTTTATGTTTAAAACATAGATACCATTATCAGAGTATTTTAGTTATAAAAGCATGCAGTTTTCAAGAATAAAGTACATATCAGCAATTCTTAATACATTCATTAAAATACCAAGAGAAAATATTGTTATGTTTATATGCTCACAATACAGGGATAAATTTCTATCTGAAATCTCTATTTATTATTTATTCTCTCTAATTTTTATGATATTATTTCAATGCATATATAACTTTCAAAGTGGTAGAATTATGCCTTTAATACCTAGGATTAATATTTCTCATGGATAACTTTTTGGAAAGTAAGTATAACAATAATGCTTAGTTTAGTCTCTTCCATCTTTGATCTAAAATACAGGTGGAATGTATCAAATATACCAACCAAAGAAAACAGAAAAATACTAAGCTTTCAATAATTCCTCAGGTAGCAACTAAAATGGAATACTGGTTTAAACATTTTCTCTAAATATTTCCTCAAGTGGCAGGCCTTTGCCCAACATTGTGCTGATAATGTTATCCTCTTCATGCATGCTGGTATCATACTTTCATAGCTGGATACAAAGCCATATAATCTTTCAAATAGGTTTGATTTAAATCTGCTACTTAGAATCAGACAGAAATAGAGTCAAGTAATATGACTGAAAAATAGGACGTTTCTAGCTTCCAGTATCTGTTTATCTTTGTAATCCTTATCTTTGCAATACTGTATTCTTTAGCTTTTCCTCTTTAACAGTTGGTGTCTTAAAATAAGCCAATCCCAGACCCTATAAGTCAGGGAATTATAAATTCACTAAGATATCCCCTAGCTCCCAGCCACCATTTTGTTTCCCAAGAATTAAACCTTCATCTTTCATAGATAAATTTCTGCTCTGTATAACTGCTTATGACATAGAAATGATATTTCTTCCTATAGGGCTATGCTTACAATAAATAGATCCTCAAATATTACAATAAAATATATACATATATTAACATTTCAATGAGGCAATAATGAATCATAATTATAAAACATCTATGTTAGAATTGTGTTGTTAACAATGGTACTAATAGGCAAGACAGATATCAAAGATATTGCATTCCTGAATTTCTAAGTTCTAAAAGTAGGATAATATTTTCTTCAATCCCTATTTTGATATAGTAACTAAAAACAGGTATTTAATGTCTTTTAGCCTTAAGCTATATCAAGGAAGTTCATGAAACTAACCCTATTCTTTAACTTGTGTTCTTTACCTAATTATAATCTACCAAGTATCAAGTTATATTCCTTAAGCTAGGTTTTCAGATCTAGTGAACTCAAACTTGGTCCACTTATTCATAGTTTTCGTGGTTTTATAGACTGAATATTTCTCCTCTTAAGCTTTTTATTTCATGCCTAAGGATTCTGATCATTTTATCTTGATTTCCTTAGGACATATTCCTAAAAGGTTTTTAAAAGACGTAGTTATCTTTTGTTGAGTTACTTTTATTATTATACATGTAAGATATTGCAATTATACAAAGTATGCCTCATGTGCCCACTCTATAGTATCATCTAAGAATAAGTTAGCTTTGTTCTTCTTTCCATTGCCCTTTTTCATCATGACAAATTTTTAGAATGACTTTTTGTGCAGGGTAAGTCATCATAATTTTGCCTTCTTTAATAATTTATAGTAGTTCCTAGATTAGAATTTTTAGCTTGCAAATGATAACCCAGAGACCATAATCATATAACCTGTTTATTGGTAGTTGATCGGCAGCCACTAGTTTTAATTCCAATATAATCCATTGAAATGGATATATTAAGTCTATTTTGTTAGCTGAGTGTAATATATGATGGAATAAATATCCACCATTAACTGCTTTCTTTACTTCCCTCCTTGAAATGTAAAATTTTATAGCTAATTCCCAAGAAAACCTTAAAAATCTTGTTTGTGATGTATCTCATGCTTTAGGCACAGTCAAAAACTATATTATAAAATTTGTGCTCTAGAAATATGACTCACATTGCACAGCAAGGCTACTAAAGTATGACAAAATATATTAAAAGGAATGTGGCTATTCTTACAAGTCAATGATAAACCCCCAGGTTCCCGAAGTTAAACAGAAGCCATGATCCAGAGGAATGAGTACAATAAAGTATTGAGCTTGCTTTAAAAAGAAACATGGATATAAATACTCATTCATGAACAAGAAGCATGTTATCAGAGACGGGTAGCACTACTATAGGGTGATCTGAATAAGCTCCATCGAATCAATGACGTTTGAGCAAAGATTAGATGGTGAAGGAATTATCAAGAAGATATCTTGAGGAAAAGTATTACAGGCAGAAGGAAATCATATGCAAATGTTGGCATTAGAGGGTGATGAAGTCATAAAAAATGAGGATTGGGAAGATTATACATAAGATAATGAAAACCATTATAAAAACACATAGATGAGTCACATCCCCAGCAAGAGACACACGAGCTTCTCTCTTATAGAGTTTTGAGTAGGGAAAATGTTTCTTTTAGGAATGAACATTCTGATTCAGTATTACATGCTTATTTAGAGTTCAGTTTATTTTACTTATATGACTTAATAACTCCAAGATAAGATTAATTTTTAACAATATCACAGGCAGAGAGGGACTTTTGGTATGGTAGAATGTGGAAATCCTCTCCCCAAAAGACAATTATAAAACTGAAGAAAAACATCTCAAAAAACCACCACACTTTGCATGCATGTGAGCATTAACCAAATGTATACAATAAATTGAGAAGCCTTTATTTATGCAAGAGATTGAGCTTTGGGTCCAAACAATGGGAATCTGTGGGATTTTACCCGGACTGCTCCTATCACTCCCAGCTTGGTCAACATGGCAGTTTATATGATGGGTTCAGACTGTGAAAGTCAACCACTCTACTTATGCGGAGTATTCACTTAATTTGGACCAGAAAACAAAGTATCCATGCCCAGCAGTGATGTCAGTAAAAGTAACACTTCCAGTGGCAAGCAAAGAGAGAAGTCCAGCAGACGAGCTAGTTAAATCTTGTGTCCTAGTTGGGAGGCCCAATGCACCACTAAAATAGCCAAAATTGTCAAAGGGAGATCTATATTTGAGGCAATCACAGAGGGGCTAGATAATCTCTCTACACATCACTGACTTTCTTGATGGCTGTGTGCACATGCAGAGCAAAACAGAGGACCCAAGCTATCAAGCTGTCCACGTATTATTTTGGCTAACAAGGAGGCTGTGAGCATGTGCAGAGGAGAGACAAAAGGAAAAAACAGGGGAAATATGAAAACTGCCCTAATTTTGGAAGCACTGCGTAACCCCCACACATATCTATCAACAGAGGGTAGAAGCCTTACTGGCACAAGATGTTTGAACATAACCTCTGAATAATCACTGGCTGACCACTAAGCTATGCAGACATAGGAATAACCCCTAGGAGTAAAGCTTAAGAAAAAAATAAAACTAAGCAGAGACATCAGCAGTCGCACGCCAAAATGGAGTTGGATTCTACAGATTTAGTCTAACAGGTTACTAAACAGATAATAAAACAAACAAAACAAAAAAATAATAACAACTCAGGAGGAAAAATCAGAAACTAGAATTGCTACAATATAATATTTAAAATTTCTGGACTTTTTGAAAAAAATTAAGAGCAAAGAAAGATAAAAGTGATTCACAGCTGGAATGGAAAACCATCAATAAAAAATATTTCTGAGTGTGCTCAGTTGTTGCATTTAGTAGGCAGCAACTTTAAAGCAGACATTAAAATATTTTCAAAGTACTTAAGAAAACCATGTTTAAACAATTAAAGGAAAGCATGATGCTAATAATCCATCAAATAGAAAATATCAACAAATCAATAGAAATTATATAAAATAAAGACAAAGATATTTGAAAGCTGAAAAAACTGAAAACTGAAATTAAGTTCACTAGCAGTACTCAACAATATATTTGATTGTGCAGATGAAAGAATAAGCAAATTTGAAAATAAATCAATAAAAGTTATCCAATTTGAAGAATGAGAGAAAAAACTTAGAAGAAAACATACAGAAGCACAGAAACTCGAGGCCAACATCGAGTATACCAACATATATGTAATGTGAATTCCAGTAGAAGAAGAGACATGAAGAGATAAACTATATAAAGATATAATGATCAAAACTTTCCAAATTTTATAAAAAAACAATTATTGACATATCCAACAAGTTCAATAAATCACAAAGAGGATAAAAATAAAGAGATCCAACTAGACACATCACAGTCAAACTTTTGAAAACAAAGATGATGAGACAATCTTGAAAACAGTAAGAGAAAAATTACTCATTATGTAGAGAGGGCGAGTTATACAATTAATACTGACTTCTGATATGAAACAGTGGAAACCAGAATGCAGTGAAATGGCATATATTCAAAGTGCTGAAAGGAAAAAAAAAAAAAGAACTACAAACAAGAATTCTATTTCCAGCAAAACTATCCTTTAAAAAATCATGTGAAACAAAATCATTCCCAGAAACACTTAGATGGAGATAATCAGTTACTGTATATACATCTTACAAGAAATTCTTAAAAGAAATCCTTAAAGCTGAAAGAAAATGATACCAGAAGTTAACTGGAATCCATAAGAAACAATAAAAATAACCAAAATTTTGGTGAATGTAAAACACTGTCTAAATATTTTTTTTCTCTTAGCTTCTTACTAAGTTATAAGAGGGTATAAGGCAGATATTATAACACTGAATTGTTGAATCTATATATATATGTAATATATATGAAAATCATAAGACAAAGTAGGAGTGAGGAAATTGAACTTCACTGGAACAAAGTTTGTATATTTTACAAGAACTGACTTAGTAACAATCAATATCCATAAACACACATACACATGCATGCACATACTACATACAGAAATAAGGGAAAAAAGATAATATTAGATACTCTTCTTATTACATTTAATTTTAATTTCTGACATATTAAAGACCTAAATATGAAAAAAATAACTTTAAGCTGCTATTTATTAGTTGAAATATTTCTTAATGACTATAAGATAAGGAAAAATCTGATTAAAATTTTAATTGGACACATTTTTTTGAATTCTATTTGCTGTAAATTCTTCTAGGTGCCAAGGATACCAAAATGAACACTACTGACAAACATCCCTCTGTTGTGCAGCTTACATTCTCACGGGTTTAAGAATATTTACACAATCACACACAAAAAAGGTTGATCAAGTTGCCCACAGTAAAATTAAAATTTTAAATGATAAAAGATAGTGTAAACAAAACAGAATGACAAAACATAGACTGAAAAATGACAAATGGTATGTATATAGCAACAAAGGATTTTACTCTAGAATGTATAAAACATATCAATAAGAATAAGAAAATATGCCAAGATAAAAATGGGAAAGTCTGTAGAGAGAAATATTAAATAACCAATAAGCAAATGAAAGATTCTCAAGCTAATCATGAATTTTAAAAAAGTTATTTAAAATGGTACAGAAAAATAATTTCACATCTATGGGGTTATACAATTTAAAAAGTTGGCTAATGAAGGTGTTGGTGACAAGTGGGAAAAAAAACACAGTCCATTATTATTGAGAGGATAATTTGAGGAGAAACTGGCAATTTGTAATGAAGTTAAGGATGTCCAAAACTTATGCTCAGAAATTTACCCTAGAGAAACTCTTGTCCATGTGCAGAAGGAAGCAGGGCCATTAGTGTCTGTGGCAGCACCTGTGTGTAATTATGAACACACTAAAAGAGCCTAAAAGTTCAATTTATTGGTAAAAGAAAAATAAATGTGGTTCATTCATACAAAAGAATATTACACCATATTGGATTAATGAGCCAGAGCTAGATCAATAAATAGTTCTCAAAATCATCATGCTAAAGGAAAAAAAAAGTTTTCTAAAGGTAAGGAAATGCCATTATTTGACTTTTGTAAATATGGAAAACCAATCCCACGTATTGTTTTGTATGCATACGTAAGCAGTTATAT
Organism: Diceros bicornis minor; assembly: GCF_020826845.1. Taxonomy (NCBI): domain Eukaryota; kingdom Metazoa; phylum Chordata; class Mammalia; order Perissodactyla; family Rhinocerotidae; genus Diceros; species Diceros bicornis. Next base: position 27,942,757 of record NC_080747.1, on the reverse strand, counting down.
ATAAATATCAAATTTTAGATATCAAATATCTAAATAATCACACTAACTTGAGATTACTCATGAGAGAGTGGGAGAAGTAAGCTATGGGGTCTTGGCTGTTAGCTGTGCTTTTCACAATTAAAAAATAAGCTGTGAAGCTGAGTCAAATTGTTAACATCTTTTAAAGCTGTGTGGTCAAAATATTGTTTTATATTATTTTGTGTATTTTTATGTGTTTTTGAATAATGTTATAATAATTTTAGTGTAAAAAATTGGGGCCAGCCCTGTGGCACAGTGGTTAAGTACGTGTATTCCGCTTCAGCTACCTGGGTTCATGGGTTCAGATCCCGGGTGTGGACCTACACCACTCGTTAGCCATGCTGTGGCAGTGACCCACATACAAAGTAGAGGAAGATTGGCACAGATGTTTGCTCGGCGCTAATCTTCCTTAGGAAAAAAAAATAGTAGAAAATTAAGTTAGCTTTTGATTTAAATCTTGAAAATATATGATCAGAATGTCACAGTTAATAAAAATAATGATACATAAAACTAAAGCTGAAAAAAATCAGTTAAGACGGTTTTCTCTCTAAATACTTCCACTATCAGCCCACCAGTGCACTGCATTGTTTATTTAAAGATGAGTTACTACTTGACAGAAACCAGGGATAAAAGAAAAATCATCTTGTATTTCTGTTCAAGAGTCCCTTAATTAGCAGCTTGGGTTCTGAGAAACTTTAATCAAAATATAAAGAGACATCAACAATTAAAGAACAATCATAAAAGAAAATAAAGCCTTTTCAAAACTAGGCCAATATAAGAACAGATATATGATTTTTAAACATCTAATTTACATGTTGTTTTTTTTCCTTCCCCCCTTGAAAACAGCTAGAAACCTAATAAAAACCTTAGCAGTGTTTTAGCATATGTAAACCAACTCTCTTGAAGTCAGATAACCTTCCGGGGATAGGAGCATGAATGCATAATTTGCAACTGCATGTGTATGTATGCACATACACACACACATACAGATATGTACAGATACATGCACGTATGTACACATGCATGTATATATTAATTTTACTATGAAAAATGTTTTAGTAAGTCTTTAATTTTTAAATATAAAAATTTGGTAAACATAAGTGTTCCTTCTTATTCAAACAACTCTTTCTTAACTCTTTTTTCCTCTCAGCCCTCTGCGCTTAATCCAAAATACTTTCGTATATGCCAACACCGCTTTTGGAAAATAAGGCATGTGGAGTGTTATTGAAACCACATTATTTTGTATTTAGTGTTGCTGAATTATTTTGGTGAATACAAAGCCAAAATTCTCTGAGTCTATATTATAACAAGATTCTAAGGGTCCAATAATGATAAGCATGTTGTGAATTTTAGTCACCTATAGTGAAAATCACACAAAATAATTTGTTTATAATATGTACATGAAAAATAGTTTCCAAAATTGTCCCTTTAAATAAAAATGAGGTTGATAAGCAAGGCCCCAGGAATAATAAATTTCAATTGCCCCTTCTAGTAATACCAGGGGTTATGGAACATTTATGTATTCTATCAGTACAGAGGAACCTACTAGAAAAAAATAGGGTAAATAGCTAATAAAGACCAATATAAGATTTTAATCCAGTGTTCTTATTTAGTATACTTTAAAAATGGCAAAATATTTAATGTGACATTCTTTGGAGAACATATTTCATTCTATTTAGGAAATATAGTTTAGTATTTCTCCATAACAATTTTGCTTGTTAACATTAGAAAACTTCCTGAGGCAGCCATTCTATCACGTGCCCTTCTGAACTCTATTCAAGGGGAAACCTGCTGCAAGAAGGGAGGTCGGTGGACAGTCTCCAGCTGCAGGTGCTTTCAGGATCTGCCTCAGCTCTTGTGCCATGGCACACGACAGAAGGACGATACCCACCCAATGACTGAGCATCATGGTGATACAAGGGTTCAACATTTCAGACCACATGGGACTGTGTGAAAGACATCTCAGCATTGTAGTTCCTTTTTGGGCTAGCCAGGATTTTCTCAAGGCTGCACCACTGTCTGGGGCTGTTCCTAGTCAATCTTGTCACCTTCATACTCTCCTTTCACAGATGTCAGACCTGTATCACAGTCAGAAGTCTTCCCTTGCCTACTCCTACATACTTTATCATTTATCCTTCACAGATATTGTCCCAATAAATCTAAATAAATCCGTTGTACTTCTTAGTACATATTTGTGTTTGCTTATTAGAAGACCCAGTTGACAAATGAGATTACAGCAACTAAATTTTATATGAATTTTCTATATAATTAGCTAAAATTTGTCTTAAGTCTCCAAATCTTTTAATGAATATTTGAGCAATTTTCTTAGAAAAAAATCGATGAATAGTTGGCATATAGTATGCTTAATAATAATATATTAGTAAATATTTATTGAATTAATGTCCTGCTTTCTTCAAAAGAAAATACTAATGCAACTTATTTATTTATTAATGACTAATCCAATTCATCACCAACTTTTGACAAGATAGAGGTATCTAATTATTCTCCCTGCTTCAACTTTTGTTCACTTTGAGTCACTATATTTTCTATAATACCTAAAATAATACAGGAAAATTATGAATAATTTTATGCCAATAAATTCAACATATTACATGAAATAGAAAAATGTCTTAAACTATATAAACTACAAAAACTCACTCAAGAAGAAATAACCTGAATGGCCTAACATCTGTTTATTAGATATTAGATGTTGAATTTATAGGAAAAAAAAATCTAAACAGAAAGAAAACTCCAGGCCCTGACGGTTTCACTGATAAATTATATCAAACATATAAGGAAGAAAGAATTTCAATTCTGCACAAATTCTTCCAAATAAATAAAAAAAATAGAGAATACTTCCGATTGAGTCTATGAAGCCAGCATTATTCTCATAATAAAACCAGAAAAAAAAAAAGATGTTACAGGAAAAGAAAACTACAGATCAATATCTCTTGTGAGCACAGACGCAAAAATTTTGACTCTTTTCTCAAATTGGATGCAACAATATATAAAAAGGTGATCTAACATTTGAAAATTAAAAAGTGGCACAAAAAAAATTGAAGGTCTTGGATATGTTTATTTTTCTTAATTATGATGCTTTCACATAATATACATATGTCAAAACATATCAAACTGTACATTTAAAATGTATGCTGTTTATTGTATGTCAGTTAAATCTCAATAAGTCTGTTAAAATAAAATGGTTGCGTTAAGGCACTACGTTTTGGGGTAGATTGTTACCCAGCAGTGGGTGACTAGAACAGTGTAATAGTCCCCACGCTCCCTTTCCCTTGGGTTGGGTAGCTTTGAGCCTAAGCTCTACACTGGCTCTTGGAGTTCCCCTAAGCAGTAACTCGGTTGATAACTAATACTTTTGCCCACTTGTGAATGGGTCAGTCAGGCTTTGGTGAAACTCCAGTCAGTTAGTCTCTAGTAGAATAGATTCCCTTTAGGGCAGGGTTTGTTAAGGAGAGCTATAGGCATATTTCAAAACGGTTACTTCTCTCCAATCTCTGCTGGAAGCACAGGGGATTTTTCTCTATCTTCACAGTAAGAGTCTGGTAGAGCTCCTATAGGTAAAACTCAAGAAAATATTTGGTATTCTCTAAGACTGAACCCTCTTGGAATTTTTAATGCTTATATTAGGACACACTGAGGTTCCAGCAATTCATCAATTACAGTTTAAAATGTTGCTACCAATACTGGCTCCGCTATAGCCCCTGCTTCTGGACTTCTGCTGCCAGTAAGTTGTAATTCTCTGTTTCTGCCTGTCATTCTCTCCAGTTTTCAAGGCAGGTAGTATTTTACCCTGGGTTCTCGATTCTTTGATGTATGTACTAAGCGTTATTGACTTTTAGTTTATTCATTTGTTTATTTATGTAAGGACAGGAGCGACAACTTCCAAGCTCTTTACATGTCAAAACGGAAACCAGAAGTCTAATGTATTTTACAAAATACTCCGTCTAACAACAGCAAATTATGCAATCTTCCCACACTCACATGGAACCTTCACTAAAATAGAACACATTCTGGGCCATAAAACACACTTTAACAAACTTAAAATGATAGAAATCATACGGTTACTTCTCAGATTATAACGGAAATAAAGGGCTTCATAACCATTAGAACTACCTTACAAGAAATGCTAAAGGAAATTTTTCAGGATGAAATGAAAGGATGCTAAGTAATAACATGAAAATATACACAAGTGTAAAACTCACTGGTAAAGAGAATTATACAGTCAAATTCAGAATATCCTAATACTGCTGTGGTGGTGCGTAAATCACTTTTATCTCTAGTATAAAAGTTGAAAAACAATAATATTAAAAATAACTATAACTACAATAGTTTTTTAATGTTGCACAATATAAAAAGATGCAAAGTGTGAGGTCAATAGCATAAAATGTGGGAGGAGGAGAAAGAAAAGTCTAGAGTTTTTCGTGCAATTGAAGGTAAGATATCAGCTTAAAATAGACTGTCCTATATCTACAATGGTTTATGTAAGCCTCATGGTAACAACAAAGCAAAACCTATAGTAGTCACAAAAAAGATAAAGAGAAAGGAATTAAAGCATATAATTACAAAAAATAAATTACATAGCAAGAGAGTAAGCGAGGAAGAAAGGAACAAGGGAACTTAAAAAAAAAACAGTCAGAAAACAGCTAATGAAATTAACTGTAACTGTAGTAGAAAGTCCTTGCCTATCAATAATGACTTTAAGTGGAAATGAACTAAATTTTCTAATCAAAAGACACAAAGTGGCTGAATGGATACAAAAACAAGATCCAACAATATGCTGCCTACAAGAGATTCACTTCCACTTTAAGGACACCCATAGGTTGAAAGTAAGGGGATGGAAAAAGATATTCCAAGCAAATGTAACCAAAAGACAGCAGGGATGGCTATACTTATATCAGATAAAATAGGCTTTCAGTCAAAATCAGTCACAAAAGACAAAGAAGGTCACTACATAGTAATAAAGGAGTCAATTCAACAAGAGGCTATAACAATTGTAAATACAGTTATGGGCTGCTTAACTACTGGGATACGTTCTGAAAATGTGGTGTTAGAATTTCATATTGTGCGAACATCATAGAGTGTACTTACACAAATCTAGGTGTTATAGCCTACTCCATATCTAGGCTATATGGTACTAATCCTATGGGACCACCATTGTATATGTGGTCCATCATTGACTGAAACGTCATTATGAGGCTCATGACTATATACATGCACCCAGCATTGGAATACCTAAATATTTAAAGCAAATATTAACAGACCTGAAATGAGAAATGGACAGTAACAAAACAATAGTAAAGAACTTCAATATGCCACTTTCAACATTGGATAGATCATTCAGGCAGAAGATTAATAAGAAAACAGTAGATCTACCCGAAGCCATCTATCAATTCAATGCAATCCATATCAAAATTCCAATGGCATTTTCACACAAATAGAAAAAACAATCATAAAATTTGGATGAAACCACAAAGATCCTGAATAGCCAAACCAATATTGAGAAAGAAAAACAAAGCTAGAAGCATCACACTTCTTGATTTCAAACTATACTACAGAGCTATAGTAATTAAAAGAGTATGGTACTGACAGAAAAATACACACATAGACCAGAAGAATAAAATAGAAAGCCCAGAAAAAAATTCATGCATATATGATCAACTGATATTTGACAAGGAAACCATGAATACTCAATGGGGAAAAGATATCTTTTCAATAAATGATGTTGGGAAAACTGGATATTCGCATGCAAAAGAATGTGAATTCTCACCTATGTTACACTACTCACCAAATTAACTTGAAACAAATTAAAGATTTAAATATACGGTCTGAAACTATAAAAATCCTAGAAGAAAATATAGGAAAAATCTCCTTGACATTGATTTTGGTAACGATTGTGTTGGATATGACACCAAAAGCACAAGAAAAATCAATATGGGGCTGGCCCGGTGGCACAAGCAGTCAAGTGCGTGCGCTCTGCTGTGGCAGCCCGTGGTTCCCCGGTTCAGATCCCAGGCGCGCACCGAAGCACCGCTTGGCAAGCCATGCTGTGGCGGCGTCCTATATAAAGTGGAGGAAGATGGGCACACTGTTAGCCCAGGGCCAGTCTTCCTCAGCAAAAAAAGAGGAAGATTGGCAGATGTTAGCACAAGGCTGATCTTCCTCACAAAAAAAAATAAAAAAAGAAAGAAAAATCAATGCAAAAGCTAAAACCAACAAGTGGGACTACATCAAACTTAAAAGCTTTTACACAGCAAAAACAACAATCAACAGAACGGAGAGGCAGCCTGCAGAATGGGAGAATATATTTGCAAACCACATACTGACAAGGGGTTAATATCCAAAATATATAAGGAACGTGTACAACTAAATAGCAAAAATCCCAAATAATTAAATTAAAAAATCAGAAGAGAACTTGAATAGACATTTTTTTTAAAAGAAGACATATAAATGCCCAACAGGTACACTAAATTGCTCATCATCGGGCCGGCCTGTTGGCGTAGAGGTTAGGTTTGCATGCTCCGCTTTGGCGGCCTGGGGTTCGATCACGAGCACGGACTGATCCACCACTTGTCAAACCATGCTGCGGCTGCGTCTCATATAAAGTAGAGGAAGATGGGCGCGGGCCCAGCAATCTTCCTCAGCAGCAAGAGGAGGATGGCAAGAGGAGGATGGCAAGAGGAGGATTGGCGACAGATGTTAGCTCAGGGCTGATCTTCCTTAAAAAAAAAAAGAAAAAGAATGCTCAACATCACTAATCATCAAGGACATGCAAATGAATACCACAATGATACATCACCTCAATATTATCATACAATATAAAATTCTTCTATGTAATTTTCCATTTTAAAAGCAAACCACAAACATTTATCTATTTCTCTACTGAAGGACAATGATTTTTTTCCCACTTTTTAAATATTTTAAACAGTACATTTATGAACATATTTATTTTGCTCTTATGTTAGAGTTTCTCTGCAAGTTGTATTACTGGAATATTTGTGCTTGGTGTTAAAATACCTTCATTTTCATTAACCTTATGGCCACTTTAATTTGCATTTTTCTGAATAGTAGTGAGGTCCAGCATTTATTTATTTGCCACCCAGATTTCTTCTTCCATAAAATGTTTATATTATTTATTCTGCTGTTGTTACCTTTTTATTATTGATTTTTAAGTGTTCTTTGTACGTTTGTGATATAAAACCTGTGTAATTTATTTCCTTGCAATTATCTTCTACTTGTCTGTGCTTTCTTGTTTTCAGGATGATTTTAATGCTTACTTTGTCTGAGAAAGTCTGCCACACAGTGGGTAATAAATAATTGGAAAAGCAAAAATGGAGTTGTTTGGCTGAGTCTGTCCCAGAGACGAGTCCTGTAAGTACAGATCTTTGATATCAGATTGACCCACAGTTAAGTTCAAAGTTAGCAGTTTCTCGAATTGAACTCAAATGCCATCACCTTTCCAATTTTACAATTCAGTTATCCAGATTTGAGACAGTGTTATAATCAATCAGACTCCCTCATTCTTAGCAAACAAAGCATTTGCTGTTTTCTTTTCTTTTTCAATTGAGACAGATGGAATGGTTATTTATCTTACACTTATTCAAATAAATGCATTATGCCTATCTTAGGCAAAGTTTCCGGCATTCCTTAAGGAAAGTACAGTGTCTCTGAATGCTGCTCCTGTGGGCTGCCTCACGGTGCATTCTCCCTCAGGCAACTGGAACACCCAGGCATGAGGGGCTACTTACCCCTATTCAGTAGACTATTTTTCAACTATTTTGCCAAGTGGTTTTCCAAATATGACTATGCTCAGGTACTAAGATGATTTATTTTATATTAGTCTATAATTAATCACATTACAACAGGTATTATTTTGCATATTTTGTTGCCTTCAATATTTACTAAATGTGTCATTTAATTTAGACATGTCACTTAACTTCTCTAAATCTTTTTTCTCACCTCAAGAAGGCTTTGAAATATTTCTTCTAAAACAAAGCCTTTTTAATGCTTGGAACTTCAAATTGGACCAAAAAAAAAAGTTGTTTCAAAGAGCGGCAGCTTTAAAAAATTATTTCAGCTTTATAGACTAAAGAAAATTCTCAAAAGGAGCAGTTATGATCCAAGCAATCATATCTAACTGCCAAGAACACATGTACACCATTTGATGATGTGCTATTTCACAAGGAAATAGAGCACCTTATTCATCAGGAAAAAATAATTTAGTGAGTTATTTGAAGTGGTGAAAGTAATCCGAATGAGAGCTTAAATTGAAAGGAAAAATTTGCTAAATTGCTTAGCATACTAAAGAGGAAAATAATTTGGTATGAGATGGACAAATAGTAGGGGAGGCCCAGGAATTTAAGGGCTAGTTATTGTAGAATGAGTAGTAATAGGGAGAATTGCCAATACTATAGCGCACAAGAAAGAGGGAAATTGGCATGAGAGATGACATTTTCGGTTGGAATATTGTTCTCTGCAAAACATAAATCCTTCGTGTAATACATAAAAAACAAATGAAGTTATACCAATTGTGGTGTCCATCTATGGAAAAATGGATGACACATATTTGACAAAGTCATTTCCTGAGTTTCTCCAGTATATATCCAACCATCTAAATATTTTGTGAATATTTTAGTCTTCCTCAAGCACTTTGACAGCCTAGTTGAAAATAAACCCTGGAACTGCAAGAAACTGCCTAAAGACACTTTAAAACACCATACAAAGACGGAAGTGAAAATATTACAAACAGTGCATAAGGACAGAGAATGAGTATAGCAAAGAAATGATCAGAGTATGATTTAATGAACAAAAGCTTCTTAAAAGAGAAGTTTTGATTGGCAAATAGCCTAAATACGAGCCAAAGTGAGTAGACAGAGATGCTTGAATATTGACAATAAAGTGGTGGAGGCTAATAAAATGAAGGCTGTTAGAAATGTCTACTTTCCGGAGTATTTCTGTCTGAAAAATATTTCTGCTGGAGTTAAAGTTTGTGGGCTGTGTTAGTAGTAGGATCCTTAAGCGTCGGCAGTCAAGTGAACAGACAGGACACGACTTTAATCAGGTTATGCAGAAGAAATGTTTTAAAGATGCATTGAAGCACAAATTCAAATGACACAGCACAACTGTGTGCTACAGGAGAGCAACAGCTGCAGCCAGGCCTCTTGGCAGTTACTTATGGCTCCTGTCAAGCAGCTCTATCAGACAAATTTGATTTGTTGCAGTTAAATGATGGCGTCAAAAAGAAAGCAAAGGTGGCTCTTGAGCTAACAAGGCAAAAGGCAAAGTTCAATAAGACACAGAACTGATTTTTTTCCTCTACATAGTCCCTTTTATATAAACTTCTTTAAAGTTTTGGCCCTTGTTACTTCTACATCTCTTCTCTATTTAGATGTCTTTCATAAATAAAAATTACTTATTTTATTATCAGACACTAACCATTGCTGAATCATTTTTTCAATTGATCTACCTTGAACATCGTTTCTGAAATGGCCTATCTACTGTTTGAATTCTCCTGTGGTCTGATTAGTCCAAACGACTGTTCACAAGGCATTTTTACAAGAATGTGAATTGAAGTATTCTCTCTTGTAGTGAAATAGTACATTTTGTGTTTTATACTTTAAATGGTCTATAACAATTGTTGATGTTTTTCTAAGTAAACATTTGAAAGTAAAGTATCTTAAGGATTCTGCGAGTGACATGTCAAAATATAAAGAAATATAATATCCGCACATTTATATTGCATAATTTACAATAAGCATGTCTATTGTAGTGAAGCAGATGTGTTTGCATATAATATCTCAGTGGTCTACATTCTCATATAAACCTGGGATTTATGTTTTATAGTCTGGGCCAGTACTTGTCTGTGCAAGACTCTTGTGATAGTGCTGTGTTTGCTTTATGGTAACTCTGCTGCCAAAAAGGACTTCATCAATTCTCAACAAAGCGTCCAGAGTGATGATTTCAAAACTTAAGTCAAAGGATTTTATTCCTCTACTCAGAACCTCAGAACCAATGGCTCCCATCTCATTCATTTATAGGACCTCACTCCTGTTCTCTGAATTTAGGTCTTGCTACTCCCTGCCTCCTTCCACTCTAACTGCACTGGCTTTCTCAGTGTTCCTGAAACACACGATAGATACTCCTGCCTTGGGAAGTTTGACTTCTTCTTCCCTCTACTACATGCTTCTCTTCCAGATATTTTCCATGTCTTGCTTCCTTACCTCCTTCAAATTTATCCTCAGATAGAACCTTCACAATTCAGCCTTCCCTAGCCACACTATTTAAAATTGTAGCCCTCATCCTCACCCCACACTTCTTCATCCGTTCTCTGCCTTATTTTCCACTACTAAATTTAACAACTTCTAGCAAATGAAAATTCATGGTTAATACTCTTGATATATATTGGCCATATCAATATGGGTATATATGGCTATGTGAATGTGTAGAACATATAGAGATTTTGTTGGCAGATTTAGTCATTGGCATAGCTTATTGCATGATTAGAGAGATTTCTATGTTTCTGAACTCTAAAATCTTGTAAGAGAAGGAAACCTTGTACAGTATCCAATTTAATCCCCTTATTTGGCTGATTAAATCAAGATCCGATAGGCTGTACGGCTCACCCAAGGTAACTACAGATCAATCCATTAGAGACAGTACCAAAACTTGAGCGAGCCCTCTGATTCCAGGATGGAGGACCAACAAAGCATCGTAATATGGGGCTAAGAACCTGGCTCTGGTGAGAGAATGCCACATTTCAACCCTCTCTCCTTCACTTATTAGCTTTCACTTAGTCTTTAAGGCAAAGTACTTAAACTTTCTGAGTCTCAGTCATCTTCTCTACAAAACTGGGAAATAATAGTATTCACTTCATAGATTTGGGTTGAAGATTAATCAAGTTAATTTATATAAAATATAAATTATATAGTTTAGGGCTTTGTAAGCATTTCAATGAATTGTAAACATTTTAATGAATGCTAGTTGCTGTTACTTTTTAGATAAACTTAATGTATTACATTACTAAGATTCTTGTGTTGCTATGCTGTAGATGCAGGATATATTATATGTGACTGTGTATGCCTATAAATTAATGATGTTCATTTCCAACGTATGCACTAATATCGTTCTTATGAAGGTCAATCCAAATTGAATATATATTGGTTGATTGATATTAGCAACTACAACATTGCTGTCAAGGAAACTATAACTGATGTAATTATGTCATGGTGGTATCCCCTCTAAGGAAATGCAGTCACAAGAATCAAACTCAGCATTAAAACAAGGACAATTATTTATGTAAGTATTGTGTAAAAGGCCAATGATAGTGCAGTCGTATGTTTTATCTTCTCTACAAATAAAAAGAGTAAAGCTTTCAACAACATCATTTTATTCCAGCGACAATGATACATGCACTATTTTCTTAGGATACATAGCTAAACGTGACATGATGTAAAACATAATTTTAACTACTAGAGAGTGTTTAAAATGTTACAAGACTTTTGGGGAGGTTGTTATTTATTCACTTTTTAGCATAATGATATCAAATAAAATGTGACCTGTAAATTAAGTTTCCAAAATTGATTGATTTCAGGGAGCAGTTAATGAGTATTTTAGAAATTGTGTTCACTGTACTGCTTGACTAATGAAGATGTTCCTTTGAAGCTGAACTTGGATCAGAGAGATTGGCTATTTTATGACTTTTATGCATCTTGCTATAAACTTGCAGCCCAGTGCTGCAGTGTCTTTGATGGAGGGGTGAAGCACTATTGCATGCACAGTTCTATTTAAGTGGGTCTTGAAAGGTAGCTCTTTAATCATCTTTGACCTATACAACCATTGCACAAGGCTACAATTCTATAAACAGGGATTCCCATCATGATTGCCAGTGAATACCACTTTGATCTTAGCATGTGGCTTGATGGATCAGTGCCCTGAAGCCAGAATCATGCTGTCAGCAAGAAACACAACATATGGGGTTTCAATAGCTCAAATTATTACCTTATTGAGCTTACCTAGTTGTTATCAAATATAACAAGGAAATATCTTGAATCGACTCTGGGTAAAATTCTGTAAAAAAAAAAAAAAAGCTTAGTTTAAAGGCCTAGAAATATTCTAAAGACTTTCTATTAGAGTTAGTTGAAGCACAACTGACATACTTTCTGTTATACACAGTATTTCAAATAACAGACATTCCAGCTCTTTCAACAACCACAAAAGATCCAATGACACATAAAAACCTAGATTGCAGTGCCACTGATTCCTACTGTTTACAAAGTGCAGCTTAGATGCTTAGAATCAAAAGAATGATACTTCTCATCTCCAGGACATACAGATTTACAGTATTTTATATTCAATACCAGGAAATACACATTCTTAAGCTACAAAATATGTGTACCTTTTATGCACATATATTTAATATACAACACGGGATACTATTTATAAGCCCATGTTTCAATGTCAAATAGTTTTCTCCTTTTATATTGTTCCTGGTTTCTTTTATATTTTTGGTCTATGTTAAAGATATTGAAGCAAACTTATTTATGAGAGCACATTGAAATATTGGGGGTCTAAAGATTGCATGAAATGGACGTATATAAATTTGTCAGTCCCTATGAAATATCTACTTTGATCTGTAAAGTTTAGAATAGGAGGAAATGTGGTAAAAGGAAAATGTCTTGGACTTTGAATCAGACAAGTATGGAATCATATTCTTCAGTATGGAATC